>NC_072398.2:219415416-220025000 GCF_028858775.2 Pan troglodytes | reverse complement strand
AGGGACCTCCGTGGTGCCTCAAACCCGCACATGGCGGAATACGTGTGCACAGCCAGGATTGGTCCCACACCTCTGCGTTTTTTTCCCCAGGGCACTTCCTCACATGCCAGCGCAACTCCCCAATACCTCAATGAGTAAGCTTCCCTCAGGGATGAGTTTGTTTGGCTTGAAACCTGATTAGACATGTTTTGTACACCAGTGGATTTTTTTTTTTTGGACACCTGATCCATCTCCCTTTTCTTTTCTAATAAGTCAGGACTGGTGGAGTCAACACAGTCAATCAATAGCCAACCTCAACCTGAGACAGGACAGAAGAGAACTCAGAATCTTTTTGTCTTTTGGACTTCAGCCATGTCCATGATGCCTGCCCTGTGAAGATCTCTCACCATCCAAAAAAGTAAGTAGTAGCTGTGACTTCTGGCACCCTGGATTTGAGCTGAGTGGACAGGGGTGTGCTCTCCTGGACCTCTGGTGGCAAGTCTCTTGGATGGCATCCTCTTTGTATAGAGCCACAGCTTTCTAACTTGTGTTGAAAAACTACCGTATCTCTTTACTTCCGTGAAGGATTTCGCTGGTTGCTTAGAGAGCCTGTTTAAAAGTTGACAGTTCAGAAGTGGCTGGGATCTCTTGGGGTCCCTGAAGAATTAGTCTCTGTCTCCCTCATTTGGTCTTCTCTGCTGTGCTGGCTCTTCCCCATCTTGGCCCAGCACAGGTTGGCTCCTTGTCACTGCTCTTCTAAGACTCTGCTCTGTCCCCTTTACCCTGTATACTCTTTTTGTTTCGATTTCTCAGCTTCTCTTTTCCAGTTGTGCCAGCAGACGATCCGTGGATCCATTTTATTTTCCCTGCTAGGAGTTGCTGTACATAACACTGGGTAAGGAGGTGGTGTGGATTCAGGGACTGTGCTTGGGATCCAAACACACCTTGCAGTGAATTTTGCTACTGCTGTCTCTACACCCAAGATACCTAATACTCCTCAACTAATAGCCTAGGTTGAGGCAAAGCTGTTGACCACCTTGGAGGGCTAATAGCAGTTTCCATTTAGAACTGGGTTCATTTCTGGTCTTAGGTTAATATTTATTAATACTGTGCCCCTGGCACTTTTTGGGGGTAGGGGCAGGAGAGTACCAGAAAGAATGGGCTTTTCCCTAAAGTGTGATCCTCGGGATTTTAAAAGCTATTACACAGAAGGGTTTTTTCATTGAATATATTTGTGAAATGCTGAATTCAACACAGTTAAACTAGTGTCTTTACAACAAGGCTTCCTTCCCAAACTCTTTTGCTGTGCTCACGTGCTCCACTGAGGGAAATGGTAGCATATGGTGTTTTTTGTTTGTTTGTTTTTTGTTTTTTTTTTGAGACAGAGTCTTGCTCTGTCACCCAGGCTGGAGTGCAGTGGTGCGATCTTGCAGTGGCGTGATCTTGGCTCACTGCAAGCTCTGCCTCCCGGGTTCACGCTATCCTCCTGCCTCAGCCTCCCGAGTAGCTGTACTACAGGTGCATGCTGCCACGCCTGGCTAATTTTTTGTAGTTTTAGTAGAGATGGGGTTTCACCATGTTAGCCAGGATGGTCTCGAACTCCTGACCTTGTGATCTACCCACCTCGGCCTCCCCAGAGTGCTGGGATTACAGGCGTGAGCCACCGCGCCTGGCCTAGCATATGGTGTTTTACAAATTGATTCTACTATTGAACCTTCTTTACATGGGATATTGGGTGCAAGTCGAGTACTGTGGACCACGCTTTGGGAAGTGCTGCCAGAAACTACCCAAAACAGTAATCTCCAGAGCACTTATGAGGCAGTCACAGCTTGAAGTGTGACGCTTAGTGTGTCACTGATGTTGGAGCTGGGCTCTCAGGCTATGCTTGCGGGATGGTCCCCACGTGCCTGTGGCGAGGTCTGTGGTGAAGCAGAGATTATCAAGGCTTTCCAGAGGCAGAGGAGGAACCCAGCTGCCCTGCATCACCCTGGAGGAGTAGGGAGTCAGCAGTCAAAGCCTTGAGATAATTGGGGAACACAGGATGTGATAAAAACCAGAAGTCTGTGATGTTGTTTGTTCTCTATGAGGCATCAGAGGAGGCTTCATGGAGCGGGTGACACTTGAGTTGGGTCTGGAAGGACAGTAGGAGTATGCCAAATGGGTGGAAAAGGAAGGAGGATTCCAGGCAGAAAGCAGCTCATGCAACACAAATGTGGAATCTCAGCTTGCAAGTTAGCAGAGCCAGATAAATCAGGCAGAGTTTGGAGGGGTTGACAGTAGGTTTTACGCCAGGGGTTTGGAGGCAGCTGCAGGCTGGGTGTTAGTGAGAGCAGGGAGGCTCCTGGACCGGCTGAGCTCCCAGCAGACCTTGTAACCTGGAGCTCCCAAGCTTCTACTGGTGTACACGCTGTTGAGTCTTGCAGTTAGTGAGCACTAATGCTTTTGGTTTTATATCTCCTGGGCTTGCAAACATTGACCAGAACTTAAAAGCACCTGCTTCTGATGGCAGGGAACTTGCTTCCTGCAGCAAGTCACTTCTGGAGTGGGTATCGCTGATCCTTCCCCAGCTGACCTTTTTTTTTGATCTCCGTGATAGCGGGTAAGGGAGTGGTGTGTGTGGTGTGAGTTGGCGGAGTTGCCTCTGCCCTTCCTGAAGGCTGGGTGTTCATGGAGAGAGTCTTGTGATCTTGCTGGTAGAGTTTGTTGTTATTGTTTTATAACATGTGAAGCTACCTTTAGCTCTTACTGTAGTGAAGCATGTTGCTTGCATCATCAACTTTAGTCTTCTCACAGTTTAGATGGTATTGTGGTATTAGGATATTGGTTTTCATCCACGGATCCAGGCTCATAACTCCTATCCACAGCCCTTGTTATGGTTTTTTGATATAATGTTAGGTGTGTTAGGCCTCAGGGGCAGGCCTCTGACCTTCTGCTCTCCTTCCACCCTAATCTTTCCCCACCTTTCTGATTGTGGGCCTTAAAACCCTCCCCTGAGAGGGGTGGACCCTGTATCCTGGGGGAAGGAATGCTGACGTCATGAAGCTTCCATAAAAATCCAAGAGGACAGAGTTCAGGGAGCTTGTGGATAGCTGAACACGCGGAGGTTCCTAGAGAGAGGCCTGCTCAGGGAGGGCACAGAAACTACACGCCTCTTCCCCCATACCTCGCCCTAAGCGTCTCCTTATTTGTATCCTTTGCGATATCCCTCATAATAACCTGGTAAACGTAAGTAAGTGTTTCCCTGGGCTAGGTAGGCTGCTCCATCAAATTAATTGAACTCAAAGAGGGGGTCATGGGAACCCCAGCCTGAAGCCAGTCGGTGAGAAATTCTGGAGGCCCAGACTTACAACTGGTATGTTTGAGGGGTGGTGGTGGAGAGGCGGGGCAGTCCTGGGGACTGAGCCCTCAACCTGTGGGATCTGACACTCTCTCCAGGTAGACAGCATGGGAACTGAATGAGAGGATACCCAGCTGCTGTCTGCTGGTTGGTGTGTGGGGAAGAAACCCCCTCACATTTGGTCACAGAAGTCTCTTGTGTTGATGATTATGGTGTGAGAGTAGAGAAAAAAGATAATTTGAGACAGTTTTTCTCTCCAGTAGGTGTCTTGTTTGTTGTACACATGAAGAAACCAAGGTTCTGTGATGAAATAACTTGCTTAAGTTTAAGCAGCCCAGAAATAATGTAGTCACAATTTGAACCCAGCTCTGCCTGATTACAAAACCTGTCATAGGTAATGCTATATCATGCCCCATCCTTGATCCCTTTTTTTTTTTTTTTTTTTTTTAAAGAGAGAGACTTCGCTCTGTCACCCAGGCTGGAGTACAGTGGCGAGATCTTGGCTCACTGCAAATTCTACCTCCCAGGTTCAAGTGATTCTCCTGCCTTGGCCTCTGGAGTAGCTGGGACTACAGGCATGCGCCACCACACCCAGCTAATTTTTTGTATTTTTCATAGAGACGGGGTTTCACCATGTTGGCTAGACTGGTCTTGAACTCCTGACCTCAGGGGAGCTGCCTGCCTCGGCCTCCCAAAGTGCTGGGATTACAGGCATGAGCCACCGTGCCTGACCCCTGATCCCTTTTCTGTTCCTTTTGGATGGCTTTCCTCTTGTGCCTGCCACATCCCCTCTTTCTCGAACAGTCTGATCTGCCAGGCCATGGCAAGCCTGATTTCAGCGCACTCTCCTTTGCTGCTTTGGAAGAGTGAGAGTAGCATTTTCTTTGCAGTTTCCTTTCTCAGAGCTGTACTGTCTTTAAGCCCTGGACATATGGCTTCCATGCTGAGAAAACATCTCTCATAGCTGTGGCATCATGCTGAGGAGGAAAGTAGAAACGGAAGTGGGGTCACTTCCTTCCCTTGTCTCCAGAGGAATCATTAACATTGCACAAGAACTTGTTGGTTTGGGCACACATGTGGGTCCCTATCCCGCTTTGGGTCGGTCTGTCTTCTGCCCACTCTTTGGGATGGTTAGTTACTAAAAGTCCGTTTTGGCATTTGGTCTTCATGTACCTCTTCCGGGTGTTCTTTCTGCTTTTCAGGACCTTGTGCAACATACTTTGGCCCCATTTGGAAGTTTTTCACGTGTGCTTGCTGGGGAGCAACACCTCATTTCCAATCTAGAGAGAGTGAGCTTACTGCTGGGTGGAGAACTGAGCAGTAAGATTAGGGTGGCTGGGGAGGCAGTGACAGACCCAGGCACAGTCAGCTGTGCACACACCCCCTCATCCAGGAGGGCCTTTGCCCTTTGACTTCCTGGGATCGGTGGGCTCTGCTCAAGAAGTAGCTTTCGCCGTGGTGGGACCTCTGAGGGACCTGGCAGGGGTCCACTTTTGGGGTCGGAATTCCCAGTCTTACCCTGGGCACTCCTTCTGGTGTGTACGCCTCTTTTTGATCTTTTTTTTTTTTTTTTTGAGATGGAGTCTTGCTCTATTGCTCAGGCTGGAGTGCAATGGCGCGATCTTAGCTCACTGCAACTTCCACCTCCCAGGTTCAAGCAATTCTTGTGCCTCAGCCTCCCGAGTAGCTGGGATTACAGGTGCCTGTCACCATGCCTGGCTAATTTTTGTATTTTTAGCAGAGAAGGGGTTTCACCATGTTGGCCAAGCTGGTCTCAAGTGATCCACCCGCCTGGGCCTCCCAAAGTGCAGGGATTATAGGTGTGAGCCACCATGCCCAGCCTCTTTTGACCTTTGACCAAAGACCTCTAGGACTTTGGAGTCAAGTCTCATGACCTCTAAAATGTTGTTATATGAAAAGATAAGCTACAAAGATATGTAGGATTGAGTGAGAGCAAGAGAGACAGTCACACAAAAATAGACTGTGATAATATGGCTGGGTGCGGTGGCTCACGCCTGTATTCCCAGCACTTTGGGAGGCCGAAGCAGATGGATCACTTGAGGTCAGGAGTTTGAGACCAGCCTGGCCAACATGGTGAAGCCCTGTCTCTACAAAAAATACAAAAATTAGCTGGGTGTGGTGGCACATGCCCGTACTCCGAGCTACTCAGGAGGCTGAGTGAGGCAGGAGGATCACTTGAACCTGGGAGGTGGAGGTTGTAGTGAGCTGAGATTGCACCACTGCACCCAGCCTGGGTGACAAAAGTGAGACTCTGTCTCAAAAAAAAAAAAAAAAAAAAAATTAAACAAAACGTTGGGCCGGGCGCGGTGGCTCATGCCTGTAATCCCAGCACTTTCGGAGGACAAGGTGGGTGGATCATTTGAGGTCAGGAGTTCAAGACCTACCTGGCCAACATGGTGAAACCCCACCTCTACTGAAAATACAAAAATTAGCCGGGCATGGTGGCGAGTGCCTGTAGTCCCAGTTGCTTGGGAGGCCGAGGCAGGAGAATAGCTTGAACTCGGGAGGTGGTGGTTGCAGTGAGCCGAGATCATGCCACAGCACTCCAGCCTGAGCGATAGAGCAAGACTCCGTCTCAAAAAAAAAAAAATGTTGGCTAGGCATGGTGGCTCACGCCTTTAATCCCAGCACTTTAATCCCAACACTTTGGGAATCCAAAGTGAGAGGATCATTGGAGCCCAAGAGTTTGGGAGCAGCCTGGGCAACATAAGAAGACCCTGTCTCTACAAAAAATTTAAAAAAAATTAGTGGGGCGTGGTGGTGCATGCCTGTGGTCTCACGTACTCAGGAGGCTGAGGTGGGAGGATTGCTTGGGCCCAAGAGGTTGAGGCTGCAGTGAGCTGTGATTGTGCCACTGCACTCCAGCCCAGGTAACAGCGAGATCTTGTCTCAAAATAAAAAATAAATAAGTAAATAAACAAAATGTTAACATTGCTTATCACAAAATGATGGGGTTATGGGTTTTTTTCCCCTTCAGTTTCCAAATTTTCTGTAGCACACCTGTGCTATACTAAAATAGACCAATAGTTGTGTGTGTGTGTGTGTGTGTGTGTGTTTTTTTTTCTTTGTTGAGACTTGGTCTGGCTCTGTCACCCAGGCTGGAGTACAGTGGTGCGATCTCGGCTCACTGCAACCTCCGCCTCCCAGGTTCAAGCAATTCTCTGCCTCAGCCTCCCAAGTAGCTGGGATTATAGGCAGCCACCACCACACCCGGCTATATTTTTTTTATTTTTAGTAGAGACGGGGTTTCATCATGTTGGCCAGGCTGGTCTTGAACTCCTGACCTTGTGATCCACTTGCCTCAGCCTCCCAGAGTGCTGGGATTACAGGCATAATCCACCATGCCTGGCTGTTTTTTTTTTTTTTTTTTTTTTTTTTAAATAGAGACGGGGGTCCTACATTGCCTAGGCTGGTCTCGAACTCCTAAGTTCAAGCGATCTGCCTGCCTTGGCCTCTCAAACTGCTGGGATTACAGGTATGAGCCACTGAACCTGGCCCCTAACCAATAGTGTTTTTATGTGGTCTTGCTCTGTCTCCCAGGCTAGAGTGCAGTGGACTGATCATAGGTCACTGCAGCCCAAACTCCTGGGCTCAAGTGACCCTCCCACCTCAGACTCCCAAGTAGCTAGGACTGCAGATGCATGCCACTGTGTCATGCTAATTTTGTTTTATTTTTTGAGACAAAATCTCGCCCTGTCGCCCAGGCTGGAGTACAATGGCATGATCTTGGTTCATTGCAGCCTCCATCTCCCAGGTTCAAGCGATTCTCCTGTCTCAGCCTCCCGAGTAGCTGGGATTACAGGTGTGTGCCATTGGGCCTGGCTAATTACTGTATTTTTAGTAGAGACGGGGGTTTCACCATGTTGGCCAGGCTGGTCTTGAACTCCTGACCTCAGTTGATCCACCTGCCTCAACCTCCCAAAGTTCTGAGATTACAGGGCTGAGACACTGTTCTTATCTCACCGTCCTTTGTTCTAGTTCTGGAGGTTGCAGTGACCTGAGATCCCCATATTCTTGATTCTCCCCCAAGCATTCCACCATCTCCCTAGCAGGATGTCCCGAGGTAGGTGTTGCTGGGTTCGCTCACGTTAGCTTCTCTTGCAGCGCAATGTCCCTGCTCTTCTCTCGATGCAACTCTATCGTCACAGTCAAGAAAGATAAGAGACACATGGCTGAGGTGAATGCATCCCCACTTAAGCACTTTGTCACTGCCAAGAAGAAGATCAATGGCATTTTTGAGCAGCTGGGGGCCTACATCCAGGAGAGCGCCACCTTCCTTGAAGGTAAGGGGGCACCAGCTCAGCCAGGCCCGCCTCTTACCTGTTTAGATATTTAGCTAGTGGGATTTGCGGGTGGGGAAGTATATCTCTGCTCCCAGGGAAGTCATAACCAGATAGCCTTAGAAATGCTCTGCTCTTGAAATCATGTGGAATTGGAGTCTGGGGAGATGAGGCCAGGAAGACGAGGGAACTGCCATTTAGTAATTACTTTAAGAAGTCCACATGTTTTGTTTCATTTAATCATGAAAGATAGGTGAATCTTATCCCCATCTACAAGGCAAGCAAATTGAGGTTTGAGAGTTGTCCGATACCCTGTAAGTAATAGATCAGGGTTTTACCCAGGTGTCTCCAACTCCGGAGCCCACGTGTTTTCCTTTGCCTAGTTCTGGCTGCCATTAATACCAGGCACTGTTTGGGTGTCAGTTATCCCTGACTAGGGCGCCCTTTCTTTGATATTTTTAGATTGGTGACAGAACTATAGGAAACTCACGTCACCTATGCCTTTTCTACTAGTTACTAATTTGAGCCCAACCTCTAGTTCTTTGTCTATCAGCAGAGAAGGACTGGTTCCCAGGGCCCCGCTCGTCTGAGTGTCAACTCCAGCACTGGCTTCCTCAGGCTCCCTCTTTAGAAGGACACTTTGGCGCCAGGTCCTGAGATTGTCTGTGGAGACCCAGTAACTGAGTCTTATCTGCCCTTGGTTTCCTCACTTGTGAAAGTGGGGCTCAGGTGTGAACAGTGGTTTCAAATTCTAGTCTGCAGAACCCTAGAAGTTCAGTGGTGGTGCTTCGGGGGTTGGCCCCTGGCTCAGGGGGGCCACCTTCTTTCCATTCTGCTTTCAAATAGAGCAGCTTGGCTTCTTGTTGTTTTACATGCCAGGCTGCTACACGAGGCTCCCTTTGAAGAAAGAGACTGTCCAACTTCATGCCCTCATCTGTGCCCTGCCCTTTGCATGGCGCTTGATGCCACAGAAGGTGTTTCCTAAATACTTGTTGAACTAAAATCTGAATTTTAAAGTAGTATGATTGGTAGTTGAAATAATCCCAACTCATTGCCTGTTTATCAGTGGCTATGGTGTGCCAGCCGTGTGCCAGGTGCTGGGCATGCAGAGATGGGGTAGATCAGGCCGCTCCCCTCTGGGAGCCCAGACTAACCCTCTTGGAAGCTCTGAGTCACCTACTCAGATGATGTTGTGGACAAACACATGCGTAATGCAGGTGTTTATGTGATGCATGCTTTGATTTCTCTGTGTGTGAAAATATGAGGCCTTCCCTGTTGTTTAAATGGAAGGGAAAGAGCTGGAGTGATCCTGAGCTGTGCTGGGTCAGAGAAAGAATGGTTCCTGCCTGGGGACTGTTTCTAACGGGCAGGTAACAAGAACTTGTTGGCCTGCTGGCTCTCGCTTTTAAGTGTAGTCACATGCTTGAGAGCCAGCTTCCTCCGAGGGACATTCCAAAGGCCATGCCCAGGTGCCCATATAAGGGAGGAATATTGATGCATCTGGGGCAGAGGTGACCGGTGGACATAGCGGGAGGGGAGATGGGGGTGTTGTTGACTTGGTCACTTCCTTTCATGGCGCTGGCTGCAGGGGAAATTCACTGGGCAGGCCCTTGTCATGCTTCAGATGCTTTCGGAGTGTCCTCAGGGCTGGGGCCTGTCAGCCTCATAGTTCCCAGGAGTGTGCAGAGGGGCTAAACACCCGTCTGTGTTCCAGCCAGCTGAAGCACCTGTCTGGTGCGAGTTCTAGACAGGACAGTGGTGGGATCTCACTCAGTTGCTCCTGTATGGAGTAATTTGTTGGCCATCTGCCTGTTAAGGGCACTGGGAAAAAGCAGTGCAGTGATCCAAAGGTCTGCTCACGTAGCAAACATTTGTGCACCTGCTGGGTGCTGGGATCAGATAGCGTGGCCCTCATGAGGCAGATGACACAGACAGGTGAGCTGGACAGTTACCTTATGGTGAGGTGAGAGCTGAGATGGGAGAAGTGCAGGGTGCTGGGGCACACAGAGAAGGGGTCCGGGGTCCTGACTCAGGTTAGAGGGGTGGTCAGAGAAGGCTTCCTGGGGGCAGTGCTGTCTAAGCTAGACTGGAGGCCAAGTGAGAATGAGCCACGCTGCCCCAAGGCAGTGTAGTGTGTCAGTTCTTCAGAGAGTGGGGAAGGGGTTTGGGCAGCAGGGAGTGGAGCCAGAGGGCCGAGGAAGCTGGTGAGTTTGGGGATATGGTGAGGGAGACCGTGAGGCAGCGGGTGGCAAGAGGCCAACAGGGCCAGGGCAGGGAGGGCCTCAAGAAGTGACACAGAGTGGTTAAGAGCCTGGACTTCAGAGCCAGGCTGCCTAATTCAAATCGTAGCTCTGCCTTTTACTAACTCCGGAGCCATGTTAATAAAGAGGACCAAAGGAGAGAACGAATTTGAAAAGTGAAAGGAACAGTGCCTGGCATGTGGTAAGAACTTCGTAAATATTTGTTAAGAAAAAATAAACAAGGAAGGCAGTTAACATTTAAGTATTCATCTTCTACCAGCCACCATTCACAGCATTTGTGTTTCGATTCGTTTGATCCTCACGATGGTCTCATGAAGTAGATAATGTAGTTATCTCCGTTTTGTGCTTAAGGAAACTAAGACCCAGAAAGGTTCTTTTGCTTGAGGCCACAGAGCTAGAAAGTGGTAAGAACCAGCTTCAAAAACAGGCAGTGTTGCTCCTGAGCCATCTTCTTAACCCCCACACTGTGGGGCCACCATAGAGGATCTGGAGCTCAGCCTGTCGGCTGCGGGGTGCCAGAGGTGGACTCGTTTAGGGTAAGCAGGGCCGGCGCTCTGGCCCTTCCAGACTTGTGACTGTGGAACTCCTCTGACCATGTGGTGACCCGTTTTCAATCCCCACCTCCAGACACGTACAGGAATGCAGAACTGGACCCCGTTACCACAGAAGAACAGGTTCTGGACGTCAAAGGTTACCTATCCAAAGTGAGAGGCATCAGTGAGGTGCTGGCTCGGCGGCACATGAAAGTGGCTTTTTTTGGCCGGTAAGTCCTTGAGGCACCCACCCTTTCTTTCTTCCTGGCTAGGAGGGAGGGAGGCACTTTGCGCAAGGTCACAGAACGTTCCAGGCAGGGACATGCTTCAGAATTCATTGCTTTCCTCTTAATTTATATTTTATTTATTTATTTGATTTTTGAGACAGGGTTCTCTGTCACCCAGGCTGGCAGGGACATGCTTCAGAATTCATTGCTTTCCTCTTAATTTATATTTTATTTATTTATTTGATTTTTGAGACAGGGTTCTCTGTCACCCAGGCTGGAAGCTCATTACAGCCTCGACCTCCCTGGGCTCAGGTGATCCTCCCACCTGAGCCTCCTGAGCAGCTGGGACTGCAGGTGCATGCCATCAAGCCTGACTATTTTTTTTTTATTTTCTAATTAAGGTTAAAGGCATATAATATAAAATTTACCACCTTGACCATTTTAAGCATATAATTCACTAGTAGGTATATTTGCAACCAGTCTCAAGAGCTTTTTCATCTTGCAAAACTGAAGCTTGTATTATAGCCATTAAACAATAACTCCCTGTCCCACATGTCCCTCGCCCTGGCCACCACCATTCTACTTTCTGTTCCTATGAATTTGACTATTTTAGATGTCTCACGTAAGTGGAATCATACAGTATTTGGGTTTTTTTCTCTATTCATAAAACTTTTATTCCACTTACATGAATTTAATACACGTGTTCTTAACAATTGTGCTTGTATTGTTCATGAAAATTTCGTAAGACATTAAACAAAGCTAGCCATCATCTCAGGTTATTTCCCTGTTAACTATTTTTATAGCACATGCATGTTAGGCAAGCATCAAAAAAAAAAAATTAACAAAAGCAAAGAATCTAAAAATACGCCAGGCATGGTGGCTCACACCTGTAATCCCAGCACTTTGGGAGGCCGAGGCAGGCGGATCACGAGGTCAGGAGATCGAGACCATCCTGTCTAACACAGTGAAACCCCATCTCTACTAAAAAATACAAAAAATTAGCCGGGTGAGGTGGCGGGCGCCTGTAGTCCCAGCTACTTGGGAGGCTAGGGCAGGAGAATGGTGTGAACCCCAGGAGGCGGAGCCTGCAGTGAGCCGAGATCGGGCCACTGCACTCCAGCCTGGGCGACAGTGAGACTCCGTCTCAAAAAAAAAAAAAAAATCTAAAAATAAGTTAAATACGTGTTTTTTTTTGTTTTGTTTTACTGCTAGCTTGATATACATGAAGTATTCATTTTTCCTGCATCTTTACATTTGTTCTTAGGTTGCCTAAAACATTTTAAATACAAATAAAATGAGTGTAGCAAAAATAATGAAAGCTAACAGCAGATAACTTTACAAATAATGGAGTGTGAACCATTTCTGCCCTTATCCAGATTAAAATGGGTCACAACTTTGTTTAAAGGAACACTTCCACAGCTGTAGTCAAAGGTGTGCACATTGAGATTGAGTATTCCACAGATACACATGGTTTAACATGTGATAACCATGGGGTATCTGTTTCTACCACAGCCTTGTAAGTGCTCCAAACCTTAAAGTACCCACATTTACTATACCTGTGACTGGAACCAATGATCCTTTTTATTCCCCACCAGGACAAACCAATATGTAGGCAGTTTGCTTTGCTTTGACATGGAAGCAGTTTTAACACTGGCCCTTGTGAAGCCACAATGTACCCAAAGTACTATGCCAAACATTTATAACTTGTATAATGACCAGGCATGGTGGCTCACGCCTGTAATCCCAGCACTTTGGGAGGCCAAGGCGGGCAGATCAGAAGGTCCGGAGATTGAGACCATCCTGGCTAACACGGTGAAACCCCATCTGTACTAAAATACAAAAAAAATTAGCTGGGTGTGGTGGCGGGCGCCTGTAGTCCCAGCTACTTGGGAGGCTGAGGCAGGAGAATGGCATGAACCTGGGAGGTGGAGGTTGCAGTGAGCCAAGATCACGCCACTGCACTCCAGCCTAGGTGACAGAGTGAGACTCCATCTCAAAAAAAAAAAAAAATCTAATACAAGAAAAAAGGCATCTAGACAGATTGTATGCTAGGCACATAGTGGTAGCCTGGGGAATAGGCACTGTGCCTAGAGTCTTGACCCTGATGAACTGTAACCTCAGATGTGGTCCTCTACTCCTCTGAACTATCATTTCTTCATCCTCACCTGGGAGGTATGACCCCCTACTTGGGTGAGCTAGTGGGCTTCCTGTCTCACTGGGTGCAGGTAAGGTCATTGTAGTTCTGCTCTAGTGATATGGCTGGGAAACTTCAACTCAGAATGAGAAACACTGTGTTTAGCACAGGTTGAAAGCTCTGAGACTCAGAGCAGATGAGTCTGCTGAGCAGAGCTATTCTCAAGAAGCAGAAATGGCGGGGTGCAGTGGTTCACACCTGTAATCTCAGCACTGGGAGGCTGAGGCAGGAGAATTGCTTGAGCCCAGGAGTTTGAGACCAGCCTGAGCAACATGGCAAGACCCCATCTCTACCAAAAATTTAAAAATTAGCTGGGCGTGGTGGCAGCTATAGTCTATATATAGGTGGTACCTATAGTCTAAGCTACTTGGGAGGCTGAGGTGGGAGGATCATTGAGCCCTGATGGTCGAGGCTGCAGTGAGCTGTATTCATGCCACACGCCACTGCACTCCAGCTTGGGCGAGAAAGCAAGATCCCATATCAAAAAAAACAAACAACAACAACAACAAAAAACCCCACCAGAATACATGAAAGGGGTGTGATAGGTAAGAATGAGAAAGTAGGCTGGGCATGGTGGCTCATGCCGGTAATCCCAGCACTTTGGGAGGTTGAAGCAGGCAGATCACCTGCGGTCAGGAGTTCGCGACCAGCCTGGCCAACATGGTGAAACCCTGTCTCTACTCAAAATACAAAAATTAGCCGGGCATGGTGGCACACGCCTGTAGTCCCAGCTACTTGGGAGGCTGAGGCAGGAGAATTGCTTGAACTCAGGAGGCGGAGGTTGCGATGAGCTGAGATCGTGCCACTGTACTCCAGCCTGGGCGACAGAGTGAGACTCCATCTCAAATAACAATAAAAAAAAAAAAGAATGAGAAAGTAACCTTCCCTTTAGCCTGGCAGTTGTCAGCTGGGACTGACAAGGTGGAGCTTCATGTGTAAGGAGGAGCGTGATGGGAGAAAAGCAGCGAAACATGCCCTGTGTAGGAAACACTGGGGTCATTTAGACTGAGGAAGACACTCTGGGGGTTAGTCGGTGTTTCAGGTAGGCCTGAATTAAACTTTGGAGACAGACAGACAGTCTCTATGAGTGTTGCTGAGGGTGGCTGTGCGATTCAAAGGGCAGACAGCGCGCAGTGAGCCTCTTGTAGATTGATCTGAAATGATGAACCAGGGGCATGTCAGATGTTTGGGCTTGGGGGTGTTTATTCATTTTAATAAACAGCGCCTACTCTTTGTCTCTCAGCACTGTCTGGGCACTGGCAACATTGCAGTGAATAGGGCTTTGGCCTTCCAGGCTGGTATCTGCATTGTGAAAGTAATTCAGGTCAGATACTGGTGGCTTTGCTGACAGCTGTTACTTCCTTCTAGGACGAGCAATGGGAAGAGCACTGTGATCAATGCCATGCTCTGGGACAAAGTTCTGCCCTCTGGGATTGGCCACACCACCAATTGCTTCCTGCGGGTAGAGGGCACAGATGGCCATGAGGCCTTTCTCCTTACCGAGGGCTCAGAGGAAAAGAGGAGCGCCAAGGTGAGGGTGCCAGGCTGGTTGTCAGCCCTGTGCCTGCTGGTGGAGCAAGTCTTCCGTTGTGACACGGCTGACCTCACCTCTAAGGAGGGGGCAGCACCACCCTGTGGAGGTGAATCGGAGACCCTATTTTAGATGAACATTTTGAAGGATGTAAGAGCTTCTGGGGGCTGGCGGAGGCGGTTTTCAGAAACGTGGATCACCAAGAATGAGGACCCTGCTGTTCCTCATACAGCTCTGAGTGGCCACTGACCTCTCTTCACTAATTAAGGAAGACAGTATGTGCTGTGTTCTTCCTTGGGATATTGCCAGAGAGGAATTCCTGCATTTGCTGTGTGTCTCTGACCTATCAGTCAGGGACCGACACTCTGAGTTTTCTGAGAGGCAGCTGCATTCTTGTTGGGGGCCAGATGCTCAATTTGCTTCATAAAGAATCAGTTGGCCGGGCACGGTGGCTCACGCCTGTAATCCCAGCACTTTGGGAGGCCAAGGTGGATGGATCATTTGAGGTCATGAGTTCAAGACCAGCCTGGCCAACATGGTGAAACCCCATCTCTACTAAAAATACAAAAATTAGCTGGGCTTGGTGGTAGGCGCCTGTAATCCCAGCTAGTCGCGAGGCTGAGGCAGGAGGACTGCTTGAACCCAGGAGGTGGAGGTTGTGGTGAGCCGAGATCACACCACTGTACTCCAAACCTGGGTGACAGAGCGAGACTCCGTCTCAAAAAAAAAAAAAAAAAAGAATCAATCAGTGCAGAACAGATGACTTTAGGGTGATATCCGGGAAAGAAGCTCAAAAGAGCAGTGAAGAAAGTGGGTTCTGATTGACAACTCCCAGCTGTTAACTTTTTATATGTGGAAGAAGAAAGGGTAACAGATGGGCAGCATTCCCAGCCACTGTGCTGGGATGCAGCGGCACAGGAAATCTCCTGGCCTGGTGGTTCCTCCTCAGCCTCTTTCTTTCCTTCCTCTGCCATCAGACTGTGAACCAGCTGGCCCATGCCCTCCACCAGGACAAGCAGCTCCATGCCGGCAGCCTAGTGAGTGTGATGTGGCCCAACTCTAAGTGCCCACTTCTGAAGGATGACCTCGTTTTGATGGACAGGTAAGAGGGAGGTGCCCTCCTAGGAGGTCCAAACTGGAAGGCACCAGATTTCCATTTCTGGATAATCTAGGCCAGGGTCCCTGGGCCCCATCCTTGCTCCGCTTAAGTATTACTACCTTTCAGATGGGCTCAACCAAATCCTCTGGCCTCTTGGCTTTCCTCTGGAGTCTGGTTACTATACCTATTTATCAGTACCCTGCAGATGTCCCAGGGATGGTCTGTAAAAGATAGGAGGGATGCTCAGAAGTTGGCGGGGGAGGTTCTCAATCTCAGCCCAGTGCCAGCATGTGTACTGGGGGTGGGGAGTTGTGGCGGAGTCAGAGGTGTATTTTATTTCCCTTGAAGAAACACTTTGCCTTGGCTTGGTGGACTGGTTATAACTATAGCAACATGTACAGTATTGTAGCGTTTATCTGGACTCACATCAAGTCACAACTTCACCTTAATTGTATATCATCTTTTTTTTTTTTTTTTTTTTTTTTTGAGACAGAGTCTTGCTCTGTCACCCAGGCTGGAGTGCAGTGGTGCAGTCTCGGCTCACTGCAACCTCCGCCTCCCGGGTTCAAGCGATTCTCCTGCCTCAGTCTCTGGAGTAGCTGGGATTACAGGTGCCCGCCACCATGCCTGGCTAAATTTTGTATTTTTAGTAGAGACGGAGTTTCACCATGTTAGCCAGGCTGGTCTCGAACTGCTGACTTCATGATCAGCCCACCTTAGCCTCCCAAAGTGCTGGGATTACGGGCATGAGCCACTGTGCCCCGCCTGGTATATCATCTTTAAAGTAGAATTACAAGTAATTCTGTTTTTATAAAAGCAATAGATATATGTGTTTAAAAACACTCATTTCTGCCAGGCACGGTGGCTCATGCCTGTAATCCTAGCACTTTGGGAAGCTGAGGCGGGCAGATCACGAGGTCAAGAGATCGAGACCAGCCTGACCAACATGGTGAAACCCTGTCTCTACTAAAAATACAAAAAAATTAGCTGGGCATGGTGGCGCGTGCCTGTAGTGCCAGCTACTCGGGAGGCTGAGGCAGGAGGATCGCTTGAACCTGGGAGGCGGAGGTTGCAGTGAGCCGAGATCGTGCCATTGCACTCCAGCCCGGGCGACAGAGCAAGACTCTATATCCAAAAACAAAACAAAACAAAACACTCATTTCCAGGCAATCTGGAAGGATAGGAAATGGGAAGTAAAATCCGTTAATGAGGGCCAGGCCTGATTTCTCTCCCGTCCCTGGCTTTCTCCTCCATGACCTGCCTGCCTCACAAGTCCCAGGTCTGTTCTCAGCAGGAAGAATAGGGCTCCTGCTCTGCCTGATGATTTGGTTTGCCCCTGTCACCTTTAGCCCTGGTATTGATGTCACCACAGAACTGGACAGCTGGATTGACAAGTTTTGTCTGGATGCTGATGTGTTTGTGCTGGTGGCCAACTCAGAGTCCACCCTGATGCAGACGGTAACTCCTCCTCTGCCTTCTCCCAAGCTCCCAGCACCCACTGGGCAGGCAGCTGATGGGGCCTTGGCTGTCAAGCTCCTGCTCCACCGAGGTCTTACCCTTTATCTAGGAAAAGCACTTCTTCCACAAGGTGAGTGAGCGTCTCTCCCGGCCAAACATCTTCATCCTGAACAACCGCTGGGATGCATCTGCCTCAGAGCCTGAGTACATGGAGGAGGTTCGTGCTTCTGTTTGGCAGTTTGGGGAATGCAACCCCGAGGGAGCACTGCCTGCCACTGGGGCCACTTCATGCACCCCTGGATCTAGTGACTTCCCTGAATTAATTTTATTGCCAAAGAATTCTCCAAATACTCTTCTGTGGTATCTTCTGGTGGTCTTTCCCCTCTCCCATCCACTTTGCTGGATGCACCCCCTCTTCAAGCCGCTCTCCCCTAGGCCTAAAAAGGATCCCTGCTGCATTAGTGCATCTTCAGTGCCGGTGCTCAGTTTGGTTTCTGAGGAATTAATACGGAACAGGCTCAGCTCTAGGGAGGCCTCTGGGAAAGAGGCTGGAAAGAGGAATGGAGAATAACTGGTTCTTACTGGTGACTTACAACTCTTAGCTATTTACTTATTTATTTAGAGACTGGGTTATGAGGCTGGCTAATTTTTGTATTTTTGGTAGAGATGGGGTTTTGTCATGTTGCCCACGCTGGTTTTGAACTCCTGGGCTCAAGTGATCCACCTGCCTCAGCCTCCCAAAGTGCTGGGATTACAGGCATGAGCCACCACGCCTGGCCTCACAACTCTTTAAATATGTGAAATGAAAGACAAAAGGGTAACAAACGGCATGGTGGTGCACACCTATAGGCTGAGAGAGGATCCCTTGAGAGTAGGAATTTGAAACCACCCTGGGCAACGTAGCAAAACGCCATCTCCAAAAAAATAAAGGGTAGGCCAGGCGCGGTGGCTCACGCCTGTAATCCCAGCACTTTGGGAGGCCGATGTGGGCGGATCACGAGGTCAGGAGATCGAGACCATCCTGGCTAACACGGTGAAACCCCGTGTCTACTAAAAATACAAAAAATTAGCCGGGTGTGATACTGGCAGGCGCCTGTAGTCCCAGCTACTCGGGAGGCTAAGGCAGGAGAACGGCGTGAACCCGGGAGGTGGAGCTCTCAGTGAGCTGAGATTGTGCCACTGTACTCCAGCCTGGGCGAGAGAGCGAGATTCTGTCTCACAAAAAAATAATTAAACAAATAAAGGGTAATAAGATTGATAATATGGCAATATGGGATGATAAAACATGCAGTTGCAGTCAGTAGGCCAGAGTCCAAATTATTTATTTTTTTCGAGATGGAGTTTTGCTCTTGTCACCCAGGCTGGAGTGCAGTGGCACAATCTCAGCTCACTGCAACCTCCGCCTCCAGGGTTCAAGCAATTCTCCTGCCTCAGCCTCCCGAGTAGCTGGGATTACAGGCACCCGCCACCACACCTGGCTAATTTTTGTATTTTTAATAGAGATGGGGTTTCACCATGTTGGCCAGGCTGGTCTTGAACTCCTGACCTTAGGTGATCCGCCCGCCTCGGCCTCCCAAAGTGCCGGGATTACGGGCGTGAGCCACTGTGCCCGCTTGTGACTGACACTAGGCAGTATGACTTTGTTAGCTTCCTTGACCCTTCTGGTAATCCAATTTCCTCGCCAGTGTGATGGTGTGATAAATAGACTTGTTGAGAGGATGAAATCTGTCAAAAACACCTGACATGTGGTAGGTGTCTACAAGAAGCTATTGTCACATTTTATCGGTAGAACCCCAGGATGTCAGAGCCAGGAGGGATGTTCTAGTGATGCCCACTCCTTTTATAAACAATGCCCCAGGAGGACACAGCTTGTCAGAGTATAGGTCCCAGATTTAGGTTTCTTGACCTCAGGGTTCCTTTCCTGCCAGGGCACCAAAGTGAGGCACTATATAGGCTTAACAAGAGGCAGTCTAGGGCACGTTTAAGCATTTCTGCTTGTATATGCATAAAATATCTTTGGCACGCTCACTGCCAAGTAACCCCCACACGTTGGTCTGGGAAACTTGGTGGTGAGAGAGCGGAATAGTGGGAGACATTACACTGTGTGTGTGTTTGTGCCTTTGGCTGTTGAGCCATGTGAATATATTGCCTATTCTTTTTTTTCCCTCACTCTGTCGCCCAGGCTGGAGTGCAGTGGTGCTATCTTGGCTCACTGCAACCTCCGCCTCCAGGTTCAAGCGGTTCTCCTGCCTCAGCCTCCTGAGTAGCTGGGATTACAGGCGCCTGCCACCATGCCTGGCTAATTTTTTTGTATTTTTAGTAGAGACAGGGTTTCACCATGGTGGCCAGGCTGGTCTTGAACTCCCGACCTCAAGTGATCCACCTGCCTTGGCTTCCCAAAGTGCTGGGATTACAGGCGTCAGCCACCATGCCCAGCCTCTTATGACCTATTCTTTTAATAAAAGAGGCAGGTGGGGGCTGTGGGGCCACCTACACTCACTCTGGACACATTTGTTTGGGCTCCAGGTGCGGCGGCAGCACATGGAGCGTTGTACCAGCTTCCTGGTGGATGAGCTGGGCGTGGTGGATCGATCCCAGGCCGGGGACCGCATCTTCTTTGTGTCTGCTAAGGAGGTGCTCAACGCCAGGATTCAGAAAGCCCAGGGCATGCCTGAAGGAGGTAATGATGAGAACAGATGTCCTCCTTTTCTTTGATGTTTGAGACATTTTGTCTCGTGCTGAGGAGTCTGTCAGTAGAAAATCCTTCTGAGAAGGGGATGCTGAGAAGAGCAGAGAGGCTCTTGCTCTTTAGCCAGTGGCTTGGTTTCTGGGGATTTCATTGTTTTCCTCTGCTGCCAAGTTGTTTCTGGACTAATGCAGTACAATCCTCCTAGGGGGCGCTCTCGCAGAAGGCTTTCAAGTGAGGATGTTTGAGTTTCAGAATTTTGAGAGGAGATTTGAGGTGAGTCCTCTGATTCTGGTATCTGGCGATTCTGTGCCTCCCCAGCTCCCATTGGCTGTGTCCCTGGCGGTGAAAACCAGAGTCTGGCCCTTGGTTGTAGGCCCCTGGTGGCCCCCACCTCCCTCTGTGCCTCTGTGTGTTCCAGGAGTGCATCTCCCAGTCTGCAGTGAAGACCAAGTTTGAGCAGCACACGGTCCGGGCCAAGCAGATTGCAGAGGCGGTTCGACTCATCATGGACTCCCTGCACGTGGCGGCTCGGGAGCAGCAGTAAGAGTCCAAGACTGCAGATAGGTGGAGAGGGCTGCCGAGACGAGGGTGCTCCACCCCTGCCTTGGGCAGTTAGGACACGCCTTGATGGCAGGGCTGAGTCTCTGGGCTCCCATCCAGAGCCCTTTCCCTGGCCACCAGACCGTGTTAGAACCACATAGACAGCCTGGTGAGGAGGGCGGCTGGGTGCTTCATCACCCCACCTGGTCTGTGCAGCACGATTCCCTGTGTTGGAGGTCTTGGCCCATGCCCTGCTGAGCTCTGCAGCCATTCTCAGAGCCTGAACACATTTTTCAAAACAACATTCCAGCCAGGAGCAGTGACTCACACCTGTGATCTCAACACTTTGGGAGACCAAGGCAGGAGGACTGCTTGAGGCCAGGAGTCCAGCCCAGATAATATAGTGAGATCCCATCTCTCCAAGAATTTTAAAAATCAGCTGGGTGTGGTGGCGCACACCTGTAGTTCCAGCTACTTGGGAGGCTGAGGCAGGAGGATCGCTGGAGCCCAGGAGTTCAGGGTTCCAGTGAGCTGTGATCGCACCACTGCACTCCAGCCTGGGCAACAGAGTGAGACCCTGTCACTAAAGAATAATATGAAAACACCTTGCTTCTATCACACAGAATTGACTTTCTCAATTGTTTATGTTAAGTTAAAATTTTAAAAAGTTCAGTTCCCTTTTGATTCTTTTGCACTTGTCCCAGTGTCACTCTGCCCAGAGGCACCATAATCATGAATTTACATTGTTCTATCACCCAAACAGTACTTTTTACATAAATGCTGAGGAATATGTCAGGTTTTTACATGCTTCACATGTACAGATGTGGCATGACACTGTCTGTCACTGTACCTGGCTTTGCTTTCTCAACATCATTTTTCCCTCTATCCTTGTTAGTATGTGTAGTTTGTTTATGAATAGGAACTGCTGTGGTATATTCCATTGTGAATATGCCTCATTTTCCTATGGATGGAATTTTAGATTTTTTTTTGCTATTGGAAACCCTACTGCAGTGGACATTTGTTCATGTGTCCCCTTGTGCACCTTTTTAAGAGTCTTCCTGGGGTGAGTTCCTAGGGGTGTGGCGATTCTGTTTTAGGGTACACGCGTTTCCAGTTTTAGTCAGTTTTCTTGATTGCTCTTCAGAACAGCCGTACCCATTCATTGCATGACCAGTACTGTCCATAGGCTTTCCATTTCCTCAGCCCTCACCAGAACTTCACACCTGGTCATTTTTGCCAGGCCTTGGTAGAAAATAGTGCCTTTAAAAATTTCATTTACAACTGGGCATGGTGGCTCACGCCTGTAATCCCAACACTTTGGGAGGCCAAGGTGGGTGGATCACCTGAGGTCAGGAGTTCAAGACCAGCCTGACCAACATGGAGAAACCCTGTCTCTGCTAAAAATACAAAATTAGCTGGGTGTGGTGGCGCATGCCTGTAATCCCAGCTACTCGGGAGGCTGAAGCAGGAGAATCGCTTGAACCCAGGAAGTGGAGGTTGCAGTGAGTGGAGATCGTGCCATTGCACTCCAGCCTGGGCAACTCCATCTCAAAAAAAAAAAAAAAAAATCATTTCTGTGATTACTAGTGAGGTTGAGCTTTTTTCTCTATATTAATTGGCAGAATTTATTTAAACCCCCTTAAAGCGCCCTCCCTGTTTTGTGCCCACCACCTGACCCACATGGAAGACTGAAGAGTGCATGGTTGGCTGCAGGGTCCTCTTCTTACCTGGGAAGGGGAAGGCCATGCCCCTGGGTGCGTGTGTGCAGCCCTGCCAGGCAAGATAGCGGGCAGGGCGGCGTGGGCTTTCTGGCATCCCCTCTTGCTCCTCTGCTTAGTCAGACAGGAACATGGATTTCTCACCAGTACTCTGCTTTCAGGGTTTACTGCGAGGAAATGCGTGAAGAGCGGCAAGACCGACTGAAATTTATTGACAAACAGCTGGAGCTCTTGGCTCAAGACTATAAGCTGCGAATTAAGCAGATTACGGAGGAAGTGGAGAGGCAGGTGAGAAATGAGGAGGAGGCATTCTGGGAAGATTTGGACTCCGAGTAGAGTCCAGAAGAAAGCAGACCTCCTCCTCTCAGGGACTTCTCAGCCTTTCAGAAGAAAGTTGTGGCCCTGTTTCAAGAATACAGAGCTGCCGTTTGGGTTCCATTGTCGGGTTGTGTGATGCTGGGCATGTTCCCCTTCCTCTGGACCTCCACAGATCATGTGGGCGTTTGATCAGCCAGTTTCCCAGACCCTCTCACTTCAGAGGCTTTAATTCCATAGAGGAGCTGAGGAGGCTGCTGGTTTGAGAGGAAGGATGTGCCGTCTGCTAGGATCTCTCCTGGTGCTGCAGGAGTGAACTTTGGTCTTCCTTGATACTTAACAGTGTGCTTCCTTTTGCTGTAGGTGTCGACTGCAATGGCCGAGGAGATCAGGCGCCTCTCTGTACTGGTGGACGATTACCAGATGGACTTCCACCCTTCTCCAGTAGTCCTCAAGGTTTATAAGAATGTGAGTCATGGAGCAACAGGTCCTCTTGGCAGGAGGCCCCCAAAAGTGATTCAACCCCTGTTGGTCTGGGTCAGGGCCCCCCAGCAGTGACAGTAGAAGCCACAGAGACAAGGCCCAGGCTTCCGTCAGCCTTCTGGGGTCACCTGGTGGATGTGGCCTGAAGGGAATTTTGATGGACATGCTTCTCTTAACTTCCCTCTTCTGGTGGCAGGAGCTGCACCGCCACATAGAGGAAGGACTGGGCCGAAACATGTCTGACCGCTGCTCCACGGCCATCACCAACTCCCTGCAGACCATGCAGCAGGACATGATAGGTTAGTGCCCATGGGGAACTGGGGAGCTGTGGCCCTGGGCTGCCCAAAGATCAGATGCGGAGGCCAAGCTAAAGAAATCAGGACTTTCCTTATCTGTCACTTTTAATGATGATTCAACTCGATACCTTCAGGTTCTGGGTACATGTTCTGAACTCATTCTTGTTTGCTTTTTGAGACAGAGTTGCACTCCGTAACCCAGGCTGGAGTGCAGTGGCATGATCTTGGCTCACTGCAACCTCTGCCACCTAGGTTCAAGTGATTCTTCTGCTCCAGCGTCCTGAGTAGCTGTGACTACAGGCGTGACCACCACACCTGGCTAATTTTTTTGTATTTTTAGTAGAGATGGGGTTTTGCCACGTTGGCCAGGCTGGTCTCGAACTCCTGACCTCAAGTGATCTATCTGCCTTGGCCTCCCAAAGTGCTAGGATTACAGGCATGAGCCACCGGGCCTGGCCTTGTGAACTCATTCTGTACACAGGGTTGGGGAGCCCATCTTGTGCTACTACATGGGTCTACCCTAGGCTGAGAATTGGGCCTGCTCCTTTAAGTCCACGTGAGGCATAAGTGTTAGCCGTATGGCATCTGAGTCCACACTTGCCTGGGAGAGCTGGCCTCAAGTGAGGCATGCTCAGTCTCATGGGCCAACTTGGCTGGGGTGTGGTTCCCAGGCAAAGCTGTTCAGCATCCCTGGCAGTAGCTGGTAGAGCCCTGTCTCCAAGGCTTGGTGCCGCTGTGGTGCAGGGCTGAGCTGATAAGCTTTTCCTCCATTTCTCTTCCTGACAGATGGCTTGAAACCCCTCCTTCCTGTGTCTGTGCGGAGTCAGATAGACATGCTGGTCCCGCGCCAGTGCTTCTCCCTCAACTATGACCTGAACTGTGACAAGCTGTGTGCTGACTTCCAGGAAGACATTGAGTTCCATTTCTCTCTCGGATGGACCATGCTGGTGAATAGGTTCCTGGGCCCCAAGAACAGCCGTCGGGCCTTGATGGGCTACAATGACCAGGCAAGCAAAGTTCCTCACCTCAAGGGCATTGTGGGGGGTCAGTCTGTACCCCGCCTCCAGACACGGGAACCATTCTAAAACGGGGGTTCCCTAAGGTCAGCAGCTGTGGTGGTGTGCCCCACCACCCAGTATACCACAGACAGAATTTTTGCTACTGATTGACCTGGATTTGTTCTAAGCAGTGATACTTGTGAAATGACAGATGCTAGTATTTTTCTCTAATACACATTAAAGTAAGTATGTAACTATTAAAAATAGACGACTTTAAAAATAACCACCTACATACAACTATTTTAAAGTTCAGATTTTAAAAACATTCATCTCTAAACCACTTGAGTTGTCACATGTACTGCCCTCTGTACACATCCCACACTCGGGGAAGCTGCCAGGCGGGTCAGGATGGCTCCTGCTCACATTTTGCACGTCCCGTGGTGCTCACCTGAGGGTCTCCTCTGCTACATCCGAAGCTAGTTGTCCCCTTTTTGCCTTTTGGAAATTGAAGAGCCACTCTGTGTCCCTGTTCCCCAGACTAGGGCAACACTGAGGGTTCACGTGAATGAGAGACTCAATACGTCCCCCTCACCCCTCTCATGTTTCTCTCCTCAGGTCCAGCGTCCTATCCCTCTGACGCCAGCCAACCCCAGCATGCCCCCACTGCCACAGGGCTCGCTCACCCAGGAGGAGTTCATGGTTTCCATGGTTACCGGCCTGGCCTCCCTGACATCCAGGACCTCCATGGGCATTCTTGTTGTTGGAGGAGTGGTCAGTGACCAGTTCTGCTCGGGAAGGTGGGGGCGGAGGGCAGGTGGGCGGGGCCTGAGGGCTAGGTTCCTGCAGTGGCCCCTGCATTGGGCCACACTCCACAGTCCACTGCATACTTTCTCCTCTGTGATTGCATGGGGAGCGCTTACTCCCTCACCAAGTTACCCTCACTTCCTGCTGGAGATGGTCCCAGACCTTCTGGCCTCAGTGGGATCAAAGGAGACATTGAAAGAGGAACTCAGAGTAGAAATATGAAGGCTCCTTGACTGGGGCCCTTCAGATGGCCCTGGTAGTGATGGGCCCCAGAGGAGGGTGGGCCACAGAGAGGCTGCACTCCAGGCTGACCATGTGCTCTGCAGGTGTGGAAGGCAGTGGGCTGGCGGCTCATTGCCCTCTCCTTTGGGCTCTACGGCCTCCTCTACGTCTATGAGCGTCTGACCTGGACCACCAAGGCCAAGGAGAGGGCCTTCAAGCGCCAGTTTGTGGAGCATGCCAGCGAGAAGCTGCAGCTTGTCATCAGCTACACTGGCTCCAACTGCAGCCACCAAGTCCAGCAGTGAGTGGCCCTATCGGACCCCAGCAGGGGACTTCCTTTAGGCAGGGTCAGCCCCATCTCTCTTCCACACTGGCCTGGAAGCCACTGGGTCCTGAGCATCGTAGACCCTGGGCCTTCAGGTGTGCAGGGCCAGCTTTGAGGCCAGTGATGGGGAGAGGGGTCTCCCAGGGACACTTTGCGTCTTGGGCTGGGACGGGGTAGGGCCTCTGGGCCCCTTGGTGAGGAAGAAATGGGAAGGCAAGAGATATTCCTAGTAGGAGTTTTAGAGGTTGCCTTGAAGAGCTTGGGCTGTGGATGTAGTTTTGAAGTTTTTGAACCCAGCCTGCTCTTCGTGCACATCTTAGGTCAGGTGGGAATCTATTGCCTAATCTGGGGTGGTGGGGATGAATATCCTCGCTTCCTTTTTTTTATTGTGTGTGGCAGACCCTTTGCTCTAGACATTTTGCACCTAATTATTTCTCTGACTCTTGGAGGTAGATGTTGTCTTATAGCCATCTCCTTTTTCTTTTTTTTTTTATTGATCATTCTTGGGTGTTTCTTGCAGAGGGGGATTTGGCAGGGTCATAGGACAATAGTGGAGGGAAGGTCAGCAGATAAACAAGTGAACAAAGGTCTCTGGTTTTCCTAGGCAGAGGATCCTGGGGCCTTCCACAGTGTTTGTGTCCTTGGGTACTTGAGATTAGGGAGTGGTGATGACTCTTTAACGAGCATGCTGCCTTCAAGCATCTGTTTAACAAAGCACACCTTGCACCGCCCTTAATCCATTTAACCCTGAGTGGACACAGCACATGTTTCAGAGAGCACCGGGTTGGGGGTAAGGTCATAGATCAACAGCATCCCAAGGTAGAAGAATTTTTCTTAGTACAGAACAAAATGGAGTCTCCTATGTCTACTTCTTTCTACACAGACACAGCAACAATCTGATTTCTCTATCTTTTCCCCACATTTCCCCCTTTTCTATTCGACAAAACCGCCATCGTCATCATGGCCCGTTCTCAATGAGCTGTTGGGTACACCTCCCAGACGGGGTGGCGGCTGGGCAGAGGGGCTCCTCACTTCCCAGAAGGGGCGGCCGGGCAGAGGCGCCCCCCCACCTCCCGGACGGGGCGGCGGCCGGGCGGAGGCGCCCCCACCTCCCTCCCTGACGGGGCGGCTGGCCGGGCGGGGGCTGACCCCCCACCTCCCTCCCGGACGGGGCGGCTGGCCGGGCGGGGGCTGACCCCCCACCTCCCTCCCAGACGGGGTGGCTGGCCGGGCGGGGGCTGCCCCCCCACCTGCCGGATGGGGCGGCTGCTGGGCGGAGACGCTCACTTCCCAGACGGGGGCGGCTGCCTGGCGGAGGGGCTCCTCACTTCTCAGACGGGGCGGCTGCCGGGTGGAGGGGCTCCTCACTTCTCAGACGGGGCGGCCGGGCAGAGACGCTCCTCACCTCCCAGACAGGGTCGCAGCTGGGCAGAGGCGCTCCTCACATCCCAGACGGGGCGGCGGGGCAGAGGCGCTCCCCACATCTCAGACGATGGGCGGCCGGGCAGAGACACTTCTCACTTCCTAGATGGGATGGCAGCCGGGAAGAGGCGCTCCTCACTTCCCAGAGTGGGCAGCCGGGCAGAGGGGCTCCTCACATCCCAGACGATGGGCGGCCAGGCAGAGATGCTTCTCACTTCCCAGACGGGGTGGCGGCCGGGCAGAGGCTGCAATCTTGGCACTTTGGGACGCCAAGGCAGGCGGCTGGGAGGTGGAGGTTGTAGCAATCCGAGATCACGCCACTGCACTCCAGCCTGGGCAACATTGAGCACTGAGTGAACGAGACTCCGTCTGCAATCCCGGCACCTCGGGAGGCCGAGGCTGGCAGATCACTCCCAGTTAGGAGCTGGAGACCAGCCCGGTCAACACAGCGAAACCCCGTCTCCACCAAAAAAATACGAAAACCAGTCAGGCATGGCGGTGCGTGCCTGCAATCGCAGGCACTCGGCAGGCTGAGGCAGGAGAATCAGGCAGGGAGGTTGCAGTGAGCAGAGATGGCGGCAGTACAGTCCAGCTTCGGCTCGGCATCAGAGGGAGACCATGGAAAGAGAGGGAGAGGGAGCGGGAGAGGGAGGAGAGGGAGAGGGCCATCTCCTTTTTCAAAATCAAGAAACTGAGATTTGAAAAATACTGACGTGTCCCCTGCTACTCGGCTGATGAGCAGCAGAGTCAGGATCTCTTGTGCCCAAACCAGGGTGCACAGCTCTGTGCTGTTGCTTCTCAGGCCGTGGTGATGCTGAGTGTGTTTGGTTGTTATGATTATTCACAGTCTCAGCAGGGTGTATGAGATTCTGCCAAACCAGGCCTGGCTCAGGGCAGAGCTGCTGGCAGGGATATAGACAGGCCCAGCTGCTCCCTACTGTGGGTGGGTTAAGCCACCAGTGGCATCTTGCTCCACACACCCCAACTGGTCCCTTCTCTCTCCTCCCCAGGGAACTGTCTGGGACCTTTGCTCATCTGTGTCAGCAAGTTGACGTCACCCGGGAGAACCTGGAGCAGGAAATTGCCGCCATGAACAAGAAAATTGAGGTTCTTGACTCACTTCAGAGCAAAGCAAAGCTGCTCAGGTGAGGCTGGCCTGCGTGGCCAAAGGTTAGGGCTCCAGGGTGCAGCCCAGGCACACTGGGGCTCAGCTGCTGGGCTTGCGTCTTGGGTGTGGACACAAATTTTTCTGGTGGGGATTTAGCTCATTCGTGTTAGATGTGTACCATGGGCTGGGCACGGTGGCTGATGCCTATAATCCCAGCACTTTGGGAGGCTGAGGTAGGTAGATCACCTGAGGTCAGGAGTTTGAGACTAGCCTGACCAACATGGTGAAACCCCATCTCTACTAAAAATACAAAGATTAGCTGGTCGTGGTGGTGTGTGCTTGTAATCCCAGCCACTCGACAGGCTGAGGCAGGAGAATGGCTTGAACCCAGAAGGCGGAGGTTGCAGTGAGCCGAGATCGTGCCATTGCACTCCAGCCTGGGCGACAAGAGCAAAACTCTGTCTCAAAAAGAAAAAAAAAAAATGGTTGTGTACCATGTACCTCATGGATGCCAGATGGTGCTGGAGGCTCAACAAGACACAGCGTCGCTGCCTTCAAGGCACTTGCAGTTGAAGGCATGATGGCATCACAGTACTGCGAGACTGCAGTTCACAGTGCCCTGTGCTGAACCGCAGGGCCTACAGCGCTTTACATGTGCTATTTCACTCAGTCTTCCCTATCCCTCCATTTTCTACATAGAAAAGTTGGGGAACTTGTCTGGCATCTCAGAAAATGGCCAGGCTAGGAGGGGAGCCCAGGTGTACTTGGCTCCAGCAGCCCCCACACTCTGATTCTCCTTACCTGCCGCTCTTTGGACCCATGAAGAGGGCATAGCCCCCCATTTACCCACAGAGAAGCTGGTTACTTGGCTGGGGACTGGCAGAGCTGGGATTGGAACTCAGATCTCCATGGGGTCTCTGTGGAGCTTTCATTAATAATTTGCTGGAAAGAGCATCAGTCTGAGGAGTCTGGAGTCCTGGGTTCTCTCCGGCCACTCACGTTTGGCCCAAGCTCTTAACTCTCCTGTGTCTCATTATTTTCATCTGTAAAATGGGAGTAAGATTTCATGACACAGCTGCATGACTGAATGTAAAAGTGCCCTGCAAAAGTCCTCGGCCTGCCCAGCTCATGATAACATCAGCACACGGGGACCCTGCAGAAGTCCTCGGCCTGCCCAGCCCATGATAGCATCAGCACACGGGGACCCTGCACTTCCTGCCCTCGCCCCTGACGTCAGAGTCTGCAGGGTGGCAGAGCCAGAGGGGAGATGGATCAGAGGGTGTCAGCTCCAACCCTTACCAGATCACTGGGCTTTCCCTGCCCTCGACTGCGGATGTGCCCCCCCGCACCCCCACCTGGGGACAGCTGCTTCCTAGGGACACACTGCTTGCCCTCTGGGGACTCTCAGAAAGGGGGAATGGGGGGAACTGCTGCTTGTCAGCCACAGTGACACAGCTGAACCTGGAAAGGGTCTCCTGTCAGCACCTCAACCCCTTGCTTGGCAAGCAGGGAAACTGAGTTCCCGACAGCTCAGGGACTTGCACATGGTCCTGGGTGAAGGAAACACAGGGCTTGAGAATCAGAAAAGCCTAACTTGTAGCTCCCTGGCTTATTAACCGTGTGGCCTTGGGAAGTTATTTAACCCCTCTGGACCTCCTTTTCCCCATCTGTGAAACGGGGATAAACACGATTGTTGGAGGATTATGTAAGGGTGTGTGTCAAGTGTCCTTAGGATGGTGCCTGGCGGGTAGTCCTAATACTGCCTGTCATCAGCTATCATGGTTACAAAAGAACCATTTCTTTGCAGGAATAAAGCCGGTTGGTTGGACAGTGAGCTCAACATGTTCACACACCAGTACCTGCAGCCCAGCAGATAGTGGGCACCTGAGGCGGAGTCTGCGTGGAGAGGGGCGGTGCTGCCAGCCCTAAGTGCCGTGTGGGCTCCCCCAGGGGCACGTGTGGCTCCTGCCCCCTGGCCACTGCCAAGAGAATGAAGCACCCAGTCTCGTACCATTTTGAGCCCTCCAGCACTACTTATTTTCCCCCACCTTTGCCTGCTGTTGCTGGAAGAGCTGGCTCATACCCCCAAAGGACACTTTCAGTGACAGCTATGGACAGCATGGTACCAAAGAGTTAAGTTGAGGGTTTTTCCAGCTTTCTCTGGTTCATTTGATTGCTTGATAAGGCCTCAGGATCTCAGCATTGCATAATGCCTCATGGAAGCCTTTGAGGGTATCACACAGACACCCCCACCTTCCTCCAGCCTGTGCGCACCTGCCTTCCTTGCAGCCCAGCACACCTGTAGGTGTAAGGGACAATTGGAGTTTCTTCCCAGAGAGTCTGTCCCGGAAGGTCTGTGGCTTGTGTGTGTCCATCTCGCCTGTTGGCTCAGTGCTTCATCCCATTTGCAGAGCCTCAGACACGTCTTGGTGGTGAGGCTCATTTACCCCTGGGCTTAGGCTGAGGCGGGCCCTGTGCTGGGGGTGGTAGAAAGGATGCTGCTGAGGCAGCTGGAGGAGTGGGAGTAGCTCAGAGGGGAGGGCTGTTGGATGTATGGGGAGCTGGCAGAGCAGGTGGCGGTCACTGGGACAAGGAGGGACTTGCCTCTCTTCTCATTATTGTGTCCTTTGCTTTAGTGTCAGTCCTGGACTTGTGCAGGCCTGTTTTGTGTAGATCTGTTTTGGAAGATGGCATGGTCTAGGTGGTTGAAGGATGTAGTAGAAGGAAGGATGGTGGAAGGTGGGGACGTTGGTGGCTGGCTGAGGTGCATGGGCCCCACACAGGACAGCTGGAGAATGGGCCGTCCACTTGGCCTCGTTCTGCGAGGGGCTCATGGGTCTGAGAGCCCCCACCCCCTAGGCTTGATTGCATCCCTGTTGTGCCCTTTAAGAGACATGTTTCCACCCCACCCCCAACCTTCCCCCAAGTGCCCTGGACTAAATTTCCTGTGCCAGTGACTGCAGTTGGCCAAGGGACAATGTGGAAAACCCAGTGCCCATCTTTCCACCCTCCCTGATCTCCAGAACCTTCGACTGACCCCCTTGTCTTTATGCTGATGTTGAGTTTTGGGATTGTTACTGGTTGAAGTGGGGGCAGATGCCTGTCACCAAGGTGTTGACTGTGTGAGAAAAGCAGTTTGGGTGACAGATCCTGTGTGGCACAAGTTGGATCGCTTCCCACAAATAACACCTCTCCCAAAAAGCAGCCCACAAGGCAGGGGCCCAGCAGCCCAGCCATCACTCATCTTTGAGGAAATGAGTTGGTAGCCTCTGTGCACTGGTTGGTGGCCACATCACAGGTGATGTCCTGTTCACATACCTGCTTGTATTTAAAGCCCTCAGTCTGTCCTGTTGTGTGGGGCGAAGTGATGGACTCTGCCAGGTGGACATGCTGTGGGTGGATGTTCCCGGTGTGTGCCGGGCCTGAATGGACAGGGGCCACTTCACAGCATGTCAGGGAAAATCACTGTCACACAATTCCAATGGATTTTGTGCTCTTTTTGAAAAAAAAAAAAAATCTTTAGCGTAAACATGAATTTTTTTTCAATGTAGCCCCTGGGGAATGAATGAAATTTTGAGCTTCTTCAATAAGTAAAATTAAATTTATACCACTGAGGGAGAGACCCTTTCTGAAAGAAGTATGGCCAAAAGCACTTTAATGCTGCTGACATTGTTCTGTTTTTACGTTCATTTGCTGGAGCGCAAGACGTGCTGACACAGTGAGTTTTCTCTGATGTATTTAAGGTGATGTATTTGCTTGAGTTACTCCTGTATCATTGCTCATAATATTGGAAACTAAAATAAAACCTAGTTGGAAATCCTTTGTGAGATCTCTGTCTTTTTGGGTTCTTGTACAAACTCCTCTTTGACATGGCCAGCTGTATTCTGAAGTGACCATAACTTTGGGGAAGTTCCCACTATAATCTGGCTCCTTATTCTTGGAAGGAATTTGATACTCTCAAAAGAACAAATGGTTTAACTGATCTTTAAGGATCAGGAAATCGAGACTGATTTCTTTACAGATTTCTCTGTAACTCCAGACAATTTTTCACTTAAAAAGTAAATGACTCACTGTTCCATCCTGCTTTGCCTTCTGAGAATTTGGTTGCCACTATTCTTTTTTTTTTTTTTTTTTTTTTTGAGATGGAGTCACGCTCTGTCGCCCAGGCTGGAGTGCAGTGGCACGATCTCGGCTCACTGCAAGCTCCGCCTCCCGGGTTCAAGCAATTCTCTGCCTCAGCCTCCCAAGCAGCTGGGATTACAGGCGCCGACCACCAGGCCTGGCTAATTTTGGTATTTTAGTAGAGACGGGGTTTCACCATCTTGGCCATACTGGTCTCAAACTCCTGACCTTGTGACCCACCTGCCTCGGTCTCCCAAAGTGCTGGCATTACAGGTGTGAGCCACCGCTTTTTTTTTTCTTTTTTTTTTTTAAGGGTCCTCAGGAGTAGATACAGGGGTAGTCAGTCAGTTTCCCCGCCCCTACAGCTGTCCTCTTGGCTCTGGTGCTGCCCAGTGTCCCCCCTGCTCGCCCACAGAGGCCACAGCTCAGCTGATAGCAACCTCATCCTTCCAGATTCCCAGGCTACACACTTGGGGCATCACCCTCGAGTCCACGGTCACACGTGCTGCACCAAATCTGTCACCTGCTGTCTTCCAAGTCTGTTGACCCTGCCCAGTTTCCTCACCTCCATCATAACCATCAGCCCAGATCCAGGTTCCTGTTCCTGCCTTGTCCCCGCCTATCCTCGCCATCTTGTGGCTGTTTCAAGGCAGCAGCCAAAGACTTTCTCAGGTAACAAAAAAAAAATGAATCATTACCTTTTTTTTTTTTTTGCAATCCACAAAACAAGTAGTTTCTGTCATTAACAAGATGTTATGTACAACCCACTAAATTGTTCACAACAGCACCATCCCGGGTGATGAGCCATAGTTTGAAAAAGGGCCTTCTTGCCTTATGCAAATGCTGCTTAGTTATTCCCAGTCAAGGCCAGCCTCATTCCTGTGCTTTCTCTGACTACCTCATCTGTCCACTGGCGAATCTGAGAGGCTGGAAGTTTTAGCCCTCTGGTAACAATGTCCCTATTTAATCACAAAAAGTAGGTAGTCAGGAATGTTCCACTGTGTCCCAAGCACTGGGGTGACAGCCCAGGCAGCTCTCTCGGAGAGCATCTGGCTTCATAATGTGGCTTCAGAAGCAGGGCCCTCCTCGCAGATGTCAGCTAAGTTGTTCACCGTGTCCTCAAGTGGATGGTTTCCTGTGTCTAAGTGGGACTCTTAGGCTTGAGATAAGAACAGCGAACTTTGAGAGTTTAGTATGTCAGACATTCATACGCATGAGCCCTAATCTCAAAATCCAATGGTCTATTTTCCCTAATTTCCTCAAATGAGGAAGTTCATTAATTCAGCAAAATATTTGTGCACTTACTATGTGCTAAGCATGGTTCTAAGCACTGGAGATATAGCAGTGACTAAGGTGGATAAAAATCTGCCTCTGGGGCCAGACGCGATGGCTCACACCTGTAATCCCAACACTTTTGGGAGGTGGGCGGATCACGAGGTCAGGAGTTCAAGACCAGCCTGGCCAACATGGTGAAACCCCATCTCTACTAGAAATACAAAAATTAGCCAGGCTTGGTGGCGTGCACCTGTAATCCCAGATACTAGGGTGGCTGAGGCACGAGAATTGCTTAAACCTGGGAGGTGGGGGTTGCAATGAGCCGAGATCATGCCATTGCGCTCCAGCCTGGCAACAGAGGGAGGCTCCCTCTCAAAACAACAACAACAACAACAAAAATCTCACTCACTGATTAGTAACCTTTTTCAATTACAAAGAAAAACAACATACTCGCTAAACTCCCTAACATCAGGAGCCATCAGGCAAATTATCTCAAGTCTTGATTTACAAACCAAACCCTTATGCCTCTGATTACATAGGGGACCGGTCTGACAAACTTTTTTTTTTTTTTTTTGAGGTAGGTTTTTGTTGGCTGGAGTGCAGTGGTGCAATCACGGCTCACTGCAGACTTGACCTCCCAGGCTCAAGTGATCCTCTCACCTTAGCCTCCCGAATAGCTGGGATTAAAAGTGTGCGCCACCATGCCTGGATAATTTTTTGTTTTTTGTAGAGACGAGGGATCTCACTATGTTACTCAGGCTGGTTTCGAACTCCTGATCTCAAATGATCCTCACACCTTGGCCTCCCAAAGTGCTGGGATTATAGGTGTGAGCCACCATGTCTGGACACAAATATTCTTTTTCTTTTTTTAATTTAATTTAATTTTTCAAATAGAGGATGTATGTTGGCTGGGCACAGTGCCTCATGCCTGTAATCCCAGCACTTTGGGAGGCTGAGGTGAGAGGATCGCTTGAATTCATGAGTTTGAGACCAGCCTGGGCAATCTGGCAAAACCCTGTCTCTACAAAAAATACAAAAATTAGCCCAGCATGGTGGTGTGCACTGGTAGTCCCAGCTATTCCGGGGGCTGAGGTAGGAGGATCACTTGAACCCAGGAGGTGGAGGCTGCAGTGAGCCGAGATTGCATCACTGCACTCCAACCTAGGCAACAGAATGAGACCCCGTCTCAAAAAAAAAAAAAAAAAAAAGATGGGATTTCACTGTGTTGCCCAGGCTGGCCTCTAATTCCCAAGCTCAAGTGATCCTCCTGCCTCAGCCTCCCAGAGTTCCGGAACTACAGGCATGAGCCATCACACCCAGCCAATAAACATTCTTTTCTGATAAGCAACTGCAGAACTTAAGCCAGTTTCAGCCAGCTTACAGAAGCTGTGAACAACCTGTTTAGCCATTGCACATGAGCTCACCTCCTCTCATAAATATGTATACAGCTTTTCCCTCAAACCTGCTAAATATGTATGAATATGGGCCCTGTGAGGCATAAAACCCAACCTGTCCTTTCTCTCTTGGAAGAGAGCACCTTCAGTGCATGCTGCAGACCGTCTCTTCCTGGATTGCAAACAAGTATCAACAATAAAGTGCTCCTTTCTGCTATTTAGCCACCCTGGTGATCTTCTAGACAACATTATGCGTATTTCTGCTAGGAACATTAGTGTTCAAATCTCTGTGTAGGCAGATGTTTTCATTTTTTGTAGGTAGATATCTCAGGCTGGACTTGCTGGGCCATATGGTAAATTCATGTTTAACTTCTACAGATTTTGCGAAGTGTTTATACTGTCTTATATCCCCACCAGTAGTGAATGTGGGTTCATATATATAGATATCTATATATATAGAGAGAGATATATAGATATATATATATATATTTTTTTTTTTTTTTTTTTTGAGACAGTCTTACTCTGTCACCCAGGCTGGAGTGCCGTGGCACAATCGCGGCTCACTACAACCTCCGCCTCCCAGGTTCAAGCCATTCTCCTGCCTCAGCCTCTCGAGTAGCTGGGATTACAGGCGCCCGCCACCACACCTGGCTAATTTTTTTAAATTTTTAATAGAGATGGGGTTTCACCATGTTAGCCAGGCTGGTTTCGAATTCCTGACCTCAACTGATCCGCCCGCCTCGGCCTCCCAAAGTGCTAGGATTACAGGCGTGAGACGTCGTGCCCGGCCTCATTTCATTTTTTAGAGCATCACAAACTACCTCTCCAGCTCATCTTGCTAGAGTTACTGCATAATCCATGCATTCCTGCCAAGGATCAGCCATCTTCTTGAGTCGGAGGGCTTCCTGCTAGCTCGGTGCCTGGTGTTATCACCCTCGACTCTTCTGGAGGTAGAGGGGCTACCTATCTTCTTTTCATTCTTTTTTTTTTTTTTTTTTTAATTTGAGACAGAGTTTCGCTCTTGTTGCCCAGGCTGGAGTGCAATGGTGCGATTTTGGCTCACCACGACCTCTGCCTCCCGGGTTCAAGCGATTCTCCTGCCTCAGCCTCCCGAGTAGCTGGGATTACAGGTATGCGCCACCATGCCCGGCTAATTTTGTATTTTTAGTAGAGACGGGGTTTCTCCATGTTGGTCAGGCTGGTCTGGAACTCCCGACCACAGGTGATCTGCCTGCCTGGACCTCCCAAAGTGCTGGGATTACAGACGTGAGCCAGCACGCCCAGCCAATTTTTGTATTTTTAGTAGAGACGGGGTTTCGCCATGTTGCCCAGGCTGATCTTGAACTCCTGACCTCAGGCGATCCACCCGCGTCGGCCTCCCAAAGTGCTGGGATTACAGGCGTGGGCCACTGCGCCCGGCCCCAGTTTTTCTAAGTTATATAGTTTAGGTTTCACAACTAGATCTATGATCCATTCTAGGTTAATTTTTGCATATGGGTTTCTTTTTTTTTTTTTTAAGGATGAGTGTGTGGATATCCAATTATACCTACAACATTTGTTGAAGACACCATCTTTTCTTGTTTTTCCACGTTTCCACACACATTATTGATAAAATAAATTTTTTGTAGGGGGGTGCTGGGTGTCGCTGGTCTGTAACTCGTTACCTCAAGCGATCTGCCCACCTCGGCATCCCAAAGCGCTGGGATTACAGGCGTGAGCCACCGCCCCGGGCCGAAGGCATTATCCTTTCTCCACTGAATTGCACTTTCAGTTTTGTCAAAAATTAATTGCTCACATATCGGAACTCTATTCTGTTGCATTGATCCATTTGTCTACCTGGACGCCAATACCACACTTTCTTTCTTTTTTAAATTAATTTATTTATTGAGACAGGGTCTCTCAGTCAGGCTGGAGTGCAGTGGTGCAATCAAAGCTCACCACAGCCTCAGCCTCTTGGACTCAGGTGATCCTCCCATCTCAGCCTCCCGAGTAGCTGGGACTACAGGTACGTGCCTGGCTCATTTTTTGTAGAGACGGGGTTTTGCCATGTTGCCCAGGCTGGGTATCTTTTTTTTTTTTTCTTTTTTGAGATGGAGTCTTGCGTCTTGCTCTGTCATCCAGGCTGGAGTGCAGTGGCGCGATCTCTGTTCACTGCAACCTCTGCCTCCCTAGTAGCTGGGTTCAAGCGATTCTCCTGCCTCAGCCTCCCTAGTAGCTGGGATTACAGGCGCCGGCCACCTCGCCCCGCTAATTTTTGTATTTTTAGGTTTACTGGCGTGAGCAACCGCGGCCGGCCCCAATACTACACTTTCTTGTTTACTGCGTAGTCCTTATCTTCTGGCGCAAAGCGGGCACTCGCTAAAAACCTGAATGAAAGTATAAAGGAGGCCGGGCGCGGTGGCTCACGCCTGTAATCCCAGCATTTTGGGAGGCCGAGGCGGGCGGATCACGAGGTCAGGAGTTCGAGACCAACCTGGCCAACATAGTGAAACCCTGTCTCTACTAAAAATACAAAAAAAAAAAAAAAAAAAAAAAAAAAAAAAAAAAAAAAAAGGCCGGGCATGGTGGCGCTCGCCTGTAGTCCCAGCTACTCGGGAGGCTGAGGCAGAAGAATCAATCGCTTGAACTCGGGAGGCAGAGATTGTGGTGAGCCGAGATCGCGCCACTGCACTCCAGCCTGGGCAACAGAGCGAGACTCCGTCTCCAAAAAAAAAAAGAAAAGTATGAAACGATGAGTACAATGAGTAGCCAGCCTCCTGCCCCACCTACCCCGCCGCTCCGGACTGCCCCCTGCGCCGAGCCTAGGCCGCCGAGCCTGACTGAAACTGCCGCTGCTGAACTCAGCGTATCCAGTCCCGCAGCTGACCAATCGGAGCCCGCCCTTCCGGGGCCCGCCCCATTCCAGGAATCGACCTCCGCACCGGCCTCGAAAATTGACCAATCGGTTGTGTAGCTCTGCTCTTAGTCCCGCCCCCACGCTGAAACTGCCACTTCGGATCGCCGAGTAACGCTCACCAGGCGTCCCGGCCCTGCCCCTCACCTGACCAATCAAGACGGCCGGCCGAGGTCCCTGGAACCGCTCAGGCGGCTGCGGCGGCTACGGCGGCGCAGGCTAGGGGATTCGCCGGGTGAGTGCTGGGCGCCAGGACTGGGGTGGGGCGGAAGGGCTCGGCAGGAGGCCCCACGTGCATTCCCGCGAGGGGCTCGGGGGCCGCAGTGGAAAAGAAGGGGAGGCTGCATCTGCCTCTGCCGGGGTCCCGCCTCGGCGTCCGCCCGCTCGCCCTCTGTTACTTCTGCGGCCCCGGTGTTTCTGGAGCGTCGCTTTCCCGGTGTCTCCGCTCAGCTTTTCCCTTTCCAAAGCGCGGCCGGGGCCAGGGGAGGGCAAGGCCAGCTGTGCCCTTTGACCCCGTGCGAAAACGGCGACCCTCTGACTACAGGGGTGTGGCCCAGAGCCACTTGGCCAGTTAGGGGTGGGGGCCGGGATCTTTGTCCTGCGGATCAAACAGTTGGCCCCTCTGGACTGCATCTCCGTGCCCCCCAGCCCTGCGGGGTAATATACGTGTGGGGAGGTTCCGGGGTAGTCGGCTACTTTGTGCTGCAGACCTTGCACCCGATCCTGAGGATCCTTGGAGGTGGGGGGCAAGGGCTGGGAGGAGGAGGCGGAGTTTTCCCAGGCTCCCCTACACTTCCAGGGAAAGGCTTTCCAAGAACCCTGAACTCATAGACCCTGGAGTCAAATTGTGGTTCAGATCTAGCCTCTTGCTAGCTGTGTGACTTGGGGCAAGTTGCTTAACTTCCCTGAGCTTTGGTTTCTTCATATGTAAAAAGAAAGTGAAGGAGGAAGGGAGGACAGGAAAGGAGGAAGAATCCCTTTTGAAGCCTGATTTGTATTGGACTCACCAGTTATAAAGCAAGCTTGTCCAAACCACTGCCCAGGAGGCGGAGGTTGCAGTGAGCCAAGAAAAGAAGCATGCCCTTGCCCCAGCCATTTTGGTAATAATAGACGTTTATTGAATGCTTACTATATACCACTGTAAGCACTGTATTAAGTAAGCACTGTACTGAGTGCTTTGTTTTTTGTATTTTGTGTGTGTGTGTGACAGTCTTGCTCTGTCACCCAGGCTGGAGTGCAGTAGTGTGATCTCCACTCACTACAACCTCCACCTCCCAGCTTCAAGCGATTCTCCTGCCTCAGCAGCCTCCTGAGTAGCTGGGATTACAGGCGCCCACCACCACACCCGGCTAATTGTTTGTTGTTGTTGCTGCTGTTTTTGAGACGGAGTCTCACCCTGTCGCCCAGGCTGGAGTGCAATGGTGTTATCTCGGCTCACCGCAACCTCTGCCTCCCGGGTTCAGGTGATTCTCCTGCCTCAGCCTCCCGAGTAGCTGGGATTACAGGCGCGTGCCACCACGCCCGGCTAATTTTTGCATTTTTAGTAGCGACGAGGTCTCTCGCCATGTTGGCTAGGCTCATCTCAAACTCCTGACCTCAGGTGATCCTCCTGCCTCAGCCTCCCAAAGTGCTGGGATTACAGACGTGAGCCACTTGGCCTGTTTTTTGTTTTTTTGTTTTTTGTTTTTTTTACAGTGATGCAACCATGGCTCACTGCAGCCTGGGTCTCCTGGGCTAAAGCTATCCTCCTGAGTAGCTGGGGCCACAGACAAGTGCCACCATGGCCAGCTAATCAAATTTTTTTTTTGGCCGGGCACTGTAGCTCATGCCTGTAATCCCAGCACTTTGGGAGACCGAGGCAGTGGATCACAAGGTCAGGAGATCGAGACCATCCTGGCTAACACGGTGAAACCCCATCTCTACTAAAAATACAAAAAATTAGCTGGGCGTGGTGGCGGGCGCCTGTAGTCCCAGCTACTCGGGAGGCTGAGGCAGGAAAATGGCGTGAACCCGGGAGGCGGAGCTTGCAGTGAGCCGAGATTGCGCCACTGCACTCCAGCCTGGGCGACAGAGCAAGACTCCGTCTCAAAAAAAAAACAAAACAAAACAAAAAAAAAATGTTTCTACAAATGTTGTCCAGGCTTAACATGCTTTCTTTAATTCTAACAACAATCGTATGAGGTAGATACTGTTGTCGTCCAGCAGATGAGGAAACTGAGGCACAGAGAAGTTAAATAACTTGCCTGAGGCAGTACAGTTAAAGAGTGTCAAATGGGGGTCTCTGGCACCACAGGGCACCCTACTGAGCCCCGTGTCCTGCTGTCTTGACTTCAGGTAGAAGAGCTGGGCCTGGAACCCAGCCCTGAGGACATCCTGCGGCCCAGGGGCAAGTGACACCTGCTGAGAGAGGCCCAGAATGGTGGAGGCTGAGGAACTGGCACAGCTGCGGCTGCTCAATCTGGAGCTCCTGAGGCAGCTGTGGGTGGGGCAGGATGCTGTGCGGCGGTCAGTGGCCAGGGCAGCCTCGGAGGTGTGTGCCCGCCTTGGGAACCCCAGAGGAAGGGGCTACCTGACCTTCAGGCCAGCATCCAGGCTTCTGGGCTCATCTTGTTCAATACACCCATTTTACTGATGATGGGACATTGAGGGCTGGGGAGGGAAGAGACTGGCCTTGGTCACTGCTGAGGCCGGAGCAGGATGAGGATGCTTGCCTTGGTGCCTGGCGTAGGCCCGGTGGGTAGGTTCTGGCAGCCACTCCCTGGGTGACCCGGCCCCTCTCTCCAGTCAAGCCTGGAATCCAGCAGCAGCTACAACTCAGAGACTCCATCGACCCCAGAGACGTCCTCAACTTCCTTGAGCACCTCCTGCCCACAGGGCCGGTCCTCCGTGTGGGGCCCACCAGATGCCTGCCAAGGGGACCTCCGTGATGTGGCCAGATCAGGGGTGGCCTCTCTCCCACCTGCCAAATGCCAGCACCAGGAGTCCCTGGGCCGACCGAGACCCCACTCAGCACCCTCGCTGGGCACCTCAAGCCTGAGGGACCCAGAGCCCTCAGGGAGGCTGGGTGATCTGGGACCCCAGGAGGCACAGGCCCTGAGGTCCATCCTGGCTCAACAGAGCAAGCTGTCCAAGGTAACATGGGAGAGTGGGACATCTGCTGATGGGAGGAGCTGCCTTGGGCCTCAGTTTCCCTATCTGACACATGTGCTTGTGGGCAGCCTCCCTTGCAGAATAAGAGGCTCCTGGGAGATACTGTGAGTTGGGTCTGGCTCAGCCTAAATGCTCGCTAGGTGGTAGCTGTGAGTTTCTCAGACAGTGCTTTGAGAAGAGGCCAGGATTTGTTCACAGCCACACATAAAGTGGGACCAAACGTTTCCCTTCTTGCTCTTGTGCCCTTGGCTGAGCCCTGGGCTGCAAGTCAAGGTGTAAGTTAAGACACAGTCTCTCTGTCCCTCGAATTGCAGCTTCCTCTGGGCCAGGCCTCTTGGCTTAGTCCTTGTCCCTCTGTGCTTCCTTCCTCAGCCCAGGGTGACCTTCTCTGAGGAGTCTGCAGTTCCAGAGAGGAGCTGGCGCCTCAGGCCATACCTGGGCTATGACTGGATTGCAGGTAAGGCGTGCTGCTGCCCTGCACACACTTTGCCTGGGAGTGGGAGGTGGAGGCCTGGGATCCTCCATGCTCCTGTCTGAGCCTCCACCCAGTGCTGTTGCTTGTTTCTCTGACCGTGCCATCCTCTGTGGGGAGCACCCTCTTATTTTTTTTTTTTTTTTTTTTGAGACGGAGTCTCACTCTGTCCCCCAGGCTGGAGTGCAGTAGTGCGATGTTGGCTCACAGCAACCTCCACCTCCCAGGTTCAAGTGATTCTCATCCCTTGGCCTCCCGAGTAGCTGGGATTACAGGCGAGCACCACCACGCCCGGCTAATTTTTGTATTTTAAGTAGAGATGGGGTTTCCCCGTATTGGCCAGGCTGGTCTCAAGCTACTGAGCTCAAGATATCCACCTACCTTGGTCTCCCAAAGTGCTAGGATTACGGGAGTGAGCCACCGCCCCCCAGAGCCACCTTCTTTGTTTTTTTATTTATTTATTTATTTATTTATTTATTTATTTATTTATTTATTTATTTTTGAGATAGAGTCTCGCTCTGTCGCCCAGGCTGGAGTGAAGTGGCGCAATCTCGGCTCACTGCAAGCCCTGCCTCCCAGGTTCATACCATTCTCCTGCCTCAGCCTCCCGAGTAGCTGGGACTACAGGCGCCTGCCACCACGCCTGGCTAATTTGTTTGTATTTTTTTTTTTTTTTAGTAGAGACGGGATTTCACCGTGTTAGCTCGCCTCAGTTAGCTCTTCCAAAGTGCTGGGGTTACAGGCATGAGCCACCATGCCCGGCTTTTTTTTTTTCTTTGCTTTTTAAGAGAAGACAGGCCGGGCACGGTGACTCACGCCTGTAATCCCAGCACTTTGGGAGGATGAGGTGGGTGGATCACGAGGTCAGGAGTTTGAGACCAGCTTGACCAACATGGTGAAACCCCGTATCTACTAAAAATACAATAATTAGCCGGGTGTGGTGGCACGGGCCTATAATCCCAGCTACTTGGGAGGTTGAGGCAAGAGAATTGCTTGAACCCGGGAGGCGGAGGTTGCAGTGAGCCGATATTGCACCACTGCACTCCAGCCTGGGTGACAGAGTGAGACTCCGTCTCCAAAAAACAAGCAAACAAAAAAAACGAGATGAGCAGCAGTGAGAAGAAGGGGGAAAGAGTAGAACAAAGAGTTTGGTCTGTCACTGACTGTGAGTATACAATTGTGATAACTCACTACCTTCACGCCAGCCTCTGAGCACCTTCTGAGCCGTATCTGCTCTCTCAACCTCAGGCACTGAGACGGTGCATCTGTTGAATGAATGAATGAGTCCCAGCTGCCGTATGTTTGAACATTTGTTATGTGCCAGGCCCCTGCACAACTTCATACCAATGCCAGCTCTTTTCACGTTATTGTCCTGCTCTCCCCGACAGCAACCTAACCTCAGCTGCCTTCTGGCTGGTTTCCCCCTGGCCTATGTCCCATTGCTGTCCTTTGCATGTGTATGTGTGTTTGTGTAAATACATAACATAAAATTTACCACTTTAGCATTTTTTTTGAGATGAAGTCTCACTCTTGTCATCCAGGCTAGAGTGCAATGGCGTGATCTCCGCTCACTGCAACCTCCGCCTCCTGGGTTCAAGCGATTCACCTGCCTCAGCGTCCCGAGTAGCTGGGATTACAGGTGCCTGCCACCACACCCGGCTAATTTTTGTATTTTTAGTAGAGAAGGGGTTTCACCATGTTGGCCAGGCTGGTCTGGAACTGACCTCAGGCGATCCGCCCGCCTCAGCCTCCCAAAGTGCTGGGATTACAGGCGTGAGCCACTGCTCCCAGCCATATGTAGCGTTTTTTAAGTGGACTGTTAAGTGGCGTCAAGTATGTCTACACTGTTGAGCTATCTCATTACTACCATCCACCTCCAGAACTTTTTCATCTTCCCAAAAACTTCTCTCCCCATTAAATAATTACTCCCATTCCCCCTCCCTCCAGCCCTGGACAGTCACCATTCTACTTTCTGTCCCTATGAATTTGACTCCTCTAGGGACCTCATATAAGTGAAATCATATAGCCTTTGTTCTCTTGTACTGGCTTATTTTATTTAACATAACGGCCTCAAGATTTATTCATGTTGTACTGTGTGTCAGAATTCCCTTCCTTTTTTTTTTTTTTGTCGTTTTTTTTTTTTGTTTTGAGAGAGAGTCGCACTGTGTCTCCCGAGCTGGAGTGCAGTGGTGTGATCTCGGCTCACTGCAACCTTCACCTCCCGGGTTCGAGTGGTTCTTGTGCCTCAGCCTCCCGAGTAGCAGGGATTACAGGTGTGCGCCACCACACCCAGCTAATTTTTGCATTTTTAGTAGAGATGGGGTTTCACTGTGTTGGCCAGGCTGGTCTCGAACTCCTGCACTCAAGTGATTCTCCTGCCTCGGCCTCCCAAAGTGCTGGGATTACAGGTGTGAGCCGCTGTGCCTGGCTGGAATTCCCTTCCTTTTTAAGGCTGAGTGACATTCCGTTGTGTGTAGATGCCACATATTGTTTATCTGTTCATTCAGGGATGGACACTTGGGTGCTTTCCATCTCTTGGCTGTTGGGAATAATGCTGCTGGTGACATGGTTGTGCACTGTCATTTTTGACATAGCAGCCAGAGGGAATTTTTAAACATGGGAATCAGATCACGTCACTCCCCTACTCAAACCTCCCCATGGGCTTTTTCCAGCACTTACTGTAAAATCCAAAATCCCTACCTAGACTTACGAGGCATGATCTGGCCTCTACTGGCCCCATGATGTGACCTCCCGTCTTTCTTCCAGCCTCGCGGCCTCCTCCTTTTTTATTTTTATTTTTTTTCTCTGTTGCCCAGAGTCAAGTCCAGTGGTGTTATTTCTGCTCATCGCAACCTCCGCTTCCTTGGTTCAAGCAATTCTTCCTCAGCCTCCCAGGTAGCTGGGATTACAGACGTCCACTACCATGCTTGGCTTATTTTTGTATTTTTAGTAGAGACGGGGTTTCACCATGTTGGCCAGGCTGGTCTTGAACTCCTGACCTCAGGTGATCTGCCCGCCTTGGCCTCCCAAAGTGCTGGGATTACACACATAATGGAGTGGCCACAGGCATGGCAGGACCAGAAAGGAGGCCACGACCAGGCATGGTGGCTCACGCCTGTAATCCCAGCAATTTGGGAGGCCGAGGTGGGCAAATCACTTGAGGTCAGGAGTTCGAGACCAGCCTGAGCATCGTGGTGAAACTCTGTCTCTACTAAAAATACAAAAATTAGCCAGGTGTGGTGGCGGGCACCCATAAACCCAGCTACTCAGTAGGCTGAGGCAGGAGAATCATTTGAATCCAGGAAGTGGAGGCTGCAGTGAGCAGAGATCAAGCCACTGCCTTCTAACCCGGGCGACAAAGCAAGATTCTGTCTCAAAAAACAAAGACAGGTGTACTGTGGAGTTGCTGAGAGCAAGTGGTGGCGGGGACACAGGCCCTGCCCTTGAGTACTTCTTGAACTCTCAGCTCACTGCCCTCCTTCCTGGTTCTGGGAAAATGGAGGCGCCTGTCCCAATACCTGCTCTTGGTCCATGCGCTCTGCTCCCCTGCCTTTGCCGAGGTGACTGTCCATGCTGCCACCTGGACCCTGGCCCTGCTCCAGCGTGCTCCGCCCCTCTGCTTCTGGCTCCTCCAGGGTTTCCTTCCTGTGATCCTCTCCCTCTCTGTCCTGCATCCTCATCCTGCCCCTTAGCATGAGCGTGAACGTGCAGGAAGCATTCTGGGAGCTGGTTGTATCTCATGCTCCCTGCAGCAGGCACCGCTCTGAGCTGTGCTTCCTGTTCCTCCCGCTGACTCCTTTGCCCTTCATAATAAGCTTATTAGGTAGGCACCACCATGGTGCCCATTCACAGATGGGAAGGCTGAGGCCCGGTGAGACAGAATCTTACCAGCAGCTCACATCCAGTCGGGGTAAAGCCGCTGTCTGTTATTTCTCATCCCGATGCCACATTTCTACCTTTAGCCCACATTTGCTTCCAGTGACTGCCTAATTTCTCGATAACAAAACTTCCTCTTCAAAAGGGCTGTCTAGCCTCGTTGACTTCAATTTCTCTCCACTACTATTTCTTTTCTTTTTCTTTCTTTTTTTTTTTTGAGATGGAGTCTCGTTCTTTCACCCAGGCTGGAGTGCAGTGGAGCAGTGATCTCAGCTCACTGCAACCTCCGCCTCTCAGGTTCAAGTGATTCTCATGTCTCAGCCACCTAAGTAGCTGGGATTACAGGCATGCATCACTACACTCAGCTTATTTTTGTATTTTTAGCCAGAGACAGGGTTTTGCCATCTTGGCCAGTCTGGTCTGGAACTCCCGATGTCAGGTGATCTGCCCGCCTTGGCCTCCCAAAGTGCTGGGATTATAGGCATGAGCCACTGTGTCCAGGCTCCACTACTGTTTCTTAAATCAGGCTTCAGCTCCCAGCATTTCATCAACATGGCCCTCAGTTGGGTCATCAGTGGCCTCCGTGGTGCCAACTCCCCAGCTTAGCCCTCATCCACATCTTCCTTTGAGCAGCAGGGGACACAGTGGTCACTCCCTCCCTGAAGCACTTTCTCCCCTGAACTTCCAGCCACTTGCTTCCCGGTTCTCCCCCATCTCTGTTGGTGCTCCTTCCCAGGCTTCTGGGGAAGGAAAGGTCCTTGTTCTGACTGCTACACCCCTAGGCCTGGGACTCGGTCTTCTGACTCCTCCTCTCTATCTTCCCTCTATGATCTCCCAAACGCTGAGGTGTTTGGACACTTTCTCTACTTCTCCATTTGTATCTCTAGCCCACACCTCTCCTCCGAATTCCAGACTTGTATATCCCACTGTCTTCTCCACATCACCATGAAGTTATTAACCTTCTGTCCGAAATCAAGGTCCTGATTTCCACTGCTGTGCTCCTCCTGCAGTCTTTCCTGTCTCCATAAATGGCAACTCCACATACTAAATAGGTCAGGCCATAAACTTGCTGGATTTACCATCCAGCTACATCCTGATACACCCAACATAAGTTGAAAATACTGTTTAGGCCGGGTGCGGTGGCTCACGCCTGTAATCCCAGCACTTTGGGAGGCCGAGGCAGGTGGATCAGGCCAGGAGTTTGAGAACAGCCTGGCCAAGGTGGTGAAACCCCGTCTCTACTAAAAATACAAAAATTAGCTGGGTGTGGTGGCGCACGCCTGTAATTCCAGCTCTGTAGGTGGCTGAGACATGAGAATCTCTTGAACCTGGGAGGCAGAGGTTGCAGTGAGCCGAGGTCGCTCCACTGCACTCCAGCCTGGGCAACACGGTGAGATTCTGTCTCAAAAAATAAAAAAAGAAACATCCTAAGTCGAATCATGGTAAGTTGGGGGCTGCCCCTACCTGTCCCCAGCTGAATCCTAACCGATGCCTCTGCTTCCCCTCAACTTGAAGCAGCCAGAGGAGGAGTTCTGTAAAAATATGTGGCTGATGTGATTGTGTCCCTCCCATTCCCCAGACCCTCCTTGGGCTTCTTAACCTCATCTCCTCCACCCTCGCTGCCTTCCTGCCACTTTCCCCTCCTGGCTGTTCCTCAGCTGAACCATGCACATGCCCACCCCGAGGCCTTTGCGCTTGCTCTTTCATCTCCCTGCAATGTCCTTCCTGGGAGGTCTCTGTGGCTTCTCCATGTCTCTGCTCAGGGTCATCTCACTCGGAGAGGCCTTCCCTGGTATGGCTGCCCGGCCGTACTAGGCTCTGACGCTGCTCTCTTGCTTTCTGGCAGGTGTCAGCATTCAGTCTTGTATCACGGGTTTTTTTTTGGTGGCTAGTTCATCTCTTGCCACCTTACAGTGTAAGCCTCATTAAGGCCAGGGGCTTTGTCTGTCTAGTTCCTGGCACATGAAACAGCATCTAGCCCTGTCATAAGGGCTCTGTCGATATTTTTTCCATGGATGGTTGGCTATGCATCAGGGTAGACAGACACTGAAACCAACCAACAGTCCCAGTGACTGGAGGGGCTCTCCTGGCCTGTTTGAGGCACAGTAGGGATGAAGCAGGTGGCCTGGGGTGCCAGGGCTGATCGTCTCTCCAAGCCTTGGCCGGTGGCCACACAGCAGCCCCCAGCCCCTCTCCCGTCAGCTGCCTGGTGCTTTGCCCACACCAGGGTCTCTGGACACCAGCTCTTCCATCACCAGCCAGCCTGAGGCCTTCTTCTCGAAGCTGCAGGAGTTTCGGGAAACCAACAAGGAGGAGTGTATCTGCAGCCATCCTGAGTGAGCAGGGGCGGGCGAGGGTGGGCGAGGGTGGCTGAGTGGCTCCATCCCCCAGCCTGCTCATCCCCCTCGCCCTCTCAGACCCCAGTTGCTAGGCCTGCGTGAGAGCAGTGGCAGCGGCGTGGAGGAAGACCATGAATGTGAGTGCGGGCCCTCGGCTGCTGAGTAGTCCAGCCTCGCACTGCCCTGGCCTCCCCTGCCCCGGAGCAGTCCCATTTGAGGTTTGGGGCCTGGGGAGGCCCCTGAGATGTTGAGACTCATGGAGGGAGGCCTGCAGTCTGGACAGGGTGGCCAAGCCCTGGTAGGGGTGGAGTGAGCTAAGGCCTGGCCACCGAATTAGGGGCTGCCCTGTGTGGCACCATCCCACCCTCCCCAGCAGTGCCCCTGTGCTGGTGGGACTCCATCCCAGCTCCTGAGAGCCCCAGGAGGATGTCCCTCCCCACCCCTTAGGGCGTGGGCCCCAGGTTCTGGGAGGAAAGGGGTTAGGAGGAAATGGGCCAAAGGGCTTCCCAGAGGGATTGGCAGCTTGTGTGGTTGGGGGCCGCTGAGGGCAGCACGGAGCCTGGGGACCTGGGTTCCTGGCTCAAGGAGAGCTGTGGCTTCTCATGGGCCTCGCAGGCGTGTACTGTTACCGTGTCAACCGGCGCCTGTTCCCGGTGCCTGTGGATCCCGGTACCCCCTGCCGCCTGTGCAGGACACCGCGAGACCAGCAGGGCCCTGGGACCCTGGCGCAGCCAGCGCAGGTCAGGTGAGTGACCAGAGTATTGGGACACCTTGGGGGACAGAGCCTGAACCACTGGTTTTAAGAAAAGATGGGCCTGGGTGTGGGCCCCCAACCGCTGGGAGGCTCCTCAGGGGTCCCCCACTGCCCCCCTCCGCAGGGTGAGCATCCCGCTGTCGATCCTGGAGCCCCCGCACCGGTACCACATCCACCGGCGAAAGAGCTTTGACGCCTCTGACACACTGGCCCTGCCCCGGGTGAGCACCCACGTGGGGCTGGATGGCGATGAGGGCGGGGCTGGCTCAGACTGGCCCAGGTCCCCAGGGAGGGTCACAGAGCGAGACTGGGCTCGACAAGGGTGAGCGCCCAAGTCTCTGGAGCACAGCCTGGGCCTCTTGCATCACCCACACCTGTACCTAAGGGAGGTAGGACCCCCGCTCCACGCACCCCGGGGCTTCCAGGGTGATCTGCCTGCAGGCTGGCGTGACATGAATGGGTCCTGTTTATTGCGCTCTTGTATACTGCAGGCACAGTCCTTAGGGGGCTTATCTCATGGAGCCCCCACAGCAGCCAGGAGTGTAGGCACTGCTGTACTCCCACCCTGCAGGTGGGGAGACCGAAGCAGAGGGGGAGGCGCCTTGGTGGAGGAGCTGGGATTCGAACCTAGGTCTCTGTGCTGCTGCTGCTGCTTTTTTTTTTTTTTTTTGAGACCGAGTTTTGTTCTTACTGCCCAGGCTGGAGTGCACTGGCACGGTCTCAGCTCACTGCAGCCTCCACTGTAGTCCCAGCTACTTGGGAGGCTGAGGTGGGAGGATCACTTGAACCTGGGAAGCAGAGGCTGCAGTGAGCTGAGATCTTGCCACTGCACTGCAGCCTGGGTGACAGAGTGAGACTCCATCTCAAAAAAAAAAAAAAAAATGTCCTTTCCTGTGTCTCCAGGTCGGGATGGGGTGCCAGTGGCAACTCCCCCTGACTCCTAAATTGAGAGTAGGGCAGCTGGGGTCAGAGGAGGAGAAGGATGCAGAGGAAAGTCAGTTTGCTGGTCCGTAAAATGGACATAACAGCGCCATCCTCAGGGATGTTGGTGGTGAGGTGGGGCTGTTGAGTGAAGCAATCCATGCGGGTGCTTGGAGAGCCTACAGCAGGAAGTACCCTGTGAATGTCACTGTCACTGTCCTATCCTCCTCCCATTTCAGCTCTCAGGGCCCCAGGGATGGCTGGATCTGCCAGGATAAGAAAGGGGAGAGCTGGGGTAATCTTGTGGGTAGACACAGGCCCTGCCCTGGTGGGGGCCTCCTTCCTAATGGGGGGCACAGTCCCTCCCTGATGGGGGTGTGCCCAGTCAGCGGGGAGCCTGTCCCAGGTCAGGCACTTTTAACCCCTTGCCTTCCACAGCACTGCCTGCTGGGCTGGGACATTTTTCCTCCGAAGTCTGAGAAAAGCTCAGCCCCCAGGAACCTGGACCTCTGGTCCTCTGTCTCCGCTGAGGCCCAGCACCAGAAGCTGTCAGGCACCAGCAGCCCTTTTCACCCGGTACGGTCCAGATCACATCCTAGCCTGGGGTGCCCCCTAGAGGGACAGAGACCTTGCAGCAGGCCTGGGGACTGCAGAGCCTCCTGGGGGGTAGGATTGAGGTGGGGAGGATGGAGCCTGGGAGTGTCTCTCTGCAGGGTCCAGCCCTCCAGCCCTGACCCTAGCCATCCCTCGGAACTCCTCTGCTCCCTGCCGCCTGCCCTGCTCCACCCAGGAAGGCCACCCTGACTGCAAGATCCAGCAGGAGGGAATGTGGCTGGAACTGGGGATGACCTGTCCCTTTCAAGTGGCCCCCCTGAGACTTCCCTATTCCCCATCCAGGCCTCACCAATGCAGGTGCTGCCCCCAATCCCGACCTGGTCAGTGCCCCAGGTCCCTCAGCCCCACGTCCCACGGCAGAAGCCCTGAGGACTGACTCCTGGGGGAGAACAGCATTCCCACCGCCTGCAGCCTCTCCCCTCTGGCAGGCGCACCCAGGAGATGGAATCCCCTGCCCGCCCAGCTCAGGCCCGGCTGTCCTAGGTTGGGCAGGTGGGTGGACCCAGGCTTGTCTGCTGCCTGAGTTCCAGAGAGGGAGGACCCTGGGGTGGAGGGTGAGGGATTCTGTGGAAGTTTGTAAATAAAGCTCAGTGCTCTGCAGCTCGAGTCCCACGTGTGCTGGTTCCATCCTGCTAATGCACTTGAGGCCCAGAAGGCACTCTGGCCTCTCAGCCTGCCCTCCTGGCACCTGCGGAAGGAAGATACTGCAACCACTGGGACTAGGCAATGTGTGTCCATCACCATGAGGGTGGCTTCTTCCGCAGATCCCCAGCTCTGGGTAGTGGCCTCCACCAGATGGGGGAGAGGGGGTCCCCTAGGCAGGCTGGGCCAAGGTTATTAAAAAGTCATTTTAGCGAGGGCCTCCGCTGAAGCCGTGAGTCGTGTTGAGTGACTGAGCTCTCTCCTTCCTGGTCCCAGAACCGGGATCCATTGATAGAAGGGCTCTCTGGGAGTCTCTGGGGTCACATGGCTCCTCCACCCAGCCATGGGAGCCGCGGGTCATTCAGAGCCCCAGCAGGGACAGATGAGGAAACAGGGCTGGGCGGTGAGTCTCCAGTCTGGGAGAGTAGGCAGCGCCCTGTCTTTCACTTACCTCTTGTATGTGTTGGTTGCATAATATGAAATTCTTGTTTTTGTAAGTGGAATAAATGCAGAAACGAGGCATGAACTTTCTCTAAGGTTTCTCGGCTTAGAGATGGAACTGGGCTATGCTGTCCTAGGGCTTTTTCCTGGAGTTTATGAAGCTATAAAAACCTTTCCCTCTCTCTGGAGAAACAAAGTCTGTTTGAGTCCCTGCTTTCAATTATTTTGGGTATACAGAAGTGGAATTGCAGGATCAGAAGGTGATTCTATGTTTTTTTATTTTTGAGACAGGATCTCACTTTGTCACTCAGGCTGGAGTGCAGTGGGGCCATCTCCGCCCACTGCAGCCTCGACCTCTTAAGCTCGTGATTGATTCTCTTGCCTTAGCCCCCTAGGTAGCTGGGACTATAGGCGCGTGCTACCACTCCTGGCTAATTTTTTTGTACTTTTTGTGGAGAAGGGGTTTCACTATGTTACTGAGGCTGGTCTTGAACTCCTGAGATCAAGGGATCTGCCACCTTAGCCTCCCAAAGTGCTGGGATTACAGGCGTGAGCTACCACCTCCGGCCAGTAATTCTATTTTTAATTTTTCAAGGAACTGCTATACTGTTTTACTTTCCGACCAGTGATGCACAAGAGTTCCAATTTTTCCTCATCGTCAACAGCACTTGCTATTTTCTGGTTTTTCGGTAGTAGCCATCCTAATGGCTGTGAAGTGTATCTCATTGTGGTTTTTATTAGCATTTCCCTAAGGATTAGTGAAGTTGAGCATGTTTTAATATGCTTATTGGCCATTTGTGTATTTTTAAAATATTTATTAACAGGTTTTTTTTTTTAACTTAAGTTCAGGAGTACATGTTTATTAGTTTATTTTTAATAGAGACAGGGTCTTGCTATGTTGTCCAGGCCTCAGGCTGTTCCTACCTGGGCCTCCCAAAATGCTGGGATTATAGGCACAAGCCACTGCACCCGGCCTGTTTGTGTATCTTCTTTGGAGAAGTCAAGTCCTTTGTCCCATATTTCAGTGGGGCTTGGTTTGTTGTTCCACGTATAATTTTGAGTCAGAGAACCTGTGGGAGTCAGTGGTTTCTTTAGAAATTCTTTGGCCACAGGGAGAAGATAATTCAAAGCCTTTCTGTCAAACAGAAGTTACAAAATCAGGCTGGGCTTGGTGGCTCACTCCTGTAATCCCAGCACTTTGGGAGGCCGAGGCAGGAGGATCACTTGAGGTCAGGAGTTCGTGACCAGCCTGGCCAACATGGCGAAACCCCGTCTCTGCTAAAAATACAAAAATTAGCTGGGGATGGTGATGCACACCTGTAGTCCCAGCTACTCAGGAGTCTGAGGTGGAAGAATGGCTTGAACCTGGGAGGCAGAGGTTGCAGTGAGCCGGATCATGCCACTGCACTCCAGCCGGGGCGACAGTGATACTCTGTCTCAAAAAAGAAAAAAAAGTTACAAAATTTAGGCCAGGTGCCGTGGCTCACCCACATAATCCCAGTACTTTGGGAGGCCAAGGCAGGCTGATCACTTGAGGTCAGGAGTTTGAGACCAGCCTGGCCAATATGGCAAAACCCCATCTCTAGTAAAAAATTTAAAAACTAGCCAGACATGGTGGCACATGCCTGTAATCCCAGCTACTTGGGAGGCAGAGGCATGAGAATCACTTGAACCCAGGAGGCGGAAGTTGCAGTGAGCCGAGATAGTGCCATTGCACTCCAGCTTGGGGGACAGAGCAAGACTGTCTCAAAAAAAAAAAAAAAATTACAACATTTACAAAGCTGAGATCAGCTTACAGACTTAGCCGTGTATAACAGAAGTCCAAAACAGCAACAGCCTAACCCAGAGAGAAATGCTTCTTTCCCCATCACCGTACAGGCTGGAATGCTGCCACAGGGCCCATAATGCATCAGGGTGCGTGGTTTCTCTGGAAAAACCGTTCTTTTGAAACTTTGGAAAACTTCCAGCTTGCTTGCTTCCAGTAAGTTCCATGCACAAGAACCACAGCCCAAAGTCTGTAGACACTGCGCTGAATGAAACCTGTGGCGCCATAGCCTGAAAGACCCTCTTTGTGTGGCGGCAAATAACTCCTGTCTTCCCATGTACTGACCTCTGCTCTGCCTGTTCCTGGCTATCTCTTCAGAAGGCAGCCTCCTTGGGGCCATCTGGAGCAATCGGTGGGGGTAGGAAGACCACAGCCTGAACCAGATCCTTCCTGCTGGTCGCTTGAGAACTCTTTTTTTTAATTTTTGAGACAGGGTCTGTCGCTTAGGCTAGAGGGCAGTGGTGCAATCTTGGCTCACTGCAACGTCCTTCTTGCGAGTTCAAGTGATTCTCATGCCTCAGCCTCCCGCGTAGCTGGGATTACAGGCGCCCGCCACCATGCCCGGCTAATTTTTGTATTTTTAATAGAGAAGGGGTTTCTCCATGTTGGCCAGGCTGGTCTCAAACTCCTGGCCTCAAGTAATCCACCTGCCTTGACTTCCCAAAGTGCTGGGATTACAGGCGTGAGCCACTGCCCCTGGCCTCTGGAGAACGGCAGGGAGGTGCTTGAGAAAGCCCTGGGCCTGGGGCTGCCTCTCCAGTCACTTCTTAGGACTGATTTCAGCATGGGATACAGGCTTATTCAAACTGAAGGGGCCCCAAGAATGAAGGTTCCAGGCAGGAGGCCCCTAGAGCAGAGCCCATGTCTTGCAGCTCTCCAGCACCCACACAGTTCCATTTCGTGAATGTCCCCACTACCCTCCCAGGTACTTGCAAGCTGTTCTTAATTCTCCTGGGCCTTTCACCCCTACAACTTGGGGTCACCCTGGATGCTCGTCTTGTCTCCCACCCTTGCCCCATCCATGTCTCAGCTTGGATGTCTCTTCTTTCAAGAGGTCCTCCCTGAACCTCTGGGTTCTCAGATCTGCCCCCGCCATCACACAGCCTGCCTTCCTGCTCTTCTCCAAGGCCCCTGAGTAGTAGTATTAAGTAACTAACGGTGAGATGCATTGCCTAAGCTCTCTCCCCTGCAAGAATTGCAGCTTCCTGAAAACAGAGATGGCATTGTTTTTCTTCATTGAAATAGTTTTGTATTGTACTTTTTCAAAAGTACTGGCTAAACTGTGTTCCAGAATTTGGCTTTTCCCTCTAGCCTGGTTTCTTACCTGCCTTGTGAAGGTTACTGGACAAATGCTTTCATTTCTCTGCATGAAAGGACCCTGGTGGTTGGGCACACTCCTGATACACCTTACATGCACCCCCTCTCCCATACTGATAGCGTTCTTTTCTTTTTTTGTGCCTTCTGAGTATGTACTGTAAATCCCAAAGGAAAAAGGCAAGATCACCTACATCTCGCAAAACTAGTGTCTTGTGTTGGTCATTTAGAAATAAGAACAAAGATCTGACTCCTCCATTGCCTGCACCACAGCTTAGAAACATGACCCTGGCCAGGCAGTGGCCTGAAGTTTGTCTTCTTGGACCTAACCATGCTGGAGACAGTCAGCTGAGGACGTGAGAAAAGGCAGGAGCTCAAATCCAGCCTGGGCAACATAGCAAGACCCCATCTCTCTTAAAAAAAAAAAAAAAAGGCCAGGCACAGTGGCTCATGCCTGTAATCCCAGCACTTTGGGAGGCCAAGGCGGGCGGATCATGAGGTCAGGAGATCGAGACCATCCTGGCTAACATGGTGAAACCCCGTCTCTAATAAAAAATACAAAAGAATTAGCCGGGCATGGTGGCGGGCACCTGTAGTCCCAGCTTCTCCGGAGGCTGTGGCAGGAGAATGGTGTGAACCCGGGAAGTGGAGCTTGCAGTGAGCCAAGATCGCGCCACTGCACTCCAGCCTGGGCGACAGAGCGAGACTCCGTCTCAGAAAAAGAAAAAAGAGGCTGGGCATGGTGGTTCACATTTGTAATCCCAGAACTTTGGGAGGCTGAGGCGGGTGGATCTCTTGAGGTCAGGAGTTTGAGACCAGCCTGGCCAACATGGTGAAACCCTGTCTCTATGAAAAATACAAAAATTAGCTGGGCATATTGGCAAGCACCTATAATCCCAGCTACTCAGGAGGTTGAGGTATGAGAATCACTTGAACTTGGGAGGCGGAGGTTGCAGCAAGCTAAGATCGCGCTATTGCACTCCAGCCTGGGTGACAGAGTGAGACTCTGCCTCAAAAAATAAAAATAATTAAAATAAGAGCTTTTTTAGAGGCAGGTTCTTGCCCTTGCCCAGGCTGGAGCACAGTGGCTATTTACCCCCCTGCTGATCAGCACTGGAGTTTTGACCTGCTCTATTTCCAACCTGAGCTGGTTTAACCCTCCTTAGGCAACCTGGTTTCAAGGAGGTCACCATATTGATGCTCAAGTTAGTGCAGACACCCCATCAGCATAGGGCACCAAAGCCCCGAACTGGGCACAAGTGATCCTCCCGCCTCAGCCTCCTGAATAGGTGAGACAACTGGCGAGCACCACCACACCTAACAAGGCAGGGAGATGGATTCCTCAATAGAAAGATGTGGAGCTGGCCGGGTGCGCTGGCTCACACCTGTAATTCCAGCACTTTGGGAGGCCGAGGTGGGCGGATCACGAGGTCATGAGATCGAGACCATCCTGGCCAACATGGTGAAACCTCGTCTCTACTAAAAATACAAAAATTAGCTGGGTGTGGTGGCGTGTGCCTGTAGTCCCAGCCATTCGGGAGGCTGAGGCAGGAGAATCGCTTGAACCTGGGGGGTGGAGCTTGCAGGGAGCCGAGATCGCACCATTGCACTCCAGCCTGGGCGACAGAGTGAGACTCTGTCTCAAAAAAAAAAAAAAAGAAAAAAAAAATGTGTAGAGCTGATGAACGCTCTCCAACTGGAACCCAACTCCTTGATACGGTCTGTAATGCCTCCACCATTCCCCCACTCACTCATTCATTCACCAGCCACGTGTTCGACTCCTCCTGTGTGCTAGGCACTGTTCTAGGCTCTGCAGATGCAGCAGTGAAGCAGACAACACTAGCACCCACAGCCACAGGAGCCTGCCCCCTGGAGCTTCGCTGCTGGGTCGGGGGGGCTGCAGTCTGAAATAAGCCAGTAAACAGAAAATGTGTCAGGTGGTGGGAAGTGCTGGGAAGAAAACCAGAGCAGCCCGACCACGCTTCCCTGACCCACGTCTCACACCTCCCACACCCCTCCCAGGCAAGGCTCCAGCTCTGCTGAAGCTTTTTTCTGGGTCTTAAACCGGCAGGCTCCCCCTGGCCTCTGGGTCTTTATCTACTCCATTGCCTCTGCCCAAAGCTCTCTTCCACCCAATGAACTCTTACTCAGTCCTCAGCTTCTATTTCCATTCCTCAGAGCCCTTCCCTGAGCCAACTGAACTGGCCAAGGCTCCTGGAGTTGGGTTCTGCAGCATCCCCATTGTAGACTTTGTGACACTTGACTGTAAGCTCCTCGAGAGCAGGAACCAAGCCTGTCCTGTCCTTGGCGCTATCCCCAGGGCCTAGTACAGCATGCGGCATATGATAGACGTTCAATAAATAAATGTTGAATGAACGAGGGAGTAAATGAGCTCCCAGTCTTGGGAAGGTAGGCCTGGCAGCCCTCAGACCCGAGGTTCCTGTTTTCCAGGATTCTAGCACTGGGGCTGAGCTGCTGCTGTTCTAGCTTGCGCTGGTTTCTGCGCATCTGTTGCCCTAGGCCTCAGGCAGATTGTGGGGTCTCGGCTCAGCACCAGTCTCCCAGGGGAGTCTAGGCCCCTAGGGTGGATGGTAGGGAGCGGCTGGGAACAGCTAAAACATCTTCATCTGGGAAACTCTACGTCCGCCATCCATTGGCAGCTGCAGGGCCCAGTCCCTTGGCGTGCAGATGGAAGTGTATGGAAATAACCCCACCTTCCCTCCCTCAGGCCACTTTTAACCTCCCAGGCAAGACAAGGACCTGTTGGCTACTGATTGCCACCCTCTGAGAGGGAGGCTGCAAAGGGGAATTCTCCCTGGAGGGGTTGGGTGACCCTTCCACTCCCACTTCATCATGAGGTGAAGCGTGCATGGCCCAGAAACACACACACAGCTGGATTTCCCCCCTCTGCCTTTGGAAAGTGGCATTCAGATGTTCTGAGAATGCACACTGGCTCAATGTAGACTTGGCTGTAGGTTTGCTGAACTTTTCAGCCCAATCTGTGGGAGGACATAGAGTGTAGCTCCGAACACCCGCCCTCGGTGTTGCCACCCACTGACTGCATGACGGCGGCCGTGTCACTTAGCCTTTCTGTATGTAGCTCAGTTTTGTCATCTGTACACGGGCGATAACTCCAAGAAGAGGTGAACCAGATCCGACCTGCAGAGACCCGGGCACGTGGTCTGACGGGGAGGGGAGCTGTGATAAATGATAAGACTGTCATCAGCTCTTCCATCATAAGATTGATGCCATCCTGTTGCCTGGAATGGAACCTGCCCCCTGAGTTTGCTCCAGCTCATGCCTTCCCCAGGACGATAAGAGAGAATGGAAGCAGGGCATGGAGTCCTTTGATCCAGTGGCCTTCACCCCCAGCTCCTGGAAGGGCTGTTACTGGGAGCAGATGCCGGCAGCAGCCTTCTTGCCAGTTTCATTAGCATGGAGGCTCTGAGGACAGGGAGGGAGGAGGGATGTGGGTGGGCAGGACTCTCCCTGGGGCCAGTGCTGAGGCTGTGAGGGTGGATGGCTGAAGCCTTGCAGGAAGTTTTGAGAGGAAGCTGGGCCCACAGGATCGTGATGTGATCAGTTGGGGTGGCATAAGAGTGCCTGATGATGGTTTGGGTGGCCTTTGGGGACATCCCCTGTCACGCCATCACCACGCTGAGCTCTGACCACACTCTCTTTGGCCCTCTTTATCTGTGGCTAAGAGTTGGCAACACAGCCTCTGAAACTCAGCAGAAACCCCTCTGCTTCCCCCAGCCCTGCCTCCTCTATCCCCCACCATTGTTGATGGGATACCAGAGGCACCCAGGTGTCCTGGGCCTCCAGCTCCCGAGGCAAGGAAGCCTTTCTTGGCCAGCCAGGACTCATGACATCTCAGCCAGTGGAGAAGGGGAGAGGGAGGGCTTTGAGAATTCCCCAGGCCTCAGATTTGGTGGGGGAACCCTTCCTGTCCACCAGGATTGAGGGTTACAGAACACCCCAGCCTCGAGGGAGAACTAGCTGCCCCCCATCCCATTCCCAGCAAATTCTGACAAACACCCCCTGACTCCCGTGGTGGAAGTTTGCCAGGTGTCAACTAAAGAAAATAAAAAGCTGAAGAATTAGAGTTCGGGCTGGGTGTGGTAGCTCACACTTGTAATCCCAGTAATTTGGGAGGCTGAAGCCAGTGGATTGCCCGAGCCCAGGAGTTTAAGAGCAGCCTGGGCAACATGTAGAGATGAAACCCCATCTCTACTGAAAATACAAAAAATTAGCCAGGCATGGTGACATGCATCTGTGGTTCCCAGCTACTTGGTAGGCTGAGGTGGGAGGATCACCTGAGCCCGGGGAGGTCTGAGACTGCAGTGCGTGGTGATCACAACACTGCACTCCAGCCTGAGCAACAGAGTGAGACCATGTCTAAAAATAAATAAATAAATAAAAATGCCGGGCGTGGTGACTCAAGCCTGTAATCCCAGCACTTTGGGAGGCCAAGGTGGGCAGATCACTTGAGGTCAGGAGTTCGAGACCAGTCTGACCAACATTGAGAAACCCAGTCTCTACTAAAAATACAAAATTAGCCAGGCGTGGTGGCACATGCCTGTAATGTCAGCTACTCGGGAGGCTGCAGCAGGAGAATCGCTTGAACCTGGGAGGCAGAGGTTGCAGTGAGCTGAGATCACACCATTGCATTCCAGCCTGGGCAACAAGAGTGAAACTCTGTCTCAAAAACAAAAAACAAAAACTTTAGAGTTCTTTTTATTCAGAAGTTTTACCAGGACTATAGACCGAGCCTATTGCCTGAGAGCAGCCCTGTGGAGGGGTTCTATCAGCTGCTGTGGCAGTTTCAGTTCACAGTTTATGTACAGGTGGTGAAGCTGTAATACGTACAAAATCACATCGAGGTTTGGGTATAGAGTACATCTGGCTATAGATGACTAAAGCACATCTGCTGAATTGATTGTGGAGGCAGAATCACTAACCCCACCAGATGGTATCTTATGTGTAGGAAAAAGCAAGTCTGGGGCCATTTATCTTTCAAGGAATATAGTGACTCACGCAAGAGACATGGGGCTCTATTCTGTTTTGTCTTCAAAGCATCCCTCCAGAGAGCTGCCCATTGTCACAGAGCCAGCAGCTTGTGAATCCACTCAAGCAGAAATGAGCAAACATAACTTCTTACATTTGCTACTTAGGCTCACCCAGGAGAGGAAGCAGCCCCAGGTGCCAGCTGTGTGTTGCAGAACACTGGACCTGGAGCCTCAGCCTGGGGGTCAGTGTTGGCTGCTGCTCCTGGACAAGTCAGTGGGCCTCTCTGAGCCTCAGTTTCCTCATCTGTAGAATGGGGATTAGAATGCTACCTACTGGGCCAGGCACCGTGGCTCACACCTATAATGCCAACACTTTGGGAGGCCAAGGTGGGTGGATTGCTTGAGCCCAGGAGCTCGAGACCGGCTTGGGCAACCTAGGGAGACCCTGTCTCTACAAAAGAATTTAAAAAATTAGCCAGGTGTCGTGGCACGAACCTGTGGTTCCAGCCACTTGGGAGGCTGAGGCAGGAGGATCATTTGAGCCCAGGAGTTGGAAGCTGCAGTGAGCCACGGTTGAGCTACTGCACTCCAGCCTGGGTGCAGAGCAAGACCCTGTCTCAAAAAACAAAACAAAACAAAACAACAACAACAACAACAAAAAACCAGAAAACCAAGAATGTTACCTACTGCGTTGGGGTTTTTAGAGGATGAAATTAGATGATCAGGACATGAAATGCGTAGTGCAGTACTGGGCCTAATAAATGTGCAACATTATTATTTGAAACCAGGGCCTGTGTGCATATTGGCAGATGAGGATCCTGTCTCTAGAGGGGTCCACCCCAGCTGGCCAGATACACAGTAAGGAATGAGCCGAGTGGGAGCAGGGGAAGTTTCAGGTGATTTTTCCATGAAATGATGGACACAGGGCGCTGGCCTAGTGTCTGTGCTGGAGTAGGGCCCTGCGGGCCTCCAAGCCTGGGAGGGTCAGAGGCCTGAAAACCACTCAGGCCCTTCCAGGAATCTTTGGTTGGGAACTCTAGGGACTCTGTAGGACACGGTGTGGGAACAGAGCAGGATGGGGGCAGTTACCCACACCTCCATTCCACTCCTCCTGCAGGGTAAGACCTGCTCAAGTCCCGCCTTCAGGCCGGATTGCCCAAACCTTTCCTCAGTCTCCCTGCCTGGCCACATGGACTCCCCATCCCCGTAAAAACCTCCTGTGGTTCTCCTGACCAGGATGGGTGGGTTCCTTGGGCCTTCTTGCCTTGCTGGGCTGGGCCCTTCTGAAGGACAAGGGTCTCCCAGGTGCTGATCCTCCCTGTGGGCCTCAGCTGCCAAAGGACTCTGAGGACACTGACATTCGGGAGAGCCGGCATCTTCTCTGGGTCCCTGATGTGGGTTCAGAGGTGGCCCCCCAAAGATATGTCCACCTAGAACTTCAGAGTATATGACCTTATTTCGAATAAGGGTCTATGCAGATATAATTTTTTTCTTTTTTCTTTTTTTTTTGAGATAGTCTCACCCTATCACCCACTAGGGCTGTGTAACAGAACACCACAGACTGCAGGGCTTAAGCAACATAAATTTCTTTTCTTTTTTTCTTTCTGTTTTTTGTTTGTTTGTTTGTTTGTTTTTGGTTGCCCAAGATGGAGTGCAGTGGCACGCTCTCGGCTCACTGCAACCTGCGCCTCCCGGGTTCAAGTGATTCTCCTGCCTCAGTCTCCCGAGCAACTGGGACTACAGATGCACACCACCATACCTGGCTAATTTTTTGTATTTTCAGTAGAGACAGGGTTTCACCATGTTGGCTAGGATAGTCTTGAACTCCTGACCTCAAGTGATCCACCCGCCTTGGCCTCCCAAAGTGCTGGGATTACAGGCGTGAGCCACCATGCCCAGCCTTTCTGCCGATGTAATTAAGGTAGGGTAATGATCTCAAAATGAGAGCATCCTGATTTAGGGAGGGCTTTAAATCCAATAATAGATGTCTTATAAGATACAGAAAAGGACACACCACAGAGACACAAAGAATTAGGGAACATGGGCCAGGAGTGGTGACTCACACCTGTAATCCCAGCACTTTGGGAGGCTGAGGTGGGTGGATCACCTGAGGTCAGGAGTTTGAGTCCAGCCTGGCCAACATGGTAAAACCCCGTCTCTACTAAAAATACAAAAAAAAAAAAAAAAAAAAATTAGCCAGGTGGTGCGTGCCTGTAATCCCAGCTACTCGGGAGGCTGAGGCAGGAGAATCACTTGAACCCGGGTGGCAGAGGTTGCAGTGAGCCGAGATCACGCCACTGCACTCCAGCCTGGGCAACAGAGCAAGGCGCTATCTCACTGAAAAAAAAAAAAAAGCAAGCAGGGAACGTGATGACAGGGGCAGAGAGGACTGATGAAGGATGGCAGGCAGCTGCTAGAAGCCAGAGGAGAGGCATAGGAGGGACAGATTTTCTGTCAGAGCTTCCAGAAGGAAGCAACCCTGCCAACACCTTGATCTTGGACTTCCGGTCTCCAGAACTAGAGGCTAGAAGTTTCAATGGTTTTAATCATACCGTTTGTGAGCAGTTACTACCGTGGCCCTAAGAAATGAACACAGACTGGGCGTGGTACCTCATGCCTGTAATCCTAGCACTCTGGGAGGCCGAGATGGGTGGATCACTTGAGGTCAGGAGTTTGAGACCAGTCTGGCTAACATGGTGAAACCCCGTCTCTACTGAAAATACAAAAATTAGCCGGTGTAATGGCATGCACCTGAAATCTCACTTACTCGGGAGGCTGGGGCACGAGAGTCGCTTGAACCTGGGAGGCAGAGGTTGCAGTGAGCTGAGATCACGCCACTGCACTCCAACCTGGGTGACAGAGCGAGACTCTGACTCAAAAAAAAAAAAAAAAGAAATGAATACAGTTCACAGTTGCCTGGATGAATGATGAATGAGGTGCTGGGGTGGCCACGTGACGGCTGTTTGCTCACGGTCAAGTCCACAGTTTAGCTCTTAGCTTCAGTTGGGAATTAATTTTCTGGGGCAAGCAGAAACCTCAGTGTCCTGGGCTGAACTGTGTCCCTCCCCAAATTCACATTTGGAAGTCCTAACCTCCAGTACTTCAGAATGCAACAGTCCTTTGAGATAGTCTTTAAAGAGGCAATTAAGTTAAAACAAGGCCTTTCAGGTGGACCCTAATCCAATACGACTGGTGTCCTTACAAAAAGGGGAAATTTGGCCACAGACCTGTGCACGTACAGAGGAAAGTCCAGGTGAGAACGCAGCGACAACACGGCCACCCATGAGCCAAGGAGAGAGGTCTCGAAAAAACCCAGCCCTGCTGACGCCTCAACCTTCACCTCCAGAAGTGCGAGGAAGCTAATTTCTGTGGCTTAAGCCACCCCATTTGCGGGACTTCATGGCAGCCTGAGCAGACTAACGCGCTCATCATGCCAGAAAATTCCTTGCTGGGCTTGAGGTGGAGTGGGGGGAAGGAAACTCATCCCTGGCCCTCCATCCTGAGATTCCTGAACTCCAAAGCTCCCCTCTGCTTGACCTCAGTGCTCCAAGCTGTAAATGCAGGTTTGTCTTACTGGCCAAAGCAGCCTCTCAAGATGACACGTTGGGGAGATGAGGTCTCCCACAGATGGGAGGGGTGGGCAGCAGGCAGTCCCCCCAACCCTCTGCCCTGGTCACCGACAAGCTGAGACAGCCTCATGGACCTTGGTGTCTGGCCACTCCGGCATCTGATGTATCTTGGGGTTTTATAATCCTGGGGGTTCATCTGTCCTAGGTGTACTAAATTCGGGAGCTCATGGCTTGCAGGCATCACTTATGGTAGTAAGAGGAAGATTTTTCTTTTTATTTTTTTTTTATTTGAGATGGAGTCTTGCTCTGTCATGCAGGCTGGATTGCAGTGGCACGATCTCGGCTCACTGCAGCCGCCACCTCGCAGGCTCAGGTGATTCTTGTGTCTCAGCCTCTCAAGTAGCTGGGATTACAGGCACGTGCCACCACGTCTGGCTAATTTTTATGCTTTTAGTAGAGACGGGATTTCACCATATTGGCCAGGCTGGTCTCAAACTCCTGGCCTCAGGTGATCCACCCACCTCTGCCTCCCAAAGTGCAGGGATTACAGGCGTGAACCACTGTGCCCGGCCAGTAAGAGGAAGATTTAGATAGTGCGTATCATGTGCCATGCACTATTCTTATTTTATTTATTTTATTTTTTGAGATGGAGTCTTGCTCTGTCCCCCAGGCTGGAGTGCAATCGCGCGATCTCGGCTCACTGCAACCTCTGCCTCCTGGGTTCAAGCGATTCTCCTGCCTCAGCATCCTGAGTAGCTGGGACTACAGTCACGTGCCACCACACCTGGCTGATTTTTTGTATTTTTAGTAGAGACGGGGTTTCACGGTATTAGCCAGGATGGTCTTGATTTCCTGACCATGTGATCTGCCCACCTCAGCCTCCCAAAGTGCTGTGATTAGAGGCATGAGCCACTGTGCCCGGCCCCACCATGCACTATTCTAAGAGCTCCATATCTCTTACTCTTCGAGTTCTCAAAACCATCCTGTAAGGTAAGGTTATTATCCCCAGTTTAGAGATGGGGCATTTGAGGCACAGAGAGGTTAACTGACCTGTCTCGGGCCACACAGCTATCAAGGGACCAAGTCAGGATTCGAACTCAGACCACCCTGAACTCCAGAGTCTGTCCTTTTGAGTTGCATCACATGCCCCTTGGTAGACATCTGTGCTGACATTTCTCTCCTCCTCTGCTGGCATTGGGTGGACTCCTATTTTCCTCGGGAGGCAGCTTAGCCAGGAGGAGTGGCAAAGCCTGGATTGGGCTGAGTGAGCCCCTATGTGGCCCCGCACTACATAACCTGACACTGAGCTCTGGGCCTTCCTTCCCTTCCTCCCTGGCTGACAGGGGTTAGAGGTGGGGTCGCTGCCCCACTTGCTGTGAAGTTGGGGGAAGGGGATCATAATGCTTTGCTGATCACACACCCTGGCACACTTGCATACACACACCCCCTTACACAGCCTTGAGCACACACCTACCCACCCACATGCACACACCCACACCCACACACCGTCACACATTTGCACACACAACCTCAAGCACGCAGAACCTCACACACACATCCTTGTGCACACACACCACGTGCATGCGCACATAATCTCAGGGGCACAAGCCCTCGCTGCTCTCACACACTAATACACTTACACACACACACCCTAGACACACTTGTGTGTACACCAGCTCACACACACACCCCACTCTCATACACTTGTGGACACACAGCCTTGAGCCCACAGGTCCCTACTTTTGAGGGCACGAGCCCTCTTGCACGCCCTCACACTCCCTCCCTTACACACACTCCCTCACATGTGTGCACATGCATACACACACGCACACACACACGCACGCACACACACACATGCACACACACACGTGCTGCAGGAAGCCCTGTCATTGTCAGTGTGGCCCCAGAACTTAGTCATTTAATGACCCACTGGGCCGTGTTTCTTTCATGGAAGCCAACACTTGGCTTTTTCTTTACCGAGATCTTCTCACTCAGTTTCTCTCAGTCTCACTTTTCATTTTGACTGGCAAGGAGTTTTTTTCAATCTCTTGTGGTTTTAACAGCACCAGCGGCTACAACTCAAACCTCAAGCATCCAGGGCCACCGCCTGCCTCTCCGATCGGTCTGTTCTGGCTGGGAGAAGCCCAGGGCTTCCCTGCTTGTCAGCCCGGCCGCTTGCCCAGCAGTTTGTGAGATGGAAGGTGGAGAGAAAGAACTGTGGGGGTCAGAAGTGACGTCACCATAGGGGCTGGGGTTGTGGACAGGCCCCCGTCAACCCTCTCCCGTCAACCCTCTCCCGCCACCCCCAGAGCACCAATGCGTCATCTTGGAGTTTCTTTAGTGCTTAGGCAGATGAATTCTGACGTGACAGCTGGGAGCCCCTGCGGGGGAAGTTGGGGTCAACAGCTGATCCCAGAGGCTCCCGGGGGCACTGACACCTGGGAGCCCCAGCTGTGTTGCCCCTTTTCCAGCCATCAAGTTTGGGGGCTCCAAGCTGGCATTTATACCCACTGCCTGCAGCCGTGTGAAGTCTTTCAGACTGAGTTCAAGTCTTGTTTCACCATTGTCAGCAGAGTCACTCAGCAAGGTGCTCTGTCCCCTCCCGTGGAAAAGAGGGTGACCCAGAGGTACGCAGATTGTTAGATAGGTCCTAAGGTTTGAAAAGTCTTAGAGCATTGCCAGGTATGGTGGCTCACACCTGTAATCCCAGCACTTTGGGAGGCTGAGGTGGGCAGATCATTTGAGCCCAGGAGATGGAGACCAGCCTGCCTGGGCAACATAGGAAGACCTCCATCTCTACAGAAAATACAAAAATTAGCCGGGCATGGTGGTGCGTGCCTGTAGTTTCAGCTACTCAGGAGGCTGAGGTGGGAGGATCACTTGAGCCAGGGAAGTTGAGGCTGCAGTGAGCTGAGATCATGTCACCTCACTCCAGCCTGGGCAACAGAGCCAGAAGTTGTCTCAAAAGAGAGAGAGAGAAAAAAAAAAAAAAAAGAAAGAAAGAAAGAAAGGAAAGAAAGAAAAAGACAAAGGAAAAAAAAAAGTCTTAGAACAATTCCTGGGATGAAGCAGATTCTTCCTGCTTAGGAACCTTTCAGATCCAAATCCATGACTCCCCTCTTCCTTCCAAGTTCTCTGGAGTTGAGCCCAGGCACAGAGGACACGGTTATTCGCTGAAACAGTAGGACATGTTGCTTTTTTCTTTTTTCTATGTGACTTTGGACAAGTCGCCTCACAACTCAACTTCATCTCTTTCTAAGCCTCCTTGTGGATATGGGAAATAAATGAACTCATGTGGAGAAGAGCCGTTATGGACTGAACTGTGCCTGCTTCTCCCTGCCAAGTTCATGCCCCCCAAATTCATAGGTTGAAGCCCTAACCCCCAATGAGACAGGGCCTCTTTTTGTTTTTTGTTTTCGTTTTTGTTTTTGTTTTTTTAAGACGAAGTCTTTCTCTGTCATCCAGGCTGGAGTGCAGTGGCATGATCTCGGCTCACTGCAACCTCCGCCTCCCGGGTTCAAGTGATTCTCCTGCCTTGACCTTCCCAGAAGCTGGGATTATAGGCGCGTGCCAACAAGCCCGGCTAATGTTTGTATTTTTAGTAGAGACAGGGTTTCACCATGTTGGTCAGGGTGGTCTCAAACTCCTGACCTTGTGATCCGCCCGCCTCGGCCTCCCAAAGTGTTGGGATTACAGGCATGAGCCACCATGCCTGGCCAAGACAGGGCCTTTAAAAAGGTAATTAAGGTTAAGCGAGGTCCTAAGGGTGGGGCCTTCAGCTAATGGGATTGTCACACTCCTAAGAAGAGAAAAGGACACCAGGGATGCACACACAGAGAAAAGGCCCCTCAAGGACATAGCAAGAAGGTGATATCCTCAAGTCAAGGAGCGAGACCTGAGGAAAAAGCAAACCTGCTGACACCTTACTCTCAGATTCACAGCCTTGAGAATGATAAGAAAATAAATTTCTGGGCTGGGTGCAGTGGCTCACTCCTGTAATCCCAGCACTTTGGGAGGCCAAGGCGGGTGGATCACCTGAGGTCAGAAGTTCGAGACCAGCCTGACCAACGTGGTGAAACCCACGTCTCTACTAAAAATACAAAAATTAGCTGGGTGTGGCAGCAGGTGCCTATAATCCTAGCTACTCGGGAGGGTGAGGCAGGAGAATCACTTGAACCCGGGAGATGGAGGTTACAGTGAGCCGAGACTGTGCCATTGCACTCCAGCCTGGACAACAAGAGCGATACTTGTCTCAAAAAATAAAAATAAAAATAAAAATAAAAATAAATAAATAAATAAATTTCTGGGCTGACTGCGGTGGCACACTCCTGTAATCCCAACACTGGGAGGCTGAGGTGGGTGGATCACCTGAGGTCAGGAGTTTGAGACCAGCCTGGCAACATGGTGAAACCCCCGTCTATACTAAAAATACAAAAATCAGCCAGGTGTGGTGGCACATGCCTGTAATCCTAGCTACTCGGGAGGCTGAGGCAGGATAATTGTTTGAACCCGGGAGACAGAAGCTGCAGTGAGCAAAGATTGTGCCATTGCACTCCAGCCTGGGTGACAAGAGCGAGACGTTGTCTCAAAAGGAAAAAAAAAAGGAAATAAATTTCTGTTGCTTAAGCCCTCCAACGTTTGTTGTTCTGTTATACTCAGCCCTAGTGGACTAATACAGGGGCTCCTATTGCAATGGCTGGTAGGCACCTAGGAGCTGCTGATCAATAGTAGCCGTGATTATTGTTTGCATAGTAAACAGTCTTGGAAGCTGGAGGTAGCATCTCCCACTGGGCTAGCGAGCAAATGTATTTACTTTCCAGGACAGTAAGGACTCCCTCCCGTCCCCTAGGGAGATGGCTATTCCAGGGTGATAAAGACAATGTCTTCTCAGGACAGAGGTTGAATAGGTTTGCCAGCAGCCCCTAATGAGATTGGGGGTCTCCCATGGTGTGTGCTCAGCACCAGCCTGGGCTGGCTCCTTACCCTGCTTGAAGGGATGTTAAGGGCAAGGGCAAGCAATGCAAATTCAGTGCTCATGCTATGTGCAGGGCTGCAGGTAGTAGACCCTCATTTTATTTTTTCTAGACAGGGTCTTGCTGTGTCACCCAGGCTGGAGGGCAGTGGTGCGATCATGGCTCACTACAGCCTCGACCTCCTGGGCTCAGGCCGTCCTCCCACCTCAGTCCCCCGAGTAGCTGGGACTACAGGAGTATGCCACCACACCCGGCTAATTTTTTTTTTTTTTTGTAGAGATGAGGAGTCTCACTTTGTTGCCCAGGATGGGCAGCTCCTGGGCTCAAGGGATCTGCCCACCTTGGCCTCCCAAATTGCTGGGATTATAGGCATGAGCCACCCTGCCCGGCCAGTAGTAAACCCTTTAAATCTAGCTGGGCTCATTGTCTCCTTAGCATCTGAATCTATGAGAATGTGGCAAGCCGAACTAATTGCTTGAAAAATTATTATTATTATTATTATTTTGAGACTGAATCTCTCTCTATTGCCCAGGCCGGAGTGCAGTGGCACAATCTCGGCTCACTGCAACCTCTGCCTCCCAGGTTCAAGCAATTCTCCTGCCTCGGCCTCCTGATTAGCTGGGAATACAGGTGCCCACCACCACACCCAGCTAATTTTTTTATATTTTTATTAGAAACGGCGTTTCACCATGTTGGCCAGGCTGGTTTCAAACTCCTGACCTTAAGTAATCCGCCCGCCTCAGCCTCCCAAAGTGCTAGGATTACAGGGGTAAGCCACCGTGCCCAGCCTATTATTATTTTTAATTTGAGATGGTTATATTCTTTTTTTTTTTTGAGATGGAGTCTCGCTCTGCAGTGGCGCAATCTCAGCTCACTGCAACCTCTGCCTCCTGGGTTCAAGCGATTCTCCTGCCTCAGCCTCCCGATTAGCTGGGATTACAGGCACCCACCACCACTCCCAGCTAATTTTTTTTTTTTGCATTTTTAGTAGAGACGGGGGTTTCACCATGTTGGCAAGGCTGGTCTCGAACTCCTGACCTTAAGTGATCAGCCCGCCTCGGCCTCCCAAAGTGCTGGGATTACAGGTGTGAACCACTGTGCCCGGCCTGCTCTATTTATTAATTCAATAAATATTTATTATGCCAAGCCCTGGTAATAAAGCATTGAGAAACTAGCATTGAGAAACTCCCTGCCCTCAGGGAGCTTGCCTTCTCAAGTCCAGAGCCTCCAGGGGGCTGCGTGAACCAGGTGCAAATACAGTGAGGCTTTGTGCTCCGGCATCTGAGGCCCAGGAGACCTGGGGGCCTGGAGGGAAAATGGTGGCCTCATTTGTCCTGTGGCCGGGCCCTGACTAGATGGCCACAAATTTAGAATAGATCCCTGTCTTTGTGGTATTATAGCTGGGTATCCTGGAGCTTCCTGTGCCAAGCATTTAGCATCTCAGATCTTTGCATAACTCTGTGAAGTCAGTGCCATTGTTATTTCCATTTGATGGATAAGAAAGGCAAGGCCCAGGGTGGTTAACCAGCTGGCTCCAAGTTGCTCAGCTGTGGCTGCAGTAAGAGGTGGGATTTGAACCCAGCTTTCTCTGACTTTACCAAATGCCTTTTTCCCCCAACACCTGGATACCTCTAATTACATTTTATTAATACAGCTTTTTTTTTTTTTTTTTAAACAGAGTCTCACTCTGTCACCCAGCCTGGAGTGCAGTGGTGCAATCCTAGCTCACTGCAGCCTCGATTTCCTGGGTTTAAGCAATTCTCCCGCCTCAGCCTCCCAGGCAGCTGGGACCGCAGGTGAGCACTGTATTAGTCCTACATACCTGGCTAATTAATACTAGGATTTTAAAAAAAAAGTTTGAAGCAACGATCACATAAAAAATGTTTTCTGTGTGCTGCTTATTTTGACCTGGGTTCTGAGGAAGGCGATGGGACCAGCTGCCACAAGGCGAAGCTGCCTTGCCACCTGGGGCCTTGCAGGGTTGAGCCCCCAGCACAGGGGCCCTGGTAGTTGAGCTCTGCCTGACCTGGTCATTCTGAAATCAGGGGCCCCTCCCAGGAAGGCTGCGGGCCCAGGAGAGCAGCGAGGCAGGCTCAGAATTGGGGCTTGAGATGACTCATCTGTGGCTATTTATTACCCGTCTCCATTTCTCGGTCTGATTGGGCTGCTCATGGCCAAGCCTCCCTCCCTGTTGGTGCTGAGTAAGCAGCCTGGACCCGTCCTGCCCCTCTGGCCTCATCTGGAGCTCTCTCCTTTCCCTGTCAGTAACCCTCGGGCCCCCCTGGGGCCACTGAAAGTTCCCCCAGCCACCCTCAGCGAGCCCTTCCCAGCAGTCCCACTCTTGCTGTTCTCACCCCTTTCTCCCCAGCCTGCTCCTTCTTTCAGGTCTCAGCTTGAGCCTCACCTCTGCCAGGAAGCCCTCACTGACCACTGCATCCACCCCACCACAGTCTGGGTAGGTGGCCGCTGACAGGTGCTCCTAAAGCCCCTGCCCTCCCTCAGTAGTCCCTCCTCACCCCAGCTGAAGGCAACGTCACTCTTCCAGTTTCCCAGGCCAAACCTTTGCCTCATTCTCGCACACATCCAATCCTTCAGTAAATCCCATCCCCAAAGTTCACCCCTCATCCGGCCCCTTCCCTCTCCCACAGCTCCCTCCTGGCCCCAGCCTCCACCCCCTCCACCCTGGATGCTTCAGTTGCCCCTGCCTGCTCTCCCCTCTCTCGTCCTCCCCCTCTTTTCCTGGGCCATCTATTTCCCACGCAGCAGCCGGAGTGACCCGGACAACCCAAGTCAGGCCATGCCCCTCCCTGATCCAAACTCCTAGTGGCTCCCATCTCTCTGAGGGCAAAAGCCTTGTTCACTGATGAACCCCAGCACCTATCCTGGGGCCTGGTACCCATATGCCTGTAGAAGTGTTTGTTTAAATGAATATTAATCCATGGCGTTGCCTCTTAAGCAGGGATGTGTTCCTTTCATCCGAGTGTTCTTGCTACTATAGGCACATTAGACACTGCAGCAAGAGCAGGTCTCATAGGAGTGGTCCTGGCAGAGCCCCAGGTCTTGCTGGGCACCAGGTCTGCTTGACAGACCACACAGGCCTGGATGGTCAAGTGCTGGTCCCTGGAATACAAGGAAGGGACCCCAGGGGTCAGTGTCTACCCATATCCGTAGATGCTATCAACAGGTTCTTTTTTTTTTTCTTTTTCTTTTTTTTTAGAGTCAGGGCCAGGCTGACTGTTATTCAGGCTGGAGTGCAGTGGCATAATCATGGCTCACTACAGCCTTGAACTCCTGGGCTCAAGCAATCTTCCCGCCTCAGCCTCCTGAGTAGCTTGGACCGCAGGTGTGCGCCATGACACCCGGCCGCCACCAATACGTTCTTTCCTTGGCTCAGTTCAATGACCTCTGCAGAGCTGGAAGGCCTGGCTCAGAAAGAACCCTGGCGCCTGTGCAGTGTCAGTCCAAGCCAAGGCAGTGGCTGCTGTTTCCACTGCCAAGCATGAGAGTGGGATGCCAGCCAGTGGCCGGACTCAGGCCCCAAGGAAACACAAGGTGGGCTGCTGCTTTGGGGACGTTGTTTGGAGTCACTTGAAATGCAAGAGTGACCCCCAGAACACACAGGCCCCCCAGGAGGTGGATGTGGGGTAGACAGCACAGGCCATTTCTTGCTAAGCATTTATTTCCACACTATCTCCTTGGACAGATAACAGGATTGTTTTCAGGTAATAGGTAGATAATCTGGCCGGGCACTGGGGATGATGGATGCTGAGTCTGGGAGGCAAGTGTGTGCTCACACAGATGTGTACGTGTGTGTGCATGTGTGTGTGCCTATGTGTACGTGTGTGTGCATGTGTGTGTGCATATGTGTACGTGTGTGTGTGCAGCACTGAAACAGGCCGCTGACCGCTCCCAAAGCCCTGATGTTCCATCAGCCTCTGCAGTCACAGCCAAGCAGACCCTTGAGACCCCTGCCATCTGCCTCCCTTGCCAGACTCTGAAAGCTTGGGGTCAAGGCTTTGCTCCCCTGGTGACAGGCCTGGAAAAGGAAAATGATAGCAAGCAGCAAATGCACACAATAAAGCCGGGCGAGGGCAGAGGGGCCGGGTGGGGGCTCAGGAGGCTGGGGCCTGGGGGCTGTCCCTGCACTGACTGGCTGCGGGACTTTGGCTTCAGGGTCGGTATAACTGGGGTAGGGGAGCGGTTGCTGGATGTGGCGACCCCCACCTCAGCTCTCACACTCTGGCCAGTGTCTGATGCAAACCAGAACCCAGTGAAATCACCATGAGTCGATGGGGGTTATGGATGGTAACTGATGGGTTTTTCTCAGGCCAGATCACAGTTCCAGCCTTCAGGGGGAGGTCCCCATGAGTCTCCAGATCTAGCTGAGGCTTGAGTTGTGGCCACGCCTTAGTTTCTCCACATTGCCAGGGTTTTGTGTCTGGTGAGCCCCAGGCCAGACTGGGCCTTCAGGCCTCCTGCCTCCTGTTTGGAGGGAGGGATGATTCTGGGAATGGGGCAGACCCACTCCCAGCCACATGGAGGGAATGACCAGGGAGATTCCAGAGGGATTTTCTGAATGAATGCCATATGCTGATGGGCAGCTCCTGCTAGGAACAGGGTCCCTGCTGGCACTTTCTGCAGGCACGCACGGCATGGATGATGGCGCAGATGGGCTGGCAGCATGGCTGTGTTCCGGGTTTCACTTTCAGAGCAGTACCTGCCCTTCTCAGCCTTGCTTGGTGTTCTTGGAACACCCCCAGACCAGCCCCAGAAGGTGGGTCTGACGTCCGCCATGTCTGCTAGGACCCCTGTCCTTGGTCATTCAAGTCATTCAATAAAGATTCATGAAGCCAAGCCCTGCTTATGTCAGTGGACCAGACAGACACAATCCCTGCCCCCCAGGCTTGGGTCCTGGCGGGGAAAGTTAGCAATGAGCAAATAAACGATGCCACACTGTGGTACGTCCCTGATGAACAGGGCGATGTGGCAGAGGGGTGGTCAGGGAAAGCCTCTCTGAGGAGGTTCATCTGAGCCAACACCTGAAGATGAGCAGGGGCTGCGGTTTTAAAATGTGTGTGTGTTAATAGCTTCATTGAGGTATAATAGACACACAGTAATCTTGACCAACTTAAAGTATACCATTTTGTAAGTGTTGGCATGTATATACATCCTTCTCCACAACCAAGATGACCACTATATCTGTCACTCCAGAAGTTTTCTCAGAGGGACAACACTTTGCAGAGCTGGGGGAACAAGGTTTCAGGCGGAGGGACCAGCGAGCACAAAGGCCCTGGGGCAGGGACAAGCTTGGTGGCATCAGGAGAGAAAGGAGTCCACTAGGGAGTGTGACGGGGTGGCCGGTGCCCCACCTGGGGCCTTCTCAGCCAAGGTGCTGAGCTCAGGTCTGAATCTAAGTGCTTCCACAACACCCTCTCGCCACACTGGGCCATCAGAATGCCAGGGCCTGCCCTCCACCAAGGCTCTTCTGAGAAACCAGCCCCTGCGACATCTGCCAGGGACTTAGCAAGGGGTTTCTCCAGGAATGATTTACATTTTAACTGGGACCTTCAATTCCTTGACCCAAGGGAGTGACTAGTGATGGAGCTTCAAGACCTGGATGGACCCTTGATCAGTTTCTTCCTCGGGGCTCTATGTTCTCAGCCTTCATGGGATCGGGTGTGCTGGTTTCTTGAAAATTCTGAGTTGCAAGTCATTATTTGAAGACAGGGGTGCCTGTGGCCCCTTCCAATCCTCCAGCGCTGGTCCTGGGCTGGGAGGCTCTTCCTGCCTGATTGTCAGAGACTCGGCCCATGTGGAGGAGACAGGGAGGGTAGGTAACGGGAAACACAAGGCCAATCCCCTTAGAGCAAACTCCCTTACAACAGATGGCTCTGGGGGAGCACAGAGCAGGTCCCAGGCACCAAGAAATGTGGGCTGTCCTTTGGCCATCAGGACGACAGGATTTGGGGATGCAAGTTTTAGCAACTGCGACCACCAGGGCAGAGGCTCACTCTAGACTCACAAACCTGGGTTTGAATCTGGAACTTACTGGATGGCTTAGGCCAATTTCTTCTCTGAGCATCCGTTTTCCCATGGATTTTTTTTTTTTTTTTTTTTTTTTTTTTGACAGGGTCTGGCTCTATCACCCAGCCTGGAGTACAGTGGTGCAATCGCGTCTCACTGCAGCCTTGACTTCTAGGGCTCAAGCAGTCCTCCTTTCTCAGCCTACCAAGTAGCTGGGATTACAGTAAGTACCATCACACTTGGCTAATTTTTGCATTTTTAGTAGAGATGGGGTTTTGCTATCTTGCTCAGGCGGGTCTCAAACTCCTGGGCTCAAGCAATCTGCCCATCTTGGCTTCCCGAAGTGCTGAGATTACAGATGTGAGCCACCGCGCACAGCTTCCCTTGGACTTTTACTCTCAGACCTCCCTGCACGGACGCACCCATGGGTGCGCTCTCCTCGCCTGCACCTCCGATGAAGCTGCTGCCACCATCGGTTGGTTCCATTTCCTTCTTGCACTCAGTGTCTCTGGTTCCATGATTAATATTGGACTAGGCTTGGTTTCCTGAGAGTCTAAATGACTCACCTCCAACTCACCTCCATTTACAACGGCCCTGCTGAGCAAGAAGGTCTGAGGAAGACGGGGACTCCTCGATGGGGACTCTCAGCCCACGGGGTCATCCCCACCAGGCTGTGGGCCTTGGCCAAGTCTCTTTCCCTCTCTGGTCTCAGCTTCCTTCTTTGTGTCTCTGGGGGATGGAAGGAAATATTGGAAATCGGAAAGCCCAGCTGCTAGGCCCAGGAGTTCATGAGGGTTCACAGCCATGAGGCCAAGGTTAGGTGAAAGGTGCCTGAGCTGGGAGGCTGGCTGCCACTAAGGGAAGGGCTTGGGGGATGGGGGCCCCCTCCAGAGGCTCCAACTGAGAGAGCATGGCCTTCCCATGGTGCTAGTCACTTCAACCTGTTTAATCCTCACCAGCCCTTTGCAGTAGATCTTATCATTTTCACATTATAGATGAAGAAACGGAGGCTCAGAGAGGGTGAGCAACTTGCCCGATTTACACAGCTAGTAAATGGCAGAGATAGCATTTGACCAGGGCTGTCTGGTTCTAGGACCTCTGGCAGCCAGAGGAACAGAGCTGTAAATGCTCTGCAGGAGCCGCCAGGCCCAGAGGGATCCAGGCCTCCCCTCTTCCCCACCGGGGCCTTGCAACAAAAGGACTTCTAAGCAGATCATTGACCCTAGCCCCCCCATTTTACAGATGAGGGCACTGAGGACCCCCAAGAGAAAGTCATGCAGCTAAATGCCAACCTGGGCCACACTGGGGCTCCTGACTTTCCATCTAGTCTTTCCACACCTATCAAGCTGGAGCCAAGACTGAGCCCAAATCTGGTGCCAGAGGTTGGGGGAAGTGTCCCCACAGAGACTGTGTGACCAGCAGGCTGGCCCATGGAGGTGTAGGAAGTGGTCACCCACCTGACATCACCTGAGGGGCCAGGAAAGGCCCCAGACCCCCAAGGTTCCCTCCTGTGGGCCTGCCCTGCATGAGTCACCCCTTGGCTGGAACAGTGGATGTCATGATAGCATGTTTCTCAGAAAGGGGAACCCCCAGCCATGAGCATTTTAGCTGTGCTCTGGAATGGGAGGTCTGGGGCCATAGCAGGGGCCTGGATAGGCAGTGGGAGGGGGCAAAGGGAAGTAGAGCCCTTTCCATGTCTTTCTTGCATTTCCAAGAGCTTTCTATGTCCATATTTTATTCAAGGCCCATTACAACCTTCAGAGGGCAGCCCCGTCATGCCTCAACACACATCTGGCAGAAGGGGAAACTGATGCTCCCAGTGTTCCCCAGCCCCTGGTATTCATGCCCTTGTGCAGTCCGCTCCCACACTGGGGAGAGCCAGCCTGTATAACCAACAGAATACTGTGGAAATGACAAAATGTGACTTCTGAAGCTAGTTCATAAAAAGCATTGTGACTTCTGTCTTGCTCACTTGGGGTCACTTGCTCTGGAGGAAGCCAGCGCCATGTTGTGGGGACACTCAAGCAGCCCCATGGGACTGAAGCCTCCTACCCACAGCCGTGGGAGTGGCTAATCCTGGAAGCAGATGCTCCAGCCCCACTCATGCCTTCAGATGACTGCCGCCCTGGCCCACATCTTGATGGCAATCCCTGAGCCAGCATCACCCTGTCAAGTCTCTCCCAAATTGCTGACTCACAGAAACAGCGCAATATAATGTTTATTGTTTTCAGCCACTAGGTTTTGAGGCACATAGCAATAGATAATAATATATTCAGAGAGGAGAAATGACTTCCCAAAGTCACATGGCCAGACCAGGACTTATACATCAGTGCTCTTTCTCCTGGGGAAAGCAAGGGTGAGAGAGGCCTGGGGAGGGAAAAGAAGGCAGCTGAGGCTTCAGAGTCAGACAGGGTTGGAGTAAAATCCTAGCCCTGCCACCCTCATGCTGTGTGACCTCAGGCAAGTGACTTAACTACTCTGAGCCTCAGTTCATTTATAAAGTGGGGATAGCAATACTGACTTGAAATCTTGATGCCAGGATTAAATGTCTGACCAAGGGCCTGGTACACAGCAGGAGCTCAATGAATGACACTGTTAATGTTACTATGCAGAATCTTTAAGAGCATCCCCGAGGGCCTCACAGCCTTCCCTCCGGCCCATGGGAAGGCGCACAACAACCCTAGTTCTGGAGAGCCAGTGCCCCTTTGCTTAGTTTCCAACCAGGCTTGGTCTAGGGGTGTCATGCTTGTGGGTGTGCATTGCTGGGGTTCACCCAGGCAGCTGAGAACCCCTAATGTTGGTGCCTCAAAAGGGCAGGGAGATCTGGGGATGTGAGTTGGAGGGAGCCTGACATGGGTCCTGCCGATTAGGACTGGTGGAGGCCAAGGGTGACCCAGAGAAGCCTAATGGAGAGTCCTACTGCTACCAAGGCTCCCAAGAAAGTTGCTCAGAAAAGGTGCACCTGCGGCTGGGCGCGGTGGCTCTCGCCTGTAATCCCAGCACTTTGGGAGACCAAGGCATGCAGATCACTTGAGGTCAGGAGTTCAAGACCAGTATGGCCAACATGGTGAAACCCTGTCTCTACTAAAAATACAAAAATCAGCTGAGTGCAGTGATGCGCGCCTGTAATCCCAGCTACTCGGGAGGCTAAGCATGAGAATCGCTTGAACCTGGGGAGGGGGAGGTTGTAGTGAGCCGAGATTGCACCACTGCTCTCCAGCCTGGGCAACAGAGTGAGACTCCATCTCAAAAAAAGAAAGAAAGAAAGAAAGAAAAGGTGCACCTGGACCTATTGAAGAAGAAAGGCCCCAGCCTCCCCTCTCTGATTTCCAGCCTCCTACCTGCCAGCTGCTGCCTGGGCCAGAAAGAACCCTTTATCTGCTAAGGGTATTTTGGGGCCATTTGGGACTCGGGTTCCCAGCTGTTGGAGGAAGTCCCTGAATTTCCTGAACCAAGTTGGGACCTTGTGTCTTGCTCAGCATCACTTTGGGGACACAGATTCCCAATTCCCCTTGGATGGCTTCCTACTGCATTCATCTTCCTCACCTTTCCTCCAAGAAGCCCGCCGAGCTGAGACTGTGTGAGCAAGCGCTCCTCGCTCCCCAGTCTCCTGTAGCCCCGTGGGCTTGGCTTCCTTCCACAGCTTGCTCTGGAGGGCCCCACGACCCCACAACAAGGACTGCTGCTGTGCCTTGCACAGAGCCTAGGGACTTCCCCTTCTACTCTTCAAAGCACTTTCATACCACCTGAAACCTGCCGAGGGCACCCGGGGGCTCTGTCCGCTGCCTGCTCTTAAGAGTCCCATGAATGGCTGTTTTCCTTGGTTGCTACCAGCCCATCTCCCCCTGGGATCCAGCTGGCTCCCTGGCCACAAAATGTGCCTTCCCTCCACTTAAGCCACGTGTCAGCTACTTTCCTGGGCGCCCTGGGGGAATTCTGGTTCTCAGGAGTACACAGTTTCCTGGGGCAGAGGGATACATGAACCAGTCATTATGGTTATGACACTATGAGATCAGATCTAGAATTGCGGCACAAAAAATGACAGAAACCACTTTTTGACTGGGAAGAGGGCTGGGGGACAGGAGACACTGCCAGGAAAGCAACAAGGAGGAGGTGGCATTGGAACAGGTTAGGAAGATGATCAGGAGTCTGTGTGCGTCCCAGGTGGAGGCCAGCGTGGGCAAAGGCTGGCAGGGGTGAGAAGGCTGCACATTTGGCTGGAGTATAGGTCCAGGAGAAGTAAAAAGGCACAAGGGAGGAGTCAGCCCCTGCCAGGCTGTGAGCAGACTTGTGCACCCTTGCATTTGGGTGACTCTGACCCAGGGGAGCCACTGCAGGGGTTCCTTTCCTGCAGAATGGGCATAAAAGTAGGACCTTGTTCGTGGGGTTTTCATGAGGATACAAGAAACCAACGCCTGAAAACTCTTAGCACAAAATAAGCACTCAAAGGTAGCTGTTATTGTTATCATTAAATGAATAATATAATTTTCTACGTGGTGCAGGTACTCTGCCAAAACACACACCATACTTCCGCAAGGGTTCTCTACAGGGGAGTGTCTTGGTGAGATGTGTGTGCTAGAAAGGTCTCTTTGGAAATCCATGGAGGGAAGGATATGAGGGAGAGACAAGTTTCCACAACATCTACAGATTTATCCTTTTTAATGGATGTGCAATATTCCATTAAATGGATGTACCACAATTTCCTTAATCATTTCTTGTTGTGAATCTCAGAGTATTTCAAAAATTTATAAATAATATATAAGGAAATGTTACTCTATAGTTTTCTTTTTTCTTTTTCTAGTTTTCCAGTTAAATTATTTCCTTAGTTTTTCTTCACTGAGGTGAAATTACTGAGCCACTCACAAGTAGTACACATTTTTTTTTTTTTTTTGGCTTTTGCTAAGAATTGCCATACTGCTTTCTGAAAAGGGTTGTAACATTTACCAGCAGAGTATGAATGAGTATTCTGGTCTCACCACAACTTTGGGGTTGGATTTACCAAAATTGTTTTTATAAAGCAAAAAAAAAAAAAAAAAAAAAATGATGATTGAATAGATCTAAAAGGTTATCAAAGGTTGCTTGAATTTGCATTTCTTCAATTACTAAAAAGGTTAAACTTATAAAACTTGTAATTGATTTTTATTTGTATTTCTCCTTGTGCAAGCTATTTTGATGCTGTTGTTCATTTATTTATTCAAAACACCAGCACTTCTCTCTCTCTCTTTTTTAATTAAGCAAAAAATAGAGATGGGGTTTTGCTACGTTACCCGGGCTGGTCTCAAACTGGGCTCAAGTGATCCTCCAACCTCGGCCTCCCAAAGTGTTGGGATTACAGATATGAGCCATGTCACCCAGCTGCCAGCTTTTCTACTTTTGTAGTAGAAAGCTCTGGACTGGGAAGCAGGTGTCTTGCGTTCCTCCTGTCCCTGTCTGGTTCTGTCATTATCACAGGCAGGTCACTTCCATAATTGCTTACCTCATTGTTTAACATAGTCCCAGCTCAAACAGCCTAAGATACTGGGCCTGGTACATCCAGAGGAGAGTCTGGAAGTGGGTCTCTTGGGAAGGGGCATGATGGAGCAGTTTTCCCAAGTGGAGTCCAGCAGCCCCAGGAGGGTTGAGCATGGAGTGGTCAGTTGTGGAGACCTTGCTGGGAAGTTCCTGGTGGGAGGTTATCACTCCTACCCTATAGGGCCTTCACCTGATGGAGGCCTGGTACCTCGCAGGACAGATCAAGGTAGACACAGAAGCCAGAGTATCCTTAGGCCATTCTGGGCTCAGGGAAAATAACTGGCCCACCCTTAATTAGAGCACCTAGGACTGCCTGCCTATTTCTGAGCCTTGGCTTTCACATCTGAAAACCAAACAAAATCAGTCAAAAGAACCCTTGACCTGTGGCCCACCCAGCAGATGCTCAACACAGACACATGGAATGTGGAATAAAAGGAGCAAAGAGAAAACCCAGGGGATGGGGAAGCACTGGAAGGGAAAATCATTCACCAGCAAATGAGAACATAGTACGAGGAGGCTTGAATCATTTCTGTTAGGTGAGAGTGCCAGCCGCCTCCTCCAAGAAGAAAACTCTAAAGGGTCAGGCCTCAGGGAAATAAAATGATCTATACCATCCATCAGTTTCTCCAACATTCAGTCCATCCATCTACCAATCCACCCACCCATTTACCCACTCACCTGCTGCTCATCCATCCATCCATCCATCCACCTATGCATCCATCCATCCATCCATCTATGCATCCATCCATCCACCCATCCACCCACCCATTTACCCACTCACCTGCTGCTCATCCATCCATCCATCCATCCACTTATGCATCCATCCATCCATCCATCCATCCATCCACCCACCTATGCATCCATCCATCCATCCATCCATCCATCTATCCATCCATCCATCCACTTATGCATCCATCCATCCATCCATCCATCCATCCATCCATCCACCCACCTATGCATCCATCCATCCATCCATCCATCCATCCATCCATCCATCCATCCACTTATGCATCCATCCATCCATCCATCCATCCATCCATCCACCCACCTATGCATCCATCCATCCATCCATCCATCCATCCACCAATTTATCATCCACTCACTGATTCATTTTACAGCAAATGCTTATGAATGGGGATGGGTGGGTGATGGTTGCTTTTTCTGCAGTCTCCCTAGGCCAGTTGTCCCTTCCAAAGAATCTCAAGGGCATGGGAGAAGGTCCTGGCTGATCGTGTCAGGGACAGGAAACTACTCACATTTCACCGTTTCTTGGGGCAGGAGTGGAGGTGGGGGCATTGGAACCCCCTTGGGGCCTCCTAATATCCTGTGAGTCCCCACCCCCAGGGCCAGAAGCTGCCTGCCTCCGCTCCCCGCAGCCCAGGTGCGGCGGGCAGCACACTCCCTAGAGCCAGGACCACTAGTTCCGTCAAATCCGGGGCGGGCCATTCAAACAGCTAAGGGAGGCGTCTCCTAGTGTGCCTTTTCCTGAGTCATCTCTGCACGTGTTTGCCCCCTTTTTTCTTCGCTGCTTGTAGCTAAGTGTTCCTGGAACCAATTTGATACGGGAGAACTAAGGCTGAAACCTCGGAGGAACAACCACTTTTGAAGTGACTTCGCGGCGTGCGTTGGGTGCGGACTAGGTGGCCGCGGCGGGAGTGTGCTGGAGCCTGAAGTCCACGCGCGCGGCTGAGAACCGCCGGGACCGCACGTGGGCGCCGCGCGCTTCCCCCGCTTCCCAGGTGGGCGCGGGCCGCCAGGCCACCTCCCGTCCGGCCCCGGGGATGCGCGTCCTCCTCGCCGCGCTGGGACTGCTGTTCCTGGGGGCGCTACGAGCCTTCCCACAGGTAAGCGGGTGACGGGCGCCTGGGGAGGTGCCGGCGGTCCAGAGCCCGGACAGTGTGGGGTGCGTGGGACTCAAGGGAGGACACTCCTCACCCCGTTCCCTGCCCAGCTGGAGTGAGGGGGCGCGGGTGACAAGCAGGAACACCGGAATATGCTAGCACCCACAGGTGGGAGGCTGGCTGAAGGGCTAGTGGGGGGGGGCGCCTCCTTCTCACCCCGCGATGGCTGGGACTGATTCATTCATTCAGTGTGAATTGGACTGAGAGCACTGCCATACGCGGGAGGCGCTCTTTAGCCCGCCTACCTGCGGGCCCGTCGGGGTCCTGGGCAGATCAGGTGAGGCCGTGGGAGTAGTGGGCAGGCCAGATGGGGCCTCCCTTAGCCATGGGAGGTTGGTCGTCCGCGCTCTACCCTGTTGTGTGCGCGGTCCCCTGTTTGCCCCCTTTCTAAGCTGGCCACTGGCTGGAGGGTCAAGGAAAGGAGGGAGAGTTGGCTGTGGGTGAGAGTGGGGTGAGGGTGCAGGACCACCGGGATTAGCTTCCCCAATCCGCGTCCGGCAAAGCAACGCTGTGGATTGAATTCGCTGGAGCACGTGGTGGGCATTTGCCCCTGGAAGAAGGTCAGTGGTGGGGCTGAAGTCTATGGTGGGTTGCCTCAGAATTGAGTTTGGGGACTGCTTTAGGAAAACTGAGTACTTACCAGTGGCCAGCGCCAAATTAATCACTGTGGGGAGAATGCAAAGTAACCAGGCGTGTTTCACGGAGCCCAGGGGCTGCTGGAGAGAGAGGCCCTCAGCTGACCCAGGACCCCGGTGGACCCCTGCATAGAACCATAGTAGGTGCGAGTGGATGCCTGCTGAATGATACAGAGGGAAAGGAAGGAGCAGGCTGTTAGTCCAGCGGTGGGTCACGGTGGGGGAGAGGGAAGACCCAGTTCCCCTTTAATCCTACAGGAAGAGAGGACTCCATGCTATGGATCAATTCTAGTCATCTGAACCTTAGGCAGTGGGAGGAGAGTGGCAGAGTGGGCTTTAGGCAGGAGGGAGGAACTATGCCCTCTTCCATCTCCAACGGGCAATGTGAGGTATTCCCCCTTTCCCCCCAAGAGGGCAGAGGGGACAAAGCCCTGGCTAGAGACACCCTGTCCCAGCTCTGCAAGCCCTCACCTGGGGGAAGGTAAGAGTTTGGGGTGCCAAGGTCTTGGGGAGATGAAGGGAAGGAAGGGATGTGAGAGGTGCTTGGGGGGCTTTGCTGGTTTGGTTTGGCAGCTGAAGCTCATGTGCTTCCTTTCTGTAGAGTGAAGCCCCCTCCACTTTTTTTATATTAGAGACAGGGTCTCACTCTGTTGTCCAGGCTGGAGTGCGATCATAACTCACTGCAGCCTGAACTCTCATACCAAACCTTTTTTTTTTTTTTTTTTTTTTTGAGACTGAGTCTCACTCTCGTTGCCCATGCTGGAGTGCAATGCTCGATCTCGGCTCACTGCAACCTCTGCCTCCCGGATTCAAGTGATTCTCCTGCCTCAGCCTCCCAGGTAGCTGGGATTACAGGCATGTGCCACCACACCCGGCCAATTTTTGTATTTTTAGTAAAGATGAGGTTTCACCATGTTGGTCAGTCTGGTCTCGAACTCCTGACCTCAAGTGATCCTTCCGTCTCGGCCTCCCAAAGTGCTAGGGTTATAGGCATGAGCCACCACACCCAGCCTCCCATACCCTTTTTAAAATAAAAATACTATATATTTAATTGCACAAGGAATATATAAATATATTCTCAAAGCAAAACTATAAACGCTACAGATAAAGCCAAGTCTTTTGACACCGCCTCATCCTGATCCCTTCAAAGATGTAACCACCATAATTGATTTGGTGTGTTTCCTTTGCAGACCTTTATAAATGCATGTCCATATTTATATTGTTTTAATAGACATATATAGAGTTTTCCATATACTATACCCTACGGTACATATGGTTCTTCATTTGGCTTTATAATGTCTATGAGGCATCTTGGTGAGCTTTCCATGCTGAAACTTACAGATCCTCTGCCTATCTTTTAAAATGCTATGTGATCTTTTGCCAAATGGGATGTTTCATAGTTTATTTATGTCCTGGATGGATGGGTGCTAAGGTTGCCACCATTGTTCTTTCTTTCTTTCTTTGTTCGCTACTACAGTGCACAGCCCTATATGGATGCTTTTGGAAATAAATGTCTGTGATTCTTTCCTAGACAAGAGACTGAGAAGAGAATACTGAGGTTGCAGGGCGAAAATGCATTCAAATTAAAAGACACCACCGAACTGCCTTCCAGGGTGGCTGGACAATTTACCCTCCCGCTAGCAGTGCAAGAGAGTAGTAACTTTCCCACATCCTAACCGACATTCGATCTTATCAGCATTTTAATTTTTCTCAATGTGATTAGTGAAAAGGGTTATATCCTTGTTGCCTTAATTCGCATTTCTCACCTACCAGGGAAGCTGAGCATCTCTCTGGGCTCAGGCACTAGGTCATTTCTTGGCAGGAGTCAGGGAGTCTTTGGGGAAGGGACTACCTGCCCAACACAGTACTCCTTTTTGCCCCTCAAGCCTTCTCCCACTTCTGTTTTTTCCAGTAAAGGTTCGGGAAGCTCGTTATTTAAAAAAAAAAATCCCAAATTAGGGCTTGAATTTCCTTGAGTTTAAAAATTTTTTTTTTTTTTTGAGATGAAGTCTCCCTCAGCTGCCCAGGCTGGAGTGCAGTGGCACGATCTTGGCTCACTGCAACCACCCTCTCCCGGGTTCAAGTGATTCTACCGTCTCAGCCTCCCTAGTAGCTTGGATTACAGGCACTTGCCATCATGCCTGGCTAATTTTTGTATTTTAGTAGAGATGGGGTTTCATAATGTTGGCCGGGCTGGTCTTGAACTCCTGACTTCAGGAGATCCATCTGCCTCGGCATCCCAAAGTGCTGGGATTACAGGCGTGAGCCACCGCCCCCGGCCTAAATTTTTTTTTATTTTTTGGGACAGTCTCACTTTGTCTCCCAGGCTGGAGTGCAGTGGCGCAATCTCAGCTCACTGCAACCTCTGCCTCCTGGGTTCAAGTGATTCTCCTGCCTCAGCCTCCTGAATAGCTGGGATTATAGGCACCTGCCACCACACCCAGCTAATTTTTGTATTTTTAGTAGAGATGGGGTTTCGTCATGTTGGTCAGGCTGGTCTCGAGCTCCTGGCCTCAAGTGATCCTCCCACCTCGGCATCCCAAAGTGCTGGGATTACAGGCGTGAGCCACCGTGCCCATCCTGAAGTTCTTTTTTCATCTCTATTTGATTTTTTCCCAAGATGCCATCATTTTTCGCCTGGTATTCTGAGGCAGGAATGCTTTCTTGCTAGCTGGCACCATCTGAGAGTTGGCCTCTGATGCTTCATATCACTGTCTTGTCCAATTGTGTTTTTTTGTAATATGACCCAGGATTAACTGGTGCATATCTGCAGAGAAAAATGTATTCCCCCATAGCTCCATCCTTTCCATCCAGGCACCATGTGGTGGGGTTGCGGGGCGGGGGAAGCCCCAGCCTTCCTGTGAACTCTGTAGACTTAGAAATTCCCCAACATCATGTTCCTTGCCAGTGCTAAGGCTAAACAAGCCTTCCTCCCACATCCATGTACCCCCAATTCCAGCCAGATGTAAGCATCTTTGCTCTGGGTTAGTGTGCAGGCTGGGACCAGGAAGGTTCTCATGAAAGTATCTTAGCTGGGGCCGGGCGCTGTGGCTCACACCTGTAATCCCAGCACTTTGGGAGGCCAAGACAGGCAGATTACTTGAGGCCAGGAGTTCAAGACCAGCCTGGTCAACATGGTGAGACCCTGTCTCTACTAAAAATACAAAAATTAGCTGGGCATGGTGGCAGGCGCCTGTAATCCCAGCTACTCAGGAGGCTGAGGCAGGAGAATCGCTTGAAACCAGAAGGCGGAGGTTGCAGTGAGCCAGCACTCCCGCCTGGGTGGCAGTGAGACTGTATTTAAAAAAAAAAAAAAGAGGAATTTTAGCTGGGGTGATAGAAAAGCTCTATGTGTGACTCCTCCATCTAGCAATTTAACTTTAAAAGCTTAGCTAGTTACTCCATACAGTGGAGTGCTAATCATGGAATTTCAGGGAGTGGCAAGAGGGCAGGAGAGATTTTCTGGTTTTGTTTTGCAAAGGGGACATTTCCAGGGCTGCTCAAATCCTGCAGGGAGGCAAGGATGGCGGGGGGGCGGACCTGGAGAGGAGGGGACCCTGAAGGAGTGGAAGGAGGGTCTGGCTTGTCTTAAAGCCATCCCTTCCCAGGGCGGCACTAGTGCTCTGGGGTCAGGGAGTCGTGTTACTCAGCTTGAGAGCAGTGAGTGCCGGAAGGAGGGGCGTTTACTGTAAGTTTCTGCTTCTGCTCCCACTCATATCTGACTTAGACTTGTTTCTTGAGCAGATTGTGATTCATTCTAAGGTTTTTATACTCCCTCATCACCCTTCTTCACATCAGGACAATCATCAGAAGGAAAATGGGGCTGAAGGATGACTGTGTCTGGCCCGGGGGAGTCCTGGAGGCTTGAGGGTCCTTGGCAATGACGGTAGATCAGCCCAGCCTGGGCCAGCTTGTCCAGCCGGTGCACTGACCCTGGGTGTGGCCCATCTGGGATCACAGTCCTCATTTCACAGACAAGGATTCAGTGCAGAGGCCCAGAGGTAGGGGAGAGTCTTGCCTACAGTTCCAGGACTGGTCGGGGTAGAGCCCACCACAGACTAGACACGCAGAATGTCAAAAAAAGGCAGCTCTTGGCCATACCAGTTCTCCACTTCTCTCTCTCCCCTCCCAGGTCCACCCAGGGGATACTGGGGTGGGGGTGGGGGACCTTCTTCCGGTATCTATGGTTGAAAACCACTGGGCATTCTCGTGGCCTTGCTGGTGGGGAGGGACTTTTTATACATGGCTCAGTCTAGTTACTCCCTGAATGCCTAAGTCTTTTGGTGACATGCAAGTATTCATGCATGCATGCATCCAGCAGATCTGAAATGAGCAGCTGTTCTGGGTCAGGCATGGCTCCAGGGACTTGCATTCAGCCTCTGCCTGTATGCCCCCCGTGACAGGATGCTTGCTCCTTGCTGAGGCAGCTCACACCATCCTGGGTTAGCTTTGGCATTTAGATGATCTTCATGATATGCTGAAATCTAGTTTCTTTTTCTTTCTTTTTTTTTTTTTTTTGAGATGGAGTCTCTCTCTGTCACCCAGGCTGGAGTGTAGTGGTGCGATCTCGGCTCACTGCAACCTCCACCTCCCGGGTTCAAGCAATTCTCCTGCCTCAGCCTCCCAAGTAGCTGGGACTACAGGTGCATGCCACCATGCCTGGTTAATTTTTTGTATTTTTAGTAGAGATGGGGTTTCACCATGCTGGCCAGGCTAGTCTCTTAACTCCTGACCTCGTGATCCACCTGCCTCGGCCTTTCAAAGTGCTGGGATTACAGGCATGAGCCACTGCACCTGGCCTTTTTTTTTTTTTTTTTTTTGAGATGGAGTTTCGCTCTTGTTGCCCAGGCTGGAGTGCAATGGCGCTGTCTTGGCTCACTGCAACCTCCATTTCCCAGGTTCAAGTGATTCTCCTGCCTCAGCCTCCCAAGTAGCTGGGATTACAGGTGCGTGCCACCACGCCTGGCTAATTTTTGTATTTTTATTAGAGACGGGATTTCACCATGTTAGCCAGGCTGGTCTCAAACTCCTGACCTCAGACAAGCCCCCCCCGCCTCAGCCTCCCAAAGTGCTGGGAACACAGGGGTGAGCCACCACGCCTGGCCTGAAATCTAGTTTTGAAAATGAGTCACCTCCCTGTTCTTCAGAAGTGCCTCTGGCGATGTGACGACTGTGACTTTGGGTCCCCGGAGTCTCTCAGCCAGTCACACACCTGTCCTCCAACATTTATTCCTCACGTAGCGTGAGCTCAAGGCTCCTCATCTGCCTGTTCTCTTCAATTCATTCATTCCATGAACACTTATTGAGCACCTTCTGCATGCCAGGAAGCACTCCGGGTGCTGCGAGTTCATCCATGCACCGCATAGCCAGGTCTCTGCCCCACGGAACTGACATTCCACAGGGGTGACAGTCAACAGACTGCTGCTAGTTGCAATGAGAGGATTAGAATCCTGTAGTGTGAGAGAGACGGGCGGCTCCCTAAGATGGGGAAAACAGGACTTGCAGACGGTAACATACACACGGAATGAAAAGAGGGAGGCAGCCAGTGGGAGATTAGCAGAAAAGCATCCAGGCCCAGGGGGTAAAAGCCCCAAGAGGCTAGAGGAACAGGAAGGAGGCCGGGGTGGCTGGAGGGAAGTGAGTGAAGAGGGGTGGTTAGGAGAAGGTGGCAGGAAAGGTGGTAGATCGTGCAGACCTTTGTGAACTGTGGTGAGGTTTTTGGCAGGGGAGCAATACTGCATGATATATTTAAAGTTCCTTCTGTCTGCTGTGGGGGCTGGGGGGTTGGGGGGAGCAGGCAGGATGGGAGCAGGAAGCCAGGTCATTGCATTGATCCAGGGGAGGGGTGAGCAGAGGTGGGAATGTGCTTTTTCTTCTTTTCTTTTCTTTTTTTTTTTTGAGACAGAGTCTTGCTCTGTTGCCCAGGCTGGAGTGCAGTGGTGTGATCTCGGCTCACTGCAAGCTTCGCCTCCCAGGTTCAAGCCATTCTCTCGCCTTAGCCTCCCGAGTAGCTGGGACTACAGGCGCCCGCCACCACGCCTGGCTAATTTTGTTTTTGTATTTTTAGTAGAGACAGGGTTTCACCGTGTTAGCCAGGATGGTCTGATCTCCTGACCTCGTGATCTGCCCACCTATGTAGAGACAGGGTCTCACTATGTTGCCCAGTTTGGTCTCAAACTCCCAGGGCTCAGGTGATCCTCCTGCCTGCGCCTCCTATTGCTGGGATTACAGGCATGAGCCACTGTGCCCAGCTGGAATGTGCTTTCAAGCTAGAATCAACAGGACCTGTGGATGGGTCCGGTGGGAGCGCAGAGGGCAGGAGGGAAATCAGGGATCCTGTCCGTATTTGGGAGCTCAGAATCTGGCTGCATGGAGGTGTCATTTTGGGATGTGGGAAAAAACAAGCAAAGGATAGAACAGGTGTTTTGGAGAAAAGTTCTATTTTGCCCATGCTCAAGTACAAGTGGGGGTTGGGTGTTGAAATGTGGAGCTCTCTACAGAGTTCAAGCTGCTGATATGAATCTCTGGGTACCAGAGTCAACTGTAGAAGTCCTGGTGCCACCTGGGCCAAAGACCACTCCCCAGTAGACTCACCTTACTTCTATTAACCAAGCCCAAGACCCCCTTTTTTTGGCCCCCACATTATCCTGTTCATTCGTTCCAACCCAAGCCTAGGCTCTTTTATTCAGCCTGGTTACAGTATATGCTAGTTTTCTTTTGCTGCTATAGCAAATTAGCACACATTTGGTGGCTTAGAACAACATGAAGGTATTGTCTTATAGCCCTGGTGGTCAAAAGTCTATGACAAGTCTGTAATCCCAGCACTTTGGAAGGCTGAGGTGGGCAGATACTTGGGGCCAGGAGTTTGAGACCAGCCTGGCCAACATGGCGAAACCCTGTCTCTGCTAAAAATACAAAAATTAGCCAGGTGTGGCGGTGTGTGCCTGTAGTCCCAGCTACTTGCGAGGTTGAAGCACGAGAATTGCTTGAACCTGGGAGGCAGAGGTTGCATCGAGCTGAGATCGCAGCACTGCACTCCAGCCTGGGTGACAGAGCAAGATTCTGTCTCAAAAAAAGAAAAAAGTCTATGATAAGGCAGCAGAGCTATTTTTCTTCTGGATATGCTGTAGCAAAATGTTTCCTTGCTTTTTTCCAGTTTCTAGAAGCTGCCTGCGTTCCTTGGTCCCTGGCCCTGCATCACTCTGAACTCTCCTTCCATCCTCACATTTCCTCTCTCTCTTTTTTTTTTGAGCTCGATCTCTCGGCTCACTGCAACCTCCACCTCCTGGGTTCAAGTGATTCTCCTGCCTCAGCCTCCCAAGTATGTGGGACCACAAGCACCCGCCACCACGCCCGGCTAATTTTTGTATTTTTAGTACAGACAGGTTTCACCATGTTGGCCAGGCTGGCCTCGAACTCCTGGCCTCAAGTGATCCACCTGCCTTGGCCTCCCAAAGTGCTGGGATTACAAGCACGTGCCACCATGCCAGCTAATTTTTGTATTTTTAGTAGAGATGGGGTTTCACCATGTTGGCCAGGATGGTTTCGAACTCCTGACCTGAAGTGATCCACCCATTTTGGCCTCCCAGAGTGCTGGGACTATAGGCATGAGCCACCTTTGAGAGACAGTAGAGCATTTCGTTAAAGGTATGAACTTTTTTGTCAGCCTGTCAAGGTTATCCCTTGCTTCTGACACTAGATGGTGACTTGAGCAAGTTAAGTTACCTCTGTGTGCCTCGGTTTCCCCATCTATAAAATGGGCTAATAACAGTAGCTACCTTGTATTGTAGGGCTGGTGTAAGGATGACATGAGTTAATATGTGTCAAGTGCTGAGAGCAGCTTCTGGACACAGTGAGTGCTGTGCAAATAAAGGTGAGCCTTATTAGGTGCCTGTTGTATGTGGGGCATTATGGATACAGCCATGGAGATGAACCAGTTCCAGTCCTTGCCCTCGATGGGGGGCAGTGTGGGAAGGGGAATACAGAAGAGAGGGTGGCCAGTACTGCGTAGGGGACTGTCTGGGGCCTGCGGGAGTCCAGAGGAGCCCATCTTTACTTCTGCCTGGGTCAGTAGGGGAAGGAGCCTCCAGAGTTTGCAGTGATGAGGCTCTGCACCACAGATGGTGCCATTGTCCTTGCCAGCTTTGCCCAGGGCTCTGGAGGCAGCAGAAGGGGTCAGAGGTTAAACAGCACATCAGTGCTGGTGGTTGGGGCGAGCCTGGGGCCTGCTTTGGAAGCCCCACCCAGCAGGTTCCCCTTGGATTCTTGGGTCCTCCAGGGGGCTAAGAACTCCTAGAGGCGTCGCCCACAGCTTCATTTCAGCCATCAACTTTCTTGACGGATTGCTGCCTGCCAGGTACGGTTCCTGCTCTCAGAGAGTGCGTGCACAGATAGTGTGGCCTCCACACAGTTTACTGAAATGGTTCCAACCTGCTGAGACCAGGAAACTCCTAAACTCCACCTTCACCTTCCCAGCCGGGGCAGGCACCCTTCCCACTCTTGATTCGGGTGAGGGAGGCCAGGACGCAGCGGCCAGGCCAAGAGTTTCCTCTCTCTCCAAACGGTCTGGGGGGCATGTGCCCTGCCCCTTCCCCACACATAGTCTGGGAGAGGGAGGTGGGCAAGGAAACACACCAGGCTGGGCGCCAAGGCTCACACCTGTATTCCCAGCATTTTGGGAGGCCAAGGCAGGAGGATCTCATGAGCCCAGGAGTTCGAGAACAGCCTGGGCAACAAAAAATTAGCCGGGCATGGTGGTACACACCTGTGGTCCCAGCTACTCAGGAGGCTGAGGTGAGAGGATCACGTGAGCCCAGGAGGTCAAGGCTGTAGTGAGCCGTGTTCATGATCGCAGGACTGCACTCCAGCCAGGGTGACCGCAAGGCCCTGTCTTAAAAACAAACAAACAAACAAACAAACAGACAAACAAAAAGTAAATACACAAGCCCCTTCTGAGCAAGTGGCCTGAGGCTGGCGCAGGAACCTAAGGCACCTCCAAGAGGATCGGAAAGTCAAATACTCCCGGGGAGCTGGGCCCCGCTTCCTTTTCCTTCAGGTCCACTATATCCATCTCTCTCTCTCTTTCTTTTCTTCCTTCCTTCCTTCCCTCCCTCCCTCCTTCTCTTCTTTCTTTCTCCCTTTCCGTTCCTTTCCCTTTCCTTTTCCCTTTCCCTTTTTCTTTTTTTTTTTTTTCATTTTCTTGACAGAGTCTCACTCTGTCGCCCAGGCTGGAGTGCAGTGGTGAGATCGTGGCTCACTGCAACCTCTGCCTCCCGGGTTCAAACGATTCTCCTGCCTCAGGCTCCCGAGTAGCTGGGATTACAGGTGCCCACCACCACGCCTGGCTAATTTTTATGTATTTTTACTAGAGATGGGGTTTCACCATGTTGGCCAAGCTGGTCTCAAATGCCTGACCTCAAATAATCTGCCTGCCTCGGCCTCCCAAAGTGCTGGGACTTCAGGTGGGAGCCACCGCGCCCGGCCCACTGCATTTTTCTTTGTAGCTGCCATCGTCCCGTGGCGGCTGTTGCTGCCCGGGAACGTACTTCAGGGCTGGATGGGTTTTACCTTGTCTGAGTTGTAGCTAAGGATGCAGCTCCAACACTTGCTTCGGCCCTGGAATCTTCAGGATCCCTGCAGTCTCAACAATTGGCTCATGGAGCCGGCACGGGATTGCTGGGAGGCAGGAGGGATTTCTTGGTGGGAAGTGAGGATCGACCAGTTGCTAAATTCAGACTCAAGGCGTGATCTTGCTAAAACGGACTCGCTCTCCTCCATCCTGTCCACCTCCCCACCACATTAATGACCCTGAAACCCTTTAATGCTTCCCTAGTGCCAAAGGCAACATGTCCCAAAGTCACCTTCTTTCTTTCTTTCTTTTTTTGAGACAGAATCTCACTCTGTCACCCAGGCTGGAGTGCACTGATGTGATCTTAGCTCACTGCAACCTCCGCCTCCCGGCTTCAAGAGATTCTGCTACCTCAGCCTCCTGAGTAGCTGGGATTACAGGCGTGCACCACTACGCTCGGCTAATTTTTGTAGTTTTAGTAGAGAGGGGGTTTCGCCGTATTGGCCAGGCTGGTTTCAAACTCCTGACCTCAAGTGATCCGCCCGCCTCGGCCTCCCAAAGTGCTGGGATTACAGGCATGAGCCACCAGGCCCGGCCTCAAACTCACTTTCTGGCAATGGCAGTTCTGAGAAAAAAAGGTTCTATGGCCAACGAAGTTTGAGAAACATTGCAGAGTTTTCTGACTAGCTCCCATATCCTTCCTTGGAGAATCAAAGAGTAAGTAACCACATCAAAGGTTCTGAGAAGCCCCGTGATCTAAAATGGAAACCTCTCAAATGGACTCCAGTGATTATTTGTGTTTGTTTGTTTGTTTATTTATTTATGAGACAGGGTCTCACTCTGTTGCCCAGGCTGGAGTGCAGTGTTGCAATCATAGCTCACTGTAACCTCGAATTCTTGGGCTCAAACAATCCTCCCACCTTAGTTCCTTGAGTAGCTGGGACTAGAGGCACATGCCACCATGCCCAGCTAATTAAAAAAAAATTTTGTTAGGCCGGGCACAGTGGCTCATGCCTGTAATCCCAGCACTTTGGGAGGCTGAGGCAGGTGGATCACTTGAGGTTACGAGTTTGAGACATGGTGCAACCCAATCTCTACTAAAAATACAAAACTTAGCCAGGTGTGGTGGCACATGCCTGTAATCCCAGCTACTCGGGAGGCTGAGGCAGGAGAATCGCTTGAACCTGGGAGGCAGAGGTTACAGTGAGCCGAGATCGCACCACTACACTCCAGCCTGGGCGACAGAGTGAGACTCTGTCAAAAAAAAAAAATTTTTTTTTTTTTTTTTTTATAGAGACAGGGTCTTGCTATGTTGCCCAGGCTGGTCTTGAACTCCTGGGCTCAAGCAATCCTCCCACCTTGGCCTCCCAAAGAGCTGGGATTACAGGTGTGAACCACTGCACCTGGCCGTGTTCTTCTGGCTATCATCTGTTACCATCTGGTAGCCCCAGGATTTGATGAAATGCTGTTTGGGAAATGACAGTGAAGAGCTTCCATACTCATCTCTTTCTCTGACTCCCTGACTCTCTCTTCTGCCTCCCTCTTGCATTTTTAAGTTCCCTTAAATTGCACTGGGCTCCCCTGGATAATCCAGAAGAATCTCCCATCTGAAAGTCAGCGGGTTCACAACCTCGATGCCATCTACCACCCTGATTCCCCTTTGCCATGTAAGGAGACGTATATGAGCACATATGTGAATATATCACCCTAGGTCCTGGGGACCCAGTGAGGATGATATGATTCTTGCTAACTGACAGAGCAGGAGTGTCACCATCTTGGACAAGCATCGCCGTTTTAAATTCTCCTTGATTAAAAACCGCCTAAATCCAGCCCCAAAACGTCAGCCTAACGGCTAACGTCAGCATGACCATAAACCACAAATGACACCTCCAACCAGAAACATTCCAACATCCCCATCCGACTGGAGACATGCCAGCCCCGAGATAACCTCCCCTCTGACCAGAGACATTCCCAGCATACAGTAAAACTCTCCTCCACACAGAAACATTCCTAGCCTGCGAAAAGCTCCCATCCCAGAACCCTTAAATACCCTTAGTCCATAAAAAAAATGCTGCTGAACGAAATTGGCCAGAAGGCCTTCTTGGTTTTATTCTCTTTTTTTTTTTCTTTTTTTTTTTTGAGATGGGGTTTCACTCATCTTGCCCAGGCTGGAGTGCAGTGGCGTGATCTCGGCTCACCACAACCTCTGCCTCCCGGGTTCAAGCGATTCTTCTGCCTCAGCCTCCCGAGTAGCTGGAATTACAGGCATAAGCCACCATGCCCGGCTAATTTTGTATTTTTAGTAGAGATGGGGTTTTACCATGTTGGTCAGGCTGGTCTCGAACTCCCGACCTCAGGTGATCCACTTGCCTTGGCCTCCCAAAGTGCTGGGATTACAAGCGTGAGCTACCGCGCCCGGCCTCAGTTTTATTCTCCAAAATAAACCTGTCTTTGGTAAGCCGCTTTTCATATTTTTTTCTTCTTTCTTCAACTCTTACACAAAAATCATTTCAAGGTGCTTGCCTGTCCCTGAGTTCCTTCCAGCCAGGGACTCCAGGCTCCACTCTCTATGCTGTTCCGTGTCCACTGTCTTTGGGTTTTATCTCCAACCCTGGGGCCAGGCAGCATGGGGCCCTGCACACTCTTTCTCAGCTGTGCAGGAACTGGGGAAAACTCAACTCGGCACCTGCTTGCAGTGGGACAACTGTGAGAGGTGCTGCTGTGGCCAGGGATGGAGCCTGTGGCCAGGGATGGGTGTGTTTAAAGAGGGGGAGGAGGAGGACTTTAGTTTCAGGTAGTCTCTTGGTCTGGAGCTCAAGTGAGCACTGAGTGTGGAGAGAGGGGTTCAGAGTCCTACAGTTAGGAGGTGACTGAGTTCGGCGTGTGGTGGTATAGTCTCGTGGTTGCTTAGGAGCGAGGGTGTGGCGGTAGACACATAGTCCCCTAAAACGTCCATACATTCTACATTGTTAATTTGGGACAGGGTCTCACCCTGTCACCCAGGCTGGAGTGCAGTGGCCCAACCACGGCTGAAGAGATTCTCCCATCTCAGCCTCCCGAGTTGCTGGGACTACAGGTGCATTCCACCACAACCGGCTAATTTTTGTATCTTTTGTAGAGACGGGTTTTTCTCCTTTGCCGTGTTGCCCAGGCTGGTCTCAAACTCCTGAGCTCAAGTGATCCTCCTGCCTCAGCCTCCCAAAGAGCTGGGATTATAAGTGCGAGCCACTTCGCCTGGCCAAATGTCCACACATTCTAATCCTTGGAACCCGAGACTATGGATCTTGAGACAGGAAGATGATCCTGGATTATCAGGGCAGGCCCAATCTAATCACAGGAGTCCTTAAAAGCAGAGAACCCTTCCTGGCTGTGTTAGAGAGAGATGATAGAGGCAAAGAGAGAGATGTGATGTGAGAAGGACTCAGCCCACCATTGCCGGCTTTGCAGATGGAGTAAGGGGGCCATGAGCCAAAGGATGCCACAGTCCCTAGAAGCAGGGAACAGCCCTTAGTTGGCTGTCAGCAAAGAAACAAGACCTCAGTCCTACAACCACAAGGAACTGAATTCTGCCAACAACCTTAGTGAGCAGGGAAACCAACAGTCCCTTAAAGCTTCCGGTAGGCACACAGCACATGACCTGGATGGGGGTGATCAGAGAGGGCTTCCCAGAGGAAGTGGCACTCACGAGTGAGGTCTCAAGGATGAATGGGGGTGCACTGGATTTAGGGACCAGTGCAGGCAGGGAAACAGCACGCACAGGCTGCTGCAGGGAGTGGGGTGCCCGTGGGGTGCCAGTGGCAAAAAGAGGCTGGTAGGAGAGAGTACCAGGGGCTTCACAGGCAGGCAAGGAGGGCAGGGCTTCTTGGGCCACTGTTAAGACTTTGGTTTTTTTTTTTTTTAAATATGGACTGTTTCATGAATTTCCATATCATCCTTATGCAGGGGCCATGCTAATTTCTGTATTGCTCCAATTTTAGTATATGTGCTATCGAAGCGAACACAAGACTTTGGGCTTTATTTATAGCTGGGTTGGAAGCCATCTGAGGGTCTTCAATAGGATGGAGGGGAAGACAGTAGATCGTGTTTTCAAAAGATCAGTCTGGTGTCTGCACTGTGAGCTGGGCGTGGTGGATGGGGTAGACGAGAGGAGACCCTCAGGTGGTCACTGTCAAGTCCAGATGGCGGGAAGGTGAGGAAGAGCTGGTAGATGTGGGGGTAAAACTGCAGGTTAAACAGACAGAACTAGTGATAGGTTGGGAGCCAGGGAGAAGCAAGCATTTCAAAAAGCAGTCAGTCTCGGCCAGGCATGGTGGCTCATGCCTGTAATCCCAGCACTTTGGGAGGCTGAGGTGGGTGGCTCATTTGAGGTCAGGAGTTCGAGACCAGCCTGGTCAACATGGTGAAACCCTGCCTCTACTAAAAATACAAAAATTAGCCAAGTGTGGTGCCAAGCGCCTGCAGTCCCAGCTACTTGGGAGGCTGAGGCAGGAGAATTGCTTGAACTTGAGAGGTAGAGGTTGCAGTGAGCTGAGATCGCACCACTGCACTCCAGCTTGGGCGACGGAGCGAGTACTCTGTCTTAAAAAACAAAAACAAAAAAACCCTCAGTCTCATGGGGAGTGGGGAGCAGGGATCTCAGAGCCCTGGACTACAGCACCCCCCCACCCCAGGCAGCAGAAGCTGGCGGATCAGAGCACGTGCCGAATCCTGGCTCTAACACTGACCAGCTGTGTGACTTTGGGCAGATTTCTCATCCTTACGTCTCAGTCTCTCCCATCTGTAAAATGGGCTGACAGTTGGTGGCTATTAGAATTACTTTTGCTATGGAAAGCAAACCGTTCCAGCATTTGCACTTCTTTCTGCTCAGCTTCTGCTAGGTCAGCGCATCTCAAACTCCCTGGGGCTCTTGTTAAAATGCAGATTCCAATTAGGGAGGTCTGGGGTTCTGCATTTTGAGAAAGTTCCAAGGTGGTGCCCCTGCTGCTGGCCCGGGGCCTCACCTTGAATAACAGAGCGCACAGCGGTGGAGATCCCCAGGAGACAGGGAGGGGAGGGGTGCTTACCTCGCTGGCCCTGCTCAGCTCTGGCCCCTTCGGGGATTTTGCATTTGATCTAACTCCCCGCCCACCCCACAACTTCAAGACTCGTCTCCCACAGGTATGGTCCGGCTGAGACCAGGTGGGGCTTTTTGAAAGTGAACTTTAACTGGTCTTGTAGGGAAAACCAAACCAACCTGAAAATAGACAGACCTGAAAATGGTAAGGTTTTAGGCCACCCTCTCTTTATCTTGGTGCCACTAAGGTGGGGCGGAGGGCCTCCGGTTGCACAGCTCATTACCTTGTGGACACCTCACTTTGCCTTGAACCTGCGGGGAACTCCACCCAAAAGCCCCCCCTCCAGTCCTTGGGCTTCCCCCTCCCACTCTTCGCTTTCTGATCCCTCCTTCCCTCCCAGGCAAGGGCCGGAGCACATCCCAGCTCCCCTCTCTCTCTTCCTCAGGGCAGCAGGAGCTGATGAGCCAGGCAGGGTGGGCCTGGAAATTCACAGGGCCAGACTTCTCCGGGCAGCGGCAGACGCCCCGGCCCTTTCCTCCTTCTCCACCGGGAGCTGGGACAGGTGAAGGGCCTGTGTAAGGGGAAGGGGGTGCCCCTTCCTCGCTCAGCTCCACATGGAAAATGGGGCCCTAAGTCCTCTGCTCCTCCTTCCAAGGGGATTTGAGAGGCACAGGCTGGCCATCCCACCAGGTTGAGATCCCACGGCCCCTCCGCACAGCAAGAAGACTGCCCTCCGGTGGCAAGCTATGGATTTACCGAGAATTATTGCTGAAAAGAAGCCACCACCTCCCAGCATTTGTTGTCCTTGAGATGCTATTTTCATATGTGGCTTTGTACATCTGTGTTCTCACTCTCTTTACGTATACTTATCACTACTTTATTTTTATCACTACTTTATTTTTTAATTCTCTATTTTTTTTGCGGCAGGGTCTCACTCTGTTGCTCATGCTGGAGTGCAGTGGCGTGATCTCGGCTCACTGCAACCTCCGCCTCCTGGGTTCAAGGGATTCTCCTGCCTCAGCCTCCTGAGTAGTTGGGATTACAGGCATGCACCACCACACCTGGCTAATTTTTGTATTTTTAGCAGAGACGGGGTTTTGCTACGTTGGCCAGGCTGGTCTCGAACTCCTGACCTCAGGTGATCTGCTGGCCTCAGCCTCCCAGAGTGCTGAGATTACAGGCATGAGCCACCGTGCCCAGCCAAGATGATCCCAGTTTTGTTGGCAACATCCAAAGCATTGTAATCAGGAGCCAGTGGAACATATGCCTTCTTCTCTCCATCCGGCCGAATCAGGGCGCTGACCTTGGCCACATCCATGCCATAGAGCTTTGTCACAGCCTGTTTGCTCTGGTACTTGTTGGCTTTAACATCCACAGTGAATACAAGTGTGTTGTTGTCTTCTATCTTCTTCATGGCAGACTCTGTGGTCAGTGGGAACTTGATAGCAGAGTGGTCGAGCTTGTTTCTCCTGGGAACGCTCTTTTGAGGATATTTGGGCTTTTAATACCTATTTTTATTTATTTTTTTGAGATGGAGTTTCACCCTTGTTGCCTAGGCTGGAGTGCAATGGTGCGTTCTTCGCTCACTGCAGCCTCCACCTCCCAGATTCAAGCGATTCTCATGCCTCAGCCTCCTGAGTAGCTGGGATTACAGGCACCCACCACCACTCCTGGCTAATTTTTTTGTATTTTTAGTAGAGACGGGGTTTCGCCATGTTGGCCAGGCTGGTCTCGAACTCCTGGCCTCAGCTGACCCTCCTGTCTCATTCTCCCAAAGTGCTGGGACTACAGGCGTGAGCCACCGTGCCCAGCCCTGGGATTTTTTTATTTTAAAGATGGGTAGCTTGTGGCCCAGAGATGGGGGAGAATTGGGGACACGGTGAAGCTCAAACCTCTCTGTACGTAGTTGCTGTGTGACCTTGGGCAGGTGGCTACACCTCTCTGGGCTGCAGTTTCCTCATCTGTAACATGGGGTAGTGATCTGGCCCCAAAGAGCTAGCAGTGTGTAAAGGAGGAGTTGTGTGAAAGCAGGCACCCAAGGCCAGACTCGGGGGAGTAATGTGCAATACCATGGGCTCCCCATTCTCTGCACCCCCTACCCCTCCATTGACCCAGGTGTGATGGCAGGAGGGAAACATAAGCAGCCAGAGCCCCCCAGGTGTGCCCCAGGCCCCAGCAGAGTGAGCAGGGCCTGGGCCCATGGTCCCCATAGACTCCATAGCTGTCAGTGAGATTAGCAGGCAGGCCGGGAGGGGAGACCAAGGACAAGGACCCAGAATGTTCCCACACTCAGCAGGCCTTGCCAGTGAGCCCTCACACCTCCAGCCAGCCCCAGGCGCAGGCTACTGAACTCACCCGGTGAGATGCTGTGGGTTAGGAGCACTTCGGGTGTCCTGGCAGGTTCCTGCCCCCCTGGAGAGGCTCCCGGGAGCCCTCTGGGTGACTTAAGAGAGGACACTTTCCTCTCCTGCTGGAGGGAGGAGGGTGTCCTCAAGGCCCTGGGCTCTGGATTAAATAAGAAGGGAGACAACTCAAGCGCCATGTGACTATTGGGCAAATATCAGGTTCATGTATTATTTCAAATTAATATGGTGACATGTTTCAGACATGCAAAAAAAAAAAGAACGATGTAACCAACACCCCATTTATCCACCTTCCAGCCACGCTGCTGCTTTCTGCTGCTTCCTGAACATGCCAGAAGCTTCACTGCTCCCTCGAGTGGAGAGAAGAGTCAGGTAGCCCTTTAGGCCAGCCAGGCCTCTCTCCTGGGGGAAAGTGGCTTCTGCTTCCTTCCCTAAACCAAGAAAGCCCCACATCACACCAGGGGCCACCTCCTTTCTGCCAGGCACCATCTTGGGTGCTGAAGACATGGAAATGCTACAAGGCTTCCTCCCTGCCTCTTGCCTCACTTCCTGCTTCCCTTCTCTTGCCTCACTTCCTGCTTCCCTTCTCTTGCCTCCCTTCCTGCTTCCCTTCTTTTCCCTTTCGCTCCACCCCAGAAGTTTCACATCCTGGATCACCCCAGAAAAGTGCAATGGTGTTCCCCTGTCATTCCATCTGGAAAGACAAAACTCCTTCCCTGGAATCTCAACAAAGAATTTCCTCTCTTGAACCCTTTCTTATGATGGTGCTTCACTTTCAAAGAACCCTTGAAACACATGGGGGGCTTGGTAAAAACATATCTTCCTGAGGCCGGGCCAGGTGGCTCACGCCTGTAATCCCAGCATTGTGGGAGGCTGAGGCAGGAGGATTACTTGACCTCAGGAGTTTGAGATCAACTTGGGCAACATAGCAAGACCCAGTCTCTACAAAAAAATAAAACATTAGATGGGTGTGGGGGTGCATGCCTGTGGCCCCAGCTACTTGGGAGGCTGAGGCAAAAGAGAGGACTATTTCAGCCTGGGAGGCTGAGGCTGCAGTGAGCCATGATTGCACCATTGCACTCTAGCCTGGGCAACAGAGTGAGACCCTGTCTCAAAAAAAAAAACAAAAACAAAACAAAAAAACCCCCACAAAAACCCACAAAACAAAAACCACGCCTTCCTGAAGAGAGTGAGCCTCTCCGACCCCTACTTCACACCATGCACAAGAATGAAACTTGAATATGAACGATTAAACAATCTCATCTAGGAGTTAATGTAGGAGAATATCTAAGTGACACTGAGTGGGCAAATATTTCTTAAACAGGACAAAAAAAGGCATTAACCATAAAAGAAAAGATTGGTATATGTAATTTATTAAAGCTAAGAATGTCTGTTCATCAAAAGCCTTCAAAAAGAAAGTGAAAAGGCAAGCCAGAGGATGCGAGAAGATACTTGCAGTACATATAATCAACAAAAGCCGTGTATCTAGAATATGTAAAGAACCCTACACATCAATAAGAAAAGCCAGACAACCCAATTACAAAAAAAATGGCCACAAGACCTGAATAGGCATCTTACAAAAAAGAATGCCTAAATGGTTAATAAATGTGGGAAAAGGTGCCCAACAACATTACTTATCAGAGAAATGCAAATAAAAACCACAATGAGGTATCACTACAGATCCAACAAGATGGCTAAACTTTTAAAAACTGATACCACCAAGTGCTGACAAGGATGTGGAGCAATTGGAATCCTCAGACACTGCAGGGAAGTGCCTACTAGTACGACTACTTTAGAAGCCTGGATGGAGAATCTATCAGAACTGAACATGCCTTATGCCCCAGCAGTTCCACTCCTAGGTATATAGCCAACAAAAGCGTGTACGTTTGGACACTAAAACATGTGTACAGGAATGTTCCCAGCAGCACTATCATAATAACCAAAAAGTGGAATGTCTATCGAGAGCAGGCCCGGAGTGGTGGCTCATACCTGTAATCCCAGCACTTTGGGAGGCCAAGGCAGGTGGATCATTTGAGGTCAGGAATTCAAGACCAGCCTGACCAACATGGTGAAACTCTCTCTGCTAAAAATACAAAAACTAGCTGGGCATGGTGGCACACACCTGTAGTCTCAGTTACTTGGCAGGCTGAGGCACAAGAATCATTTAAGCCCAGGAGGTGGAGGTTGCAGTGAGTTGAGATTGCACCACTGCACTCCAACCTGGGCAATAGAGCAAGACTCTGTCTCAACAAATTAAAAAAAAGACAGTAGACTAGACAAATAAATTGTGCATACTCGTGTGATGCTATACTGCAAAGCAATGGACAGAAATGAGCAACTGTTATTTGCAACAGTGTGAATGATTCTCACAATATAATGCTGAATTAAAGAGGCCGGTTGCAGGGGAATGGACTGCGTAATTCTACTTTATGTAAAATCCAAAAGCAGTCAACACTAATAGAGCGATAGAAATCAGCCTTTTGGGAGGAGTGTGTGGGAGGGGGGATGACGGAGGAGCTGGGGCTGGCAAGGTCCCATTTGATGAGTTGGGTGCTGATTGCCTGGTGCGTTCATCTTGTAAAAATGCAGTTGGCTGTAACTTGAGATCTGTGCACTTTTTTGTACGGGTGTGTTAGACTTCAACAAATACGTTTACCAGAAATTTGTATTGTTGGGCCCATCCCAGAGACAAGGTAGGAAGCAATTATGTTAATCCCAGGGCGAGGGCATGGTGACTAGCCCCAGGTGAAGGTGGTGATGATTATGGTATGAAAAGGGCCAGGAGAATTTGCTGATAGGTTGTTTGAGAGGAGAGAGTCAAGGGAGACGCTAAAGTTTCTGGCCTGAGCTGGAGTAGCAGGGGGAAGCGTAAGGGCGGTGTGGGTTTGTGGAATCAGGAGTTCTCGTCCTGATTTCTCTCCTATATTACAAAGCTCCGTCTCAGGCCTCCTGGGACTGGTGGGGACAGAGGGAGTATGGATATCTGGGATCCACCTGGCCTCACCAGCTTTTCTGACCTGCCAGGATCGACCCTTCGAGGACACCTGTCATGGAAACCCCAGCCACTACTATGACAAGGCTGTCAGGAGGTGCTGTTACCGCTGCCCCACGGGTGAGTGGGGGCGTTGGGGGTGGGGAGAAGGGGGGAAAGGGGAAATTTGTCCTCAATTGATGACCCTCTTGGGGGATTGATGAGTGGGGAAATTGGAGCCAACTGTCATCGTCATAATTGGCTACAGTTTTCTGCAGGTCATTCCTAGCATCGCGGAGTCCAGGGACTCTCTCGGAAGGCTAGGGCTGTAGAATTGAGACTGTGTTTCTTGCTGCCACCAGAATGTCCATCTCCATGAGTTTTTATTTTTAACGTAGAGCTGCCCTTTATTGGACACTTACTATCCATGAGTCCGAGACCTTTATATGCACGGCATCATCTCATTAAGTGCTTGCAATGATCCTTTATTACACTCAATTTGCAGATGAGGCTACTGGGGCTTGGCAGGGTTAAGTTCCAGCTACTTCCCTTGATGACCAGGGTCACACAGTTGGGAAATGGTGGAATGATCAGGGCTGGGGCCCAGGGCTCAGAGACCTCAAAGCCTGGGCTGTCAACATCCTCTGACCACCCTTCATTTCTGGGGCCCAGAAGTCCTTTGCAGTTCTTTCTTTTCTCTCTTATTTTTATTTTTATTTTTTTTGAGATGGAGTTTTGCTCTTGTTGCCCAGGCTGGAGTGCAATGGTGCAATCTCGGCTCACTGCAACCTCCACCTCCCGGGTTCAAGCGATTCTCCTGACTCAGCTTCCCAAGTAGCTGGGATTACCGGCATGCACCACCACACCTGGCTAATTTTGTATTTTTAGTAGAGACAGGCTGGTCTCAAACTCCTGACCTCAGGTGATCCACCCGCCTCAGCCTCCCAAAGTGCTGGGATTACAGGCATGAACCAACGTGCCCGGCCTAATTTTTTTATATTAATTTAAAATAGAGACAAAGTCTTGCTATATTGCACAGGCTGGTCTTGAGCTCCTGGGCTCAATTAGTCCTCCTGCCTCAGCCTCCCAAAGCACTGGGATTACAGGCATGAGCCTCCATGCCTGGCCTCTTTGCCGTTCTTGACTGCCCCAGCTCAGGACACATGTTTATCCTGGGTCAACCTGGACAATAGATTTCTCTGAGACCAGTCTCCCAGACCAGAGCTCCCTTTCTGGAATGTTCCCCCACCCCCAGCACCGTGATTGACTTCTAGTCAATTACCAGGAAATCCTTCTGGAGCTGGGGTGAGTGTTGTTCTTTCCATTTTGTAGATGATGCTTAGGCCCGAGGAGATAAGCAGCTGGAATAGGGTCATGAGGCATTTCTGCCCCTGTGGTTATTATCAAAAGTCCCAAGGCACCACCAGTGGTCTTAGATGGGCGGGGCAGGACATAACGATGCCCTCGTGGTCTCTGACCTCCAGGAACAGAGATTGTCACAGGGACATCAGCCTTTAGCTGTGCCAGCAGGGGTGGGAGGGAGTCTGTGTGTGTCTGGTTCATCATCGCCACTTCTTGCTTTGAGGACAGCAGGCCATTGCAAGTGGGCGGGCATCGTCTGGAGGGCTTCCGACAGTGGGGGCAGAGGGGCCCATCCACCCAGCTGTACTGTCTGGAGGGTGGTGACAGGTTATGCCCATCAGGGCTATTCCACTGGAGCTGCGCGGGAACCCAGGTCAGTCAGTTCCTAGACTTGTGGCCTCAACTCCCCCATGAGATGCAGACCAGGCTCGTGCTCAGGCCACCAAAGGACAGAGGGAAACATTCTTGGAAAGAATTTGATGTTTTTGTATTTGATTTTGATTTGTATTTCCAACAATGATTCAAAGTATTCATTGTATGGGCAAAAGTAGTGGGTTGGATGCTATTGGACTTTCTTGCTTTTATTTTTGGTTTAGTGTTGATTTTGAATGATCTATTAGGTGGGTCCCCTGGTTTTTTCAGTGCTTCACTGGTCGGCCATCCACCCATCCATCCAAGTACCTGCCCCCCTCACCCACCCACCCATCCATGTACCTGCCCACCCACCCATCTTTTTAACCACTCACCAACCCACCCCTCCCATCCCCTTTCCATTTTTCTTCCCATCTAGCCACTATCCATCCATCCATCTGTATTAGTTTGCTGGGGCTGCCATAACAAAATACTGTAGTCTGGGTGACCTAAACAATAGACGTTTATTTCTTACAGTTCTGGAGGCTTGAAGGTCCAAGATCAAGGTTTTTGGAGTATTTGGTTTCTGGTGAGGGCTGTCTTCTTGGCTTGCAGATGGCAGTCTTCTCATGGTGGGAAGATCGATCTCTCTCTCTCTTTCTCTCTCTTTCCCCCTCTTCATATATGCCACCAATCCCCCTGGATTAGGGCCCCATCCTTATGACCTCATTTAACCTTAATTATCTCCTAAAAGTCCTATCTCCAAATACAGTCACACTGGGGTTAGGGTTTCAACACATTTAACATATGAACTTTGTGGGGGACACAATTCAGTCCATAGCACCATCGCCTTCCCATATCCCTCCAATTATCCTCCCATTCACCGCCCCCATCCATACACCCACCCCTCTCCTGGCCATTTTCTCATCTACCTTTCTATCCATCCATCCATCCATCCATCCATCCATCCATTCATCATCCATCCAACAAATTTTTATTTCTCTCTCTCTCTTTTTTTTTTTTTTTTTGAGATAGAGTCTGTCTCTGTAGTCCAGGCTGGAGTGCGGTGGTGTGATCTTGGCTCACTGGAACCTCCGCCTCCTAGGTTCAAGCAATTCTCTTGCCTCAGCCTCCTGAGTAGCTGGGATTACAGGCATGTGCCACCACACCCAGCTAGTTTTTGTATTTTTAGTAGAGATGGGGTTTCACCGTGTTGGCCAGGCTGGTCTTCAACTCCTGACCTCCGGTGGTCTGCCCGCCTTGGCCTCATAAAGTGCTGGGATTACAGGCATGAGCCACTGTGCCAGGCCTAGTTTCTGGGCCTTTGGACATGCCTGTCCCCATGTGGGATGCCCTCCCCTCCGTCCCTACCTGCTGCAATTCTGGAACCCCTTCCTCCATGAGGCCTTCCCTTGCTAGCCTGATGGTTGGTGGTGGTTCCCACTCAGTTCTCCCAGGGCCCGCTTGCTGTGGTTTTATCCTCTGGAATGGAGTGGCCCACAGTGTTCTATGACTTTTCATGGGACCCACAATCCCAGCCACAAGGAGAAAGACACTTCCTTCTCATCCTCTTCTGGCCCCTTTGACTCCAGCCTGAAAGGGCCTTGATGGGGAGTGGGTGGAGAGAAAAATGACATCTCAGGTCCCAGGCTCCCTCCACTTAAAAGCTGTGACTTAGGAAGAGGGGGCTCCCTCCTCCCCACTTCCCCTCTCTAAGGCCCAGTGCTGGCTGGGGCTGAATACTCCATATTGGTGTGGTGGGTGGGGCATTTTACTGGTGTTTTATTGACCTGGTGCTTCCGTGTAGCCAGAGAAGAAAAAAGAAAAACCCACAAAAACCCCTTCTTTGATCTCTCGGGGAAATTTCTTGACATTTTGCCTGCCCTCTGCAGCCAGCACTCAGCTGTGTGGCCGGGTTTGCTTGTGGGCGGGTTGGTGGAGGAAGGAAGCTGAGGGACCTTTGAGATTGAAAAGTGTAGATGTCATCGAATCCCTCCTTGCACCCGGGCCTGTGATGCCCTCTCCAGCATTCCTGAGAGCAGGTCCCCAGCCCTTTGCTTACATACTCTTGGTGACGGGGAGCTCATTCACTGACTCATAACAATGACCACGATTCATACCGATGGAGCACGCTATGTGCTGGCCACTGTGCTGGGCCCTTTACCGACCTTAGTTCCTTCAATCCTGATAAGAAATCCAGAGAGGAAACTTGGACACCGAGGGGTTCAGGGATTTGCACAAGGCCACATGCGGATCAGTGGCTCAGCCGGGCCGTGAACATGACCACCGAGTGCAGTCTCCTGAGCTCTTCAACTGTAGTTGATACTGACCCTCAAGGCCTCGAATTTGGGAGGCAGAAGAGTTTACGAGTGAAGAGCTAATGCGGGGGCTACAAAGCCCTTCCTGTTCTCCATCTTCCTGGACTACCCTCTCTTTGTGTGCAGACTCACTCCCCACAGGAAGGGGTCTCTCCTGCAGATGTTTGAGGCCTGCCCAGGTTCAGGGGAAGGATGTGAGGCCAGGCCAAGTGTTAGGTAGGGAGCATGGCAGGTGTATCCCATCTTGTCCCAGGAGCTGAGGGTTCCTCCGAAGGCTGTGAACAGGAAGGAGGAGGAGGAGGGGGTTTGTGGGTTCCCCCAGCTTCCGCTGCCCTTGGGTAAAGCTCAGCTTTGTGCATGGGCACGCCCACTTGGCATGACAGCTGCTGCCCCTGCCGCCTCCCCCTCCCCCGCCCAGTCCCTCTTCATCCTGGGCTTCAGCTGAGTGTGCTGGGCTCCCCTGTGCCCTCTGACACTGTCCCAGCAGAGCCCCCTCACAGCACCTCCTGGCCCCCCACTGTCCCTGTGTGCTTGACTCACACCTCTGCATTCCTCAGGGTCCACTTAAGTGTAGGCCCTCCCTGACCCCAGCCTGGGCCACAGAGCGAGATTCTATCTCGAAAAAAAAAGAGAAATAAACATTTGTTGGATGGATGGAGGGATGGCCCTCCCTGACCCCAAGCCAGCTCAGAGGTCTTGGCTCTGGGCTCTTGGTGCCTCCCATGGTTCCACTTTCCTAACACTCCTTCCGTGTGTCATGACTTGTCTATCGTCTTCCTGCAGGATCCCCAGCCCTGACCCCAGGGCTTGGCACATAGTAGAGCCTCAATTTTTGAAAGAATAGGTGAATGAATGAATATGGCTAACTTGCCCCGCATACTCTTCTGTGACAGCCAGCCATTGCCTCACAGGGCCAAGCTTCCATTGTCCCCCTGGCACCTCCCTCTGCTGAAGTCAGACCAGCCTCTCTCTCCTGTCCATCCCACTTGCAGGTACATCCTAGTCTTTTCTTTAAGCCTGAAAAATCCACCAGGGTTCTTTTGTATAGGAGGAAGTATGTGGGCATGGAAGGGAGGAAATGGAAGACAGTAGAAGGAAATAGGACTGGCCCAATGCAGCAAGCATTTATTGAGCTCTGTTGGATATAGGGTTATTTGGGGGAGAGAAGGACAAGGTCCTGCCTCCTGGGAGCAACCCACTAGTAGGGGAGGTGACATGCTTATATATATCTGATACTCCAGAGGGTATCTGTGCTAAGATAGTTTCAAAGGAGGAAGAATGGGAGCTTACAGTGAGGAAAAGCCCCTATACCACTGGTCTGCATCCACCCATCCATCCATCCATTCATCTACACATCCATCTACCCATCCACCCATCTACCCACTCATCCACTCTTCCCTAACCCATCCATCTATCCACCTATCTACCTGCCCATCCACCCTTCCCCATCCATCCATCCATCCATCCATCCATCTACCCATCCACCCATCTACCCACTCACCTACTGTTCCCTAACCCATTCATCTATCTACCCATCTACCCACCCATCCACCTTTCCCCATCCATCTATCTACCCATCCATCCACCCATCCATCCATCTACCCACTCATCCACTCTTCCCTAACCCAACCATCTATCCACCCATCCACCTTTCCCCATCCATCTATCTACCCATCCATCCATCTGCCCACTCATCCACTCTTCCCTAACCCATCCATCTATCCACCCATCTATCCACCCATCCACCTTTCCCCATCCATCCATCCATCCATTCACCCATCCATCTACCCATCCACCCATCTACTCACTCATCCACTGTTCTCCACCCATCCGTCCATCCACCAATCTACCCACCCATCCACCCTTCCCCCATCCATCCATCCATCCACCCACCCACCCACTCATCCATCCACCCACCCACTCATCCATCCACCCACCCACTCATCCATCCACCCACCCACTCATCCATCCACCCACCCACTCATCCATCTACCCACCCACTCATCCACCTACTCATTTATCCATTCACCTACGCACTCACTCATCCATCCATCCACCCACCAACCTACTCATCCACCCATCTACCCATCTTCCCACCCATCGACCCACTCATCTATCCATCCACCCACCCACCCACTCATCCATTTACCCACCCATCCACCCACTCATTCATTCATTGATTCACCCAATATGTTTTGTGTATTTGCATTCTATCAGACCCTAGAGATTCAACCATGGGGGGGCAGCTATCATCTTGCCCTCACAAACTCAATCTCAATAAGACAAATATTATACCAATTTGAGACTTTTCTATCTGCTTGTAAGAAAAGGGGGTGCCATAGTTTGAATTCCCCCAGAAGTAGACTGTTATGGGCTGAGTCATGCCCATATCCCCCAACCAATTCCTATGTTGAAGTCTTAACCCCAGAATCTCAGAGTGTGACCTTATTCGGAGATGGGGTCTTTAAAAAGGCAATTGAGTTAAAATAAGTTCACTAGGATAGGCCCAAATCCAATATGACTGGTGCCTTTATAAAAGGAAATTAGGACACAGATATACACAGAGACAAGACTGTGGGAGGACATGGGGAACACAGTCCATCTGTAAGTCAGAGAGAAAGAGCTCAGAAGAAACTAGCCCTGCCCATACCTTGATTTTGGACTTCTGGCTTCAAGAACTGACAATTAATTTCTGTTGTTTAAGCCACCCTGTCTGTGGTAGTTTGTTATGGCAGCCTGAGCAGACTGATGCACAGACTTTGAGGCAATGATCTGAGTACAGTTGGTGATGCCTGGAAACACCAATTTGGAAGTAGGGAAGTGGCAGATGGAAGGGAAGGCAGCTTATAAAGTTGTGTTAGAAAGTTAGTTACTGCTGCGGGCAACTGGGGCTTAATCCCTCTGGGGGCCTCTGGAAGCCAGTGCAGAACAGCTGAGGGTGAGGGAGCTGGGGTATTTATATGCCAATGTCCATCAACCATTGGTGGAGCTGCTCCTGGGGTGGTACATCTTGGTAGGTCTGGCCTGCCACACCCTGGCAGAGCAGGCTCTGGGTGCTCTGAGAGGGTGATTTTAAAGGGACCCAGGGAGAGGATCTGGGTGGGGTCAGATGATCAGGAAAGTTCCATGAGAAGATGGTATTTCAGCCTGATCTGGCTGGGTGTGAAGGGTTCCCAGTGGGTGGAAGATGGAGAAGCCACTTAGCCTGCAGGAAGAACATTTGTGTTAGTTTGCTGGGGCTGCTGTAACAAAGTACCTCAGGCTGAGTGGCTTAAACCAGTGGTCCCCAACCTTTTTGGCACCAGGGACTGGTTTTGTGGAAGATGATTCTTCCCATGAAGGGGGGTCAGGGATGGTTTTGAGATGAAACTGTTCCATCTCAGATCATCAGGCATTAGAGTCTCATGAGGAGCATGCAACCTAGATCCCTTGCATGTGCAGTTCACAATAGGGTTTGCGCTCCTATGAGAATCTAATGCAGTTGCTGATCTGATAGGAGGTGGGGCTCAGGAGGTAATGCTCGCTCACCGTCACTCACCTCCTGCTGTGTGGCCCCATTCCTAACAGGCCATGGACTGGTACTGGTCCCCGGCTGGGGACTGGGGTCGCCTGGCTTGTGACAGCATAACTCCAATCTTCACATGGCGTTCTCCCTGTGTGCACATCTGTCTCTGTGTCCAAATTTCCCCTTATTTATTTTATTTCATCTGTACTGTATTGTATTGTTTCAGAGACAGGGTTTTGCTCTGTCACTCAGGCTGGAGTGCAGTGGCATGATCATAGCCCACTGCAACCTCTAACTCCTGGGCTCAAGTGATCCTCCCACCTCAGGCTTTCTGAGTAGCTAGGAGTACAATGTGACATCACACCTGGCTAATTTTCTATTGTTGTAGATGGGGTCTTGCCTTGTTGCCCAGGCTAGTCTCAAACTCCTGGCCTCAAGTGATCCTCCCATTTCAGCCTCCTAAAGTGTTGGGATTACAGGCATGAGTTACCATGCCTGAAAATGTCCAATTTTCCCCTTTTCTTTTATTTTTCTTGTTTTTTTTTTTTTTTTTTTTTTTGAGACAGAGTGTCGCTCTGTAACCCAGGCTGGAGTGCAGTGGCATGATCTCTGCTCACTGCAAGCTCCACCTCACAGGTTCACGCCATTCTCCTGCCTCAGCCTCCCGAGTAGCTGGGACTACAGGTGCCCGCCACCACACCCGGCTAATTTTTTTGTATTTTTAGGAGAGACAGGGTTTCACCATGTTAGCGAGGATGGTCTCGATCTCCTGACCTCGTCATCCGCCTGCCTCGACCTCCCAAAGTGCTGGGATTATAGGTGTGAGCCACCGCGCCCGACCTCTTTTTATTTTTTTTGAGATGGAGTTTCCCTCTGTTGCCCAGGCTGGAGTGCAGTGGTGTAATCTCAGCTCACTGCAACCTCCACCTCCCAGGTTCAAGTGATTTTCCTGCCCCAGCCTCCTGAGTAGCTGGGATTACAGGCACATGCCACCATGCCCTGCTAATTTTTGTATTTTTAGTAGAGACGGGGTTTCGCTATGTTGGCCAGGCTGGTCTTGAACTCCTGACCTCAGGTGATCTGCCCGCCTTGGCCCCCCAAAATGCTGGGATTGCAAGCGTGAGCCACCGCACTGGCCAAGTTTCCCCTTTTCATGAGAACACCAGTCAGATTATATTAGGCCCACCCTAGGGGCTTCATTTTAACTGGATTGCCTCTTCAGAGCCCCTACCTCCAAATAAAGTCACATTCTGAGGTACTGGGGGTTAGGACTCCAGCATATATATTTTTTTGGGGAGACACAATTTAATCCATACCAACATTCAGGATGTATGAGGGGTGTTAGAGAAAAGATCAAGATACCCAGACTGGCTGTAGTAGAGAGTGCATGAAGTGAGCAATGTACTAGAATGCCAGACTGGGAAGATGGAGACACAGTGTGAGGCCTGGGAGTGCAGGCTGGGGAATGCCGTATGAATTAGGTTGACAGAACATGTTTTAATGAAATATGTGTGAGGCCCTATGATAGGGGAGGCATTGGTGAGTGGACATAGAAAGACTCATCCTCAAGTAGCTGACTTTTTTTTTTCCTTGAGACAGGGTCTTGCTTCGTTGTCCAGGCTGGGGTGCAGTGGCACTATCTCGGCTCACTGCAACCTCTGCCTCCCGGGTTCAAGTGATTCTCCTGCCTCAGCCTCCCAGGTAGGTAGCTGGGATTACAGATGTGCACCACCACGCCTGGCTAATTTTTGTATTTTCAGTAGAGATGAAGTTTCACCATGTTGGTCAGGCTGGTCTCAAACTCCTGACCTCAAATGATCCGCCTGGGCTGGGTGCAGTGGCTCACGCCTGTAATCCCAGCACTTTGGAAGGCCAAGGCGGGACGGATCATGAGGTCAGGAGATCGAGAGCATCTTGGCTAACACGGTGAAACCCCGTCTCTAGTAAAAATACAATTAACCAGTCATGGTGGTGATTGCCTGTAATCTCAGCTGAGGCAGGAGAATCACTTGAACCTGGGAGGCGGAGGTTGCAGTGAGCTGAGATCCTGCCACTGCACTCCAGCCTGGGCAACAGAGTAAGACTTTGTCTCAAAAAAAAAAAAAAAAAAAAAAAAAAATCCGCCCACCTCAGCCTCCCAAAGTGCTGGGATTATAGGCGTGAGCCACCGCACCCAATGGAGCTGACATTCTTATGGGGAATTTAGACACTGTGAAGATTGAGCTCACAAAGAAATGTGTGATTACAACAGTTAGGTGTTGAAGGGCAAGGAAATGAGTCTTTGTTTTTATTGGGGATCACGACCAAGGCTCCGAGACAGTGATGCTTTGATCATGATGTGAAGGCTGAGTGGGAGTTACTAGGGGAGAGGAGCATTCGTGGCAGAGGACCAGCTTGTGCAAAGTCCCTGGGGTGGCAGAAGGGAGCATGGCCCCTTTGGGGAACAGGGAGATGCCAGTGTGGCTAGAGATCAGAGGGCAAGGGGGACATAGGTGAGCCGAACCTCATTAGCCATGGTAAGGACCCATCCTGGGAGCCATGAGAAGCCTTTGAAAGTTTTCAGCAAGGAGCGAAGGGGTCAGATTTACCTCTCAGAAAGACTACTGGGGAACTACTGAAGTGTCTGAGTTAAAGAGTGACAGCCATGAAGCTAGTTTTTTTTTTTTTTTTTTTTTTGAGACGGAGTCTCACTCTATCGCCCAGGCTGGAGTGCAGTGACGCGATCTCGGCTCACTGCAACCTCCGCCTACCAGGTTCAAGCAATTCTCCTGCCTCAGCCTCCTGAGTAGCTGGGATTACAGGAGTGTACCACCACGCCCGGCTAATTTTTGTATTTTTAGTAGAGACGGGGTTTCACCATGTTGGCCAGGCTGGTCTTGAACTTATGACCTCAAATGATCCATGCGCCTCGGCCTCCCAAAGTGCTGGGATTACAAGTTTGACCCACCGCACCCGGCTCGAAGCTAGTATTTTTGAGAGGTTCTTGCGTGTTGTTCTAGGGCAGAGGCGCTTACCCTGGGGTCCATGGACTCAAAGGTAGATTTCACAGGGTTCATGAACCGGAATGGATTCAATTATTTTAATCAGCTTCTAGCTAAAATTCGCTTATGAATTCCTCCCATTATGAATTAAGGCAACAAAGCACAGTGGTAATTGTAGTACACGGCTTTGTCCTCAGCGGAAATCATAGATATTCTCATATTATATTACAGTAGCTGCAGATGTTGTGAAATGTTGTCTGGGCTCATCACTGCTTTGAAACTATGGAGTTATTTTACCCTATTATTTAATGAGTTTACAAAGAATCACATGTTACTGTATCTATTTTTTTTTTTTTTGAGATGGAGTTTCGCTCCTGTTGCCCAGGCTGGAGTGCAATGGCACGATCTCGGCTCACTGCAACCTCCGCCTCCCGGGTTCAAGTGATTCTCCTGCCTCAGCCTCCCCAGTAGCTGGGATTACAGGCGCCTGCCATGACACCCAGCTAATTTTTGTATTTTTAGTAGAGACGGTGTTTCACCACGTTGGCCAGGCTGTCTTGAACTCCTGACCTCATGTGATTCACCCACCTCGGCCTCCCAAAGTGTTGGGGTTACAGGCGTGAGCCACCGCGCCCGGCCTGTTACTATATGTTATTTTGTTTAATGCTTTGATAACCATATTCCAAAGTAGTTGGATTCCTCTGCATTCCTACATATTTTATTCATGAATTCATGATTCTGTGCAGTGTCCACAGGCTTCCTTAGAATGATTAGGGGCACAAGAAATATTGGGAACCCCCTGGTCTATTTTCATTGTAAGTGGCAGAAGGGCTCAAATAAGACAAAAGAGAAATAATTGGCTCCCTAACAGAGAAGTCCATGGACACCCTACATTCAGATGTTTGAACAATGTCCTCAGGAGCCCATTTCTCTCCAACTCTGGCTTCTGCTGGCTTCTGAGTCACCTCCTTCTTAGGCAAGTCCTGCCCACACCATGCCCACGCTCAGGCTGTGATGACCTGGGCAGCTCTGGGCTTAACCAGCCCTTTCAGCCAGGAATCCAGTAGATAAACGGAGGACATCTTTCTGGATTGCTTTTGTGAAACTCTCAGAGATGAGGCTTATTGGCTGGCATGCCTGGGTCATGTGCCCATACTAAACTAATCACAGTGGTGAGGAACATGGAGTACTCTGATTGGCCTGCTTGGGTCATGTGGCAATCCTGAGCCAATTATATTGATGGGAAGAAGTATTCTGATTGGCCTGCTTGGGTCATGTGCTCATCCTGGAAGCAAGGTAGGCAGCGACTGCTGGGTGACTTGTTTATCTCTAAATCAGGCTGGATTAGGGTCTTAGTGGCAGGGGTGTCCAATCTTTCGGCTTCCCTGGGCCACATTGGAAGAAGAAGTGTTAGTGTGGAAGAAATGAATTTAGTCTAACACTAAGGATAGTGTTTTAGCTCATAGCTGATGAGCTAAAAAAAAAAAAAAAAAAAAAAAAAAAAAAAAAAAAAAAATCACACACACACAAATCTCACAATGTTTTAAGAAAGTTTGTGAGTTTGCGTTGGGCCTCATTCAAAGCTGTCCTGGGCCGAATGCGGCTAGTCGTGGGTTGGACAAGCTTGGTCTAGACTTTTATGGTCTAAAGTTACGGCTCTCCTAATTCCTGCAGTGAGATAAGACCCCTGCAGAGAATGATGACAACCGGTGCTCATATAGTGCTTGTTGGGTGCCAGGGACTGCTGTAGTACTTTATACATATTTATCTTCACAGTCCATTCAGTCCTTTCAAGAACACTAGGAGGTGGGTCCTATTACTAACTTAATAGTGCTAAATATATACACGTACTATGTACCCTCACACACACAGTGCTGACAAGGTCATTGTCACGCAATTGGCAAATGGCAGCCCTAGAATCCCAGGCCCAGCTCTTCTCTATAACTATGTTGCTTTTCCTTGCCTGCTAGGGGACCTTAGGCGAGGGTTGCCCCTCCTGGGTGTCAGTGCTTCCATCCATAACACAAGAATTGGACTGACAGTTTTCGGGGGTTGGAGGTGGAGCTGGGAGGGGCGTCAGGGATGAGAGGTGTGGGGCATTGGGTCGTAAGGCCTTTGCTAAGTCAGCCTGGCTTGGAGCTTCTCTGTTTCTTTTCCCAGGGCTGTTCCCGACACAGCAGTGCCCACAGAGGCCTACTGACTGCAGGAAGCAGTGTGAGCCTGACTACTACCTGGATGAGGCCGACCGCTGTACAGCCTGCGTGACTTGTTCTCGAGGTAAGGGCCTTGTTTTCTCTCCAGGGCCTCCTTCTAGGGAGCATGAGGGGTCCTCAGAGGAGAGGTGAAGAATCTGGAAGGTGGAGAGCATCATGATTTGATGTCTGTTCTCTGAATTGTCCTCCTGGTACCTCAGTTTACCTCTCTGCATTTGTGATTTGATATCAGCCATGACCTTTTGCATCCATACTTTCACAGAGACTTAACATGTTTCCTGAAGGAGAGGACTCATATTTTTTTGAGTTTAATCCTCACCACAGCCCTAGGGGAGGATTTCTTGCTTATCCTTACTTTACAATGAGGAATTTGAGGATAGGGAGGTTAAGGGCCTTTCCAAAGTTACAAAACTCTGGTAAGTGGCAGAACTGGAGTTTGAGTTGTGGCCTGACACCAAGAGCTGTGTTCTTTTCCTAAGATCACAGGACTTCCAGGAAAACTGTTTCAATATGACCTTTTATTGTTAGTTTCTTATTATGGTTAGAGAATGCGGTCTGTGTGCTATCTAGTGTTTATTTTTGTGTGGATTTTTTTGGGGGGTAGGGTGGGGGAAATTTGTTGAGATCTTTTTGTGGTCTAATAAATAATAAATGATCACGTATTTTCAGAGTGTTCAGTGTATGGGTGTTTTAAAATGTGTATTCTGTTTGTTGCGTATAAAGTTCTCTACATATCTATTAAGTTAAGCTTGTTAATTGTGTTATTTAAATAATGTGTACCCTTATTTACTTTTATCACCTTTATTTCTGAGAGATGTGTTAAAATCTTATCTCCCAGTATACTTGTTCATCTATTAGATTTTCATTGTGTTCTTTCTATTTTTGCTTCATATATGTCAAAGCTATGTTATTAGGTACATAAATGTTCATGAATGTTATGTTTTTTTGGTGGGTTGGGCTTTTTATCCACATGAATATACCTCTCCATTCCTTGTAATGCCTTTTCCCTTAATTTCACATTTGTTTGGCATTAATATTGCTATTCTTTCCTGGAAGAAGTAGCAAAGGTTAAAAAAAAAGAAAAGTAATAATAATATTGCCATTTCTTCTTTCTTTTTATTAGCATTTATCTGGTGTATCTTTGAATTTCTAAAAGTAATGACTGCATTTTATGAAATGAAAATTATAAACATTTATTATTTAAAATTCAAGCAATACAAAGAGTGTAAGGAAGAAAACAAACATTGCCCTCCCCAGCCCTCCATCTATAGATATCTACTGTTATCATTAGATGGCTGACACGCCTCTCTACCTCTTTGTATAAAGATGGGTAGGTTAGTAACCAGACAGCCTGTACACACTTACAAAGAAGGAATTTTAAGAGAATGGCAACATATTATTTATGGCATTAAAATGATAATATTTAATTTTAGTCAAAAGTATCAGAAAAAGAGACCGAAGTGAAACAGAAGAATGTCAAACCTCAGTCAGATTAAGGTATCTTCAGCAAAAGATACTGCAATTCCTTTAAAAAAAAAACCCCTCTAAAATTAAGAAAGGAGGTTATGAAAATCAGTAAGTGGTTAATAATCATTTCAGAATCTACTATCTCTTGCAGTAAAGGCAAAATCTGCTTAGTTTGAGTTTTGGACAGTAGAGAATAGATTGACTCCCTGTAATGAAGAACAGAGTAATTATTTTTCCCACCTCCTCATCCTCTTCCTGACTTTTATTCCTTACACAAATTTTACTTTGTCATAATCTATAATGTTTATATTCTCATCTGCAACCATAAGTCCCTTGGCATGTTAGCCTTAAAATTTTTTATTATTCATGATGAGTTTATTTGGCACAGCTTCTCTGTTCCTGAGTTTTTCACTTTGATTCATCATTTGAGTGATTGGATTACACTGTCAGGTGGATTTTTCAAGAAGGGCTCGTCTTTGCAATATTCTCTGTTATTTCATGTTTGAGGATGCTTGTCTGTTGCCTATATTTTTGTTTTCTTTTTTTTCTTTTTGAGACAGAGTCTGACTCTGTCGCCCAGGCTGGAGTGCAGTGGTGCAATCTCGGCTCACTACAACCTCTACCTCCTGGATTCGAGCGATTCTCCTGCCTCCTGAGTAGCTGAGATTACAGGGATGCACCACCACGCCTGGCTAATTTTTGTATTTTTAGAAGAGATGGGGTTTCATCATGTTGCCCAGGCTGGTCTCAAACTCCTGACCTCAAGTGATCCAGCCGCCTTGGCCTCCTAAAGTGTTGGGATTACAGGTGTGAGTCACCATTCCCGGCCCAATTTCTTACCTTTAAATTTTAAGACAGGGTCTCACTTTGTTGTCCAGGCTGGCCTTAAACTCCAGGGCTTAAGTGTTCCTCCTGCCTCAGCCTCCCGAGTAGCTGGGGCTGCACGTGCATGTCACTGCACCCAACTTACAATTTTTTTGTGTGTCTCTGAGGATATAAATTATAGTCATGTATTGCTTATTGACAGGAATACATTCTGACAAATGTGTCATTAGGCAATTTTGTCGTTGTGCAAGCATCCTAGATTAGTGTACTTACACACACCTACGTGATGTAGCCTACTGCACACCTAGGTTCTATGGCAGATCCTTTTGCTCCTAAGCTACAACTCTGCACAGCATGTGACTGTCCTAAATACTGTAGGCAGCTGTGACACAATGTGAGTATTTGTGTATCTAAACATAGAAAAGGTGCAATAAAAATACGACATAGGCCGGGCACAGTGACTCACACCTGTAATGCCAGCACTTTGGGAGGCCGAGGAGGGTGGATTACCTGAGGTCAGGAGTTCGAGACCAGCCTGGCTAACATGGCGAAACCCCATCTCTACTAAAAATACAAAAATTAGCTGGGCGTGGTGGCACGTGTCTGTAGTCCCGGCTACTCGACAGGCTGAAGTGGAAGAATTGCTTGAACCTGGGAGGCGGAGGTTGCAGTGCGCCGAGATCGTGCCACTGCACTCCAGCCTGGGTGATAGAGTGAGACACCATCTAAAAAAATATATATGATATGAAAGATAAAAAAAATGGCACACTTGTACAGGGCACTTACCGTGAATGGAGCTTGCAGGACACGAAGTTGTTCTGAGTGAGTCAATGAGTAAGTGGTGGGTGAGTGTGAAGGCCTAGGGCATTACTATGCACTACTGTGGACTTTATCAACACTGTACACTTAGGCTATACTAAATTTATAAGACACATTTTTCTTTCTTCAATAATAAATTAAACAACTTTTTCACTTTATAAACTTTAACTTTAAACTTTTGGCTCCTTTGTAATAACACTTAGCTTAAAGCACAAACACATCGTACAGCTGTACAAAAAATATTTTCTTTATAGCCTTATTCATTACACTTTTTTCTACTTTAAAATTTTATTATTTTATTATTTTTAACATTTTTAAATTAAAAGCTGAGACACAAACACCTACATTATCCGAGGCCTACACAGAGTCAGGATCATCAGAATCACCATCTTCCTCCTCCAAATCTTGTCCCATTGGCAGCGTGCAGTGACTCACACCTGTAATCCCAGCACTTTGGGAAGCCGAGGTGGGCAGATCACTTGAGGTCAAGAGTTCAAGACCAGCTTGGCCAACATGGTGAAACCCCATCTCTACTAAAAATGTAAAAATTAGCCGGGCATGTTGGCATGCGCCTGTAATCCCAGCTACTCAGGTGGCTGAGGCAGGAGAATTGCTTGAACCCAGGAGGCGGAGGTTGCAGTGAGCTGAGATTGTGCTACTGCACTCCAGCCTGGGTGACAGAATGAGACTCTGGCTCAAAAAAAAAAAAAAAAAAGAAACGAATCCTGTCCCATTGGAAGGTCTTCAGGAGTGGTAAAGTAACATGCATGGAGTATCGTCTCCTATGATAACAATGCCTTCTTCTGGATACCTGCAGAAGGACCTACCTGAGGCTGTATTACAGTTAGCTTTTGTTTTAATAAGTAGGAGTACACTCTAAAATAATGATAAGGCCGGCTTGGTGGCTGATGCCTGCAGTCTCAGCACTTAGGGAGGCCAGGCTGGGAGAATCACTTGAGGCCAGGAGTTTGAGACCAGCCTGGGCAACACAGTGAGATCCCCATCTCTACACAAAATAAAATACATTAGCTGGGTGTGGTGGCATGCGCCTGTAGTCCCAGCTACTCAGGAGGCTGAGGTGGGAGGATGGCTTGAGCCCAGGAAGTTGAGGTTACAGTGAGCTGTGATCATGCCACTGCACTCCAGCCTGGGCAACAGAGCAAGACCCTGTTTCAAAAAAAAAAAGATAAAAAGTATAGTACAGTAAGTACGTAAACCAGCAATATAGCTTTCTATGATCATTATCAAGTATTACATACTATCCATAATTGCATGTGCTACGCAGCACTTTTATACAACTGGCAGCGCAGTAGGTTTGTTTACACCAACGTCTCCACAAACATGGGAGTAACGCAGGTGCTACGACATTGCCGTGGCTATGACATCACTAGGCAATAGGAATTTTTCAGCTCCATTATAATCTCTTTTTTTGTTTTTTTTTTGAGATGGAGTCTTGCTCTGTTGCCCAGGCTGGAGTGCAATGGCGCAATCTCGGCTCACTGCAACCTGGGTTCAAGTGATTCTCCTGTCTTAGCCTCTCAAGTAGCTGGGATGACAGGCATGCGCCACCATGCCTGGCTAATTTTTGTATTTTTTTTAGGAGAGGCGGGATTTCACCATGTTGGCCAGGCTGGTTTTGAACTCCTGACCTCAGGTTATCCGCCCTCCTCGGCCTCCCAAAGTGCTGGGATTACAGGCGTGAGCCACCGCGCCCGGCTTCCATTATGATCTTGTGGGACCATCATCGTGTACGCCACCCATTGTTGACTGAAATGTTGCTCTGTGGTGCGTGAAGGTATCGTTTCTAATGTTTTGTTCTGTTTTCCCTCTTTTCTGCCTCCTTGAGTGTTAGTTCTCTTTGCATTCAGAGCTCCTCTTCCTTGGCGCTGGTTTTCCTCTGATGTTTGGCGACTTCTAGTTCTGTGCACATCATATCTCATGATGCTGGTGGTCTGCGAATGGGGCTTCTGAAACCCACCTCTGAGGGCAGTGGGGCTCAGGTGGGGCTGCAACAGTCTCTTTGCGGGAAGACGCGTGGCCTCTGGCTCTGTGGCATGAGTGATGAGGAGCTATCCAGAGCCTTTCCCCCTTCTTCAGAGAGTCCCCCTTGGCTGCATTCTGGGCTATGGTCTCCTTCACTCTGATCTCATCTGTCCTCTGCCTTCCGTATTTCGGGGAGTTGTCTTCATTTCTGATCTGCCAAGGTTGCCCCTCCTTGGTCTCCAGGCCTGTTACACATTAATTATTAGTTTTACCAGTGCTATTTTTGTTTTGTTTTGTTTTGTTTGAGACGGAGTCTCGCTCTTTTGCCCAGGCTGGAGTGAAGTGGGGCCATCTCAACTCACTGCAACCTCCACTTCTCGGGCTCAAGTGATTTTCCTGTCTCAGCCTCCCCAGTAGCTGGGATTACAGGTGTGCACCACCACACCTGGCTAATTTTTGTATTTTTAGTAGAGACAGGGTTTCACTCTGTTGGCCGGGCTGGTCTCAAACTCCTGACCTCAGGTGATCTGCCCACCTCGGCCTCCCAAAGTGCTGGGATTACAAATGTGAGCCACCACTCCCGGCCTAGCTGTACTTTTTATGTCTGTTAACCAACCTGTGATTTCCTGCTTTTCCTGCCAGCAGTTGTTATTATCTGTCTTTTTGATTCGAGTCATTCTAGTGGATGTGAAGTGGTATCTCACTGTGATTTTGACTTGCATTTCTCTAATGGCTAACAGTGTGGGACATTTTTCACGTGCTTATTGGCCAGCTGTGTATCTTCTTTAGAGAAATGTCTATTCCAGTCCTTTGTCCATTAAAAAAATTAATAAACTATTTCTGGCTGGGTGCAGTGGCTCACGCCTGTAATCTCAGCACTTTGGGAGGCCGAGGCGGGTGGATCACCTGAGGTCAGGAGTTTGAGACCATCCTGGCCAACGTGGTGAAACCCCGTCTCTATAAAAATACAAAAAATTAGCTGGGCGTGGTGGTGTGTGCCTGTAATCCCAGCTACTCAGGAGGCTGAGGCAGGAGAATCACTTGAACCCAGGTTGCAGTGAGCCGAGATTGTGCCATTGCACTCCAACCTGGGTGACAGAGTGAGACTCTGTCTTAAAAAAAAAATTAATAAACTATTTCTTAGAGCAGTTTTAGGTTTACAGGAAAATTGAACAGAAAATACAGAGTTCCTATATACCCTCTACCCCCTTCCCAGTCTCCCACAGTTTCCCCTATTTTTTTGTTTGAAACAGGGTATCACTCTGTTGCCCAGGCTGGAGTGCAGTGGTGCAATCACAGCTCACTACAGCCTCAACCTCTTGGGCTCAAGCGATCCTCCCGCCTCAGCCTCCCAAGTAGCTGGGACTACAGGCATGTGCTCCATGCCTGGCTAATTTTTGTATTTTTTTGTAGAGACGGGATTTCACCATGTTGCCCATGTTTTATAGAGATGGGATTTCACTATGTCGCCATATGAGGGCAAATGATCCTCCTGCCTCGGCCTCCCGAAGTGCTGGGATTAAAGGCGTGAGCCACTGCACCCAGCCTCCCCTGTCACGAACACCTTGCATTAGTGTGGCACAGTTGTTAGCATTGATGACCTGATAATGATGCATTATTATTACTAACTGAAGTCCATAGTTTACAGCAGGGTTCACTCTTGGTGTTGCCCATTCTAGGGCTTTAGACAAACGGATGATGACCACGTGCCCACCATCACCGTGGCATCCAGAATATTTTCACTGCCCTAAATGGGTCCTGAGCTTGTCGGTTCATCTCTCCCCCCCCGAACCTCTGGCAGCTACTGATCTTTTTACTGTCTCGATAGTTTTGTCTTTTCCAGATATGTCATGTAGTTGGAATGACAGTGTGTGGCCTTTTCAGACTGGTGTCTTTCATTTAGCAATATGTATCTAAGTTTCCTCCATGTCTTTTTTTAATTTTTTTGCATTTTAAAAAATTGGTACATTAATTTATTTTAATTTTTAATCCAATTTTAGTGGTCACCAGGGGGTTGAGCTGGGAGGTGGAGGCTGCGTTGCAGACTGCACCTGCCCTCTCCACCTCATCTCAAGAGCTATCTGGAGAGACGCCTTCCTTCTGTTCCCCTCTGTGACCCTGTCTGTGTCCCTTAGACGACCTCGTGGAGAAGACGCCGTGTGCGTGGAACTCCTCCCGTGTCTGCGAATGTCGACCTGGCATGTTCTGTTCCACGTCTGCCGTCAACTCCTGTGCCCGCTGCTTCTTCCATTCTGTCTGTCCGGCAGGGATGATTGTCAAGTTCCCAGGTCAGTGTCCCCACCCTTGACTCAGGACAGAGATCTATGCTGTTGCTGCTGCATCTTCCGCCCACCCCAGTGCACTGTTGACTTCCGACCTCCCGCTTCCCGGAGACTGTTGGACAGATCATGTCTCCTTTGGCGATGGGCCAGGGATGTACCCAGCACCCAGCCCTTCTGCTGCCCTCCCCCACCTTGTGTTCCAGGTGCAGAGAGACCCTGCTGTCCCCTGGCATAGACCTGGCTGGAGGAGGTCTTGCTTTGGTTTGAGGCTCAAGGCAGAAGTTATCTGATGCCCCATAAACAAGAAGGGAACCTCAAGTCTCTGTCCTGGGAGTTTCCTAGAAGATTGGGGTTAGCTTCCCCCTTTCAGGTTCAGGGCATTGGGAGTTAGAGGTGCTGAGAGATCCGGCCCCAGGCTCAAGACTTGAGAAACTTGGGTTTCTTTTCCAACTTATCGTGTGACCTCAGACAAGTTTCTTACCTCTCTGACTTCTACTTCTCTGATAGTACAAGGTGTCAGGGCTGCTTTTAACCAGAGAAGGGGTATGGGCCACAGAACCTGTCTGGGTGGAGTTGGGACCATCTTCCAGAAGGGAGGCATGAGGAGTGGGTGGGCTTTGGAGCACAGCACAGAGTGGCTGCCGCAGCTGCAGACTGTATGGAGCGGGGGAGATGGGCTCAGAGGCAGCCCTGTGTCCACTGAGGAGAAAAGTGCCACAAAGTGCCTGTGGTCCCTCCCCCAACCAGGTCCTTCTCTGGAGTCCCATGCCCTGTTGTGCAAACCTGGGGATTGGCAGTCACCCCCATCGCTACCACTGCCTGCCCCTTTTATCCTTCCCCCGTTCCCTCATCCTTCACAGCCAGCCCATCCTCGAGTCCTGTAGATTTGGCCTCCAATTATCTTCCCCACCTTCTCACCCCGAATTCCTCCTCTTATACAGCCCCCATGGCAGACAGCCAGAATGACCCTTGCAAGACCAAATCTGAATCTGATCCTCTCTCTCTCTCTCACTCACTCACTCACTCACTCTCTCTCTCTCTCACACACACACACACACACACACACGGATATGTACCTGAAATGCTTCAGTATCTTCCTGTTACTCTAAAGATAAGGACACAAGGCCAGGTGTGGTGGCTCACGCCTGTAATCCCAGCACTTTGGGAGGCCGAGGCAGGCAGATCACTTGAGGTCAGGAGTTCAAGACCAGCCTGGCCAACATGGTGAAATCTCGTCTCTACTAAAAATACAAAAATTAGCCAGGCCTGGCAGCAGGTGCCTGTAATTCCATTTACTCAGGAGGCTGAGGCAGGAGAACCACTTGAACCTGGGAGGCGGTGGTTGCAGTGAGCTGAGATTGAGCCATTGCACTCCAGCCTGGGTGACAAGAGCAAGACTCCGTCTCAAAAAAAAAAAAAAAAAAAAAAAAAGAAAACTCCAGGGACTCACCACTGTGTCCTTCAGGTCCCAAGGCCCCCAGTTGACCTGCCTTCTTCTCTTCATCTTTCAGAGCCTTCTTACATTTATTTTGTACATAATGTCCAGGGCTTTTGGCGGTTCTTGGCTGGAGGATGAGGGGAAAATGTGTCTACGCCATCTTCCCAGAATCAGAGTCTCAGGATGTGATCCCAACACAGCCCCCTCCTTTCTCCCAGCCTCAGCTCTCAGCACCAAGCCGTCACGCTCTGGGCTCCACCTGCACTGCCCTTCTTCCAGGTCAGAGGACGTGTGTGCTTCTCTGTCCCACCCGCCCTCTGCACGTGCTGTTCTCTCTGTCGGAGACACCCGTCCCTCCCCATTCACTTAGTCAAATCCTACTCAGCCCTGAGCTCTCCACCCCACTTCCTCAAGAGGCCTTCCCTGGCCTCTCACTAGGGAAGCTGGTAGCACTGTGTCCTTTGCAAATGTGGATACATACCTCTCTCTGTCTCTTGGCTTGATCAATGTCTGTCTCCCTCCCTGGCTGGAAGCTTCCTGAGGGCAAAGACCATGCCCCTGGTGTCCCTCAACATCTCCCCACTGCCTGATCAAATGCTAGGCATGGCACCTGCTCCCCATAGAGATTCGTTGAATTAAGATATGGGGACACCTGACAGGGAGATCCAAGCTGGGGGTGGGTAGAATTCAAATCTGGTCAAATTCCAGGGTCGAGGGAGAGCGCTCTGCTAAGGAATGATGGAGGCCTCCACCCATAAGCAGGGGAGAGTGCTGGAGTGGACTGGGCAGCAGATACCTAGGATTTTGCAAAGATTTGCAACTGTGGGGCATGTTCCCACCCGCCTCTGGACCTCGGTCTCCCCATCTCTCAAATGAGGAGGTATAACTGAAGGCCTTGGGGGCCTCTCCAAAAAGGCCAAACTTCCCAAAAGTTTCCAGCTCAGAAACTTCTGCATCTTTGTGAAAAACATCTTGAGTTCAGTTGTTCCAGCCAAGGCTTCCTGCTGGAGGGACTGTCTGGGCGGTGTTCCTGAGACTGCCACACAGCGGCGCCAGAGGCCTCCCTTTGCTGCCCCTGGACCCCAGCTGCCCAATGCAGTGCCCCTGGCCCGTGGCACGTGGCCACGCACTTAAAATGCAGCTAGGGGCCGGGTGCAGTGGCTCACACCTGTAATTCCAGCATTTTGGGAGGCTGAGGCAGGCGGATCACTTGAAGTCAGGAGTTTGAGACCAGCCTGGCCAACGTGGTGAAACCTCGTCTCTACTAAAAATACAAAAGTTGGCCAGGTGTGGTGGTGGGTGCTTGAAATCTCAACTACTCGGGAGGCTGAGGCATGAGAATTGCTTGAATCCGGGAGGTGGAGGTTGCAGTGAGCTGAGATTGTGCCACTGCACTCCAACCTGGGCGACAGAGTTAGACTCTGTTTCAAAAAAAAAAATCCAATAAAAAATAAAAAAAAATGCAGATACGTCTGCATTGAGAAGTGCTGTGTGTACAATATGCACTGGATTTCGAAAACTTAGTATAAACAAGAATATAATTAATTATTTTTTATATTGATTGCCTACAAACATGGTAATATTTTAGATATACTGGGTTAAATAAATATACTATGAAAATTAATTGCACTGATTTCTTTTTACCTTGTAAAGTGTGGCTCCCAGAATATTTGAGCTGACCTGTGTGACTCGCATATTTCTGTTGGACAGCACTGTTTTAGAAGTGTTCTAATCTCAGCTGCCAAACCCTGGTTAATCTCTGGGGTCCCCTGTGGACTCACCCATGGGGCAGCTCTCCGGGGTTGTTGTTTTTTTTCCAGCTGTAAAATAGAAAGTAGTTTCTGCCTCCAGTCAGCCAAGCCCCACGCTAAGAGCCTTCACTGGCTGTCTCTCCTGAAATTATCACGTCTCCATAAGACAGACAGTATTAGCCCCATTTTCCAGGTGTGGAAATCGAGGTCCGGAGATGGGAGGTAAATTGCCCGCGGAGACAGAGCAGGAAATGTCTAAGCTTAGGTGTCATCACTCCACCATGCCACAGAACACGAGAGGTCAGCATTGCTCGTGCTCACCTCCACGGAAAGCTTCAGAGCGAAGTCCCACACATACAGGCCACCATTTTTTTTTTTTTTTTTGTGATGGAGCCTCGATCTGTCACCCAGACTAGAGTGCAATGGCGTGATCTCAGCTCACTGCAACCTCTGCCTCCCGGGTTCAAGTGATTCTCATGCCTCAGCCTCCCGAGTAGCTGGGATTACAGGTACCTGCCGCCATGCCCGGCTAATTTTTTGTAATTTTAGTAGAGATGGGGTTTCACTATGTTGGCCAGGCTGGTCTCAAACTCCTGACCTCATGATCCGCCCACCCCGGCCTCCCAAAGTGTTGGGATTACAGGTGTGAGCCACTGTGCCCGGCGACATACGGGTCACCTTCTAAGTGATGGGATGGGAGTCCAGATGGGGGTAAGGACGTAGCATTTACCATATGTCATGCAATGTGATAGGCACCTCACGTGCACTCTTCTGTTTATCCTGACGACAGCCTGGTGAAGAGTGTATGATTATAATCATTTGACTGGGCTGGGCACGGCAGCTTATGCCTGAAATCCCAGCACTTTGGGAGGCTGAGGAGGGTGGATCACCTGAGGTCAGGAGTTCGAGACCAGCCTGGCCAACATGGCGAAACCCTGTCTCTACTAAAAATTAGCCGGGCGTGGTTGCAGGCACCTGTAATCCCAGCTACTCAGGAGGCTGAGGCAGGAGAATTGCTTGAACCTGGGAGGCAGAGGTTGCATGAGCTGAGATTGCATCACTGCACTCCAGCCTGGGCGACAGAGCAAGACTCTGTCTCAAATAAATAAATAAACAAGTAAATAAAATTGACTTTCCTGGCACAGTTAGGACATAGCAGGCAAACTCAGGGGCACTGGCTAGACGATGTGTGTGTTTTCTTCTCCACTCTGCTTCTGTCCAGCATTCTTCAGGACTCCTTGGAGTGCATGTAGCAAAATCCCCAATTTTTTAGCACATGTAGCTTAGAAGTCTGGGGATAGCTCTGAGAAGCTTCAGGCATGGCTGGATCCAGGGCTCCATCTTGCCCCATCTCTCACCTCTATTTGCCTCTCTGTTGGTTTGTCGGCAAGATACTTACAAGCAGCTCTGCCCAGCGCCAGTGGGAAGACAGCTTCCCTTTCTTACATTTTTAATATCCAAAACCAAAACCTTTAAATCCCAAACCAGAATCTTTAAATTCTACCTCACAGGCTTGGGTCACATGTCCGTCCCTGAACTGGCTCATCGTGGCCAGAGGAATGCAATGGATTGATTGGTCCAGCCTGGTCTCGTGGCCACTCGGGAAAGGGGGTTCAGTCGGTCCCGACCCCTAACCACAGATGATGAGATCAGAGGGAGAGTAATTCCCCAGGGAAAGGTAGTCTGCTTTACTCTGAAGGGGAACGGGTGCCAGGCAGGTGCCACCTCCAGATGACTGCTGTGTTTTCCAAGGGCCCCATCTCCGACTCTGGCCTGTGGTAGTGAAGGGTGTATTCCGGGAGACTTTGGGTCCCCAACGCTGATTCTGAAGGCACTGCTGTCCCCCCTGCAGGCACGGCGCAGAAGAACACTGTCTGTGAGCCGGCTTCCCCAGGGGTCAGCCCTGCCTGTGCCAGCCCAGAGAACTGCAAGGAACCCTCCAGGTGACTCCCTGGCTCTGCCTCCTCCTCTTCCCCCAAGCTGGCTTTCAGATGAGGCTGCCCCACCCCACAGGACGCCCATGGTACAACTGGGCTGGGGGTGTAAGCGGGATTCAGCCCATGGTGTCAGGACTTCGGGGTGCCTCTCTGCCAAGCCCCTCGGATCATTTGAGGCCCTAGGGTGTGCCCAGCCCTGCCGTGAGCACATGGGAGACCCACAGGGCTTAGAAAACACAGGCCTTGCTCCCAGGAGCTTACAGTGGGCACGCCAGAGGCAGTGGGCCGAGGGCCTGGGACCCCATCTCTGTGGAAACTGTTACTCATGAGCACAGGCCTCCCTTGCCCCATTGGCAGAATTATCAGTCCCATCTCTGGCTTCTTCCCCAGTGGCACCATCCCCCAGGCCAAGCCCACCCCGGTGTCCCCAGCAACCTCCAGTGCCAGCACCATGCCTGTAAGAGGGGGCACCCGCCTCGCCCAGGAAGCTGCTTCTAAACTGACGAGGGCTCCCGACTCTCCCTCCTCTGTGGGAAGGCCTAGTTCAGATCCAGGTAATTTCCCCATGAAGCTGTGGGTCGTCTCCCTGGGGTGCCCGATTGGTAGATGGCCCATGAGTGGGGGTGTTTGGAGCAGGCGGGCAGTGATCTGTGGTCTTTTCCTGGTGGGGAGAGAAGACAGTGGTAAGGTATGATCTAGGGCTGAAAGCACTGAGGGGCAGAGGTAGACACCAGAGGGCTCATTCATTTGCCAGCAGTGCAGAGGGCCTGCCTTGTGCCGGACACCGGTGCCCCATCTCTCCCTCTATTTCCCTCTACGTTGGTTTGTCAGAGGGAAATGGGTCCCACTCTGCTGTTGTGACACTTGCGACTCAGCTGGCCAGCCTCTGCACGTGTCCATCTGATGCCCTCCTGGTCCCCATGGCGAAGGGTCGACCCTCAGTCATTTTTCTTTTTCTTTTTTTTGAGACGGAGTTTCGCTCATGTTGCCCAGGTCGGAGTGCAGTAGTGCAATCTCGGCTCACTGCAACCTCCACCTCCTGGGTTCAAGCGATTCTCCTGCCTCAGCCTCCTGAGTAGCTGGGATTACAGGTGCCCACCACCACGCCTGGCTAACTTTGTATTTTTAGTAGAGATGGGATTTCACCATGTTGGTCAGGCTGGTCTCGAACTCCCGACCTCAGGTGATCCGCCCACCTCGGCCTCCCAAAGTGCTGGGATTACAGGCGTGAGCCACCGCGCCCAACCTAGTCCCATTTTATTACTGAATAGCCCTCCATGGCGTAGATATGCCGAGCTCTGTTTATCCAGTTTTTGAATATTTGGGTTGTTTCTGCCTTTGGCTATAATGAAGAATGAAAAATACATCCTTGCGTGTACGTGCTTTCCTTTCTCTTGGGTTGGTTTTGTAAAAAAAATGGATTTGTGTGACTTCTAACAATTTTGGGTTGGAGCTCTTTTCCTATAGCTGTACCTTCTCCTGCTCCATGGCTTTGCTTATTCTCTCTATGATGTCTTTTGTTTGTTTGTTTGTGGTTTGTTTTTTTGAGGTGAGTCTTGCTCTGTCGCCCAGGCTGGAGTGCAGTGGCGCGATCCTCGGCTCACTGCAACCTCCGCCTCCTGGGTTCAAGCAATTCTCCTGCCTTCAGCCTCCCGAGTAGCTGGGATTACAGGCGCCCGCCACCACTCTTGGCTACTTTTTTTTTTTTTTTAGTAGAGACGGGGTTTCACCATGTTGGCCAGGCTGGTCACAAACTCCTGGCCTCAAGTAATCCACCCGCCTCAGCCTCCCAAAGTGCTGGGATTACAGACGTGAGCCACTGCGCCCGGCCCACACCGGTCTTTAAAAGAGGGAGGCAGGAGGCACCCAGCCCCTCCCTGCCCAATACCATTCTGAACAGGAGTTACGCTAGTGTGCTGAGCTCTCAGGGAAGCTGTTCCCAAAGTTTTGAGCAGGGGAGTGACAGAGCCATCAGACAGGGTTGGGGGAAGCTGTGGCATGGTGGCCTCAGGAGGAACAGTGGGCAGGGGCTGGTTGGGGGGCAGTGAGTACCCTCCTCTCGTGTGGAATGCACGCAGCATTCCTGTCCTCTCTGAGCCTCAGGACTCCCTCTGAAAGGCTGGACTGAGCTGACATGCGGAGTTTGGGAGCTGGCCACGGTGAGGGATGGGGGTGCTTCAGGGTTGGGTGGGGAGTGAGGCCTTTGCCAAGGGGGCCTGGCCTGCAGCTTCTCTGCTTCTTTCCCCAGGTCTGTCCCCAACACAGCCATGCCCAGAGGGGTCTGGTGATTGCAGGAAGCAGTGTGAGCCCGACTACTACCTGGATGAGGCCGGCCGCTGCACGGCCTGCGTGAGCTGTTCTCGAGGTAAGGGCCTCGTCCCTCCCCGGGCCTCAGTTTACCTCTCTGCATTTTTGAACCGTGAACTTCCAGTAACTACTCCCCCTTATGTTTGTGGGTTTTTGATGGGGGTCGCCTCTTTTCAGAGGGCTTCCATTGGCATATTATTTCCTTCCAGGAAGCGTTTGTGAATCACCCACCTGTTCCAAACTCGGCTCATCAATGTTTGTAACTACTCTGTGATTCAAGCATTGTGATCATTCCCCTTTTACAGAGGAGGAAATGGAGGCTTTGGGAAGTCAGGGAACTTCCAAGGGCTGTGGGCTGGAGTTTGAACCCAGACAGGTGCCACCAGGTTCCGGGTTCTCATCCACTCCACTCGCTGCCCCTATGAGCCACTTCTTTTTTTTTTTTTTTCCCCAGACAGGGTCTCACTCCTTCACCCAGGCTGCAGTGCAGTGGTGCGATCATAGCTCCCTGCAGCTGTGACCTCCCAGGATCACATGATCCTTTTGCCTCAGCCTTTCAAGTGGCTGGGACTATAGGCACACACCACCATGCCTGGCTAATTAAAAAAATTTTTTTTCATAGAGATGGGGGGTCTCACTATGTTGCCCAGGCTGTTCTCGAACTCCTGGACTCAAATGGTCCTCCCACCTTGGCTTCCCAAAGTGCTGGGATTATAGGCGTGAGCCACCACGCCTGGCCTGCGAGCTGTTTTGACAAGCACTTACTGAGTGCACAGACACAGCACGATGCAGGCGTGGGGCTTCCCTGTGCCCAGCCCATCACAACCTCCCAGCACCAGCAGCACCCCGAGGGTCATGTGGGCAGGGGGTGTTGCTCAGGCCACAGACTGTTGTGACTGTTAGAGGCCCTGGCTATTCACGGAGGCCACTGGGAATGTGTGAGTCTGTCTCCTTGTCCAGAGCTGCTTTTGGGCAGCAAAGCAGAGTGAAGGGTCAGGGAAGGCCAAAAAGAACCACAGACACTGTTTGTTGTCATTGGAGGTCTCTGTCCTAGTTACTAAGGCTGCATAGCAAATTTTCTTAAAACTTAGTCGTGAAAACAAACCATTCTTTGTACTCACAGATTCTGTGAGTCAGAATTCAGACAGGGCACTGCGGGGACAGCTTGTCTCTGCTCCACAATGTCTGGGGTCTTAGCTGGAAAGCCCAAAAGCTGCAGATCAGGAACTTCTGAAGCTTCATTCATTCACCTGCCTTGGGGTTGATGTCGGCTCCTGGCTGCAGCCTTGGTTCCCTTCCATGTCGGCCTCTTCGTGTCTTACCTGGGGCTTCCTCATGGTCTGGTGGTTGGGTTCCAAAGGCGAGGTCTTTTTCTCTTTTTTTCTTTTTTTGTACTTTTAGTAGAGACGGGGTTTCACCATGTTGGCCAGGCTGGTCCCAAACTCCTGGCCTCAAGTGATCCGCCGGCCTTGGCCTCCCAAAGTGTTGGAATTACAAGCATGAGCCATTGCCCCTGGCCATAAAAGTCTTGAGAGAGAGAGACAGACAGAAAGAGAGAGTGAGAGAGAGACAGAAAGAGGGAGAGAAAGAGTGAGAGAGAGAAAGAGAGAGACAGAGAGAAAGAGACAGAATGAGAGAGAGAAAGAGAGAGACAGAGCGAGAGAGAGACAGAAAGAGGGAGAGAGAGAGACAGAAAGAGAAAGAGACAGAGCGAGAGAGAGAGAGAGACAGAAAGACAGAGAGACTGAGAGACAGAGAGAGACAGAAAGAGGTAGAGTGTGAGAGAGAGAAAGAGAGAGAGAGAGACAGAAAGAGAGAGAGAGAGACAGACAGACAGAGGCAGCAGCCACCCCTCCTTTTATGACCTGGCCTTGGAAGTCACACAGAACTTCTACCACTTTCTGTTTGTTGAGGCAACCACAAATGTCACTTGAGACCGAGGGAAGGAAAACAGTTGTACTTCTTGACAGGTAGGTGGCAAAGGCTCTGGAAGGGCCAGAACATCACTGCAGCCATGTTTTGGGGAAATACAGTCTGCCACAACCACCATGTGGACATGTGGAGAAAGAGGAGTTGGCTCTGGGCCCAGTAATTCCTTCAGCTCTCCTAACTGAAACCCCACAAGGCAGTGGAGTGGCGTATACTAGTAGCTAAAGGCATGAGCTCTAGAACCCGAGTGCCGGGTTCAGATCCCGCCTCTCCCACTTGATAGCCTATAACCTCAAGCAGGTTTCCTAACCTCTCTGTGCCTCAGTTTCCTCTGCTGCAAAATGGGCATAGTATTATCTATCTCAGAGAACCATGTGAGAATTGAATACATGATTGTAGGTTAATCTGGGTAGAGTGCTGAGACTACTGTCTCACACATACTCAGTTATCTTAAGAGCTATAATAATAATGATAATAGCTGCCATTGTCCCAAATGGTTTCATTCATTGCTGAGCTCACGCACACCCTTTGCACAAATTCCCCAAATCCTGCCCAGTTCCCTTGCTCTGGATGTTGTAAGAAGAGACTGTCCAGCCCTTATCATTATCATGCTGGGTCTCTAAGTATCCTGCTGATTGAGATCTACCCTTGTGGAGCGGTCCCATTTGCCTAATCTACTGATGCAGTCGTTCTGTATTTACCTCTAAGTGGAGCGTTGCAAAATATTCCCGAATACGTACAAATGCATTATTACACTTATTAAAAATAATACCTCTAACATATTTTTTTTTTGCTTTTGGAGGAAAAAAATCTTTTTTTTTTTTTTTTAAATAGAGTCTTGTTCTGTCGCCCAGGCTGGAGTGCAGTGGCACTATCTTGGCTCACTGCAACCTCTGCCTCCCAGGTTCAAGTGATTCTCCTGCCTCAGCCTCCTGAGTAGCTGGGATTACAGGCACGCGCCACCAGGCATGGCTAATTTTTGTATTTTTAGTAGAGAGGGGGTTTCACCATGTTGGTCAGGCTGGTCTTAAACTCCTGACCTTGTGATCTGCCTGCCTTGGCCTCCCAAAGTGCTGGGATTACAGTCGTGAGCCACCATGCCTGGCCAAAAAATCTTTTTATTATTAAAAATTTCAAACATATTCAGATGTAGAGTGAGTCAGAGATGGCTGTGTACTATCACCCAGCTTTAAATGGTTATGGAGTCATGGCCAGTCTCGGCTCCTCTGCACCCATGCCCACTCACCCCGTCCCCTGGAGGACTTTCTTTTAACAGCTTTAGGGAGAGATAGTGGGCATATGGTAAAGTGCATAGATTAAAGGATGCAATCTGATAAGTTTTAACAAATGCATGCAGCTGAGCAACCAGCCATCCCCCTCTAAAAGTTACCTCGGGTTGCTTGTCACCATTTCCCACCCCCTGCTTATGGTCACCATGCAATAGCTTGCATGTAAATGTGACATACAGAATACCCTCCCTTTTTGCCTGCCTTCTTTCACCCTGCAGAATTATTTTGAGCATGCTGGGAGAGCTGCTCAACGGCATAGTCAGACGAGCATTTATTTTCTTGTTGGATGACCCTTGGACAACTGCTTCTCTGTCTTCCTGGGGGTTCTCTGGACCCCCTGCCCTTGCCATCCTGATCTTTCTCCATGACCCTAATCTGTGTCCCTTAGATGACCTTGTGGAGAAGACGCCGTGTGCATGGAACTCCTCCCGCATCTGCGAATGTCGACCTGGCATGATCTGTGCCACATCAGCCACCAACTCCTGTGCCCGCTGTGTCCCCTACCCAATCTGTGCAGCAGAGACAGTCACCAAGCCCCAGGGTAAGCAGTTCCCACCCCAGGCCTCGACCACGGGGTGGAGTCTGTGCCCCCACCGTTGTGCCTCTCGCCACCAACAGCCAGGGGTGGAGGCAAATGACCTACACCCTCGGCTGTTCATTAGGTCAGGTTTGGGTTCTGGTTATCCTTTGAGTAGTCAGACTCAGTGAATGGAATGATAAAATCCAGTTTTAGCATTTTGGTAAGAGATTCTGTTGATTAAAAAAAAAATTCTTCCTGAAATTATTGGGCTGGTAAAATCTTTATTTTTTTGAGATGGAGTTTCGCTCATGTTGCCCAGGCTGGAGTACAATGGCGCAATCTCGGCTCACCGCAACCTGCACCTCGTGGGTTCAAGCAATTCTCCTGCCTCAGCCTTCTGAGTAGCTGGGGTTACAAGCATTCGCCACCACAGCCGGCTAATGTTGTATTTTTAGAAGAGATGCGGTTTCTCCATGTTGGTCAGGCTGGTCTCGAACTCCCGACCTCAGGTGATCCACCCACCTTGGCCTCTCAAAGTGCTGGGATTACAGGCCTGAGCCACCATGCCCAGCCCCGGGCTGGTAAAATCTTGACCTGTTTGCAAGGCTGTTTTATTGAGTTAGAGAGATGAATATCAAGTTTCTGAAGAGGTTTCTAACAGGACGGTTGGCTTTACCAGTGTGCAGGAAGCTAAAATCCTGACAGTTTTTTGTTGTTGTTGTTTTTTGTTTTTTAAGGGCTTTGAGAGATTTTAACAAATTTCCTGGTGGTTTAAAACAGATGGAAGAGTGGTGACAAAACCAAAGGGAATGGCCAGGCATGGTGGCTCATGCCTGTGATCCCAGCACTTTGGGAGGCTGAGGCAGGTGGATCACTTGAGGTCAGGAGTTCAAGACCAGCCTGACCAACATGGCAAAACCCCGTCTCTACTAAAAATACACAAATTAGCTGGGTGTGGTGGTGGGCACCGTAGTCCCAGCTACTCAGGAGGTTGAGGCAGGAGAATCGCTTGAACCCGGGAGGCATAGGTTGCAGTGAGCCGAGATTGCACCACTGCACTCCAGCCTGGGCAACAGGGCGAAACAATGCCTAAAAAAGAAAAAAAACCAAGTGGAGGGAAGGTCACCCAATGTGACTCTGTGAGGGCTGCCGGAGAAGTGAGGGGTGATCTGCTTCTAGGACCCCTAGAGAGGCTCTGGGCTTGGAAGAGGCAGGCAGATGAAGAGCGGGAGGGAAGTGGAGAGCTGTGAGGTGTAGTGGCCTGTGACTACTACATCTTCAAACACAACTTCAAAATGTATTACAGTGGCATGGCATGGCCACTGGCCAGTTTGCACAGATGATGCCTGAGGTTTTAATCCCCAGTATTGTCTTTTTTTTTTCTTTTTTTTAGAGACGGAATCTCGCTGTCTTGCCCAGGCTGGCGTGCAGTGGTGTAATCTCAGCTCACTGCAACCTCCGTCTCCTGGGTTCAGGCAATTCTCCTGCCTCAGCCTCCTGAGTAGCTGGGATTACAGGTGCCCGCCACCACACCCAGCTAATTTTCGTATTTTTAGTAGAGACGGGGTTTTGCCATGTTGGCCAGGCGGGTCTGGAACTCCTGACCTCAAGTGATCTGCCTGCCTCCACCTCCCAAAGTGCTGGGATTACAGGCGTGAGCCACTGCACCCGGCCAAGCATAACCCTTTTAAAATAAATATGAATGAGCAGAGATTTGTAAGGAAAACCAGCCCTACAAAGGAGAATAAAAAGATATGAAACCAGAAATTCTTACCGCACATGAAGCTTTGATAAATCCAGGAATAGAAGAGTACTTAGCAACATTAAATTCGTGTCTGCAGAAAAATTCATGAACTCGTTACATCCATAAGGTGGGCACAGAATGCTATGAAAAGGAACAATATGGGATCAGAGGGCAAGAAAAGGCTTTTTAGAAAGTGTGCTTGTGATCAGCCCATCATCTCTAGGTTCTCCATTCACCTTTCCATCCCTGCCCTGCGATCAACGACTGGGCTCCGCCTTTCTCCTCTGTAGGGAGCATGCAGTTAAGCCTTGCCAGCAGAGGGCGCTAGAGGGCCATCGCAGGAGGAAGGAGGCTTCTGGTTGCATTTGTTTGTTTGTTTGTTTCTTTTCTTTTTTTGAGACAGAGTCTCACTCTGTCGCCCAGGCTGGAGTGCAGTGATGCGATCTTGGCTCATCACAACCTCCACCTCCCGGGTTCAAGCAGTTTTCCTGCCTCAGCCTCCTGAGTAGCTGGGATTACAGGCACGCGCCACCACGCCTGGCTAATTTTTGTATTTTTAGTAGAGACAGGGTTTCACCATGATGGTCAGGCTGGTCTCGAACTCCTGACCTGGTGATCCGCCTGCCTCGGCCTCCCAAAAGCGCTGGGATTACCGGCATGAGCCACTGCGCCCAGCCATTTGTTTCTTCTTGCTCCTGCTGCCTGGCCTGGTGACCACCTTGATGTGGCTCTCCCAATGCAGACATTGGCACGTGCCAGGCCTCATGTCTGCAAAAGTGTCCTGACTCCCTGATTCCCTCTGTGCATCCCCCACCAGCCACAGGTCTTTGGCACCCCAAAGTGCTCCAGGCACCTCCCCCACAGTGGCAGCCTCAATTTCTCTGTGCACCTGACCAGAAGCATAGACTTCAGGTCAAAAGGACCTACCAAGAGCAAAGCAGGATTAATGGAAATTACCCACGCTACATGTAATAGGTGCACCACCATGATTTTATCTACCTGCCGGTTGATGGCATTTGGGTTGTTTCCAGTTTAGGGCTATTATGAATGAAAACAGCTGTGAATATTCTTTTTTTTTTTTTTTTTTAACATGTATGTATTTATCTTATATCTTTTATTATTATTATTATTTTTAGAGACAGGGTCTCACTCTATGTTCCGGGCTGGAGTGCAGTGGCATGATCTTGGCTCACTGCAGCATTGAACTCCTGGGCTCGGGCGATCCTCCCACCTCAGCCTCCCACAGTGCTGAGATTACTGGCATGAGCCACCATGACTGGCCGATTCTTGTACAAGTCTTTGGGTGGATGTATATTTTCATTTTTCATGGGTAAATACCTAGGAGGAGTGGCTAGGTCATTGTGCTGGTCACATAGTCAGAATGTTTTTGAGGACTAGTCAAAGCTGGGTACCTCTGGTCTGATACAACCCCTTCGTTTTACACCCAGAGAGAAGCACAGGGCCGAAGCTAGAACCAGAATGCAGGGATCCCAAGGGTCAGCCCAGAGTACTTTCCACTGGAAGACACCACCCACCCACCTCCTTCTTAGTTCTGAACCTAGAATTTACCCAGCTAAATTACAATCACTTCAGCTAAATTACAATCAAGTTTGAAGGCAGCATAAAAACATTTTCAGACATAAAAGGTCCAGAAGGCTTTTCTTCCTATATCCTCGCCTAGGAAGTTATTTGAAGATGTAATTCAGCTAAGTGAGGGGGCAAAAAAGAAAAACAACAGGAAGCCATGGAATCTAGAGACCAGCACTCCATCCTAGCAGAGCAAGGAAGGGAAGTCCCAGAATGATGTGGTATAGACCAGTTGAGCCAGATCAGAGCAGGAAAATGGAAGGAAGGCTCCGAGGAAGTGTTCCCAGGAATAGAAGAGAGAATTGTAGTAAATTTCATGATTAGTAGAGTTGAAAAGCCTGAGGATATGGTGAGGGCACACTATCCTTTTATCAACAAGAAAAAGAAAGGCAATTGAAAACTCCAGGGAAAAGAAAAAGCTGACAAGAAATATACAGTCCAAATATGAAGATGAAATTTCACCTGATTTTAAGCGATTGCTGGATGTACAAAAAGAGAATCTGTTTGGCCTTGATGCTGAGACAATTCTTTAAATGGCCCAAGGACTGGGTGTTTGGATTTAAAGAGAAGTATATCCATCTGGTAAATAATATTTTTTTTAGTTCTTAAATGGAGGCTGAGTAGGCAGGTTCTTTTCTTCTCTTCCAGTAGGCCATTACCAGAGAACACAGGCAGACTAACTAGGGGCTAGACAATGCCTTCTCCTCACCTTCAAATCCAAAGAGGAGGAAAAGGGGAGGATCACTAACTCAGGGAGGAAGAAGGAAAGTTACAAGTTAGGTATAGTATATTCGGAGAGGGGATGAGAGGCACCCAAGGGATACTAGGTTCCCCCCTTCTGCACATACAGGAGGGACAGCAGATCTGTCGCTGGATTTCAGCAGGTGTTTCAGCAGCAGCTGAGACCATGGGCCTGTCTAGTTACATCAGGCTGCCTTGGAGAGCACGCAGGGGGCTCTCTCCTCATGATGCTGACTGGGAATAGCCACAGTTAATGGGTTTGAGCATCAGAGCTCCAGTCCACTCAAAGTAAGTGTTCACTGAAACCCAATGACATTTCAAACACTGATTCAAATACTGATTAACGAATATGTAGGAAACCATCATAACACATCGCATCATCTTCCCCATAGTCTCCAGCCTCCAGGCTCCAGCTAATTCAGGTAAGAGTCCAGTGACCTTCCCCAAAGAGAGGGGTTCCTCAGAACCCTACAATGCAAGAAATAAATTAATCCTGGCTTTACTTTTTTGTCTATTTGAGGAAAAATCTGAGAGGCGTCACGAACACTTTGTAGAGGGGAGATGTGGGTATGTGTGGGGGGTTGCTTTGTACCACATCAAAAAGGGGTGCCTCCACCAGGGCTCTGGGGGCGGAGAGGTGTAGTGACTGAGCATAACCCACTTCTAATGTGGGCCAAATTATCCTGCCCCAGAAAAGCAGGAAGCTTTGAAGAAGGTGCCCAGTCCCCAGGCAGGAGGCAGTGCTGTCCAGAGGAGAGTGCTCTGGGCTGGAACTCGCCATCTCTGTTTCCTGGCTGTAGCTCCAGCCCTGCGGCTCTCTCCATCTGTAAAACAAGGTAGCTGGGTCAGACCAGTGGTGGCCAGCTATGAACTGGCCTTCAGAGACATTCCGTCTGGCCAGCATAGCAATCCAGCCACCCTTCCTAGGCACTCAAGAGGAATGAAATTATACGTTCACACAGAGGCACGCACAAGAATACTCACAGCTGCCTTGTTCGTCATAGTTCAAACTGGAAACAACCCAAATGTCCATCAACTAGCGAACGGGTATGTAAACAGTGGTTCATCTGTACAACAGAACGCCATTTGGCAACAGAAAGGAACGAAGCTGAATGACTATCAAAAACATTATGCAGAGTGAAAGAAGCCAGACCCCAAAGAGTACATACTGCATGATTCTGTCAACATGAAATTCTGGAACAGATACACTCCTCTATAGTGACATAAAGCAGATCGGTGGTTGCCTGGATCTGGAGGTGGGGGCAGAGTGAGTGAGGAGGGGCACTAGGGAACCTTCTGGAGGGATGAGAATGTTCTGTATTTTGATTGGAGTTAGTTACCTTTGTCAGAACTCATCAGGCTGTACACACTTAGGGACATTTTCTTTTTTTATTTTTACTTATTAAAAATAGAGACAGGGTCTTGCTATGTTGCTTAGGCTGGTTTCGAACTCCTGAGCTCAAGTGATCCGCCTGCTTCAGCCTCCCAAAGTGCTGGGATTACAGGCGGGAGCCACCCTACCCTGCCAGGGGATACTTTCTTGTATATAAATGTTGCCTTAGGCTGGGCATGGTGGCTCACGCCTACGATCCCAGCACTTTGGGAGGCTGAGGTGGGCAGATCACTTGAGGTCAGGAGTTCGAGACCAGCCTGGTCAACATGGTGAAACCCTGTTTCTACTAAAAATACAAGAATTAGCTGGGCATGTTGGCAGGCACCTGTAATCCCAGCTACTCAGGAGGCTGAGGCAGGAGAATCACTTGAATCCGGGAGGCAGAAGTTGCAATGAGCTGAGATCGTGCCACTGCACTCCAGTCTGGGCAGCAGAGGAAGACTCAATCTCAAAAAATTAAACATAAATAAATAAATAATTCCTTAATAAAGTTGATTTAAAAGAAAAAAACTTTAAAAATTGAGGCTGTATTTAAACATTAGGCGATTTCAGTTTTCTCTTAAAAGCAAAAGGTCTAGCGTCACTGTGCCACCTTCCTGGGTGACCACAGCTGTTAGAGATAAGTAGCAACTTCTCCACTTTGTTTTATTTATTTTGAGTCTTTCTCTGTCGCCCAGGCTGGAGTGCAGTGGCATGATCTCAGCTCACTGCAGCCTCCACCTCCCGGGTTCAAACGATTCTCCTGCCTCAGCCTCCTGAGTAGCTAGGATTACAGGTGTGTGCCATCACACCTGGCTAATTTTTGTGTTTTTAGTAGAGATGGGGTTTCACCATGTTGGTCAGGCTGGTCTCGAACTCCTGACCTCAAGTTGTCCTCCCGCCTCAGCCTCCCAAAATGCTGTGATTACAGGTGTGAGCCACTGTGCCTGGCCAGCTTTTCCACTTTGATCTTTTGAAACACAAATCTGACTGTCTTAGCTCCCACGGTGTTGCCTCGCTGGAAGCCACCAGTCCCTGCTGGTTAACTCTTTCCTGGAGACACCAGTCTCCTTGGCGCTGGTTCTCAGATGTTACCTCCCCTCTGCAGATATGGCTGAGAAGGACACCACCTTTGAGGCACCACCCCTGGGGACCCAGCCGGACTGCAACCCCACCCCAGAGAATGCCGAGGCGCCTGCCAGGTGACTCCCCCGCCCCTTCTCTCTGTTTGGCTGCTGCGGGAGGGAGTTGTCCCTGCCATGCCCAGGGGATGCCTGGGAGGCAGCTGGGCTGGGGGTGGAGGTGGGGCCTGGGCTGCTGTTTTGTTAAATGTGTGCCCATCTCTGTGCTGACACCATTGGAAAGCCAGAAGGCCTTGAAACCCAGTCCCTGCCCTCAAAATGCCTGGCAGAGACTCGGGGCAGAGGATCTAGGGGCCCAGGCTCTGGTTGCGCAGTCTCCAGAGAAAGGGAATTATTCCTGAAGACCCACTTCCCTCTTCCTATCTCCATCACTCCTGCCTTGGGCTTCTCCCCGCAGCACCAGCCCCACTCAGAGCTCGCTGGTGGACTCCCAGGCCAGTAAGACGCTGCCCATCCCAACCAGCGCTCCCGTCGCTCTCTCCTCCACGGGGAAGCCCGTTCTGGATGCAGGTAATGGTCCCAGCCCACTCACCCCTACTCCCAGCAGGGGCTTCCTCCTGGGGAAGTGTGGATCGGGGGAGCCAGGAGGGAGCTTCTCCTTTGTGGGTATGGTCTGAGAAGGGGGATTAAGGTTAACCCCAGGTTTCTGGCTTCTTGAGTTGGTGCTGTGGCTCTGGCACTTACTAGTGACTATTCTTTTCTTTTTGAAACAGAGTCTCACTCTGTTGCTCAGGCTGGAGGGCAGTGGCACCCATTTTGGCTCACTGCAACCTCCACCTCCCAGGTTCAAGAGATTCTCCTGTCTCAGCCTCCCGAGTAGCTGGGTTTACAGGTGCTTGCCACCATGCCTGGCTATTTTTTTATTTTTATTTTTAGTAGAGACGGGGTTTTGCTATGTTGTCCAGATTGGTCTCAAACTCCTGACCTCAGGTGATCCACCTGCCTCAGCCTCCCAAAGTGCTAGGATTATAGGTGTGAACCACTGCGCCTGGCTGCTAGTGACTATTCTTTAATTCTTGTAGGCAGGAATTTTTTTCACAGCTTCATCCTCATGGCTTATAATTGCTACTCAGAAAATAGGTCTTTGTTGATTGATTTCATGACTTTGACTAGTTGTTCGAGCCTTTGAGCCTCAGTTGTCTCATCTATACAATGGTAATGGCAGAGACCGTGCAGGGTTATAAGCAGTGTAGCATTGTGTAGACGGCCTCTGTCAGAGTTAGCTCTTAGGCTGGACGCGGTGGCTCACGCCTGTAATCCCAGCACTTTGGGAGGCCAAGGTGGGTGGATCACGAGGTCAGGAGTTTGAGACCAGCCTGGCCAACATGATGAAACCACATCTCTACTAAAAATACAAAAATTAGCCAGGCGTGGTGGCGCGCGCCTGTAATCCCAGCTACTCAGGAGGCTGAGGCAGGAGAATCGCTTGAACCCGGGAGGCGGAGGTTGCAAGGTTGCAGTGAGCCGAGATTGCACCGCTGCACTCCAGCCTGAGCAGCAGAATGAGAATCAGTCTCAAACAAAACAAAACAAAACAAAACAAAACAAACAAACAAAACCCTCAAGAGTTAGCTCTTAGGGAAAGATGCCAGGTTACTCATTTTAGGACTTGCAGTTCTAGTGGCTGACACGAGGTGGCAGTAGTGCTCCGGCCAGAGTTTCTGAAAGTGCGGTCCTGTCTGGCAGCATTGGCACCAGCTGGGAACTTGTTAGGAAAGCAAATTATGGGCCCCATCCCAGACCTAGAGAATCAGAAACTGCACTTTAACAAGATCTCCAGGGCACTCATGTGCACATTAACGTTTGAGAAGCACTTAACTGGCATATACTACTTTTTAAACATCTAAACATGGACTTCAATAAAGTGCAATCACTAGCTCTATGATCTCTGTAAGTGACAAAAGGGAAAAAGGAAGCGAGTTTAGTACCGAGGTGTGAAGGAGTAGATCCAGATAGGGGTTAAGAGCGTGGGCCCTGCAGTCCACCCGGCCTGGCCTGGCCTGGGCTGGGGCTCTACCACTTACTCTCAGGGTGACCTTGGGCAACTTAACGAACTTTCGTGAGCCTCAGCTCCCCTCATTTTTAAACTGAAGGTAGTGACGGTGCCTAGGGCATAGGGTTGGGGATCATTCATTCAGGGAACGCTTGTGGGGTGTGTTTATGTGCAGTGGGGACTCCATGCCTGCCCTCATCAAGCAGGTCTAGAGGGTTGGCCGGGAGGGGACTGGGTTCAACCTCTTCCTTCCCCTCACTGCTTGGCCCTCCCCACCCTGACTCCGGCCACACCAGCAGTGCTGCCAGATGCCGGTCACACCGGGCCCTCGTCCACAGTCCCCAAATTTTGGTCTATTGGACCTCAATTCCTTTGTTCTGGCTCCTAGACGCCTCAATTTCTCACCCTCTAGACACAGTTTGCCCTTCTCTCAGCCTTCAATAGTTGATCAGCTTCCTGGAGCCAGGCGAGGGAGGGCTGGATGAGATAAGAGCCTTGGCTTGGAAAGGACCTGTTGTTGTTAGCCATGATGGAAGCTGTGTCCCAGGAGAAGGAGGAAGTAGTCTGGGGCTGGGGCTGTCTTGTGTGGTTGCAGCAAGGCAAAGAGTGCGGGGCGTCTCTGTGTTCCAGGGCCAGTGCTCTTCTGGGTGATCCTGGTGCTGGCTGTGGTGGTCGGCTCCAGCGCCTTCCTCCTGTGCCACCGGAGGGCCTGCAGGAAGCGAATTCGGCAGAGTAAGTGGCTGTGTCCTTGGGGCCTTGGGGAGGACAGGTTGCTCTCTGCCAGCCTGGCCTGGGTTCTTTCCCTGCCTGCTCCTGCTCTCTGAGGCTGCCACCCCCAGCCTTCCTCCTGGTGTCGTTTCAGAGCTCCACCTGTGCTACCCGGTCCAGACCTCCCAGCCCAAGCTAGAGCTTGTGGGTGAGTGTCCAGCCGTCCAAAGGGGCTGCCCGAGCCAGAGGAACACAGGGCAGCTCTGGGCCTGGGGCGTGGGCTCCAGAGACTGAACTTCTACCCCAGCCTCGAAGCTCCCTGTCTGTGGCTCCTGTCGCATTCTGTACATCTGTAGGGATGCAATGTGGGTGAAAACTCATGCGTGTGGAGAATGCAATGAGGTGAAGACTGTACTGGGTGTGACGACTGTGTGGCTTGCCCAGAGCCAGAGCAGCACCTGGATGGATGCTGGCATGAACGTTTAAAAGTCTATCTTGTCTGTCACTTTTTCCTCCAGTACCCCCAGGGGGCATTCCTGCCAGCCTTGCCTTCCTCTCTACATTCTACCCTCCCTTTCTCCCTCTCCCTCCTTCTCTTTCTCTTTCCCCTCTCTCTCCCTCTTCTACCACCTGGCAAGTCAGCCCAGGGGCAGGAGGGGAAAGGAGCACATGGGGCAAGAGGGACCCTGGTTCTGCCACTTACAAGCTGTGTGACCCCGGGTGAGTTACTGAATTGTCCTGTGTCTCAGTTTCCTCATCCGGAAAATGCAGATGGTAGAATCTACTTCAGAGGCTTGGCCTGTGGATTCGTCGAGGTCGGGCTGTTAAGCGCATCGTGGAGTACCTGCCTGCAGTCGGTGGCTGCTGCCTATTGACAGGCTGGCCTGTGCCTGGGGCTTTTTCCTTCCTGGAAGCTTCAGGCCTTCCTGAGTCCTGGGTGCTTCTGACCCCCTCCCTGGTCCCTGCACTCTGATCCCTGCCCAGCCTCTGGGCCAGCTCTTCCAGGCAGCCCTTGGGAGCTGGAACCCTCCTCACCTGTCCAGGCAGGGTCGTCTCTACAGCGTGTGTCTTCTAGCTCTCACCTGGGGCAGGGGGCTCCCAGCTATCTTGTGCCAAGCACCTTCTCTCTCCTGGGCAGCCCCTTCAAGGCAGGCCAGGGTCTTCCTCAGCACTGCATGGCATGGATTGGGTGCCTGCTCTGTGCTGGGCTCTGATGGGGGAATCGTCTGAGCCTTCGTTTCTGATTTGCAAGGTGGGCTCCCATACAGGCTTCCTGTACTCCCCCAGTGATGACCTTTGTTCTGCAAGGAGGAGGCAGGGCTCAGCAAGGTGGACGGCTGGCCCAGGGCCACACAGCCTGGCAGTGGCACAGCCAACCTCAGGCACTGGTCCTAGGGGTTTTGGTTTGTAAAGGGCTCAGCCCTGTCCCCTCTTCCTTCCCCCCGCCAGCTCTGTCCACCACCGCAATGCCTACCCAAGAGCCACGTGCTCAGCCTAAGGCCAGGCCCTGGCCCGTCCCCTCATCTCCCCAGGACCCTTGCAGAGGCCCTTGCATAGGCTGACTGTTGACTTGGGCACAAAAACACAGTCCACTGAGGCATGTTTTGAATTTGATGAGTTTCACAAGCAAGCGCTCTGGTCCCTGTGCAAGGGGGGTTTTTGTGTTTTGATAGTTTCAAGCCTGTTTCCATGACCTGTCAGGCTGACTGTCTCATTGAAACCGGCGTTTGCTTTCTTGACATTTTTCTAGTATTAGAATTTCCATTGCCGTCAGTTTATTTTTTTTCTTCAAACCTCTGTGAGAGCAGTTTTGTTACAGAAGAAAAAAAGAAAGAGAGAAAACACCTTCCCCTAAGAAGCCAGGTCTACAAAGAACTGAGCCCTGAGACTCAATGGTGGACATCTTATCTCAGGTCGTTTTTGACCCTCTAGCTTCTGGTGGGACCTCGGGGTCTGGGTTCCGAGGCTCAAGATGGACAGAAAGTGAAGCCAAGACAGGCAAGCTCACAGGGCACCGGGTGAGAATGGACCGAGCTGGCCGGATGCCCCTTTCCCTCCTGAGCCGTGGGTGGTGAAGGAGGGAAGGAGCACCGGTTTATTGGTTCGTTCATTCATCTATTCACATGGTCTTCATGGAGCACTTCCTTCTTGCAGGCTCTGTGCTGGGCCCAGAAGCTGTTCTAGCTCCCTCCAAGCTTTTAGACTAATTCCGACTGCCCGCAGAGGCCAAAGGCAGATGGGAGGGGAGTGTGCGCCCCTTGGCCTCCCACATCCCAGACCTGGGGCAGAGGGTGCTCTTGGTTCCTTTGAGCAGTGAGCACATCAGGGATCTGTGGTCCGTGCAGGTGCGATGAGAGTCCCACCAACCAGCCCTCGAGTGGATCGACCTTCCCGTGTGTGTCCTCGGTGACAGGCATTTGCAAAGCACACACGTGATCTCATCCACTCCTCCGGTGGCCTGTGAGGTACCTACTGTTATCCCTGTCGCACAGATTAACAGCCTAAGGCACAGGATGGTGAAGTAATTCGTTTAAGGCCACGTGCTGGGTGAGCGGTAGGACGGGGGTTTTATCGTGGTTGTTGAGATGTTTGTAAAAAGATTTTTCACCCCTGGCACCATTGACATTTGGGAATGGATGGTTCTTTGCTGTGGATCGCTATCCTATAGGACGTTCTGCAGCCCCTCTAGACGCCGTAACCTTCCCTACTTGGGACAACCAAAAATGTCTCTAGACATTGCCATGTGGCCCCTGGGGAAAAACTCCTCGTTGAGAACCACTGGTCTAAAATTCTTTTTTTTGAGACAGAGTCTCGCTCTGTCACCCAGGCTGGAGTGCACTGGTGCCATCTGGGTTCACTGCAACCTCCGCCTCACGGGTTCAAGTGATTCTCCTGCCTCAGCCTCCTGAGTAGCTGGGATTACAGGCTCCTGCCACCATGCCTGGCTAATTTTGGTATTTTTAGTAGAGACGGGGTTTCACCGTGTTGGCCAGGCTGGTCTCAAACTCCTGACCTCATGATCCGCCTGCCTCGGCCTCCCAAAGTGCTGGGTTTGCAGGCATGAGCCACCATGCCTGGCCTTAAAATTCTTTTAATCCTTCATTTTTATGAGCACTTGAGTCATTTTCTATTATTCCAGGGAGATTTAGGTTGAAAGAAATTCTTTTTTGTTTTGAAACAGTTTCAAACTTATAGAAATGGTATAAGTATGAAGAATTTATTTTGACCTGAACCATTTGAGAGTAACTGACTGACTGGATGTCTCTCACCCCGAAAACTTCAGTGTGTGTTTCAGACAGACAAGGGTGTATTTTACACGATGTGGTAAGGATCGTCAGAATTGGAATTCACACTGATACATGACCCACAATGAATTCTCAGGCCCTGTTGAAGTTTCTTTATTTGTCCCAATAATGTCCTTTATAGCAGAGGACTCCAGCTCAGGGCCACGTGTTACATTTGCTTGTCTGGTTTCTCGAGTCTCCTTCTGTCCGGATCTGTTCCCCAGGCGTTTCCTTCACTTAACTGGGAAGAGCGCAGGCTGGTGATCTCGTGGATGCTCCTTGCTTTGGGTTTGTCTGGTGTTTTCTCCCGAGTGGATTTAGGTCATGCATCTTGGGCTGGAAGGTCCCAGGAATGATGCTGGCCTCTTCTCTCTCAGGGCGTCCTGCCAGGTTTCGATGTGTCCCTTTCCTGGTGCTGTGTACTTTGAGCGCTCGACGGAGGTGATGTCCTGCCGGGCCTCTCCACTGTGACGTCTCCATTTGCTCCTCGGTCATTACTAAGTCTTTAGGGGCGTTACTTGAGACTATGTCAATAGCCCATTCTTCAGCAGACCTTCATTTTCTCTATTTATTTGTTTATTTTTTTGAGACAGGGTCTGGCTCTGTCACCCAGGCTGGAGTGCAGTAGTGTGATCTTGGCTTACTGCAACCCCCGCCTCCTGGGTTCAAGCAATTCTCCTGCTTCAGCCTCCCAAGTGGCTGGGATTACAGGCGTGTGCCACAATGCCTGGCTCATTTTTTGTATTTTCAGTAGAGACAGAGTTTCACCATGTTGGCCAGGCTGGTCTCGAACTCCTGACCTCAAGTGGTCCTCCCGCCTCGGCCTCCCAAAGTTCAGGGATGACAGGCGTGAGCTGCCACCGCACCCAGCCCGGAACTTTATTTTCTTCACTTACATATTTATATCTGTATGGATTCATGGGGCCCTGTTCTGTTCAATGGGTTGTAATCTCTTACCATCATTTTTTATTCTGATGCTCAAATGGTCCCAGATGAGGTCAGGGAGAGCCCCTTTAAGCTGGCTCTTGTGTGCTTTGGCGTATCCTCATCCTGTGCTTTGAGCACGTCCCTTATTCTGAGATGTTCCCAGCTTAACTTGTGTGCTCCTGCCCCGGCCCTGGAATCAGCTCCCTCTCCAAGGAGCCCGGGGTTTGCATCTCGGGGTACCTGTTGCCAAAGCCTAGCTGAACCTCTGTGCCAAACTCCCCCCTTGGGCCTGTTCTGCTTCCCACAGCACTGGGGAATCACAGGCCAGAGAGGGGAGGGGACTAAAAGTGGAGAATAACAGGGATGGAGGGGACCGAGAGCTTTACATCGCATGTGAGAACGCACGTGCTCCGTGAGTGTGGGCTTCAGAGCAGCCTGTGACACCGTGCACTTGTGCAAGGGGGACTGCTGCTGCCCAGCATGGTCCTGGACTTGTGTCCTGGGGGTACCAGACAGGCTTAGGAGAAGACAGTGGTTATTCCAAAAGGCAAGGAAACCAACAAATAAGACTAGCAGATAGAATCAACATTTTTAGGGGAGGAGCAGTTATGAAATCTGACCTCTGTACTTGGCAAGATTTGTTCTGGGTCTTTATGAAAATCCTCATGGGTTGTAACATGGCTCTCGTCAATGTCAGAGCCTTCCAGATTCCGCTTTTTTACCTCTGTGATTTTACACTTGTTTGGGAGAGTCGGTATTGAACTCTGGCTTTCCATTCAGTGTGATGGAGTGCAGAGCCATGTTACTTACCATCCTGGGCTTTTCCTGAACCTGCTGTGTGCTCAACAGCATCCTGGACACCTTCTTTTTAAAATATTTTAATTTTTAAAAATTCTAAGTAGGCCAGGTGTGGTGGCTCACACCTGTAATCCCAGCACTTTGGGAGGCCAAGGTGGGTGGATCACCAGAGGTCGAGAGCTCAAGACCAGCCTGGCAAACAAGACAAAACCCCATCTCTACTAAAAATAAAAAAATTAGCCAGGCGTGGTGGCACACGCCTGTAATCCCAGCTACTCGGGAGGCTGAGGCAGGAGAATTTCTTGAACCTGGGAGGTGGAGGTTGCAGTGAGCTGAGATTGCACCACTGCACTCCAGGCTGAGCAACAGAGCGAGCCTCCGTCTCCAAACAAACAAACAAACAAACAAACAAAAAATCTAAGTGGCCTTCATTTTATATATATATATATATATATATATATATATTTTTTTTTTTTTTTTTTTTTTTTTTTTTTTGGAGACAGGGTGTCACTCTGGAGTGCCATGGTACAATCATGGCTCACTGCAGCCTTGACCTCCTGGGTTCAAGTGATCCCTCAGCCTCCCCAGTAGCTGGGACTACAGATACACACCACCACGCCCAGCTAACTTTTCTATTTTTTGTAGAGACCGGGTCTCCCTTTGTTGTGCAGGCTGGTCTCGAACTCCTGAGCTCAAGTGATCTGCCCACCTCGGCCTCCCAAAGTGCTTGGATTATAGGCGAGAGCCACTGTGCCCAGCTAGTCCTCATTTTTTTTTTTTGAGGCAGAGTCTCTCTCTGTTGCCCAGGTTGGAGTGCAATGGCACAATCTCAGCTCACTGCAACCTCTGCTTCCCGGGTTCCAGCAATTCTCCTGCCTCAGCCTCCCGAGTAGCTGGGATTATAGGCGCGTGCCACCATGCCCAGCTAATTTTTGTATTTTTAGTAGAGATGGGGTTTCACCAGGTTGGCCAGGCTGGTCTGGAACTCCTGGCATCGTGATTTGCCCACCTCAGCCTCCCAAAATACTGGGATTACAGGCATGAGCCACCACGCCCAGTCTCATTTTTAAAAATAGTTTTAGACATACAGAAAATTGGAGAAGACAGCACAGGAGTTCCCACATGCCCCACACCCAGTTTCCTCTGTGATTAGCATCTTAAGCCAGCATCGTTCATTTGTCAAAATATGTGAGCCATTATTGACACAGGATTACAAACGAAAGCCCACGCTGTGTTCAGGGTTCCCTTGCATTGCCTAAGGTTCCAGGATCCCATCCAGGAGCCACGTCACATTCAGTCATCACGTCGCCTTAGGCTCCTCTGGCCTGTGGCCGTTTCTCAGATCTTGTTCTCAAGACCGGTTTTCCTGATGGCCTTGGCAGTTTTTGAGTATTGATCAGGTGTTTTGCGGGACGCTTGTCTCCTGGGATCTGTCTGATGTCTTCCCCATGATTAGACTGGAGTTATGCGTTGGGGGAAGAAGACCACAGAGGTGAAACATCATGCTCATCACATCAAATCTTGTTTGGGCCCAGTGGCTCATGCCTGTAATCCCAGCACTTTGGGAGGCCAAGCCTGGCAGATCACCTGAGGTCAGGAGTTTGAGACGAGCCTGGCCAACATGGTGAAACCCCGTCTCTACTGAAAATACAAAAATTAGCCGGGTGTCATGACACGCACCTGTAGTCCCAGCTACTTGGGAGGCTGAGGCAGGAGGATCACTTAAACCCCAGAGGCAGAGGTTGCATTGAGCTGAGAACGTGCCACTACACTCCAGCCTCGGTGACAGAGCGAGACTCCATCTCAAAAAAAAAAAAAAAAAAAATCAACCTGATTTACCACTGGGCACCTTCACTTTTGATATCTCTTTTAATATTCTCAACAAGCCCCAAAGTTGATGTGATTCATCCCATTTTCCAGCTAGGAGGACAGAGGCTCGGAGAAGGGAAGTAATATTGTGCTGAGTTTCACCGCCAAGGAGGCCCCTGCTCCAGGGTGGCTAAGCGGCCTCATTGTTTTTGACATTTGGCTGGTTTTCAATTTGAGGGTTATTATAAACCCGCTGCTGTGCTCGGCCTATTTGTTTTCTTTCGGGTTATTTCCTGAGGGTGTGTTCCCTCAAGAGGGATGACTGGGTAAAGAGTGTGAGGTTTTTGTTGCCAGATGGCTCTTTAGAAAAATGGAACCAGCCTGCAGGGTATGGGCAGCTCTGCGATCCCGTTCACCCACTTCCCCTTCAAGGCCGAGTTGTGTCATTTTTATTTATTTTGTTTTGTTACTTTGTCACACTTTTTTTTTTATTATTCTGTTGGCCACCCCCAGTGACTTGGTACCAAAGAACAGTTGGCTGCTTGTAAAACTCAAAATCACTCTGGAGGGACCATGATTTAGTTTCACTGATGTCATTGAAAAGAATGTGCCTCGGCCGGGTGCGGTGGCTCACGCCTGTAATCCCAGCACTTTGGGAGGCCGAGGCGGGTGGATCACAAGGTCAAGAGATCGAGACCAGCCTGGCCAACATGGTGAAACCCCGTCTCTACTAAAAATATAAAAATTAGCTAAGCATGGTGGTACGTGCCTATAATCCCAGCTACTCGGGAGGCTGAGGCAGGAGAATCGCTTGAACCCAGGAGGCGGAGGTTGCAGTGAGCCAAGATTGCGCTGCTGCACTCCACCCTGGCGACAGAGTGAGACTCCATCTCAAAAAAAAAAAAAAAAAAATTACCCCTGGCCGGGCAAGGTGGCTCATGCCTGTAATCCCAGCACTTCGAGAGGCCGAGGCGGGCAGATCACCTGAGGTCAGGAGTTCGAGACCAACCTGGCCAACATGGTGAAACCTTGTTTCTACTAAAAATACAAAAATTAGCCGGGCGTGGTGGCACATGTCGGTAATCCCAGCTACTTGTGAGAATTGCTTAAACCTGTGAGGCGGAGGTTGCAGTGAGCCAAGATCGTGCCACTGCACTCCAGCCTGGGTGACAGAGTGAGACTCTGTCTCAAAAAAAGAAAAAATTACCCCTAAGAGTGTTTCCCAAACTCACCTAGTGTCCACACAGCGTGTTCAAATGGTCAGTCTTGCGTATACTTTATCCTACTTGTTGACTGAGCACTGGTGAGCATATCTGTGAGGACTCAGGGCTGGTGGCTCTCCAGAGCTGCTGAAGTCAGAGATGTGTGCAGGAGGTGGCGTGGCTGGCATACGGGCATCTTGGTGGCAGATTTGTCTAGCCAGGGATGTGTGCCTGACAACAGCATATTCCAGATCTCCGTAGGTAGCGTTCTCAGGAGTGGTTAAAAGCTGGGCATCCCTGGAGGATGGTCTGCTCTGGGAACTGACTTGCTCCAGGATGAGCTAGATGCCCGGATGCCCTCTCACCTTTCTCAGATGGCCAGTGAGCCAAGGTTAAATGTTAAATGTCAATATGTGCTTGGGCGTGACCTGGCCCCTGTTTAATATGGGAGAACAATGGGAGTGGAGGGTAGAGGTTTGAGATGAGAAGATAGAGGTTGTGCGTTGAGAATCATTGTATCAGCACCTCCTGAGCCTACAAAAGGATGGGATTGAAGGAAATGAGATGGCCCGAGAGCAGTTGTCCTCCTCGAAGGCTGCCACCTGGGTGCTTTCAGGCACAAGAAAGACAAAATCGAAGTCCAGCTGGAGTCAGAAGGGCTCCACAGCAGACTGGCTTCGGGCGTGTCCCAGGCAGGGTCCGGGTAGCATCTGCAGGATCCATCATCCTGTCTCCATGACCTGCCTTGAGGTCCTCCATGTGGATTTTGCCTGGTATTCCAGAGAATTCGGGGCTCTCCACACCCTGGAGACAGTAAGGTGGGCGCAGCAGCCACAGACGAGCCTCTGACCCAGTGGAAGCCTCCTGGGCTCTGGTTGGGCCTGTGCTTCTCGTGAACCAATCCTTGCATGTGCGCGGGGGTGGGGGTTGGGAGAGTGGTTCAGTGTGTTCATTGGTTTAGTCATTAGGAATGAGAGTGGCAGCCAGGTGTGGTGGCTCACGCCTGTAATCCCAGCACTTTGCAAGGCCAAGGCGGGCAGATCTCTGGAGGTCAGGAGTTTGAGACCGGCCCGGCCAACATGGTGAAACCCCGTCTCTACTGAAAATACAAAAAAATTAGCTGGGGTTGGTGGCACGAGCCTATAATCCCAGCTATTCGGGAGGCTGAGGCATGAGAATCACTTGAACCCAGGAGGCGGAGGTTACATTGAGCCGAGATCATGCCACTGCACTCTAGCGTGGGCGACAGAGTGAGACTCCATCTCAAAAAAAAAAAAAAAGGAATGAGAGTGGCCAGGGGATAGAGGTGGTCCCCTGTCCTCCATCTGCCACTGGAGAAGTGAGCCTCCTTGCCTTGAGCTGGGGTGGGCACTGACTCTGAAACCCATCCAAGGCTCTCCAGACTGAGGACCTGACCCCTGGGCTGAGTTCAGCACCACCTGTGATCCAGGAGGACCATTTGCCAATAGTTGGGGTGGGTGGGGCCGGGGGCTGCCAGACTCCTTGGTGAAGTTGCTGCTCTTGCTTTTTGCAGATTCCAGACCCAGGAGGAGCTCAACGGTAAGTACCCCTCCCTTGCCCCCACCTCAGCTTCGTGCCCCTAAATCTGACTCCTTCCCTAACAGATCTGAAGTTTTGAGAGCTTCTGGGGGAAGGGAGAGGGAGGGGACGGAAGGGCCATTCCCCTCCCACAGTGCCCAGGGTGCAGGCCCGTCCTGCAAGTTCAGGCTGAGTCTGACCCACCACAGGGACCTCTGTGCACAGGGGCCTCGCCTGGGGCCTCAGCCAGGCCTTGGCTAAGGATGGAGAGCCCCACCCTCATAGCAGCCTCCAGCTCCTGGCTCAGCCTGCCGGGAATTTCCAGAAGGGCCTGCACACAGTGGATTTGGTTTGGGCCACTTTTGGGTACCAGGTCTGGTCAGGAGGAAGACTGTGTTCATTTTCCCCTTTTCTTTACTCTTCCATGAATCTCATCCTCCAAGCTGGATGACAGAGCAGGTGGCTATGGTCCATTCCTTTTTTTTTTTTTTTTCCCATCTATCAGTTCTTCCATTACTTTCTTTTAATTCAAGCATTCATACATTAAGAAGGGTTTCTATCCTTTCATTTTTCAATATAATATACACAACCATAATGCTAGTTCAGTTTCAAATTATGGGGGATCACATTCGAATATGCTTGGATGTGACAAGTGGCTGTTACAATACTGAGAAATTTCATGAAAGAGGTATTCAACAATTTGTAAGGTAATCAAATATGTTTTTGCTGCATAGGCCAATGCATTAATAGTAACTTGTTTTAAAGTGCAGTCTTTTGGCCGGATATGATGGCTCACACTTAAAATCCCAGCATTTTGGGAGGCGGAGGCAGGCGGATCACCTGAGGTCAGGAGTTCGAGACCAGCCTTGCCAACATAGTGAAACCCCGTCTCTACTAAAACTACAAAAAGTATCCAGGTGTAGTGGCACACGCCTGTAGTCCCAGCTACTCAGGAGGCTGAGGCAGGAGAATCGCTTGAGCCTGGGGGACAGAGGTTGCAGGGAGCCGAGATTGCACCACTGCTCTCCCAGCCCGGGTAACAGAGTGAGACTCCATCTGAAAAAAAAAAAAAAAGGCAGTCTTTTAGCCTTCATATTATTATGAAAGAGTATTCAAGATTATGTATTAAGGTTGGTGCCATTTGCCATTAAAAGTAATGGCAAACCTGGTTTAACCCTTCTGATAGGTAGTTGTGGATGTTGGGGTTGAGAACAGAATAATCTTTGTCTGGAGTGACACCACACTCTAGAATTTCCACTTTGAAAAATACTCAGTTCTTTTTTTTTTTTTTTTTTAATTTTTTTAGTATTTATTGATCATTCTTGGGTGTTTCTCAGAGAGGGGGATTTGGCAGGGTCATAGGACAATAGTGGAGGGAAGGTCAGCAGATAAACATGTGAACAAAGGTCTCTGGTTTTCCTAGGCAGAGGGCCCTGCCGCCTTCTGCAGTGTTTGTGTCCCTGGGTACTTGAGATTAGGGAGTGGTGATGACTCTTAACGAGTGAAGAATACTCAGTTCTAAGCTGTGATTCCTGGTAGAACAAACTTTATTTTTCTAGCCCAGCAGTGATCTAGAAGCTGAGGAATCTCAGCGCCTTTTAAAAGTTATTATGTGGTTTTGTTTTAAAAAGCTCCTGTTTTGGGAAAGTAGAATTTATGGGTATAACATATGTTCATTATTTGTACATAAAATAAAACCATTTAAAAAGTAAAAAATAATAATAATAATAATGGCAAAAACGTGATTACTTTTGCACCAATCTAAAAGATACGCCCTCTGTGCCTTGAGAATCATTGCGTCAGCACGGGCATCCCTGCCTCCTCTGAATTACTCAAACTCACTCCATTTTGAAGGCATCAGGACATTTCATGAGGCCACTTCTTTGCCCTTACCTGTAAAAATCAAAAACTAAACTGACACTTTCCTCATGACATAGCTGTTTTTTTGTTTTTGTTTTTTGTTTTTTTTGTTTTTTTTTTAGCATTTAGAAAATATTTATTAATAATATACATGAATTTAGATTATATAGTATAGAGGTCACCGGGCTTGTCACTTGAACTAACAGTAGTCTGTTTTTAGAATGCTTGAGTGTGATCATAAAAGACTACTTTCCAGGATATCGGGGCTGGGGAGCTGGAGGGGCTGCTCCAGGAGGTGGGGGACCTGGAGCTGGTACTTACAGACTTGGGTGCTTATGAGTGTGGGTTATGGACCAGATGCCAGGGTTCAAATCCTAGCTCAGATACTTATTGATGGTATAACCCTGGGCAAATTACTCGACTGCTCTGTGCCTCAGTTTCCTCATCTGTAAAATGGGGAGTGGGCTGTTACCCACCTCATACAGTGGTTGTGAGGATTAACATATGTCAAGGACTTTAGGACAGGGCCACAGACGTGGCGAGCACCCTGTGAGTCGCTGACTGCTACCCCTACTATTTAGTACAAATTAAAAGCAACAGACTTCACCCAGAAAGCTGAGAAGCCCGGGGCAGCTCATGGTAGCTTTAAAGCAGAAAGGGAGACTCACTGGGGTCTGTAGAGATGAAAAAAAAAAGGGGCCTCCCAGTTCAGAGACTGGTGGGGAGGTTGGGGGTACCCTGCAGCAGCACCCATTCCCCTCCCACAGCAGCTGAGGAGTGGTGCGTCGGTGACAGAACCCATCGCGGAAGAGCTAGGGTTAATGAGCCAGCCACTGATGGAGACCTGCCACAACGTGGGGGCAGCCTACCTGGAGAGCCTGCCGCTGCAGGATGCCAGCCCGGCCGGGGGCCCCTCGTCCCCCAGGGACCTTCCTGAGCCCCGGGTGTCCACGGAGCACACCAATAACAAGATTGGTGAGTCAGCCTGTTTTGGGAGGCCCTCTGCAGCCCAGGGGCAGATGGGAGATGAATACGGGGCCCTGGGCCCTGGAAGGGACCTGGAGACCCTGGAGTTGAAAGGCCCAGGAAAGGAGAGGCATGGATTCTTCACCCCAATTGAAGTTTCTGTAAGTAGGGACAGCAAGGGTACTTACCTCGTAGGCCATTGTGCGAATTCATGAGCCAGTGTGCATGAGGTGCCTGCTGTTACTCATAAAAAATGAACACCACCCCAGCCCCCAACACCGAGCACCCGAGGGGACAGGAGGAAGACGTGCCAGTGGTCACAGGACCTGCCACTTGTCTGGCGCATTCCGGGCACTGTGTAGGTGCCATCTCTTCATCTCTGATGGTCTCACCACCTTCTTTGGATGGTGTCTTTCTCCCCATTTTTCAGTTGGGGAGACTGTGGCTCAGAGGGTGAAGTGATTTTCCCCATTGCATGGCTTCTAAGTGGCACAGCTGGGACTCGTCCCGTATCTGCTGGGCCCTGAAGCCCGTGGTTTGTCCACGTTACCACCCACCCTCTGCAGAAGCAGGAGGCCAGATGGGGCCCAGATGTTCAGAGCTTCCCAATGGCAGCTGCTGCCAGCCTGGACAGACATTGGCTTTGGCCTCCTGTGGGCCTCCCTGCCTCCTCTCTTGCTTCTCATCACCTTGGTACGGCATTTTCCCCAAAATGTATACCTGACCCTATTGCACTCCTGCCGAGAAGCCTCCAGCGGCTTCCCATTCCCTATGGGATGAATTCCAGCATTCTTATTCCAGCACTCAAGGCTGACAGCAAGTTGTAGCTCCCCGACCAGACTCACCTACCTTCTGACCCCACAGTCTGTCCCTCCCCCTCATGGCAGTCTCCCAAATTTACAGACCCCTCTCTCACTTCTGAACTTCTCAATGGGAGCTACCCCCTCGCCTGAAATAGCCAACTCCACTGCCTTGAATCCAGTTAATTCTGGATATCCTGGGGACCCTGCTTATTTGCCCCTTCCTCCAGGAAGCCTTCTGTGCCCTCTCCACTGTGCTATGCTCCCTAAGAACCCAGGCCTCCCCTACCCGGTGTCCTAGCACCCAGTGGTGTGACTGCGTGTTTATAGCCTTCCTCCACCTCCACCTGGCTTTGTGCTCCCTGTGGGCAGGGCCTTGGTGGACCCCACCTCTGTCACTTCTGGAGGGGTAACTGGCACTGGGATAATACTGAAGAGTCATTTGTAATTGTCCTGTGCATTTCTATAGCAGACAGTGGTGGCCAGAACTCTTCAGGGCAGTCATCTTCTCTTTTTATTTTTTCAGCCTCCTGAGTAGCTGGGATTATGGGCGAGTGTCATCATGCCTGGCTAATTTTTTGTATTTTTAGTAGAGATGGGGTTTCACTATGTTGGCCAGGCTGGTCTGGAACTCCTGGCCTCAAGGTGATCTGCCTGCCTTGGCCTCCCAAAGTACTGGGATTATAGGCATGAGCCACCATGCCCAGCCTGGGCAGTCTTTTGTAACAAACTGAAACTTTTGAAATGGTAGCTTTTAGTAAGTTTTATTTGAAAAGTATGTATTTTGGGAAATACCATCAAAGGCTTCTTCAGAATTCCTAAGAAGTCCTAACTGGAACATCTGAGTCCACACTGAGTACAGTGCCTGGAATCCCAGGGGTGGGGTTCAGAGGGTGTTTGATGGGGAGGAGAAGGAAGTACCAGGCTCCCAGGCAGCTGGCTCAGGTGTGGGCTGCCCTCCCCTGGCATGGCCTGCAGGCCTTGCTGGTGAGTGGATCGGGGGCCACCTCCGCCATGGTGGAAAGGGAAGGCCTTGGAGGTTCTCTTGGGCACCCAAGACACAGGCAACCCCCTTGTCCTCCTATTGCCAGCCCAGGGGAGCGTTCCCCCTTCCCATCCAGTTCCCAAGAGGGGTCACACTGGGGTCTGTACATCATCCCTCTTCCCCTGGGAACCAGGCAAGGGAAGAACCCCTTTCCCCCCAACTTCCTCACCTGCCCTCCCCACATAGCCAAGATGAATTCCCTGGACTCTGGAGCTCTGGGGAGGGGGCAGGAAATCCATGCAGCCCTTGGAAGCCACCCCCACAGCCTGGGGAGTAGGCAGCCTGTGATGGGGGCAGAGCCAGAGCGGGGCAGACCCCTCATGGCCGGCTCTGAAGTTTCCAGACCCCTCTCTCACTTCTGAGCTCAGTGGGAGCTGCTTCCTCACCCGGAGCAGCCAATTCCACCGCCTTGAATCCAGTTAATTCCAGATTTCCTGGGGACTCTGCCCATTTCCCTGAGGAATGTGAGGGGACCAGCCTGTCCCCAGCTGTGGCTCCTTCTCCCTAATCCAGCACCCCCACCCCCACTTCCCTCCCACCTGACCCCACCCGCCTCTCATCTTCTCTGCCCATCCCCCTCTGGGCCTTCTCTCCCCTCCTGGGGTCTCCTTTCTCACCACCCCCAGCCCCCATCTTTTGCCCAGCCCTATATAGGGCTCCTAGGACCGGGAGCCCACAAGCCTTGATGGAGGTGTGGGGAGTGCTGAGGCCCTGCTCTGTTTTGGGGTCTATGGGGGCGCCCAGCCCATAGCCTGTCCCGCACTCTGGGCCTTCTCCTCTTGCTGCCGTTTGGCGCACTTCTCTCTTTCCTGGGGGTGTTCAAAACCAGAATAGAAGAACCAGCGTCATGCAATAGGGTTGAGGGTGTGGGGGACTCGAGAACCTTTTTGGGGTTCCTGAACCTGAGGGGTATAACTGCATTACCCAGAAAGGCAGGGGTCCCTGCACCCCCACCCCACCCCAGCTCTCAAGTTCCCTCTTGAGCTTCCCCATTCTGGCCTCCAGAGTCCAGCGCAGAACAGCTGGGAGCCAGCCCACCCTGAGCCAGACACCATCAGCTGGGCGGAGGCCAGGCTTCCCCACTCCCCAGCTCCTCGGGCCACTGAACCTGAGCCTCCATGTCCCCTCTATCAGAAGGCCACACCAGAAGCCCCCACATCAGACTGTGGCGAGGACCGGCCATCTGTCCAAGCTCCCACCATGTGCTCGCAGCACAGCCATGCACGCTGCAGGCAGGAGATCGGCTCTGAGCAGTAAGCCCTGAAATTCACGGCCTGAGCCAGGCTGTCTCAATCATGGGCTGCCGAGACCTATTGAGGGGGCCGGGTTTTCTGCAGGATGTGACAGGCTGGCTGAGTTTGCCCGGACCGAGGGGACTCCCAGGACACGGGACTTGCAGTACTAGAACCTGGAATGTTCCCGGGCAAGCTGGACAAGTTGGTCACCCCGGGTTTTGGCTGCAGGTACACAGATAGGAGCAGAAAGGGCCACCAGGCGGAGTGGGTGGTTTTTTTTGGGATTTCTCCTAACTACGTGGCGACCTTGGGCAGGTCATTTAACCTCTCCAGGCTTCAGGTTCTTATCTGTAAATGGGAATCTTGATGGGGTCCTCCTTGCAGGAGGGCTGGGGACCCAGGAGCGGGGGTGTGGAAACTGCTCAGCTCTGCTGTTTCTGCTCGTGCTCTGGTTACCCACGGCTTTGCCTGTTTTTGTCCACAGTTTGCTTTCTCTCCCACCCTGTCCTCTTCTTCCCTACCCATCCCCAGAGAAGTGCTGAGAAAATCCTAAGTACAAGTGGGCTGGTTCTTAACTCCTCAAGGCCCAGCTCCTAGCTGTTGTATTTCCTCTGAGCCCCCAGGATGCCTGTAAAGTACATCAGAGAGGCTGTGCCATCAGCCTGAAGCCACCCGGCAGGTGTACCAGCACTGGGCCTCGGCCCTTCTCTGCCTCTTTGCTCCCATCCTGGCTGGTGCTCTGGCCTCCCTCGCTCACCCATCCTTTTGCCTTGCAGAGAAAATCTACATCATGAAGGCTGACACCGTGATCGTGGGGACTGTGAAGGCTGAGCTGCCGGAGGGCCGGGGCCTGGCGGGGCCAGCAGAGCCCGAGTTGGAGGAGGAGCTGGAGGCGGACCATACCCCCCACTACCCCGAGCAGGAGACAGAACCGCCTCTGGGCAGCTGCAGCGATGTCATGCTCTCAGTGGAAGAGGAAGGGAAAGAAGACCCCTTGCCCACAGCCGCCTCTGGAAAGTGAGGCCTGGGCTGGGCTGGGGCTAGGAGGGCAGCAGGGTGGCCTCTGGGAGGCCAGGATGGCACTGTTGGCACCAAGGTTGGGGGCAGAGGCCCATCTGGCCTGAACTGAGGCTCCAGCATCTAGTGGAGGACCGGCCGGTCATTGCAGGGGTCTGGTGGTCTCTGCTTGCATCCCCAACTTAGCTGTCCCCTGACCCAGAGCCTAGGGGATCCGGGGCTTGTACAGAAGAGACAGTCCAAGGGGACTGGATCCCAGCAGTGATGTTGGTTGAGGCAGCAAACAGATGGCAGGATGGGCACTGCCGAGAACAGCATTGGTCCCAGAGCCCTGGGCATCAGACCCTAACCACCAGGCCCACAGCCCAGCGAGGGAGAGGTCGTGAGGCCAGCTCCCGGTGCCCCTGTAACCCTACTCTCCTCTCTCCCTGGACCTCAGAGGTGACACCCATTGGGCCCTTCCGGCATACCCCCAGTTACTGTAAATGTGGCCCCCAGTGGGCATGGAGCCAGTGCCTGTGGTTGTTTCTCCAGAGTCAAAAGGGAAGTTGAGGGATGGGGCGTCGTCAGCTGGCACCGTCTCTGCTGCAGCGGCCACACTGTACTCTGCACTGGCGTGAGGGCCCCTGCCTGGGCTGTGGGACCCTCCTGGTGCTGCCCACCTTCCCTGTCCTGTAGCCCCCTCAGTGGGCCCAGGGCCTAGGGCCCAGGATCAAGTCACTCATCTCAGAATGTCCCCACCAATCCCCGCCACAGCAGGCGCCTCGGGTCCCAGATGTCTGCAGCCCTCAGCAGCTGCAGACCGCCCCTCACCAACCCAGAGAACCTGCTTTACTTTGCCCAGGGACTTCCTCCCCATGTGAACATGGGGAACTTCGGGCCCTGCCTGGGGTCCTTGACCGCTCTCTGTGGGCCCCACCCACTCTGTCCTGGGAAATGAAGAAGCATCTTCCTTAGGTCTGCCCTGCTTGCAAATCCACTAGCACCGACCCCACCACCTGGTTCCAGCTCTGCACCCTTTGGGGTGTGGATGTCGAGAGGCACCACGGCCTCACCCAGGCATCTGCTTTACTCTGGACCATAGGAAACAAGACCGTTTGGAGATTTCATCAGGATTTTGGGTTTTTCACATTTCAAGCTAAGGAGTGAAGTGGCCCTGACTTCCGGTCGGCTGGCCAGCTGACTCCCTAGGGCCTTCAGACGTGTATGCAAATGAGTGATGGATAAGGATGAGTCTTGGAGTTGCGGGCAGCCTGGAGACTCGTGGACTTACCGCCTGGAGGCAGGCCCGGGAAAGCTGCTGTTTACTCATCGGCCAGCCACGTGCTCTCTGGAGGAAGTGATAGTTTCTGAAACCGCTCAGATGTTTTGGGGAAAGTTGGAGAAGCCGTGGCCTTGTGAGAGGTGGTTACACCAGAACCTGGACATTGGCCAGAAGAAGCTTAAGTGGGCAGACACTGTTTGCCCAGTGTTTGTGCAAGGATGGAGTGGGTGTCTCTGCATCACCCACAGCCGCAGCTGTAAGGCACGCTGGAAGGCACACGCCTGCCGGGCAGGGCAGTCTGGCGCCCATGATGGGAGGGATTGACATGTTTTAACAAAATAATGCACTTCCTTACCTAGTGGCCCTTCACACAACTTTTGAATCTCTAAAAATCCATAAAATCCTTAAAGAACTGTAAGGCTGAGGACATGATCATTGAAATTGAGAGTATGTTATTAATAGAACCCCTGAGCAGAAGTGGCTTTGGGAGTCTCCCAGCAGGGCAGGGATTCCCACTGAACCCCCAGGCACTAAGGTGGCCAGTCTCTGGTAGAATGGATACTTCTGGGGCCGGGAGCCCACTTCCTGCTGGGGCAGTCCTTCTTGTTGCTGGAAGATTTTCCTTATCGCTCGAGGCAAATTCTTTCTCCATGTAATTGCCGCTCCCTGGTCCAAAGGCTGCCCTTTGAGGACACTCAAAGCCACTGTCGGCCAGTTGCGGTGCCTCACCCCTGTAATCCCAGCACACTGGGAGGCCGAGGCGAGTGGATCACCTGAGGTCAGGAGTTCAAGACTAGCCTGGCCAACATGGTAAAACCCTGTCTCTACTAAAAATATAAAAATTAGTCGGGTGTGGTGGCGGGCACCTGTAATCCCAGCTACTCAGGAGGCTGAGGCAGGAGAATCGCTTGAACCTGGGAGGTGGAGGTTGCAGCAGTGAGCCGAGATCGTGCCACTGCACTCCAGCCTGGGTGACAAGAGTGAGACTCCGTCTCAAAAAAAAAAAAAAATGCCACTGTTGTCACAAGGCTCCCTTTAGGTATTCGAAGAAAGGTTTCTGGGCCTCCCCATGGCCTTCCTCCCTCTGGGCTGGGCCGAGCAGCCCCATAGCTTTGGAGAAGGGATTCTCCAAGGAACAGCGTGAGTGCCCAAGCCCTGGGAGGCAGCGGGGGGAACACAGGTATCTGGGATCCCTGGGAGGCAGGGTGAGGACCACAGGTATCTGGGAGTGTTGGGCTTCAGTGTCTGAGCTGGGAGGAGCCCAGCCTGCCTCCCTGGGCACAGCTTTGTGGCACTTTAGGGCCAGCCTCCACCCCAGGCAGCCAGCCTGAGGCCTCCTCTGACTGTCTCCTGTGCGAGGTGGAGAACACCCACAGCCACAGACAGACCCTGTCCACCCCATCCCCAAGACTCCAGCCCACACCCACACATCAGCCCAGCCATTGAACCAGCCACTGCCTGCCATGCACTCAGTCCAGGAGCCAGGGTGGATTTCCCCATCCTGCCCAGCGATGAGCGGACCCCTTCTATTCTCTGGCTGTGCTCACGTCCAGGTTGGCAGATGGACAGAGCTCCCTGCTACTCAAGGTAGCAATTCTCAGGCTGTGACGACACCCCCACACACCTCTTCCTAAACATTTGTGATCAGAGAGGGACAGCAAGTGGTAAGTATCAGATGGAAGCTGTTGCCTTCAAAGAAAAGCCATTGTTTCCCAAGGCACTTTTGTAGGTGGTAAAAACCATTCTACAGTTCGCAGAATCTCCACGGCTCGGCTCAGTCCCTAAAACGGAACGAGGGGACCTCCCTAGAGCGTCTCTCGCTCCATCACGACCTCACCCTCCAACAGTGAGGTGTAAAAGACCCAAGGCTGGGTCTTGGTCATCTTTGTCCCATGGTCACCGGGCACTGATTGGTTGGGCTAAGTAGAAATGAAAACCTGTGTGGGGATGAGAGGCGGCTCTCCAGCCACAGTTCCTCGGGTGCCTTCTCTCTTCCCCCCACTTCCTCGATCCTCTGCAGTGGGGGGCAAGTGTGGGGTGGTGGGGGGGGCTTGGGCTAGAATGTGTGGGGACATCAGATTCACAGCCACGGCCCAAGAGAAAAGCTTAGTCAAGGCGAAACTGTTCAGCTTCAAGGGGGGCTCCTTGGGCTGAAGGAGAAGCTGCTGAGGACACCTCAGGCCCCTGCACCCTCCACCAGGCCCCTCTGCCAGGCACCTCCTCCTGAGCCAGCACCCCATGCTGGCCAAACACCCTGGAACCCTTGCCCCTGGCTGACCCAGGGGAGAAGGTGTTCAATGTTGGGGCCATGGGTGTGAGCCAGGCACAGGGCAGAGAGGCTTGCCTGCCATTCTCTGCGGCTCAGACACAACAGCAGCGTGTGGATGGTGATGGCACTGCGGGGTCACACACAGGCTCGAATCCCAGCTCTGCCATTTATCAGTTGCATGAGCTTGGCTATGTTCCATGATCTCTTTCAGACTCAGTTTTCTTGTCTGTGAAATGGGGGTGTCAGTCTCTACCTGACGGGGTTGTGGGGCTTCCCTGACATGCCACTTGGTGTGTGGCTTGTGCTGAGTGGCAGGTTCTGTCCTTATTCCAGCCTGGTGGCCACTTGCCAAGAGCGAGCCCTTCTATGTCTGCAGAATTCAGCCCATCAAGGTTAATCAGAGCTTTCAGGCCAGCCTGGGAACCTAGCCACCCTTGGGGCCAACTTGCTGTGGGAAGCCCCGCAGTGGGCAGGCCTCTTCTTGTTCTGTGGGCTACCCCAAGAACCCTTCAAATCACAGTCATAGGACTGGCTCATTATTCGACGTCTGTAACTCTGGGCATGTCGGCGAAGTGCTGCGGGTCCCTCCGGAGGGACATCTCACTCGTGGTTCTAGCACATTCCAGATTGCACCACATTACTGTTCAAGGGCTTTCCTCAATTAAAGGGTCTAGCTGCTGAGGACTAGTGGGGCACAGACTTGCTCTCGTGGGTCCTGTGTCTGGTGGACGGGACAGAGGGTGGCGTCATCAAATCAGTACACAAGGTCATTCCAGAGCAGATCATGCTGTGAACCACAAGGAGTCTGAGCCAGGTACTGTGGCAGAGTGGGAGGGGAGGGCCACCACTAGCTAGGTGGTCAGGGCAAGCCTCTTTGAGAAGGTGCCCTTTGAACTTGGCCTGAGTGATGTCACAAGCCAGCGAGATCTGGAAGGCAGGGAGCTGAAGTGGGCACACTCCTGCCTCGAGTTTCAGGAAGAACACAGTGGTGGAAGAGGCACGGTGAGTGAGGGAAAAAAGGAGGTGAAGGGGGAAGGCCTGGGGAGGAGGGCCTGGTGGGCCATTGTATTAGGCACCTAGATTTTATCATAAAAGTACTGGTCTATGTTTATTTCTGTTTTCTTCCTAGTAGAACAATAAACATCCTGGTATTATTTCAGCAATCAGTGAGAAAGGCCAAACCAGGGGCGGCAAAGGTTGTTTTAACCTATTTTGGAGGGAAGTTGGGGAAACAGGCAGCAGCTGCTGGCAGCCAGGAAGCAGTTAGATGGGTTTTCTCAGAAAGAACTAACACAGCATTCCTGGTGATGATTGTAGCTATGGGTAGGGTTAGGAGTCTGCCGGTCTAGCTTCCCCCTTTCTCTGGGTATCTTCCAGAGAGTAAAAACCAAACTGAAAAACCCTGGGAAGCCTGGAGGCCTTTGTTTGTGTTTTGGTGTGGTGATTGTTTTCCCGGTCATGAGGCAGAGGGATCATTTCAGTATCACAGGGTCAGCGGTGGCCTGTGCTTACTTTTTACCCTTTAGCCCTCATGGAGGCAGTGGCCATTTCATGACGGTGGCATGGAGCTGTGGCTTCCGGCTCGACAAGCTCCCAGCTGCTTGGTCCCAAGCAAAGCCCTTATGTGCGTTCAGTGTGGGTTTTCTGGTCTGCAAAATGGACCTAATGGGGCCAGGTGCGGTGGCTCACGCCTGCAATCCCAGCACTTCGGGAGGCCGAGGCGAGTGGATCACTTGAGGTCAGGAGTTCGAGACCAGCCCGGGCAACATGGCAAAACCCCGTCTCGACTAAAAATACAAAAAGTAGCCGGGCATGGTGGCATGTGCCTGTGATCCCAGCTACTTGGGAGGCTAAGGTGGGAGAATTGCTTGAACCTGGGAGGCGGAGGTTGCAGTGAGCCGAGATCGTGCCACTGCACTCCAGCCTGGGTGACAGAACGAGACTCTGTCTTCAAAAAAAAAAGAAAAGGAACTATAAGGCTGAGAGGGACTGTGGAAGTCCAGTCTGGGCACGTATGCCATGTTCAGTAAATGACAGCCATCAAGAGCAGCATCTTAAGAGCTGAGAGTTCGCCTAGGCCGCATTCTTTGTACATCTGGGCTTCCTAATAGAACCCTGGACAGTAGATAGGCTGGGTGGCAGCACTCCCTTTTACAAACTGAGGCTCGGGGAGTAGGGGGGAGCGAAGCAACTGGCCCACTGCCACACAGCTGGGAAGTCCCAGAGCTGGAGTTCAACCCCCAACTTTGTGATTCTAAATCCCTCCCCATGCCCAGGTGGCCTGGCTGCCTCTGTGGTCAGGGGTTGTGTTCATATCGTGGTCATCCCCTGGCACTATGCCTTCTAGGTAAGTTTCCTTTCATCTTCAAGTCACCACAACTGAGAGACAGAATAGAGGCTGATTTTATTCCTCCCTCTATGGGAAGGCAGGGACAGTTGCAAGAGGCAGGGTAACCTGCCCAAGGTCAAACTCCAGGCTGGGTGTGTGGCTTTCTGACTGCTCTGACCGGACAGGAAGGACACAGAGCTAACCCAGCCAGGGCCTCCTTCCTTGACACAGCTTTCCTCAAAGGTGTGTGTGATTTTTTTTTTCTTTCTTTCTTTCTTTTTTTTTTTTTTTTTTTTTTTTGAGACAGGGTCTTCCTCTGTCACCCAGGCTGGAATGCAGTGGCACAAATACAGCTCACTGTAGCCTCAACTTCCTGGGCTCACGTGATCCTCCTCCTTCAGCCTCCCGAGTAGCTGGGATCACAGGCACATGCCACCGTGACTGGCTAATTTTTTTTTTCTTTTTTTGTAGAGACAGGTCTCTCTATGTTGCCCAGGCTGGTCTTGAATTCCTGGGCTCAAGCAATCTTCCTACCTTGGCTTCCCAAAGTACTGGATTACAGGCGTGTGATTCTGAGGTCCAGGGAGACTCGGGGCTGGGTTGAGTCCAGGGAATCTCTGGGGGAGAACTGCCTGAGAGTGGAATTGCCCTTTCCATCCCCAGTAACACCTCATATCCTGCTCACTGCCCCACCTGAGGCTCCCTGAAGGAAGACAATCAAGAACAAGCCTCCCATTTTACAGATGGGAAAACTGAGCCCCATAGAGGCAAAGCGGTTTTCCCAGGGTCCCAGCTTGGTGCTGTGTGATGGAGATAGCTCTAACTCTAGCTGTCAGTTGGGGCTGGGGTGGGGGAAAGTCACTGTCTAGTCCAAGGGAGCAGTAAAGATGACATGCTGATTTTCATTCTTCCTTTAAAGAAAAAATCGATGTTAAAAGTAACTGTGGTGAGAGGGTTGGGTTCTTATTTACAAGGCAGCTTTGCAAGAATAAACAGAGTAGACAAAAATATCCCATCAGCTGGGCTTCTGCAGCTTCACAAGCTACTGATCCGTGCAGTCAGAGGGCCCCAGGTTCAGAAGGGCCCTGGGCTTGGTTTAATGCTCTGCTGTCGCCATCTTGAAAGTGATGAATAATTTTTGGCAAGGGGCCCTGTGTTTTCATTTTTCGTGGAGTTCTACAATTTATGTAGCTGATCTTGCATGGGGGCAGGGAAATCGTTAATTCAGAATTCACTTAATGCCAAAGCATTTTACCTCCATTGTCATGTGACCTCAGAGGGACCTTACAGATGAGCACACATGTCCCCATTTTTAAGAAGTGTTAAATGACCAGTAACTGATGTAACTGTTCTAGTCATCTCTTGCTACATAACAAATCACCTCAAAACTTAATAGCTTAAAACAATGGTCATTAATTTTGCTCACAAATCTGCAATGTGGCCTGGACTTAGCAGGGGAGGTGCATCTCGGCTCACATAGTACCAGCGGGGGTGATGAGATGAGCTGGAGAATCCACCTCCAAGAGGGCTGGCAAATTGGTACTGGCTGTCAGTTTCTCTCTGTGGAGCTTCTTGGGCTTCCTCACAGCATGGCTGCTGCGTTCCTGGAGCCAACAACTCCGGGGGCAGGAAGTAGAAACTGCCAGCGTCATAAAATTTGACCCCGGAAACTGGCACTGCATCCCCTTTGCTGCATTCCAGGTAGTCACAGAGCCCAGACTCAAGGGGAGGGGACACAGATCCCACCCCTCGTTAGGAGGAGTGTCAAAGAATCTCGAGATCTTATGTGTCAGCAGGAGCACTTCACATACTGTCTCATTTTAGCCTCTCCGTAATTTTGCCATTATTGTCCTTGGAGTTGGCTCAAGGAAGCTACATAACCTGGTGGAATCCCAAGTTCATCTGGCTGGAATTTGAATCCAAGCTGGTCTGTCTCCAGAGTGTGAGCTCTGGACTGAGCAGCTGACCTGTGCATTCAGGGACCCATACAGTCAGAATGTGGCAGGACTGGAAAGCAAGCTCACATCTGTCTGATTAGAGAACATCTGAGCTTGGTACCCATACAAACTAGGCCCTATCTAGTTTTTAGATAGGGAAATGAAGGCTCTGAGAGGTCTTGCCAGGACTCTCCTGAGGAAGAAGGCAGGGTCTGGGACCTTCCAGGGCAGGATGGGGCCCCCAACTTGGGTTGCACAGAACCATGTCAGGAAGTCACATAGAGTTGTGGGTAGATTATGCAAGTACAGGCTGTCGGGAGGGATGTTGTTTTTCACTGCAATTACACTTCACTCAGGAAATACAGCTTTTGCACGTACTGAGGGAGGGTTCCTCACCCTGTGCAGAAGACCTCCTGGTGAATACCGGGGCACTCGCTGGGTGACCCTGGGTCCTCTGGGCCAAGTTCATGCATCGAAAGTTCCCTGAGAAGCTCTGTGCCCATCTGGGTTGGGCTTTGACAATAGAGTTGAAGAGGCTTTATTCCTGCCATGCATGGAGTCACAGGTTAGTAAGAAAGATGATAAGAGCTGTACTTGAGGCTTTCGTGTGCTCTCACTTAAACCTCACAGTGCACTAGGAAGTAGTTATTACATTACCCCTATGTTACAGATGAGGAAACTGACACGCAGAGTGGCTAAGCCAGTTCCCCAGGGTCACACAGCTGCTAAGTGGCACAGCTAGGCTTTGAACCCAGGCCACCTGGCTGCAGTCTGCGTCCTCACACACTTGGCCATGCTGCTCCATTGTGGCTCAGGCCGAGGTCACCACTGTGCTGAGGCCCCAGCCCTGAGTCCCAGACCCTGTAGAACACTGTGCAGGCATCCATGGGGCTCAGTAAATGCACAGGGAATGGAATTTGCTCTTGGTTTTTATCCCGCCTTTCCTTTCCAAAGCCCAGCTGTGGCCAGGCCTCTCCCTCACAGAACCTTCTATGACTCCCTAGTGCCTACAGGCCAATGTCTGCCAATCCAGCTCTGCTGCTACCTCCACAGCTCCCATATCTAAACCTCTCCTGAGACCTGACTGTTTCCGCTCAGTCACCAAATACAGAGGGCATATCCTCATCATGAAATCTCTGCTCAGCGCTCCAACCCCTGAATTTCCAACCTCATCTTTCTCCTCCTCCTCCAAAAACCCTTCCAGGACACCCAGGCCCAGGACCTCCAAGCTCCCACAGTACTGACTGTGAAGGGGGACTGGAGGCCAAGTTCTAGAAGTCTTGTAAAAAATATCTCTGAAGAAATGCATTCATTCATTCATACAGCCACTCATTTAGTCACTCAAGCAACAGATCTGTATGTAACACCTACTATGTGTTGGGCACTGTGCTTGGCGCTGGGGAACACAGTGAAGTGGGGCAGTGGCGGGGATATACAGTACTGCTCTCAGGGAGTCACAGTCCAACTGGGAGACCAACCTAGAGTCTGGTCATGGCCTAGAGCATGATATTTGCTTTGATGGAGAGCAGCTTGGGGTTCATGACCCTAGTGGATGGCACCTAGCCTAGATGGAGGCAGGTCTCTGCTTTCCCCTCTGTAGAATGGGTTTAATAAGAGCACCTACCCCAAAGAGATGTTGTAAGGATTAATTTCATCCATTAATTTGTTCAATAAATATTTGTCAAGCTCAAACTCCGTGCTGGGGTGCTGGGGACACACAGCCCTGCCCTCTGCAGAGTGACAAGAAAGAGTATTTGGGATAACACTGGCTGGTGGTAATTGCTATAAAGAAAAAAAGAAAGTGGTGTGTAGGCCCTCAGTGTGGTGAGGTGTGTAGCCAGGGCTTGGGAATGTAGCACCTGCTGTACAAAGGTCTGGGAGAATGTAGCGATTCAGGGTGTGCAGGGGGAAGTGAGTAGTTATGATCATGAGTCTGTGGTAGACATCGCCCCATCCTTGCATTTGCATCTCTAGGTTTCTCCAGAAGAAAGGCGCAAGGTGATGGAGAGAATTTCATGGGCGGAAATTGTTCTATAGGAGCTGGGGAGGGAGGCTGGCAGGGCTGAGCCGGCTGCTTGGTGGGAGGTTGCAACAGCCTCAGGACGGGTGGAGGACTGCAGGGGAACTGGAGCCCAAGGGGGTTTCCTTCCAGGGTGAAGGGGAAAAGCAAGGCTGGGCACTTTGGGAACTTCTCAGGGAAACCCTCTCCTGTACCCTAGGGGACCTGGGCTCCATTCTGGAAAGGCAGAATACATGACCTCCATCACGTTTTGGGTCTGCACTCATTAAGCACTTACTAGATGCCAGGCACTGTAGAGTCTCCATCTCAGATCCTTACAGCACCCCTGTAAAGCAGAGGCTATTTATCCCCATTCTACAGATGAAGAAATGGAGGCTCAGGGAGGTAAAGTGATTTGTCCAAGGTCATGGTTGCGTACCAGTCAATGGCCTGAACAGAGACTTGAATCCAGGTCTAGGTGATGGCAAAGTTGATGCTATTTCTCCTTTTGATATACCCCAACTGTCTAAAGCAACCCTATTTTTTTGCTAGGCTTCTTGGTGTTTGAAATTTTACCACTCATTCCTAGGGGCTAAAGGTTCCTGGGTTCCTCCTTGGGGCACATGTCTAGGAGGAGGATCTCGATCTGGTGGCAGAGGGGCAGCAGCTGCTCCGTCTGGCATACAGTAGGTGCTCAGTAAGTCTGCGGGGCAGGCAGGACAAGCCTGGGTTGGAAGGAGGTCCAGTTTCTTGGGAGTGAGAGCCTCAAGACCAACTTCACCTGAAGGACAAACGAGAGGTGGCCGAATCACTGCCAGCTACTTCAAGAAGCCCCTAGGACACTCCAGCCAAGGTGGCTTGGTCCCTTTTCTAAGTCGCCTGCCCACCCTGCCCAAGCTCCTGCGGGGAGTGTGCCCACTGTGACTCATCCACGCCCAGCCCTGCCCAGCTCTCGCTGGGGCAGCGGTAGGCACACATACTCGTAAAAGTCTGAATAAGTGAAGACTGGGAAATTGCACCAGGGAAAAACTACTTATTTCTTCCTCTTTTGAATTGGGGAGGGGAAACGTTGCTGGGGAAATGAGGTCAGTGGCGTGGTGAGCATTTCATGCTCCTTACTGATGAGCAGAGGGCCGGTATCACGTGCTGCCTTCCTAGGGAGGGCTGGGTAGTGCGTCAAGGAAATGGGCCCAGAGCTGTGTCTCGTCCAGTCTAGCAGGAAACTGCCCATCTCACTGTGTCACTCCCTTCTCTGTCCTTGCTCTAAGCCTCTACCCTGACTGCCCTTGCTCTGAGCTGAAATCTCACTAATGAGAAAAAAATGTGCTGGTTTATGCCTCTGTGGGCTGGCTGGGCTGGTAGGTCCCAGGGGGCAGCATGGCCTGGAGGAAACCGAGTGCACGGGGCAAGGATGATGTGCACGAGTGGTATGTGACTCCCAGAGCTCATAGCCTCATGCAGCCCCTCCCTCTGAGAGTATAGATGGGGAAACTGAGGCCTGAGAAGGCGAGAGATGTGCCTGAGGTCACACACAGAATCCGTGGCCCTCAGCACAAGCACCCAGTTTGCTGGTACTTTAAAGATAAAAATAAACAAACTTTATAAATGGAAAAGATGAATAAAAGAAGAAACGAAGTATAAGGAATATGATAAATATAATAAAAATTACACACAATCTTGGCGAGGCACAGTGGCTCATGCTAGTAATCCTAACACTTTGGGAGGCCCAGATGGGCAGATCATTTAAGGTCAGGAGTTCAAGACCAGCCTGGCCAACATGGTGAAACCCCATCTCTACTAAAAATACAAAAATTAGTCGGGCATGGTGGTGCGCGCCTGTGGTCCCAGCTACTTGGGAGGCTGAGGCACGAGAATCACTTGAACCCAGCAGGCGGAGTTTGCAGCAAGCTGAGATCACGCCACTGCACTCCAGCCTGGGTGATGCAGCCAGACCAAGACCTTGTAACAACAACAACAAAAGTAAAACAATCAGTATTCCTTAAAAAAAAAAAAAAATTGCACACAATCCCATCATCCATGAAACTCCTTTAAACATTTTGGTTTCTTCCCTCCTTTCTGAGTAGTTTTTAAAAATTATCTTCAATTGTTTATTTATTTATTGTATTTTCTTTCTTTCTTTTTTTCTTTTTTGAGACGGAGTCTCACTCTGTCATCCAGGCTGGAGTGCAGTGGCGCGATCTCGGCTCACTGCAAGCTCCGCCTCCCGGGTTCACGCCATTCTCCTGCCTCAGCCTGCTGAGTAGCTGGGACTACAGGTGCCCGCCACCATGCCCGGCTAATTTTTTTTTTTTTTGGTATATTTAGTAGAGATGGGATTTCACCGTGTTAGCCAGGATGGTCTCGTTCTCCTGCCCTCATGATCCACCCACCTCGGCCTCCCAAAGTGCTGGGATTACAGGTGTGAGCCACCTGTGCCCGGCCCTATTTATTGAATTTTCTAGAGATAGGGTCTTGATCTATTGCCCTAGAGCTGGGATCTAGATCCAGAGAACCAGCAATCTGAGAAAGCTGTTACCTCTCCAGCCTAAGATTTCATTTGAAAGCGTTTCATGGCTGGAAGTGTCTTTGAGAATCTTTGGTTTAGCTCATTCCAGTGCTTTTTCTCCAATGCCAGACCACCTGCAGCCAGGGCAAGAGAACCCCGTGGGCTGGAGAGATCCTGGAGGGCGTTAAGGAGGCAGTGGGGTTGCAGCTGAGCAACGACGATTCAGCATCAGGAATGGGAAGGGGTCATGTTTCATTGTGGGGGATTGTTTGTATCTGAACTGCCTGGGGGTCTAGGTGGGAGACCTCTGGGGAGGGCTTTGGAGGAAGCATCTGGGGAAGGTGAGGTGAAGACAGGCTCAGGAAAGCTGTTTGCCTTAGGAGAGGCCAGAGGGAGATAGGACAGGTGAGGCCTTTGCAGCTTGGCTGGCTCAGGGTGAGCATAGACTGCCGGTGATGGAGCAATGGAGGATGGAGCTAGAGGCTCCTGATAATTCACCCTTTTCCAAGGGCCAGCCCTGGAGAAAGGCTTGTGTTCAGAGCGCATGAAGAACCCCAGGTTCTCCCTCTGTGAAGTGGAACCTCTTTGTGTTGAGTGACACAACTGCACTAGCAGCGCTTGCCTTGGGGCCTGGCAAATCCTTCATGAAACAGACGTTTGAGATTATAATGAGATTTACTGTAGAGAGATGTGTCCTGTTTTCTGTGTCTGCACTCTGCTGGCTGTGTGGACTGGGGGGAGTTGCTTAAAGTGGTCTATAAAATAGAATGATCAGGCCCTGCCACTGGGCTCGCCTGGAGTTAGTGTGAATGTCAAATGGGGGCCTAGGTAGGGAGGTGACAGGTTAGGGAGGGACGCTGACACCTTTCATCCCTGCCACACCTGAACACCCAGAGAAAAGTGAAAACTATTAAAAGACACAAAGAAGCTCTGAACAGATGAAGCGTATGCCATGTTCGTGGATGGGATAAATTAATGTTGCACAGATGTCAGTTCTCCCAGTTCACCTATCAACTCAGTGAAATCTCAATTAAATCACAGCTGGAGTTGTGCAAATGGATTTAAACATGTATGTGGAAGAGGCCGGGCACAGTGGCTCATGCCTGTAATCCCAGCACTTTGGGAGGCTGAGGCGGGTGGATCACGAGGTCAAGAGATCAAGACCATCCTGGCCAAAATGGTGAAACCCCATCTCTACTAAAAATACAAAAATTAGCTGGGTGTGGTGGCACAAGGCTGTAGTTCCAGCTACTCAGGAGGCTGAGGCAGGAGAGTTGCTTGAACCTAGGAGGTGGAGGTTGTGGTGAGCTGAGATCGTGCCATTGCACTCCAGCCTGGGCAACAAGAGAGAGACTCTGTCTCAAAAAAAAAAAAAAAAAAAAATGGTATGAGGGAGCATAAAAACCAAATATAATTTAGTCCATTTTGAAAACAGAGTGCAAACAAGGGAAATTCACTCTACCAAATACTAAATGTTTTCTAAAGCTATAATAATAAAAACCATATGAAACTAGCCCAGGAACAAAAGGCCAGTGGAACAGAACAGATTGTTCAGCGATAGACCCAGGTATTTACGATAAAGAATGAAGGGATGGACTCTTGGGCTGATGGGGTTGGCAAGACTGGCTCCTTCTATGGAGAGAAATAAAGGTGGCTCCCTAAACCTTACACCCCATATACAATCCTGATTATTAAAGACCTGGATGTGAGATGGAAAATTATAAAGCTAGTGAAAGAAAATGTAGAAAAGTGGCCATGCATGGTGGCTCAAAATGCCTGTAATTTCAGCATTTTGGGAAGCCGATGTGGGTAGATCGCTTGAGCCTAGGAGTTCAGGACCAGCCTGGGCAACATGGCGAGACCCCATCTCTACAAAATATACAAAAATTAGCTGGACATGGTGGTGTGTACCTGTGGTCCCAGCTACTCGGGAGGCTGAGGTGGGAGGATGGCTTGAGCCTGGGAGGCAGAGGTTGTAGTGAGCTGTGATCGTGCCACTGCACTCCAGCCTGGGCGACAGAGTAAGATCCTGTCTCAAAAAACAAAAATAAAAAAATAAAAATAAAAAAGAATAGACTGTTCAGTGACAGAACTAGGTATTTATGATAAAGAATAAAGGGATGGACTCTTTGGCTGATGGTTTAGGAAAAACTGGCTCACTCTATGGACAGAAATAAAGGTTAGTCTCCAGACTTTATACTCCATATACAGTCTCAGTGTATTAAAGACCTAGACATGAGATGGAAAATTATAAAGCTAATGAAAGAAAAATATAGAAAAGTATCTTCATAACCTATGAGTAGCTCTACCTATAGGTCATGATGATACTTTTCTATATTTTCTTTCATTACCCATAAGTAGGGAATTCAAATGCAATTCAAATGGCGACACATTGATGGATTCCATTGCATTAAAATTAAGAATTTTTTTTTGCCAACAATAAAGGACACCATCAGCAAGGATACCAAATAGGCGACAGAGTGGAGGAAGTATTTGTGATATCTAAAAATGACAAGGGATTGATATCTAGCGCATGCAAGGAATTATTGCAAAGCTACAAGAAAAAGACAGGAAATAATAGAAATATGGTCAAAGGATGTGAATAGGCAGTTCACAGAAGGGAAAACCCAAATGACTAACAAGTAATGAAGAGGTGCTCAAACCCACGGATATTCAGAGAAATGCAAATGAAATGACACCGGGCTCCACTTCACACCCATCAGATCGGCCCAAATCAGAACATTGGCTAATCACGAGTGTGGGGGCAAGAGAGTGGTAGAAACCCTATAGTCCTGACAGTGGTGGCATCACTGGGGTGGTCATCCTGGAGAAATTCTCTCTTTTCTTTTTTAAAAACCAGCTTCTACATCAAGAACACAGTCCTGGAGAAATTTCTGGCAGTGTTAGTGAAATAGGTAAACAAAGACTCCCCGATCCAGCAGTCCTACGCCAGAGAAATTCAAACACCTGCAAACGCCACCACATGTTTTATAAGGACACATTGATTGTTGGAGAGGTGCACAGGAGGATGAGAACAGGGATTGAGGAAAAAAATCAAGCCAGAGAGGAACCTTGTACAGCAAGACCTGTGCAGTATGATTCACTCAACTCTCTGTACCTGAGGTCCAAAATATGAGAGCGAGAGAGAAGTTACGCAAAAAAAAAAAAAAAAAAAAAAAAAAGATTCCATTCAGACCCGCCCCCAAATTTTGAAATACCTAAGGTTTATTGACAAAAAAGAGGAAGCGGGTGGGAGGAGGAGGGACTAGATGAGGGGAATCACGTTCCTCCCCAGGCCAGAGTGGCCTTGTTTGTAAAGAGGAAAAGAGGGGAACTCAGGGCCAGTGGGGAAACTGAGGCCAGAGTTCATAGGATATATGGTGGAAAGGCAGCTGTTGCTTATGTTTGAGACTTTGTCTAGAAAATTGTGGTCCACAGATGGCTCCAGCTGCTACTTGGAGAGACCAGTGAGATGGGGAGGCTTTGGTGGGGTGTGGGTTTTGGAAAGTGGGGGTTGGGGAAGGGGGGGACAGAGAGTGGGTTTGGAGGGGTTACGGGTTGGGAGTTAGAAGTGGAGAGACCAGGATCCTGGAAAGGGTAACACTCACTTGGCAGGGCCACGATGAGGCTGAAAGAATTGAAAGGGAGAATTGAAAGCCCTTTGAAAATACAAAGGGCTGTAAAAGGAAACCCACTGACAAGATCAAACGCCCCCGCTGCAGATGTGGGGACTGGGACTCTCACGCTGCTGGCAGGAGTGTCCAGGGTGCAGCCCCCTGAGAGGAATTTGGCAGGGCCCCGTGAAAATGAAAACATGCAAACCCACGGCCTGCCACTGCCCAGCAGTTCTACTTTCCAGGTTTAAGACCTTGAGAAACATTCAACCTTGGGCCTTGGGAGACAGATGCAGGAACGCGCATCTCAGTGTGTGCAGTGGAGCCAAAGTACAAACACCCCAAAGGCCCATTCCAGGGGAGCGGGGCAGCAAGGTGTGAGACAGGCACCGGGCAGGCACAGCACCGAGTAGCAGCAGCAGCAGCAGGTAGAAACAATAAGCGGATCTGAACTCATCAATATGGAAAGTTCTCAGAAACACAGCCGAGGGGAAAAAAGCAAGGGGCAGGACGGCGCACCTGGTGTTTCATCGTTTGTGTAGATGTAGACGCGTGTATCTAGAATAACACTCTACACTGGTGTGTGGAAGCAGAAAACGGACTGGTGAGAAACACCACAAACCCAGAGGAATTGCTCTTTTGGGGGCTGAATCAAGGGGACTACAACTTTGGCTGGGTGTCAAGGATTTCCATTTGAATTATAAAAGTATTTGAAGCAAAAAATAATCAACATATGTTTACTGAGAGCCTACTATTTTTTTTTTAAATATCTAATTGAAGGCCGGGCGAGGTGGCTCACGCCTGTAATCCCAGCACTTTGGGAGGCTGAGGAGGGCAGATCACGAGGTCAGGAGTTCGAGACCAGCCTGACCAACATGGTGAAACTCCGTCTCTACCTAAAAATACAAAAATTAGCCAGGCGTGGTGGCACATGCCTGTAATCCCAGCTACTCAGGAGGCTGAGGCAGGAGAATGGCTTGAACCTGGCAGGCGGAGGTTGCAGTGAGCCAAGATCGCGCCATTGCACTCCAGCCTGGGCAATAGAGAGAGACTCCGTCTCAAAAAAAAAAAAAAAAAAATTGTCCAGGCATGGTGACACATGCCTGTAATCTCAGCTACTTGGGAGGCTGAGGCATGAGAATCACTTGAACCCAGGAGGCAGAGGTTGCAGTGAGCTGAGATCACACCACTGCACTCCAGCCTGGGCAACAGAGCGGGACTCCATCTCAAAAAAAAAAAAAATTTATGTATATATATACACACACATTATATATATATATATTTGATATCTGTGCAGCTTCTTAGGTGCTGGGGACCCAGCAGAGAGCAAAACAAAACAGACAAGGTCCCTGCCTTCATGGGAGAAACAGATGATAAACAGATCCAAAGAGAAATTATAACAACTGCTATTAAGAAAAGTAAAGTAGCTATTTTGGTTGGGGGCGGGGGGGCGGGGGCGGGGTGCCAGGGATGCCTCTCTGAGGATGTGGCATTTGAGCAGAGACTGATAAGGGGAAGTGAGTCATGCAGGTATCTGGAGGAAAGGTGATCCAGGCAGAGGGAACTGCCAGTGCGAAGGCCTCAAGGTGGGAGAATGCTTTGTGTGTTCCAGCAAGGGCGGCCAGGCCAGCGGGGTCAGGGAGGAGTGAGGGCAACCCTGGCTGTTACCACTGGTCAGTTCTGGGTAGTGGAATATGGATTTTTTATATGATGCTTTAATTTTTTTAATTTCTAAAAAAAAAAATCTAAACAAAGATAATGTAGGGTTAAAAAGGTTACTGCTGGGAGGCTGGGTGTAGTGGGGCCTGTAATCCCAGCAGTTTTGGAGGCCTAGGTGGGTGGATCGCTTGAGCTCAGAAGTTTGAGACTGGCCTGGGCAACATAGTGAAACCCTTCTCTACTATTAAAAATAATAAGATAAAGTGTAACTAGAAGAAAACTTAAAAAAAAAAAAAGGCTGGGCATGGTGGCTCATGCCTGTAATTCCAGCACTTTGGGAGGCTACTGAAGCGGGTGGATCACTTTTGAGCTCAGGAGTTTGAGACCAGCCTGGCCAACATGGCGAAACCCCGTCTCTGCTAAAGAAAATACAAAAAATTAGCCAGGCATGGTGGTGGGCACCTGTAATCCCAGCTACTTGGGAGGCTGAGGCAGGAGAATCGCTTGAAGCCGGGGGAGGCGGAGGTTGCAGTGAGCCAAGATCAAGCCATTTCACTCCAGCCTGGGCGACAGATCGAAACTCTGTCTCAGAAAAAAAAAAAAAAAAAAGGGCTGGGCATGGTGGCTAACACCTATAATCCTAGTACTTTGGAAGGCAGAAGTGGGAGGATCATTTGAGCCTAGGAATTCGAAAACAGCCTGGGTAACATGGCGAAAACCCGTCTCTACAAAAAATACATTAGCCAGGCATGGTGGCATGCGCCTGTGGTCCCACCTACTCAGGAGGCTGAGGTGGGAAGATCACTTGAGACCAGGAGGTTGAGGCTGCAGCGAGCTGTGATTGCGCCACTGCACTCCAACCTGGGTGGCAGAGTGAGACCCTGTCTCAAAAAAAAAAAAAAAAAAATGTTACTGCTGCGTGTGAAGTACAGCAGCGTGGTTTGCAGTAGGATGAAAAGGAGAATTTCCTGTCAGGAAAAGGCCCTGCATAAAGGGCAAACTGTGCACCCCTCTACCTGGGCAATCATTCCCACAGATCAGGCAAGACCTGCCTTGTGCCGATAAAGGCAGGGGTTTGGAGTCAAGCCTAGCCCTGCTCTGCCCCACCGCACACATCTGGTGCACCCACCCCACACATCTGCACCCCGCTCCACACAACTTCAGGACAAGAGGGGCACTTGGTCTAATCCAGAGATGGCAAAGGCCAGGTGTTTGTGCTGAGGCCAACACGTTCCCGCCCAGGGCACACCGGGCTGCTCCATCCTGCATCCTTTCCTGCAGAGCCCAGGCTCAGAGTCCTTCTCAACACAGAGCCCTAGGCAGCCATCACCAAGTGGAGCTGCATATGGGGGGAAACCAGCCTGCTTCCCCTGAAATCCAACTCCTCATGTCACACATGAGGATGCTGAAGCCCAGAGAGGGGTAGGCACTAGCCCAGGGTCACACAGGAAGGGGGCTAGAATGGGGATTCCTGAGTCTTAGCTAGTCCCACTTGCTGGGTTTAGAAACCAAGGGTCTTCTCCAGAAGGTCTGGGAATGATTCTGGGGTTGAGTCCTGGGAAGAGGCCACTCAGAACAGGGAGGTTTTAGTGAAGCAAGGGGAGAAGGAGGCCTGGAGGCTCTCTTGGCTTCCTTCCCCAAATTGCCTGTGGTCCTCTTTGAGTACTGGGAGAGAGGGGGTGCTGCACCCCCAGGCCCTCCGCTTCTTTGGAAGGAGATGGGGACAAGAGCTGGTGTTTCTCGGCGCCCCCAGCCCACAGCATGGTATGGCCAGCTCAGCCCAAGATGTGGCCCCAGGGAAGGGAGGAGGACCGGTAGGAGGGCCAGATGAAGCAGGCAGTTGTAGGGCTGTGGCTAACACCAAATGCTGCTTCCTGTTCGTGATTTTAGGACATGAGTCATCAAGGGGCTGGCCCGGCACATTCAGGGCGCTGAGATAAGCAGGACTGAGGGACAAGAAAAGGTTACTTGCCCTGGCTGTGGGCCAGCCTTAAGCAGGGAAGGAGTAGGGTTCCCGCTGTCCAAGCAACCCTGTAAGATAGATTCCCACTGGGACCCTGAGGCCAGGTCAGAAGGAGTTGGCTTTGTGGCTGGCTCTGAAAGCTCACTCCAAAAAGAATATTGCATGGAGACCTCCCCATGGTGGAAAGAGCCCCTCCCAGCACAACCACAGCTCAGCCTTCCAAACCGCCCTCAGCCACACACAGCACCTGCTGCACCTCAACCCTCTGTACGGTTTCTCAGCAGGTGCCCCTCAGTCACTGAGGAGTCCATTAAAAAGCCAGATATTAGGCCCTCAACAGACATGGGCGTGGGGCCCAGGACTCTGCATGTTTCACAAGCCTTCCAGATGATTCTTATGCTGGTTGAAGCTGGAAAGCCACTCCTCCAAAAGATCCACTAGAATGCCCGGTACACAGTAGGTGTTCAATAACCGTCAGTGGACAGACCGGCTGTCCTCGCACACGTGGCCTGCCCGCGGCCCTGCCTTCTTCCACCCTCGCTTGCAGGAGTGCAGTCATCCACCTACTGGGGTGGGAGATGTCAGGGGACCTCTGAGGGCTGTAGACTGAGCTGGGAAGTGAGGAGAGGCTCCAGGGAGTGTCTGGCCAAGAGCTCAGATTCTGCACATGCAGCCCCTGAGTTGAGGACCTGAGGGCCACAGTTCCATCTCTGCTTGAAGACTGTGTTGTCAACAAGGAGCAAATGGGGACTTTTCTGCACTGTGGGGCTGGGAGTCTACCAGATGCATGGCTTGGGAGTCTGGGTTGGGTATACAGGGCCTAGGAGTGATTGGGCTGGACTGGGTTCCTGAGCCTTGACCCGGACATCCATGTACCCATTCATTCATTCATTCTCTCAAGTCTTCATCCCTTCATCGCCTCCTGCGTACCCTTCATCCTGTATTTGGTCCTTATTCACTTCAACTTTATCAAGCCCCCCCTGTTAGGTATCTCCTGGGCCAGAACATACAGGAGATGCACAAGAAGGGGCTCAATCAAGGGAAACAGAAGGAACCAAGAGCAAGTCCCCCTACCCTCGGGTATCACACAGTTCAGCAGTGTGAGAGCTCCGTGCTGAGAAGAGCCCCTTGGCTATGGAGAGGCCACCAAACCAGGTTTGAACCTGCTGTACCCCGTATTAGCTGGATAAGCATACCATAAAGCTTGCCCCCCACCTGGTGCAAGATAAAGTGTGTAAGTCATCTTTCCATAACCGCTAGTATCACAATTACTAAGAGAGGCGAGGGCCATGTAAGCAACTAATACCGGAGTAAGTGTTATGCTAATAGTCTGTAGACATACCATGTTATCCTGCCCAGCTTGCTGGGGTGTGGTCAAGGGTGGTTTCACAGAAGAGCACGAGTGGAGCTGTGACTGGAAGGACAAGTAGGTGATCACCAAACAAACAAAGAGGAAAAGACACCTCAGGCAGAGGAACCTGCATCGACAAAAGCATGGAGGTGGGAACTCAGGGTTGCTCCGAATGCCCAGGGAGTTAGCCTGTAGAGCTGGGGTTCGTGGTGGGGCTCTGCCTGGTGGGCCAGCTGGGCCAGGACATGAAGGCCTCCAGTGTCTTGTGGAGGAGGCTGAAATCAGTTCTAAAGGCCATGGAGAGCCATGGGCTAGGTTGCTTCTCAACCTTGGCGTTCTGGACGTTTTGGGCTGGATAATTCTCTGTGGATGAGGCTGTCCTGAGCGTTGTGGCATGTTTGGCAGAATCCTGGCCTCTACCTGTGAGATGCCAGCAGCACCTCTCCCTGCCCCCTGCAGCCGTGACCACCCAAAATGTCTCCAGACATTGCCAAATGTGCTGGGGTGGGAGAGGGGGTAAAATGACCTCTGGGTTGAGAAATCCTGGGCTAGGAGAGTGGCATGAGTGGCTAATGCTTTGCAGGGCTGGGCCTGACCACTCCATGGAAAGGCAGATTCGGGGACAGAGCCTGAAGGCCAGAGCCTCATCGGGAGGCCCAGAGCATCATGGGTGGGAGATAGAGCCAGGGCTGGGCTGTGGGGCAGAAGGAGAGAGTCCAGGCCCTCCACACTGCCTCTGCTGTCACTGAGTTTTACCATATTCCCCAGTGGCAGGTACAATATGGTGAGTGTCAAGATCAATCCCCCCCCACCCACACTGAAGAAAAAGTCCCGGACCACGTGTGCAGGTCATGTGGAGAGACAAACTGGTTCAGCCAGAACTGGCCATCGCCACCCCCAGCCTAAATAAGATGTGGGGTTGGAGAAGCCAAGAGAGAGGATTTTGGGGAAGGAGTCGCCATTGGGCTGAGTGCCCCCTGCTGCCCTTTGGAGCGGAGAGGGCACTTCCTCTTACCTTGGGCCAAGCAGGAGGGGATACGAGGGAGACATCTGGGAGCCTCATATCCCAGGAGTTTAAGGATCGTAACACAGGTGGAAGATTCTTGTCTATTTTGTCCACTGCTGAGTCCCCAGCACTCCAGGGCTGGCACACAGTAGGTGCTTAATAAAGGAGCCTGTGGCTGGATGGACCTGAGCCAGCATTGCTGGAGTGAGCCAGGGTGCACGGAGAGTTAGCTGGGCTGCTATAGGTGCGCAGCAAAGGGCAGGGCAACCATGGACCCCAGCGAGGAGGCCAGCCTGACCATCTCCATCCCAAAGTGCTTCCTAGTAGGTGAGGCGGCCTCAGTAGGTGAGGCGGCCTCAGCAGGAGAAGCCAGGAGGACACCATCCTGTAGGAGCTGAAGGGGAGGTGGTGAACTGTGGCCAGCAGGAGGTGCAGGCATTTCAGGTGCTGGGGAGCTGTGGCCAGTGGAGTCAGTAAGAAGGTCTCCAAGAAACCTACACTAGAGCCCCAGAGAGAATGAGCTGGGAACTGTCCCCAAAGTCCCCAGTGCCAGATGGGTGACAACTTTGGCTGCCATGGAACACTGTGCCCTTTCCTGCCCAAACCCTCACCCCTGGGCCTGACCCTGGAGTCAAGAACTGCACTTGGCAGAGTTCAGAGAGAAGTCGCCTGCTCTCAAGCCTGGGTCAGCCTGGAGAAGGGGAGAAGCCCCATGTTGCATAGAGATTAAGCTTGAATTCGTTCCCAGGATGGGACCTAAGCCTGGGAGGATCCCCACCTTCAGGAGGTGATGGTGCCATTCACTGGGATAGGGAAACTGGCAGGAGGAGCCGGTTGTTGAAGGTTGGGGGTGCGGACAGTCTGTTGGACCCATTGGTCTTGAGGTGTGTGGGGGACAACTAGAGAGAACTATTGTCCCCTGCTTCCACCAGGTGACATCTCCCTCCTGCCTTCAGCTCTATTTTAGGGATCAAGGAGTCCTTGGAGCTGCTCCCAGGCATTCTCATAAGGGCCAGAAGAGCTCTGCATGTCTGTCCAGCGGCTCTGCAGAGTTAAGGCTGTGGGTCATACCAGCCGCACCCTCAGCGTGGTCCATGTCACAGAAACATGTGGAAACCAGGTGATTTCCCAGCCTCCTGGTCAGGAGGTGGGGTTTTCCATCCCCAGGGAGTCACTTCCCAGTTTCTCACTCAGCACTCAGCACCTAGAAGCACCATCCTTGCGGGCTCCACTGTGGGGCTGGTGGCCGGGAGCCAGGGTCTCTGTACCTCTTCAGGCAGCCTGCAGTGAGGAAACAGGGAACAGAATAGCCTCCTGCCACCCAGCCCACCCCAACCCTTAGAAATGCCCTATGTGCTGGGGGCTAGGACCCCCGTAATCCAGGGCTGGAGGAATGTGCTCTGGCCCCGCAGGGCTGGCCCTGTATTAGGGCTGGCACTCAAAGTGGGGATGGGGGGACAGATTGCAGCTGGAATGGGTGCTCGGTCATGATGTAAATCCTGGGGAAGCCAGCTCTCCTGGGCCTGGTCTCAGCAGCCCCTCAGGGCCCTGCAGCTTCCCTGGTGACATTCTCTCCCAGCCTCTGTTCATCTGCCCCCTGCCTGGGCAGGAGACTTGAGCAGGGAAGTGCAGAGTCTTCTCCCTGTGAGAAGGCTGGATGCGTGTTTAAGGATAAATGAACACGCGAAGAGTAGTAACAACAGCCAAGATTTATAAATGCCTATTGTTATATATGTAGATACTTACTTAAGTATATATAAAGTACAGACTGCATTATGTATATTACATATCTTTAAATTTTTAGAATAGTCCTATGAGGTCAGTTCAGAGATCCAGACCCAGGTGGTCTGGCTCTAGAGTCTAAACAGGCCGAGTGCAGTGGCTCACACCTATAATCCCAGCACCTTGGGAGGCCAGAGGCGGGAAGATCACTTGAGGGTGGGAAGAACACTTGAGCTCAGGAGTTCGAGACCAGCCTGGACAACATGGCGAAACCCCATCTCTATAAAGAAATCAGCCCAGCATGGTGGCCCGAGCCTGTAGTCCCAGCTACTCGGGAGGCTGAGGTGGGAGGATCGCTTGAGCGCAGGAGTTGGAGGCTGCAGTGAGCTATGGGTGAAAGAGTGAGACCTTGTCTCAAAAAAAATTAAAAAATAAGAATTAAATATATTTAAAATAGAGTCTAAATGAGTGAATGATCTAGAATTCTCTTGGTTCCCCTAAAGCAGCTGTCAGCTTTGGGGGATGTTTTTCCAAATTAGTGCCTCACCCTCACGGGACAGGGAAGCCTGTGGGAGCTGGGAGGGCAGGTGGAGGCCGGGCAGGTGGAGATGGTGATACGAAGAGGAGGGGACGATAGGAGGAGGTTGAGGGGTCACCCGAGTGCTGGCAGTGACGCTGGAGGTATCGGCCCAGCGATGCTGGAGTGGTCGGGTCGGAGGCCCAGTAGCGTCTGGGGAGGGGCGTGGAGGAGGCGTGTCCAAGGCCGGCTGGCCCCGCCCCGCCCCGCCGCCTGGCCTCTGGCCCGCTGGGGCGCGGGCTTTCGCTTTCAGTCGAGGGCTCGCGAGCGCAGCGGAGCCTGGAGAGAAGGCGCTGGGCTGCGAGGGCGCGAGGGCGCGAGGGCAGGGGGCAACCGGACCCCGCCCGCACCCATGGCGCCCGTCGCCGTCTGGGCCGCGCTGGCCGTCGGACTGGAGCTCTGGGCTGCGGCGCACGCCTTGCCCGCCCAGGTGGGTGACTCGCGCGGCCCACGGGGGACAGCCGCCCCGCATGCCCACCCGGCTGGTGCGCAGCCTTCGGGTGCCCGGGCCGCGCTCTCCCGGGGCGCTGTCACGGGCTGGGAGGCTGGGAGTCCCAGTCGCCGCCCCCCATCCGCATCAGACACGCGCGCCTCTGGGGACCCGCTGGGGACTCCGGGCCCGGCACACGTGCGCTCGGGGCACAACTCTGGCCCCCGAAGCCCCTCTTACCCGCATCGTGACAGGGGCGCACCCTGGTTCCTCCGCGAGCGCAGGCCGGGGCATTTGGGGCTGAGCAGCGGGCCCTGGGCAGACCCCCGCTAGACCCGGGACCCTCTTCCCTCACCCCGGCGACTGCCGCGACAGCCCTTCCCTCCCACGCGGTGGAGAAGGGGCTGTGCCGGGGCGCTGCCCCACTGCCCACGCCGGGCACCCTCTTCAAAAGACTTCCTTTTCCTCTGGGCGACGGTTTTCCGATTTCTTAGAAATACCAGGGTCCTGTGTCTGAAGAGCAGGACCAGGTGTGCCGTCAGGTCCACTGAGGGCACAGCTGGAGGGCGAGCTGCCTGTCTGCTTCCTCCGATGCGTCCGGGGGCTACTGCAGAGTCTGTTTTCTGCGGCCTCTGGGGGCAGGGGAAGCGAGGGAGGTCTGGGCTGGTAATCGAGCAAGGCAAATGAAGTCTCCGGGGGCCGCAGGAAAATGGAGACAGCAGAAACCCTAGGGCTCCTATTCAATATGAACGTCACTCCCACAATAGCAACGGTCGTACAAGGGACTGTGCACCCTTTGCCTGTTTTTGACTGTCTCCTGGTCTGGTAACATGGGTTAACCCCATTTTTTTTTTTACTGTCTCCATGGTTTGGTAAGATAAGATAAACCATTTTTTAGAGAAGGAAAACTGAGGCTCAGAGAACTTGTATTTCATGGAAGGGTCTGGGGGGAACTCTTCCTCCAAAGGGGGCCTCTCCTGCCTTCGGCCCCTGTGCCCTGAGGCTGCGGGGAAGGTGGGCGTTCATCCTTCCTCAGAGCCGCCCCTGATGGACACATGGCCCATCTGCCCCCATCTGACATCTTGACCGAGGAGGAAGGTGGGAGGTGGCACTGGCTTCTGTGGTGACATAAGGTGACTTGTTGATCTGAGGCCAGAGAGTCCAGTTCTTATGGGTGGAAGATGGGGGCTGTCAGACTAGAATTGACTCACCGACAGTGGGTGTCAGGAGTGGGTCCTGGAGAACTGCCCCAGAGTAAGTCCTGGGTGGCCTTTGGGTCAGGAGAGTCCCCACTCTAGGGCCGAGTGTGAGTTAGGGCCGAGTGTGAATGGGGACGACCGTGGTCCCCAGCTTGACTTTGGGGTCATGCCATATACTCTGGCCTCAGAGGGGGTCTTCCTGCCGCTGAGCTTGGGCCTGCCTGGGCGAACTCTGGGGTCATGTGAGCATGGGAGAGGGGTGTCAGGCACAAGGCTCAGCAGGACACCAGGCTGCAGTCCTGGAGTAGCTGGAGGAGGTTCCCTCCCACTTCCTTCCCTTCCTGACCAGCTCCTGCGGCAGCTCATATTCCCTCCTCCCTCATCCCTGGTCCCCACCACCCCACCCGGACTATTGCCGCAGCCTTGTAGCTGGTCTCCCGGCCCTGCCCCCTCTCCCGCTGATCCTTGGCAGAGAGACCCTTCTCAAGCATGAGGCACCTCTCTGTTTGCCTGGGGAGCCTCCTGTGGCTCCCAGTGGTTGAGGCAGAAACTCCCCTGGAGATCCCAGGCCAGAGTAAGGTACCTGAACTCTTCCTCGCGCCTCCCTGCACATGTGCTCCCCCGCCTCTGTAGAACTGATGATGGTCGTCGTGTGTGTCATTGTGCAAAAAGCATTGTCCGTGCCATCCCCTCTCCAAGGGACACTTCTTACCCCTATCCTTCAAGGCCTTCTGCAAATGCCATTCTCTCCAGGAAAGCCTTTCCTCATTCTCAGTTGGATTTGATCTTCTCTTTGAACTCCCAGGCCCTTTTGTTCCCTTTGAGGACAGATTGCATTCTGCTTTTTAATCTAGTTGTGTTTTATCCCCCTCAGTGGATGGAAGGTGTCTTCAGGGCCAGAACTGTGGGTTCCTCTTCCTTCTCATCAGTAGCATCGCCATAGCTCCTGATTTCTGAACACCCACTAAACACCAGGCACTGGGCTAGGTACTTTGTCACAAAATTTCACTGAAACCTCCCTTACAGCAACTCCCAAGAGGTGGGTGGTGCCGTTTGTCTTTAGAGATGTGGCAACTGAGGCGTTTCCCAGGATCACAGAGCTGGGGGCCGGGGAGCTGGGGGTGGGATTTGAATGCAGGTCTGCCTGATTCCCAAGCTCCTTTCACTGCACCCTCCCGGTGCCCGTATCTGCACTCATGCTCCCAGCCAGGCCCTCACACACAGTGGGTTCTCAGGATGGAAGTCAACTGAGCTGCAGAAGAAGCCCCCAGGAGACCTGAGCTAGCCATGGATGCAGCCGACTCACTGCCAGCAGGGCTTTTGCCCCGTTTAAAAGTCTTATTTGCCAGCTGGTATGGAAAACATCATTCATTCATTTAGCCATTTATTCATTTGACAAAGAAATGCCAGTAAACCTGGCAGTAGGTGAGTGCTTGGTGCCCTCTGATGGGGATGAGCAGGGTCTGGGCTGTCCGGGGAGGAGGATGAGGGGTCTCTGCCTGATGGGCCTGGCCCACCTACCCCTGGAAGTCTTGGTGCTGAGGTGCCACTGTTTGCCTCCTCATCGCCCAGGGCCTGGGCCCAGTTTGGGTTAGGGGAGAGGTTGAGGGCTCCCAGGCTGGATGTCAAAGAGGAGTTGGGTGATCTGGGGTACCTGCTGGCCCTAGGGGCTCTTCCCTTCTTCCACCACGTCTCTGTCTCTTTGCCCTCTGTCTGAAATCCCAGTGGGGAGCCTGTGTGTTGACTGAGGGTGTGGTCTGTTGGTCAGGCACCTCTTCAGAGGGCAATGGGTAGGTGGCCAGGCACCCTGAGGCAGGGCCATTCATTCATTCATTCCCCAAAGTTCATGGACACACCCAGCCCAGTGCCCAGCCCAGTGCCTGGCTCTGGGGACCTCAAGATGACTCCAGCCCCAACCCTCTAGGAGCTACACTACCAATAGGTCACAGACCTCACAGACCTGGGCTCTGTCCCAACTGCCCTTATGAGCTTAGCTGAGCTAGTAAGCCTATGTTCTCATCTGTGGTTGTGGAAAGTATTCCCTGCCTGGCCTTTGTCACAGAGCCATGGGTGTGAAAGGCTGAGAACCTGCCGGGCATTCTTACGTCAGAGGTGACCCTGCCATCCTGGCACCTGGCACAGTGGCTCCCCGTAGCACTGTCCCTCCCCACAGCTGGGTGACGCTTTATGGTCCTTACTATGCAATGTTTCCTGGAGGAGTAGCAGGGACGGTTGTGCGTGGGAAGGGGAAGAGTTTTGCCGGAGCCATGGCATGTATGTTACACCCGACTCTACACCAACTCACTTCTTACTTTTTTTCTGAGATGGAGTCTTGCTCTGTTGCTCAGGCTGGAGTGCAGTGGCGACATCTCGGCTCACTGCAGTCTCTATCTGCCTCTTGGGTTCAAACGATTCTCCTGCCTCAGCCTCCAGAGTAGCTGGGACTACAGGCATGCACCACCATGCCCAACTAATTTTTTTTTTTTTTGTATTTTTAGTAGAGTCAGGGTTTCACCATATTGCCCAGGATGGTCTTGGACCCCTGACCTAAGTGATCCTCCCGCCTCAGCCTCCCAAAGTGCTGGGATTACAAGCATGTGCCACTGTGCCTGGCCCGTTCTCACTTCTTCTTCTTTTTTATTTAATTTTTTTTTTATTGAGATAGAGTCTTACTCTGTCACCCAGGCTGGAGTGCAGTGGCCCAATCTCTGCTCACTGCAACCTCCACCTCCTGGGTTCAAGCAATTTTCCCACCTCAGCCTCCCAAGTAGCTGGGATTACAGGTGTGTGCCACCATGCCCGGCTAATTTTTCCTTTTTTTCTTTTTTTTTTTTTTTTTTTTTTTTTTAGTAGAGACCGGGTTTTGCCATGTTGGCCAGGCTGGTCTCGACCTCCTGAACTCAAGTGATCCACCTGCCTCGGCCTCCCGAAGTGCTGGGATTATAGGCGTGAGCCACCCCACCCAGCCCCATTCTCACTTTTAAGCCATGCTTTTCTGTCCTCAGATGTGCTGCACACACACCTGCTCCAGGGCCTTTGCACTTGCTTTCCCCGTCACCTCCAATACTCCTCCTGCTGACGTCTCTTGGTCTCCTTCCCTCGCTTCCTTCTGCTGAAGTAGACAATCCTGCCTGTAGGTGCTCCCTGCCAGGCACTCTCACTCCCTGACCTGCTTTGTATTCCTGTATAATGCTCTTGACCTATTCTATTTATTTCACTTTTATTATGTCTTCCCACAAGATTGTAAGTACCGTGAGGACAGGGACTCATTCACTACTGTAGACTCTAGCCTGGAATAGGGTTTTCCAGTCAGTGCCCCTGACTTTAATTCTTTGTTGTGGGGCTGTCCCGTGAGCTGTAGGATGTTTAGCGGCATCCCTGGCCTCTACTTATTGGATGGCAGTAGCGCCACCCTCCCTCGTGACAAAAATATCTCCAGATATTGCTAAGTGTCCTTTGGGGATGGGGGATTGCCCCTGATTGAGAACCACTGGCCTAGGACAGTGCCTGGCACATAGTAAGTGTTCAAAAAATATTCATCTGACCTTGACCTTGATAATGGCCCTGTTTTACAGATGAGACGGGGGTTTGAAAAGTCAGTGGTGGCAGGGTGGGGTTCTGTTTGCCTCCATCTCTTGGAGTATTTTTCTGGGCTCCTCTTCCCATTGAGTGGTGTCTGCTGAGGTTAGGGGTCCTCTCCCCAAATTGCTCACCCCCTCGACATCCCTCGTGTAGTGAGGGATGGGGACACTCACTGACGGTGACTCAGGGCCCCAGAATGCATGTGATTTACCCAGAAGCGGGCAAGGAGGGAAGCTGGGGTTTGGGGTGCCGGGGGTGAACAGGAACAAAGGAGAGGCGCTGTGGCTCCCCGTTCTGGACCCTCGTCTGGGCACAGGGAAGCAGCACTGATGACTCTGGGGAAAGGCCCCGGCCTCTGAATCAGATAAACCTCAAGTCGCTGCTCTGCTGTTTTACTGGCCGTGTGACCTGGGCAAGTCTTTCTATCCCTCGGAGCCTCTGTGTTCTTATCTGTAAAATGGGAGTAATCCTAGCCTCACGGGCTGGCTGTCAGGATTAAAAGTGCTTTCTAATCCTGGCATTGGCAGCTATTTGAGCCATTGGTGGCTTTGCAGGTCTGACCCGACTCTCTGGGCCATGGGGTGGTGCTCGGGCCTAGGTGGGGACCCCTGTGGAGTCAGACTGTCTGCTCTGAGCCCCAGGGCCCGGAAGCTTGGGTGGCAGCCCTGCAGTTGCCCAGAGTTCCTGTCTAAGTGGCTTTGTTGCCCATCATCTCAGAGAGCAACTTCTTTCCTCCCTGCCTTTTCCTGTCTGTGCTTCTGCCCCAGTGCCCCCTGGCTGGGCTCTCATACCCACTGCTTGACAGCCTGGTCTTAGGACACCGTATTGTGGCAAAGGCTGTGGGGTCAGGATATCCCCTCCCCTCCCTTTGCCACCCCTTTTAGTGAGTAACAGGTGCTGTGTGTTTTGGGGATGAGTGAAGGGTACATTTGGTGAAGCACAGAGAGAGTGCACAAGGCTTCAGTTTGCAAGATGGGCACGGGAAGATTCCAGGCCATCTCCAAAACCTCTTCCATCTCCAACCTCTGTGCTGCTGAAGGTTCTGTTTACTTGTGACCCTGAGAAGGGGATGCCCTGTGGGGGCTCTTCTGAGATCATGCTGTCCATTTTCCTGCCTCCAAGTGACTTCTAAGACAGCATGGCTCTGAGGAAGGAGCACTGACTTGGGTGTTGGGAGATCACAGTTCCCATCTGAGCACCGTCACTGGCTTGCTGTGCTACCTTGCTTGGGTTACTTAACCTCTCTGGGCCTAAGCATCCCTATCTATGAAACCTAACAGCCCTGGTTCCAATGCTTTCCTAGAATATTGGGGAAGTGTCGGCTTTGAGTATACTTGACAAAGGCCACAGATTGGGGGTGGGGTATCTAAAAGTCCACAGGAAGGAGAGCCCAGGACTCCCCACTGTCAATATCTTGGTTCCCCAGCTTCTCCTCTTCTTGCTGACCTCAATCTCACTTGCTTTGGGTGGATTGATTTCCTGACTCAGGCTCCAGGGCCATCAAGAATTCACGGCTGCCTTTCAGCCTTCATGAAGGACATGGTGGAGCTCCTTAGGCAGAACTGGGGTTTGTGGATGTCCTGCCTCTCTGCCCCTTGGTACCTAGGTGGCACCTTTTCAAGTTCGGGAGCTAGATCCTTTCCCCTTCCCCACACCGTAGGAAAGTCCTTACTGTAGGCAGGCGCTGCAGAGCCTGCTGTCTGGGAACCCACAGGTTCAAGGAAGCCTTGAGCAGGAAGGGCGTTTTCCTGGAAGAAGCCCTTTGTCGCCGGTAATGGGTGCAGGCTGCTCTGACCCGGTTCTGAGTCCTGCCCGCTTCCCGGCCTAGGGCTTTGGGCCTTGATCACCTCTGCTGAGTAGCTGACCGCGGGGCTGGGGCTCTGATGCTCAGGACCCACCTCTCTGGGACCCACAGTCTTTTTCCACTGTGGCGTGTAGTGATGTCACAGGTGGCAGTGATGTCACTGTGGTTTGAGGTACTTGGCTGTGAGCCCCGGAGGAGGAAGTGTCTGTTCGCTGATGGGGGGTTGGAAGAGATCATTGACTTCTGCCCCAAGCGTGAGCCCCAAGTGTGCAGGGGGGAGTGCGGGGGGAGGGCTGTTGGTGGCGCATCCCAGGGCTCTGGCTCTGCCCTTGCATCTAGCCTGTCTTTCCTGTGGGCTGTGACAAGCCACCCTGCATCTCTGAGACTCCATATCTTCTTCTTCGTCTTCTTCTTCTTTTTTTTTTAGATGGAGTCTGGCTCCGTTGCCCAGGCTGGAGTGCAGTGGCGTGATGTTGGCTCACTGCAACCTCTGCCTCCCAGGTTCAAGCTATTCTCCAGCGTCAACCTTCCAAGTAACTGGGATTACAGGTGTGCACCACCACACCCGGCTAGTTTTTGTATTTTTAGTAGAGATGGGGTTTCACCATGTTGGCCAGGCTGGTCTCGAACTCCTGACCTCAAGTGATCTGCCCGCCTTGGCCTCCCAAAGTGCTGGAATTACAGGCGTGAGCCACTGCGCCCAGCTTCCATTTCTTCTTTGAAGAGTAGGAGGGGTTGGAATTGTCACCCTGGAGGTTCATGGTTGCTAGATTATTGATTCTGTTGCTGGATTCAGGAGACCTGTTAGCTGGCTAGTTCACAGCAAGTATTGGGTGTTTGGAGGGGGGCTGCAGAGCCCCTTCTCAGGCCCCAGGAGGGCCAGCTGCCCTCCCTACCCCTTCTTTTGGACACTAGTGGGCATGTTCTGCTGGGAAAACAGACAGTGTAACCTGACTTCGAGGGCTGCAGGCTGAATCTCTTTCAGACGTACTGGCTCCTTGAGAGGCCTAGCAGATCTCTACTCTGTGGGTCCCTTTCGGAGCTGGGGCTCAGGTTTGACCCAGCCACTCTGACCGGAGACAGCGCAGAAATCACCAGGAGCATTTGTTTGTTTTCCTTTGCTGTCCAGACAGTGGCCCACCGTCTGCTTCAGTCTGAACGTGGCCCTGCACTAGTGAGACTGATGTGGCCACAGGTTCAGAGAATCAGTGCGCCTGAGTGGGAGAGCAGAGCGGGAGGGGATTTGGAGGCAGGCAGGCTGTGGACAGGGAGGAGGGCGGTCATCTTCCGAGCTGTCAGCGGGAGGCCTTCTTGAAGGTCTTTCAGGAGCAAGGCCAGAGGCCGTGGGAGTGGGCGGGGCCTGGGGCTGGGAGTCAGGGGTCTGAGGCCTCATCTTGGCCCGGCCTCTGCTTCCGGGAGAACTTGGCCAAATCCCTTCTCCTTTCCGAACCTTGGTGGCCCCAGCTGTCACTTGAGATTAGCAAGGACCTCCCTGGTCCCAGCAGGAGTGAGTGGCTTTGGGCAGGGGGTGGAGTGCAGATTGCACTGCCACGTCACCCAGCTCAGAAGGCCCAGGTGTGGTCCAGCTGTGGACTTGACTGTGAACTCCTGGGGAAGGGCTCTGGTCCTTTGCCTCAGTTAGCGGGCCCCCCACCAGTGCCCTGGGTGCCCCTGCTGGCCCCTCCTCTCGCTGACCCCAGCCCCAGTTTCTGGCTGCAACTCACAGAGGCCCCAGGCTCCTGTGGCCCCATCACCAGCAGCTCCTGCTGTCATTTCCTGAGCCTCGCAAGCCCCTAATCCTGCTCCTTCCTGTCCTGCCCCTCAGCTCCCTCAAGCCCCACTCCTGCATCCCATTCTCCCTGGACATCACCCCTCCCACCCCTTGGCTCAATTTCCTTCCTGTCGTGGCTTGGTCCTTTGGTCATTGCCCTGGTCTTTTCTTGTCCCCTTCCTGATTCTGCCCTTCTCCAGGCCCACACAGGGAACCTCCTAACCGCTGAGCCCTGAAAGGTAGGCGGGTTTAGGATGAGTGGCTACAGGGAGGAGAATGGTGTGGGGAGAGAGATATGGGGGAAAGACTATTAGGGGACAGGCCGGGCACGGTGGCTCACGCCTGTAATCCCAGCACTTTGGGAGGCCAAGGCGGGCAGATCACTTGAGGTCAGGAGTTGGAGACCACCCTGGCCAACATGGTGAAACCCTGTCTCTACTGAAAAAAAAAAAAAAAATTAGCCAGGCGTGGTGGTGTGCACCTGTAGTCCCAGCTACTTGGGAGGCTGAGGTATGAGAATCACTTGAACCCCAGAGGCGGAGGTTGCAGTGAGCTGAGATCGCACCATTGCACTCCAGTCTGGGTGACAGAACGAGACCCTGTCTCAAAAAAGCAAAACAAAACAAAACAAAACAAAAACCGAATATTAGAGGACAATGTTAGACTGTTCCAGCTGTCCTAGCTGGAGCCAAAGGTTTGTTGGGGACAGTGACAGCAGCACACGAGGCTGTAAGTTTAGGGCCAGTTTATGGAGGAGTAATACCAATTACATTGAGAAAACTGTAGCAACTATAATTTGGGAGGAATTTTCTAAATACTTTACATGTGTTATTTAATCTTCCCATCAGCCCCAGGAGGTATGTGCATTTATCAGTCCCATTCTACAGATGAAAAGACTGAGGTCTATGAACTCCTTTATTTAAAAACAAAACAAAACACCCTCAAGGCTGCCTGCTAAGAGGGGAGGAGTGTGGATTCAAGCCAGCATCCTTATTCCAGTGTCCATGCTCTCAGCCACCACACACACACTCCTATCAGGAGTTGGGGCAGTGGGGAGCCATTATAGTTTTTGAGCAAGAGAGTGACAGGGCAAAGATCACTGTGGCCTCAGTGTGAAGCACAGATGAGATGGAGAGACTGGAGGCAGGGAGGCCCATGAGGAGGCTGTCAACATGGTTCAGGTGACAGCTCTGGGTTGGTGAAGAAGCAGAGAACAGGAAGGAAGGGGTGAGAGGCTTGAGGGAGGAGGAGGAAGCCTTTGGACTGGGCCGTGGATATAGGGTGGGAACATAGGAGGTGAGGAGCATGCTCTCTCCACCCGCTTTTTGCAACATGCGGCCTCTCTGGCCTTAGCTCTGCCTGGCCTGAGCCGTGAGCCCAATGGACCGATTCTGTTTTTTTTTTTTTTTTTTTTTTTTGAGATGGAGTCTTGCTCTTGTTGCCTAGGCTGGAGTGCAGTGGTGTGATCTTGGCTCACTGCAACCTCTGCCTTCTGAGTTCAAGCGATTCTCCCACCTCAGCCTCCCAAGTAGCTGGGACTACTGGCGTGCGCCACCACGCCTGGCTAATTTTTTGTATTTTTTTTTAGTAGAGATGGTGTTTCGCCATGTTGGCCCGGCTGGTCTTGAACTCCTGACCTCAGGTGATCCACCTGCCTTGGCCTCCCAAAGTGCTGGGATTACAGGCGTGAGCCACCGTGCCCGGCCCCAGTGGACTGATTCTGGTCAGCGTCAACCCCATTTGTCCCTGGAGCTTTTGCAGTCGGTCACAGGGCCAGCCTGGTCCTGGTCACCGCTGGCTGGTTACCCCGGCTGGGTTGGGCAGGAGTCTGGGCAGGGCTGGTTGCTCATCTCAGGTATGAAATTGGCTGCACCCCCACTGGTGTGGGGGAGCAGGATTCCAGTGCCTGCCTGGCGCTGCTACCCCTGTGCCTCCAGACCCCTCGAGCTCCTCCCAGACCTTTGGCTTCGTTGACTGTGAGGTGGAAACAAAAGGGCTGCTCTCTGTCACTTTCCCTAGGGGCGGGCAGATGCTGGCAGGGCACAGAGAGCCGAGGGCTAAGAGCTGACATTTAGCCTGGCTACTCAGGAGACTGAGGCAGGAGAATCGCTTGAACCTGGGAGGCGGAGTTTGCAGTGAACCGAGATCGCGCCATTGCACTCCAGCCTGGGTGACAGGGTGAGACTCTGTCTCCAAAAAAAAAAAAAAAGAGCTGACATTTAGCGGGTGCTTCTTGGGTGCGATGCGCAAGAGACCGATGCATTAAATACACAGAGTGCCCTTCCTTGTCACAGCTACCTGGGGGCAGGGGAACATTATCCCCATTTTACAGAAGAGGCCTTTGAGGCACAGAGATTAAGTGACGTACTTAGGGTTTTGCAGCTCACTAGAGGCAGAGCCAAGACTCCACCCCAGGTGGCCAGGCTCCTGAGCGCTATGCCTACCTCACCCTCCAATGAGGTGGTGGTGGAGGAGACCGTGAGCCGCTGTCACCTGAACACTGGTGCACTCAGTCTGCTGCTCTGAGGACGCCGCCCCCTCTCTTTGTAAGTCCATTTCCTGCCCATTTCTCATGCTAGCTCCAGCTCATTTCAACTAATTGAAAATTAAAACTTTGCTTCTGTTGAGCAATTCGGCATCTATGAGACGCCAGCTGTGGGCTGTGTGCTGGCTGTGTGTAGGGCGATGAGTAGCAGAAGCACGGGTGACACTGAGCTCTTTCCACTGCCGGGCATGGTGCCAAGCACGCCACGTATACTGACTTCATGAATCATAAAGCCCTGTGAAGGGGGCACTGTTTCTGTCGCCATTTTATAGATGATAAAGTGGAGGTGAGGGAATGGCAGAACTGGGATCAAAGCCCACGTGTCTGTGTCTGGCTCAGCGCCCATACAAGGGTGTCAAGGTTGCGGGGAGGCACGAGGGAACCAATAATTAACCAAAAACTGGTCGGGTGTGGGCAGTATAGAGATGCACCCGGGTTGTCACAGGAGCCCCTAGGAGGGACCTCTGACCTCCCTGAAATGATGGCAGAGGGAACTCTTGAAAGAAGCTGAGAAGTCAGCACTGCCAGGTCGGGGGTGGCGGGTCAGGACGTTTGGGCAGAGGCAGCAGCAGTACGGGCATGGAGAAGGGGGTGGAGGAGCCAGGTGCTGCTTTGTGTTGTGGCAGCAACAGGTGAGTGATGAATACAGGTGGGAGATGCTGGCAGGGGCTAAGGAGGTTGTGCAGGTGGTGGCAGCCGCTGGAAGCTTTTAAGGAGAGTCAGGCTTGATTGTAGGAAGGGGGCTTAGGTCCATCTGAAAGGGACAGAAGGCTGGGAACCAAGACCAAGGAGCCTGCAGCTGGCAGGAGATGCTGAGGGCAGCGAGGAGGAGGGGTCGTGGGAGATGGAGCAGGCGACATCAGCAGGCCCCTTGGAGGGTGACAGCGGGAGAGGCTGGGGCGTCTCTCATTAGACTCAGGGTTCCTTGCAGGCAGGGACCATGCCCGGCGTCTTTGTACCCTGGCATTTAGCACAAAGCCTGGCTCCAAGAACCGGATACCAGCCCAGTCTTCCTGTCTGCCCCCAGCTCATTTCTAAAGCAACATCACAGGCAGCGAGTCGGGAGTGGGATGTGTCACCCCCGGGTTGCCTGCCTGTGATGTGGTCAGTCCTTCCTAACGCGGATGCCATTCCTCTCCGTGACGGCAGACGGGCCTCCGCTGTCACTGGCCCTGGCGTCGATGTGACGACCTGGCCTGATGTAGCTGCACCCTGCAGTCCATGGGGCTCCTGTGAACCCCCAAGGTTGAGACCCAAATGCCTCTGCTGCCTCCCACCACGCCCTAGGGGCCCCGCGACCCGCCATGCAAATGATGTGGTTTCCGCATTGCTTGAAGAGGGTTTCCGCTGTGTGGGGGTCCCTGGGTCCTTGGGCAGATACCTCTGCCCCTCCCCACAGCTTTGGCACCTGCCCTAAGACCCTGGAGACCCTTTTGCCTGGGAGAGTCACTGAACCACCTGCCCCTGCTCACAATGTGTTCATAGAAGAGTCACTCCCCTCTGTGGGCTCCTTGTCTGTAAAATGAGGGAGCAGGACAAGATCACAGGGTACAAAACTGTCAGAGGGCACAGAGGCTGATGTTGCTGCCATCAGCTCCTGGAGTGCCGCTCACTGGCTGCATGACCTTGGACAATTTGCACGAAATCTCCCAAGCCTCAATGTCTGCATCTGTAAAATGGATCATCCTGATCTCATTGCGTTAGTGCTAGGATAAAATGAAGAGAAGGTATATGAACGTGCCCAGTACTGTGCCTGCACACAGTAGGTACTTTTCCTGGATCTGAACAGTCTCTGTTCTTCCAGCTCTGTGTAAAGGCTTGATCTCGACCCCTAAAGCCTGAAGCTTCTCCCTGTGGCCACCTCCCCGCCGCATCATCTTCCGTTCTCAGCGGGTGGATCCCTGCCCAGGGGGGACCCCCTGGGGAAGGCTGGGAGCATGACCTCTTCCCAAGGGTACGGCACCTAAAAGGGATCTCCGGAACATTGAAAAGCCATGAAGGCCGGGCACAGCGGCTCACGCCTGTAATCCCAGCACTTTGGGAGGCTGAGGGAGGAGGATCGCTTAAGGCCAGGAGTTCAAGACCAGTCTGGACAACATAACAAGACCCGGTCTCTTTCTATAAATGAAAAAATAATAATAAAGCCATGAAGATCCCCAAAGAAGGCTGTGCTAATGGCGGCCAGAAGAGCAGAGGGCACCACAGATGCCGTGCTTTCAGCTTTTTCCTTCTCCCCCAGGCCTCCCTTCTTTCCTTCCTCTCTCGCTATTTATAAATAAGAGAAGGCATTGAGGGCCCCCACCTCGGGTACTTGCAGGGCCTTGGCCTGGGAACAGGACAAGCAGCAAGTCAGTTGACCCGGGGTTGCTCAATTCCCCAAGAGCTGACGCAGACTCCAGAATCAGACCTGCCCTGGTCCCCTGGCCCTGCCCCTTACCAGCTAAGGGCTCCAGCAGAGTCCTAGTCTTGAGCGAATCTTATACCTGCAGCCCTGTCCACCAGCTGTGCTTCCTGAGTCCTCCAGGGTGAGGGGGCGTGGGGTCAGAAGAGAGGGGACAGTGTGCAGGGAGGGTGGAACCTGACTGACCGGGTCAGCCTTACTCTTCCAGCGGGGTCTTGTCTTCCTGGAGCTCAGCCCTCGGCAGCTCTGAGAAGCTCACCTTCTTGCAGGCTCTCACAGCCGCATCGTCCTCTGGCCGGGCTGCTCACAGACCCCGGCCCCCGGGTTTTGTCCACTCACCCAGACTCTGTTTTGGGGTCACATTACCCTTCCAGTGTTCCTCTGAGCAAAGTCCCTGTGAGTTAGCCCAAGGTCCCTGTCAAGGAGGACCACATCTGGCCTGTCGCACTCTTCTCCTTTGCCCCACCGAGGCCTCTGTCACACTGTCACAGCAGCGGGCCTTCCATGGTCTCCCCATGTAAGGCTTCCTGAGGAACGGGCCTGGTGCCGGCCTGGGGGTGAACTGCCAGCCCCAGGAGTCACAGGTCAGCTTCCCCACACTTGCCCTGGAGGCAGGATGGAGGCCCCCTCCTTTGCAAGGCCCACACGGGCCATCTAACACCCCACTAAAGCCGGGCAGTTCGCTGCCCTGGGGTGTGTTCTCGCCTTGCCAGTTCTTGGCTAAAACCAAGGCAGGAAGAGCCCAGTTCCCATGTTCTGTAACATGGGTCTATGACCAGGGCCCTTGCAGCGCCCCCATGGAGCCCCCAGGAATCTGGGAGAAGATGATGAACCCAAGTGAGGACCTCCCCGGGGGCCTTTGCTCCTCACAAGAACCCCTGGAGGAGACAGGGCAAGGAGTACGACTCCCATTTTACAGGTGACAATGCCGAGGCTCAGAGAAAGTCCATGACACCCCCAAATCCCCCGGACCTACTACCCTGACCTCCTGGCGGTGCACAGAGCATGCCACGCACCTCTCCATATGCACATAGACCCTCTAACCTAAGTCAGCGCCCCTTCTACAAGGCCGGTGTCCAGCACACCTGGGAAACGGGACATTTCAGGCCCTTTCCTCTCAGAAGTCGCCTGCTCGGGCTGCCCTCCCTGGGGGGAAGGGGATGGGGGCAGAAGCTGAGCATGGAAGCCCCCGCTAATCCACCCTCTGCTCTCTCCAGAGGCCCAGGACCAGCCCAACTCTGCCCCACATCCCAGCCCCCACCTCCCAGCTCGTGCTGTTTCTCCACCTCTCATGTGGATGGGCCACACACCACCCAGCACCCCTGAGGTCTGGTGAGGGACTGAGCCTTCGACACCCATCCTTAAGAACCCAGAGCTGGTCCTTTTGCTTAGAGCATCAACCAGGCCCACACTGTCATTTTACAGGCAGAGAAACTGAGGCACAGAGAACCTGGTTACTGCCCACAGCAGAGGGGACACCTGAGTGAGGACGCAGAGGATCTTTGGGGTAGGGGCGGGCCTTGGGGTTGAGACCCAGTCTTCCTGGCCAGGGAGGAAACACAGGACTGGAGGTGAGGAGGCCTCTTTGAGGCTAGTTTCTTCATCTGTAACTTGGGAATAACAATAGGACTGGCCTCAGGGGGACCAGGGGAGGATTCAGAGAGGCTATGATGCTGGGACAGCTCTTCGTGATGACTGGCATGAAGCAGGCTTCTAGTAGATGCTCTACTGCTGCTTTCGTTCTCACCCTCACCCACCCGCTCTGGGCCCACTGCCCTGACCTCCTGACCAAGCACTGAGTGTGCCAAGGGCATCTCCCTGTCTCCCCGGCCCCGCACCTCGTGTCACCCTTTTCCTTAGCTCTTATCACCACCTTGAATTCTCTATTGAACGTGCATGTGTCTCCCCAGCTAAGATGACAACTTCCCGGGGGCAGGGATTTGATTTGTTCAATGCTACTGTTTACCCAGCACCTACAACACTGGGTGCTCAGCACGTCTGTTGAATGAATGAATGAATGAATCACTGCTTTCACCTTTGCCCCTGACTTTCTCCATGGACCACGGACAAGTGACTTGATCTCCCTGAGCTGTGAAATGGGGCCATTCACACCAGCTTTTTAGGGTGGAACTAGGATTTTATACAGTGCCTGCCATCTGGCCTGGCACATAGTAGGTGCTTAGCAAATATCCCATTGTTTTCCTTCCTCCCCAGAGGGCCAAAGCCAAGACCTGGAGGAGCAACAGGGTGGGGGTCTAACCCCTGGGTGACAGAGACAGCTCCCATCTGGGATGGAGGCTGCATGGTGGGAGGAGCTGCTGAGGTTGGGCCGTTCAGCTTTGGGGCCCTTGGAGTCCTGGGTCTGTGTGGAGGGGGAAGAGAAGCTCTCTGGGCCCCAAGAGAAGGGAGGCAGGACTGGGGGTGGCAAGGATTGCAGCTCTTCTGGGATAGCCTTGGGCACACTGCTTTGTTTCCCTGAGCACCTGCGAATGTCAGTGAGAAGACCAGACAGTGGGTCTAACACGCACAGTTGCCCCTGGGAGGTAGCAGGTGCTCGGTACCGATGAGCTACCGCTAACTGCAGGTGCTACCTGTCTTAGAGGAGGAAGCCCAATCTGGAGGAGGGGAAATGGGAGCTGTGGACCCAGATGGGAGGCGGCTCAGAGACTGTGGGTGGGCCCTGACGAGCTTCTTATCCATAGTCCTCTATCCGCTTGCCGCCATCCTGGCCCTGGCATGGCCCAAAGTCTCTGGGAGACCAGGGCAGGTGGCTTTGCCTTTTTCCATCTCTGTTATCTCATCTGTGAAATGGGCACAATCAGACCTGCCTCACCAATTGGAATATAGATTTAGGTGCAGTTTTCTTTTTTATTTCCTTTTATCTATTCTCTCTCTCTCTCTCTCTCTCTATGTATATATATATAGCTATCTATTGATATTTTCTATCATCCATCTATTTATCTTGTATCTACTTTCTATTATCTCTATCATCTATTTATCTAATCTATCTATCATCTATCTAGCTATCTTTCTATTTTATCTATCTATCTATCTATCTGTCTGTCTGTCTCTGTCTGTTTTATCTATCTAGCTATTTTATCTATTTTATCTATCTAGCTATCTATCTATTCTATCTATCTATCTATCTATCTATCTATCTATCTATCTACCTACCTATCTATCTACCTACCTACCTACCTACATATCTATCCATCCTCTCCGATTCCCTCACCACTGGGTCTCAGATTCCCTGCCTGTTAAATAAATGGTCAGTTAACCCTCATCAGTGATTTTCAATTTTTCACTTGAGGCCCCCATATTTTGGAAGATTGTAGTTTGCTGAACACGCTGACTGAATCAAGTACTATCCAACTTATTTCCTCATTTTAACATGTCAAAGATCCCCTGTGGGGTGAGTGGGGTGTGAATTGGAGCCTCCCCAATCCAAGGCACAGGAACTGGAAGCTTCTGTAGCCCTGCATTTCCTAGAGAATGCTTGCCATGTTTTGGGGACCTCCTGGGGGGCCCCTGTGCTGACCAGAGGCCGGCTCCCAGGGCTGTGGTTTGGGCCCAGCCCCCTGCTCCTGGGGACCGCTGCTGTGGAGGGAGTGACCTTTTGTTCTGCTTTGCCAAGGGGCTTTCTGTTCCTCATTGTTTAGCCATGACAAGGCTGTGGATTTTTTTTTTTTTTTTTTTTTTTCTGTCCAAGAGAACAAACAGGCCTGAAATTGCTCAAGGGAGCCGACCCCCTCTGCCAGCTACCGGGGGCTGGAGGCTCACAGAGCCAGGGAGGAAGTCCTACCCCCTCTGCCGGCTACCGGGGGGGCTGGAGCCACACAGAGCCAGGGAGGAAGTCCAGGGACGGTCACTCACAGCAAAGCCTCAGACAAGAGAGGAACCTGGAGGGGAGGAGGTGGGAGGCCACCACTCAGCCAGCCTGGGGACCATGGGAGTCCAGCTGCCTGCCGTTAGTGGCCAGGAGCCCTCGTCCATTGCGGCTCTTGAGAGCCCAAACTTGGCCACGGCAGGGCTCTTTCCCATCAGGCCCTTTGAGCCCTGATGGGAAACCCTTCCCCAGCCAGGGTGGGATTTCTTGCTGCCGCCTGGAGCCGCCCTGGCCCTGTGGTTCTCAGGCCCTGGAGGAGTAAGGGGTTCCCCTGGTTACCCCAAGGGCACTCGTGGGGATGAAGCCCGCGGGATGCAGGATTCCCACGAGACCTGTGCTGGCCACTGTGGGGGGTGGGGGGCTGCCAGGGAAGAGGTGCAGCCCCTGCCTGCCTCAGGGATGCGATCTGAGGGAAGAGGCAGCTGCGTCTGGGAGGCCGTTCGGTCGGAGGGGGGTAGGCACAGCCCCTGCCCTTGGGGAAGCGCCCAGCAGCAGCCTTCAGGGAAGGCAGTTTGGGGGTTTGCCGAGGGCCAGGAAGACCCTCTGCCGCAGTTAGTATTCGATGGAATGGCTTGTGCAGAGGGAGCTGCAGAAGCTGCCATTTCTCTGGGTTAGGGGCTCCCACAGCCTTTGGATGCCGGGTCTCGGCCATGAGCCCCCTCCGCCACCCCTCCCCCAGGTCACCTTGCTCAATCCAGGAGGCTGGATGATCAGAGTGTGTTCTGCAAAGGAGCGTGAGAATCACTGGGGAGATTTCCTTTTTCTTTTTCTTTCTCTTTTTTTAATGGTACAGCTTCCTGGGCCCACCCCTGAGATTCTGCACTTGTTTGGGGAGTGGGTGTTGGCTTCATGACAGGCACCCCTGGGTGCTTTGGACACAGGCAGTGAGCTCCCCCCACACTGTGTGAACCCCTGAGAAGGCTTCTCCTTTTGTCTAGGATGCCTGGGAGTCTGCTCCAGCAGCAAACCGGGGAGGGGAGGGGTACTGGGACCGAGTGTGTGTGGCAGCACCGTGTCCAGGCAAACTGAGGCTCCAGACGGGGGTTACTTCTTCAGACCCTGTTATGCAGCATGGTTCCCACCGCCCGTGCCCAGAATTCACCAGAGCTGATGGGCCTGGGGTGGGCCTCCGGGGCAGGCCAGGGTGGAAAGTGCATCTGTGTTTGAGCTTTGCGGCCCTGGCGCTGGAGTTAGATCCCTACAGGAAAGGACATTGTAACCCAGCCCGTGGTTGAGACTAGCAGCTGCTGAGCACCTACGCCCTGCTAGGCTGTGGGGCAACAGCAAAGGGTAACCCCCAGCCTGCAGCCTCAGGGGGGCTTCCCATCTAGCGAGGGGCCCAGGGAGGCCATGAGGAGAGCCATGAGGGAGGAAGGTGGGGACTCTGGGCCTGAGTGACTCCTTCAGGGTGGGGTGCGGACAGGGAACCTTCAGGAGGGAGGGTACTGCCTGAGCAGGGCTCTTAAGGGACACGTGGAATTTGTTACAGGAAGCACCAGGCCATTCCAGGCATAGAAATCAGCTGGGGTGCAAAGGCCTGGGGGTCAGAAGAGTGGCAGATGGCTCCATGGCAGGAAGCCCCAGCTCCTCTGGGTCGTTCCCGCTGAGGGGTTCCAGCTGTTGGCACCGAGGGGTGCAGCCAAGGCAGGGTGGTGCTGCCTGCCAGGCTGAGGTGGGAGACAGCTGGGTTTCTAGCCCTGCTTGTCACTCGCTATAGGTGCAGCCAAAGGCTCAGCAGGCCCAAACTCTGGGCAGTCCTGACTCCCAGGCAGTGCTGTGAGGAAGGGGAGGAGGAGGCACACTGAACCCACCTGCCACGTTGGCTGGTGGAAATTTGGCCAGGTCTGCACTGGCCCAGCGGTGCTGGGTGTCGTGACTGGTGTCTGCTCTGACTGGCTTGTTGACAGCTGAAGTCCAGGATAGGTCCATGGCCACGTTGTGCTGGTTTGTTAAATATTTTTAGTATCTCCCCTGCTCCTATATGTTAGGTACTGGAGTCCAGAGAGGTTAAGGCACTTGCCTAAGGCCACACAGCCGCTAAGTGGTAGAGTGAGGATTTGAAACCCGTTCTTTCTGACTCCCTGTATCCTTATCTATGGAGAGGCCCCATGACTCGTTCGCTAAAGGTTATGGATCTCGATCTTGTACTGGCCACATGACTGCAGCTGGCAGTACAGTGGGGAGTGCGCCAGCCCTGGCTCTGACCTCCTAGAACTGCCCTTTGTTCATTTCCAGGTGACGCATCTGTGGGGGCCCCTGAAGGACTTGGGGTGTGTGTGTACACCCTCTTTGCTTGTACAGATGTGTTCACACCCATGTTTGCCTACATGTGAATGTCTCCATTCTGAGCTTGCTCTCAGCCTGGTAGAGGTGGCTAATTAATGCTTGTCCCTGAAAGCCTGGACTGCCAACCCCAGTCTTTCAGGAGAGAGGGCAGGACTCAGGGGCTTGCTCCCGGGGGTCCTGGGAAGGCACAATGGTGACAGTGCTGCAGCTCTGCACTCCTGGAGGGTCACTCAGAGACCCGAGAGAGGAGGGCTCTGCGTCTGCCCCTCTGTCCGGGGCTGTAGCTTCTCTGGGTGGCTTTGCTTTTCTCTTTTCTCCCCTCTTTTTTTTTTTTTCGAGATGGAGTTTTGCTCTGTCAATTAGGCTGGAAGTGCGGTGGCACGATCTCAGCTCACTGCAACCTCCTCCCAGGTTCAAGGGATTCTCCTGCCTCAGCCTCCAGAGTAGCTGGGATTACAGGCACATGCCACTATGCCGGGATAATTTTGTATTTTTAGTAGAGACAGGGTTTTGCCTTGTTGGCCAGGCTGGTCTCGAACTCTTGACCTCAAGTGATCCACCTGCTTCGGCCTCCCGAAGTGCTGGGATTACAGGTGTGAGCCACCACACCTGGCCCTCTCTCTCTTTTCATTCATCACATTGTTCATCTCTTCCCGGAGGCATCCAGCACAGTCTTTGAGACTGTGAGCTGTGAAGTCAGACAGGACCCAGGTCCAAACCCTTCTCAGTCACTTACCAGGTCTGGGACCTTGGGCAGGTGACCTGCCATCTCAGGCCTCGGTTTCCTGTTCTATAAAATGGCTGCAGTAGGGAAACCGTCTCCATCTTCATTGGGTGGTTGGGAAGTCTTGCTGAGACCACACACCTGTCTCAGGTAGGGTCTTCCAGAAGAAGAGCCTGAGGCAGGGATCTTTGTGAAAGTGGTTTACTAGGGAGGGCTCCCAGGAGAAGCAGGCAGGGCAGGTCAGGGGAGGGGGCTTAGCAGGGACGTGTTCACCAGCTTCAGCCCAACACCACGGGGGTGGCTCTGGACCATGAATTGTACCAGGGTGGGTCCCACCTTGAGGCTGTGGAGCATTCATTATCAGCCAACACCCACAGCAGCTGAGGGAGCGGTGCCCTGCTGGCAGCAGGGGTCTGAGTGGGGTGCAACAGCACCCACCAATTCGAGCAGCAGAAACGCTTAGAACAGTGCCTGGTACCTAGGCAGTGCTTCAAAAATGGCAACGATTGTCATGGTCATAACCAACATTCAGCTGATGAGTGCCGGCTCTACGGTGGGCCCCATGTGAGAGACTGAGGGTCTAGAGATGACAAGGCTGCCACCTCTGCTGTCTGCGTCACATGAGTGTGTGTGTACACATGTGTGTGCATACATACCCACAGGAGGTGGAAGGACAAGCAAGTAACCATTCCAGAACAATGAGGTGACTGTTAGAGGGGTCATAACCCTCGTTTAGAGAGAGCCGAGAGGAGGAGGAGGAGGAGCTTGAATTAGCCTCGGGTAGTCAGGGAGGGCTTCCCAGAGGAGGCAGCACTCATCTTGAAAGACAAAGGGATGTTTCAGGTGCAGGAGGGAAGGAGAGGTATCCTTGGCAGAGGGCAGCTTTGTGCTGAGAACCCCCGTTCTCTGTGACCAAGGCCACTGTCTTCTGGATATATGTCCCATGTAGTGTTAGGGGTCACCCAGCACTGGAGAAGGCCAGCAGAGTCAGTGCTTCTGCCTGCAGACATGACTAGGGTACACTGAGGTGGGGAGGCAGGGGAGGTAAAAGAAGGCACGAGCTCTCCTTCCTGTACCCTGCTCCAGGGGGAGAAACCTCCCCATCCATCATCAGTGCAGACTGGCAGGGGGAGGGCCAAACATTTGCAGGGCGGGGACCTGGGCATCAGGCATGGCAGAACCCAGGGGCGGCCCTGTTGATGGCAGTCTTCCCTTCTTCCTTCCAGGTGGCATTTACACCCTACGCCCCAGAGCCCGGGAGCACATGCCGGTTCAGAGAATACTATGACCAGACAGCTCAGATGTGCTGCAGCAAGTGCCCGCCGGGTGAGGGCAGCCGCGGGGGGACTCGGGGCCCATGCCCTGGAGGAGCGTGTGTGTACAGGGGCTGGGGCGCAAGAGCATGGCCCTTGATTCTTACTGAACTCCTAGTTCTATGCACTGGCCCATGCTCCCTGCTGCTTCTGGGCCTGTGAACATGCTGTTCCCTCTTCCTGGCACACTTCCCAACTCCCTTTCCCTGATTAACTCCGACTTGCCCTTTAGACCTCAGCTGAAGATGTCCCCTCTTCCAGGAAGGCTGCCTGCCCCATACTGCCCAGCCGGAGGAGGAGTGGGAGGAGGAGCCTCAATTAGCTCCTGGGGGAGTCAGGGAGGGCTGCCTGGAGGAGGCAGCACTCAGCTTGAAAGACAAGTGCTGCCTCCTTTGAGCTCTCACTGGCCTCTGATGTTCCCATGGAAGCTCTTTCCTTGCTGTGTGATTATAGCCCGGTCCCGCTTCCTGTTGCCTCCACTGTGTGCTCCTCTAGGGCAGAGATTGTGGCTTGTTTTCTGCTGAATCCCCAGCACGTGGCGCAATGCCATGTAGGCGCTCAGTGCATATTTGACTGACTCTGTGAATGCTTACCCATTTCACAGATGGTAGACCTGAGGCCCAGCCACAGTTGGTGGAGCTAGGTAGCCTGACTCCCGGTGCCCTCCATCTATTCATTTGTGTCTGTATTCATTCATGTCATGTTTATAAGGTATCTGCTGTGTGTTCTAAGTGCTGGGAATACACAGAGAGCAGGGCAGACAAAACCCTTGCCCTCGTGGAGTCTGCATTTTAATGGTGGAAGCAGACAGATAAATTAGGAGATGTGTTGTCCTGTCTATCTGTAAGTGCTGTAGAAAGACAAGGTCAGGTAAGGCGAGGGAGACAGAGCGGGACATACTGTTTTACACAGGGTGGTCTGGGAAGGTCTCTCTGAGGAGGTGACATTTGGGCAGAGCCCTGCAGGAGGTGAGGGAGCAGGTCATGCATGTATACAGGGAACAGTGTGCCAGGAGGAAGCAACAGCATGTGCGAAGGCCTTGAAGTCGGAGCCTGTTTGGTGAGTTGGAGGAACAGCAGGGCCAGCATGTGTGGCCCAGGATGAGCGAAGGCGAGTACGGTAGGGGAGGAGGAGGAAGGAGTGAGCAGGGACCATGGTAAGGAGTTTAGATTTTATTCTGTCTGGGAGCCAATGGAGGGCTTTGAGCCGTTACCTTGAGATGTAGGTGGGCATATGAGTACCTGTCACCGTCCCTAGCCATTTTAAGACACCCTAGGGAAAGTGACTCTCTTCTTTCTTTTATTAACTGGAAGGGTCTCTTTAAGAAGTTACTAGAGAGGCTGAGGTGGGCGGATCACCCGAGGCCAGGAGTTTGAGACCAGCCTGGCCAACATGGTGGAACCCGTCTCTACTAAGAATACAAAAAATAGCTGGGTATAATGGCAGGCACCTGTAATCCCAGCTACTTGGGAGGCTGAGGCAGGAGAATTGCTTGAACCTGAGAGGCAGAGGTTGCAGTGAGCCGAGATTGTGCCACTGCACTCTAGCCTGGGCCACAGAGCGAGATTCTGTCTCAAAAAAAAAAAAAAAAAAAAAAGTAGTTACTGAGTCAACTTTTTTTTAAGGTTTCCGTTGGTGTTCTCTGTCCCTGGAATGCCTGCTTTCCAGGCCCATGCCCTTGACCTTGATAGGATACCAGGGACTACATTCTTACTACCTGTTCCCCCTATCATTCATGCCCCTAGCTGGAGAATGTTAGCCATCTATCAAGAAGGAAGAAACTGGCAAGCTAGTTCTTACTAAAGTGTGATTGACTGATAATAGGGCTCCAGTGGTGGAGGTTCAAGCATCTGGAAAGAGCAGAGAGGAATCTATTTTTGAGCAGAAGGGGTTCAGAAATGACGTGATAGCTGGTACAATACTAGATGGGAGATGATTCTGAGGAATTGGAACTCCACAGAATAGCCTTCCCAGCTGGGCTTTAGAACTCTGGACTTTGTGGGGACAGTGGATGAGCCCAGGGTCCTGGCAGAAGGCTCGCCCAGCTGAGACCTCTGGCCCTTGTTTCCTCAGGCCAACATGCAAAAGTCTTCTGTACCAAGACCTCGGACACCGTGTGTGACTCCTGTGAGGACAGCACATACACCCAGCTCTGGAACTGGGTTCCCGAGTGCTTGAGCTGTGGCTCCCGCTGTAGCTCTGGTGAGTAGGTTCAGAGAAAAAGGGGGCTCTCACACCCCTGCCTCCAACATCCCCCGGCAACTCCAGCCTCTTTGGCTTCCAGCTGTCTGGAGTTACCCCAGGCTGGTTGTTGGAAGTGGCACAGGTGCAGCTGTTTACCCCTACCACTGGCATTTTCCTCCTCTGTCTCACCAAAGCCTCTTCACAGCCCCACGGGGCAGGCGGTGGGAGAACTGTGCCCACGTGAGGGTTGAGGAGGTGGTGCGTGGGAGAGTGGTGCGCATGCTCGTGCTGCGAGGAGCAGGACTGCGGGGAGGAGCGAAATTGCTGGGAAGAGCGGGACTGCGGAGAAGAGCGGGACTTTGGGGAGGAGCGGCACTGCGGGGAGGAGCAGGACTGCAGGGAGGAGCGGGACTGGGGAGGAGCGGGACTGTGGGGAGGAGCGGGACTTCGGGGAGGAGCAGGACTGCGGGGGACGAGCGGGACTGCGGGGGACGAGCGGGACTGTGGGGAGTAGCAGGACTGCCGGTCCTGCTCCTGGACTCTGGCCAGTGTTGTGTGTGCCCCATGCTGAGGCGGTCCGCCAGCCTCCTGGAGATCAGCTGTCTGAGAGCGCTGGGCTGGCTGGGAGGGCAGCGTGGGTGTGGCGGAGGCAGGCGTGACCGTGTGCCGCCCTCTCGCTGCTCTAGACCAGGTGGAAACTCAAGCCTGCACTCGGGAACAGAACCGCATCTGCACCTGCAGGCCCGGCTGGTACTGCGCGCTGAGCAAGCAGGAGGGGTGCCGGCTGTGCGCGCCGCTGCGCAAGTGCCGCCCGGGCTTCGGCGTGGCCAGACCAGGTACGGGGTGGGGCTCAGGTCCTTGGGGACGCCCATGGGCCTCTCCTTTGTAGACATCCTTGCAGTGTCACGGGCATCAACCCATTAATTAGTCCAGCAGGGAGCACTGTTAGTGGTGGCCAGGTGCCTGCTACCCATCCGTCTGTCCACCTGTCCACCGTTCATTCTTCCTGCCAGCACTCCCGATTAGGCACCTCTTATGTACTGGAACCAGGAGACCCAGAGATGGATCAGACCAAGCCCTAAGCTAGGAAAGTTATGTGATGCTGCAAGAAGATGAACTCACATAACTCTACAGCCCAATCGCGTGCATGTGTGTACAGGAAGCTGTGTGTATGCATGTGTGTACAGGCATCTGTGTGTGTGTGTGTGTGTGTGTGTGTAAGGGGTGGAGGTGCAGACAGAGGTCCTTGGGCCCCTCAGACCTCTCCTAGGGCTCTAGTGCCAAGGCCCAGCTGTCCCGCAGAGTGTCTGAGTGGTTGACAAGTTCGGATTGTTCCCTGAAGGAACTGAAACATCAGACGTGGTGTGCAAGCCCTGTGCCCCGGGGACGTTCTCCAACACCACTTCATCCACGGATATTTGCAGGCCCCACCAGATGTGAGTAGCTGAGTCCTTTGGTTCTGGAGGAGCAGGGAGGGGCTGTCCCTGGCTGACTGTGGGTCCAGGACACAGAGCAGCTCACCAGCCACCATTGTCCAGACTGCTTTATCTGAGGGTGGCTCCCAGGATAAATGGCATGGTGGGCAGGACCTTGCCCTTGAAGGCAGGACTGGGTGGGTGCATGGGGAGGTGGGGGAGGGCTAGGGTGGTCCTCAGAGAGGGCACACATCGTCACTCTCCTATCCTGCCTGCTGGGGCCCGTGAATGAGCCCAGCCACCCCAGCCACTCTGTCCCCTGCTGCCTCCTGACCAAGCCTCCTCCTCCTCCAGCTGTAACGTGGTGGCCATCCCTGGGAATGCAAGCATGGATGCAGTCTGCACGTCCACGTCCCCCACCCGGAGTATGGCCCCAGGGGCAGTACACTTACCCCAGCCAGTGTCCACACGATCCCAACACACGCAGCCAACTCCAGAACCCAGCACTGCTCCAAGCACCTCCTTCCTGCTCCCAATGGGCCCCAGCCCCCCAGCTGAAGGGAGCACTGGCGACTTCGCTCTTCCAGTTGGTAAGTTGCAAGAAGGCTCATTCATTCACTCCTTCTGTCTGCCTGTCTTTCTGTCTCTCTTTCTTCCTCTCCCATGGTTTTACTGAGAGCCCATGGGGGGCTGGACCCTGCGCCCTGTCCTGGGATACAGGTGGCAGTGAGACTGCTTTCTCCCCACACCTGGTGCTGTCATTCAAAATCCCTAAGTGCGTGGGCCGGATGCAGTGGCTCAAGCCTGTAATCCCAGTGCTTTGGGAGGCCAAGGAGGCTGGAGGATTGCTTGAGGCTAAGAGTTTGAGGTCAGTCTGGGTAACACAGCGAGACTCCATCTCTATAAAAAAATTAAAAAATTATTTGGGTGGGATGGTGCCTATTGTCCCAGCTACTCAGGAGGCTGAGGTGGGAGGATCACATGAGCCCAGGAATTTGAGGCTGCATTGAGCTCTGATCGTGCCACTGCACTCCAGCCTGGGCGATGAGTGAGGTCCTATCTCAAAAACAAAACAAAACCAAACAAAACCCCTGGATAGGGGAGAGGTGGGGTCAGCAATTCGCCTGAATATGCAGATGGTCTCCTTGCTGCTGTTTCTGATGAGCCCATTAGGCTAAGAAGACAGCGGGCTGGGCCAGGTCACCTCCAGGGACTTCCATTCTGGGGTAGAACTGCATCAGGCCAGAGGTCTCAAACTGGTGGCCCTTAGGCTGAATGAGGCACACAGACATGATTGCTTTGTAATTGGATTTGAGAATCTCCGGCCTAGACTCGCCCCTCACTTGCACCTTGGGTCCCTGGCTTGCCTGGCTGGCCCCTGGTACATTTGAGTTTGTTTTCTGTAGCTGTCTGAGCTTCTCTTTTCTTTCTAGGACTGATTGTGGGCCTGACAGCCTTGGGTCTACTAATAATAGGAGTGGTGAACTGTGTCATCATGACCCAGGTGAAAAGTAAGAGTCCATCCTTCCTTCCTTCATCCACTTGTTCAGGAAGCTTTTGTGGGGTGCCTCCTGTGAGGCATTGTGCCATTCCTCCAGCACTGGGCACAGCCTTAGGGGTCAGACAGAGCTGGATATGGGGGTCCTTGTTCTGTAGGAGCTTAAGGCCTGGGGTGAAGGCACCTCTGCTAACTTAATTACTAAAAGGCAAGAGGTGATCAGGGTTTTCTAAAGGGTAGGAGTTCAGGATTCCTATCCAGGAAGCCTGGGGGATTCGGGCTTCCTGCAGCAGGTGGTCTCTGAGCTGGGTAAGATCTTGATGGGTGGAGTCTGTGCAGGGAAGGATGCGCATCCTCAGTGGAGGCGCGGATGGTACAGATGGGGGACTGGAGAATGGTTGGGATGGTGGCAGGTAGAGTTGGGTGGGGGCTTCTGTGGACCTTGTCTGGTAGGCAATTGGTCCCCGCAGGGCTGGGCCTCTCTGCTGGTTCTATGGGGCCCCATACTGCCCTCCTACTTAGGACAGATGTGCCTGAGGAAGTCAATCTCTTACTTGTCCCCTCTCCTCTTTATAGAGAAGCCCTTGTGCCTGCAGAGAGAAGCCAAGGTGGTGAGTGTCTCCACTGCCCTCTCCCCCTCTTCCCCTGGTCTCCTTCCCGGCGTGCTGGGCTGTCACAGAGGAAGCAGTGAATTCTGTCATTGGTCTGTCCAGTGTCAGGAGGTGTGCAGAGCCCTGGGAGGTGGAGGAAAGGCCGGGGAGTCAGGCAGCCCTCCATGGGCTAAGAGAGGCTGTGAGTGTGAAATGCTCCGGCAGAGAGCAGACGCCTTTGTGGCATTTGTGACAGGCACGTGGTCGTGGACCCACAGCGCAACCTTGGGCAGATGTGAAATTGCTCTATGGCTACTTCCTTACCATGAGATGGGGGTTGTGTCTGCTCGATCCAGCCTGCAGGGTGGTGCCATTCGGCCAGCTGACAATGATGTTTCTCCTTGCCTCCATTGTGTTTACAGAGCACTTTCTCAGAGAGCAGTGGTTTTCAAACTGAATTCTGGGATAGCCCAGTGTCCCACAGAGGGCCCTTGGGCGTGGGGGAAGTGGTCATCTCTCAGGTTTGAGGTAGAGGCTGTGGGGCTGGGCCCTGGGTCCTCCCAAAGCAACTCACCTTTGATCTGTTTTATAAAGTAGGGCCTGCGAAGGCTTTTTGTTAGACACAGACCAACAGTGTGTCATATCATAGTATTTCATTCATTCTCCATCAGGAAGGCATTTGGCTGCAAGTAACCCCAAACCTACAGGTGACTTTAGAAAAAATGGCTTTATTTTTCTTGCATTGTAAGAAGTCAAGGGGTTGGTGTCTGCTGGAATGGCCTCCACTATCCCCTTGCATGGTGCCAGCAGGACCCCAGGCTCTGTCATCTTTAGTGTGTTGACTTTTGTTCTCTTGTTTGTGGCCTCATGTCATAAGATGGTAATCATCACTTCATATGTCACCTCTAAGTTTGAGGTGGGAAGAAGGGGCAGGTGGCCAGGTCAGCCATGGTGCCCTTATCAGTAAATCAGACGCCTTCCCAGAAGCTCTGGGTAGACTTCTTTCATCTCACTGACCAGACAGTGTCACATGACCACCCCTAGCTTCGAGGGAAGCTGGGAAAGAGGGTGTTTTGCTTTTCCAGCCTCTATGGAGGAGGAGGACAAGGGAGGGGGGTTGGAAGTGGGTATGGGGTGAGCCAGAACATAGGTCTGTCACAGCCTTGCACCTGGTAGGCAGGGCAGGTTTTTTACCCAATTTGACAGATGAGAAAACAGAGTCTGATGAGTTTTCTCGACCTCAGGGGCAGGTAGAGAAAGAACTTCTCAACCTCATGGATATTTGAGACAACATCTTATTGGGAGGCCAAGGTGGGAGGATTGCTTGAGTCTAGGAGTTCAAGACCAGCCTGGGAAACACAGTGAGACCCTATCCCTAAACAAAATTAAATAAAATAAATATTTTTAAAAAGGATCTTGGCTGGGCACGGTGGCTCACTCCTGTAATCCCAGCACTTTGGAAGGCCGAGGTAGATGGATCACTTGAGGTCAGGAGTTCAAGACTAGTCTGGCCATCATGGTAAAACCCCATCTCTACTAAAAACAGAAAAATTAGCCAGGCGTGGTGGCACGTGCCTGTAGTCTCAGCTACTCGGGAGGCTGAGGCAGGAGAGTCGCTTGAACCCAGGCGGTGGAGGTTGCAATGAGCTGAGATCACGCCACTGCTCTCCAGCCTGGGCAATAGAGCAAGACTCCATCTCAAAAGAAAAAATAAAATAAAATAAATAAATAAAATATCTTACTTAGTTGTGGGGGCTGTCCCATGCTATTCAGCAGCATCTTTGGTCTTTATTTACTTACATGCCAGCCTCATTCCCACTCCAGTGGTGACAATCAAAAATTCTCCAGACATCGCCAAGTGTCCCCTGGAGGGCAAAATCACCCCCAGTGGAGAACCACTGCTCGAGGGAACAGCTCAGCCCTGGGCAGCCCAATGCCCGAAGCTTACACCAGGTGTTTGGAATCAGATAGATTGATTTCATCCCCTGATTCTGGTGACAAGAAAAGAGATGCAGGGAGGAAAACTGAGTTGCTCAAGGTCGCACCGCAGTGTGTCTCTGGACTCCCATCTCAGTGCTCTTTGCCCTGCCCTACAGTATTTCAGTGGGGAGGAAACTTTCTCATTCCCCGGCGAGTGAGTTTCACTGCTCCCTTTCTCCAGCTTCAATTCAGTGACACTGACGGTTGCCGCGTGGTGGCGTGCGTAGAGCGGGTGTCTCCCCCAAGCTCTTCCGCAGCAGCCCAGCTGTCACCTTCCCTTTCCCCACCAAGCGTTTCCCAATCCTCTGTGCACTGAAGATGTGCTGGGTGTGGCCTAGCAGCCTCTGCTTCCCTTTTCCATTTTTTTTTCTTTCTTTCTTTCTTTTCTTTCTTTTTTTTTTTTTTTTTGAGACAGCTATGTCGCCCAGGCTGCAGTGCAGTGGCGCCCTCTTGGCTCACTGCAGCCTCCGCCTCCCGGGTTCGAGTGGTCATCCCACCTCAGCCTCCCAAGTAGATGGGACTATGGGCATGCGCCACCATGCCTGGCTAATTTTTATATTTTTAGTAGAGACGGGGTTTTGCCATGTTGGCCAGGCTGGTCTCAAACCCCTGACCTCAAGTGATCTGCCCACCTCGGTCTCCCAAAGTACTGGGATGAGAGGCATAAGCCACCACGCCTGGCCCCTTTCCTTTCACTGTTGCTCTCAGTGTTCACTGAATGTGAGTGACTCAAGTATCTGTTGAGTGCCCCAGTGGTGTGTCTAGTGCGGAAAAAAACCCCCAAACCCTGATTTGTGGTGTTTGCTAATTTCTGTGGTATAAACACTCACACTGTAGCCAGTTTCCAACTCCCAAGACCTTCCTGAATATGGAGTTGGGAGGAAATCTGCACAGGCCTGAGCTTATCCCAGCACAGCCCTGGCTGAGCCCTGCCAGGCTCTTTGTGACTGAGTCCCCACGCATCCCTGTGGGGCAGGGAGCATCATCACCCCCATTTTACAGAGGAGGAAACTGAGACTCTGGGAGGTTCCATTTTTCCTGTAGGATTAGATCATTAGGTGAGTGGCATAGCCCAGGTTTGAATCAGGTTTATGCCTGTGTCCCACGCTACTCCTCAACCAGCAGCTACTCCTGATAAGAGGCCAGTGGAGAGTCCTCTTGAGCTGGGCTGCTGGGCTTAGAGTGTGGACTCAGCACCCACCTGCTCCTCCTGCCACAGAAAGAACGTCCAGGGCATGGGAGACAGTGGCGTTCCTTTGTTTAGAAAACACCAACATGTGGCCGGGCGCCGTGGCTTACGCCTGTAATCCCAGCACTTTGGGAGGCTGAGGGGGGCGGATCACGCGGTCAGGAGATCGAGACCATCCTGGCTAACACAGTGAAACCCCATCTCTACTAAAAATAAAAAAAATTAGCCGGGCGTGGTGGCGGGCGCCCGTAGTCCCAGCTACTCCGGAGGCTGAGGCAGGAGAATAGCGTGAACCCGGGAGGTGGAGCTTGCAGTGTACTGAGATCACACCACTGCACTCCAGCCTGGGCGATAGAGCGAGACTCCGTCTCAAAAAAAAAAAAAATACCAATATGTGAGCTTACCCACAATCACCCCCACGGACACGGACACACTCATGCACGGACCCACGTCTGATAACAGGTGCGAACATTTATCGGGTGTTGAACGGATGCCAGGCACTGTGCCCAGCGTTCTTTATTCTCACAGCCATGCTGCCACACGCAGGCAGTATGATTCTTGCCCCCCATTATATGGCCCAAGAATCATGGGCCCAGAGAAGTTAGCAACTTTCCCAGTGTGGCACAGCTAATGATCGCGGCCTGGGACACGAATCTAGGAGTGTCTCTCCTCGCCACCCCAGCGCACACACTCACTACGTCACTCACAGATATGCACACATGCCCCCAACATAGACACACGTGTGCACGCTTCACACCCTCACGCCTGTAGACACAGGTGTGTGAGCCTTGTGAACACACAAACAGACGGACCCAGCAGGAACCTGGAGGACCTGGCCCGTGGCTCTGCTGGGTCTCTGCTTCTGCCCAGCAGGGCTGGGCCAGGAGGGGCTGGCAGCTGAGGGTGCTGGCTGGCTGGAATTCTGTTTTTTTTTTTTTTTTTTTTTTTTTTGAGAAAGAGTCTTGCTTTGTCGCCCAGGCTGGAGTGCAGTGGCACAATCTTGGCTCACTGCAAGCTCCGCCTCCCGGGTTCACACCATTCTCCCGCCTCAGCCTCCCAAGTAGCTGGGACTACAGGCACCCACCAGCTCGCCCAGCTAATTTTTTGTATTTTTAGTAGAGACGGGGTTTCACCATGTTAGCCAGGATGGTCTCAATCTCCTGACCTCGTGATTCGGTGACCACCTCGGCCTCCCAAAGTGCTGGGATTACAGGTGTGAGCCACTGCGCCTGGCCCTGGGATCCTGTGTTTTGAATGAGGCTCCTCAGTACTCGGCTCTACTGGGGTACCAGCCCAAGGAATAGGACTCAGCCTGCTTCTGTGCCACCTGGGGCTGCTTGAACTTTGCGACTTGTGGCTTGGGAGGAGGGAGGTGGCCGTGACCTTTGGGGGTTTTTGTTCTGCCTGGCTGTAGCCACCAGCAGAGGGGGTGGGGCACAGGCCAGAAAAACCCCTTTTGTGGGGTTGTGAGGAGTGACAATTGGCTGCTTCTCCTCCCCTTCCAGGCTCAGAGCAGGGCTGGGGGGCAGTTGTGGGCAGTGACCAGGGTCAGACCACCTGGGCGGAGGTTCAGCATGAACTTGCAATGCCCTCCATCTCTCCAAAACTGGGGCACCCAGCCCAGGGAGGGTGTGGGGGTTCCTGGGGAAGCTGGTCTGGGCTTCTGCTCCTGCCATGGACCAGCTGTGTGATGCTGGGCACAGGATGCACTTTCTCTGGGCCTCTGTGGCCTCTTGGGGACGGCTTGCACGGGATCCCTCCAGTCCTGAGTGAGAGGCTGTGGCCTTGGGGAATTGAGGGTGCAGGTGGCGCTCAGGTGTCCGAGAAGCCATGGGAGCCGGGGGCTGCAGTGATTGGACAGAGAGGACCCTGGTACTCGCATCTGTTCTCAGACCACATCTGGAATTGTAGCTCCCTCTGGAGGGAGGCAGGAGGTCTCAGCCTTTCTTGGGGGGCGGTGGCACCTGCACTGCTCGCTCCACCCCTGCTCTCACCTCCCGCTGCAGTGCTGGCGAGCCCCGTCAGCCCTTCACTCATCTCTACCCTCCTTCTTTCTGCCTGGGACACTTGTTTTCATCCTGGGCAGGCCAGGGGCCAGGGCAGCTGTTGGGAATGTGGCCTGTGCCATCTCCTTTTTTGCTGGGATCAGAAAACAATCGCTTAGAATTCCAAGGCAAGGGTGTGAGCGCCTGGCCAGCCAGTGGGAACAGACAACAGCCTGGGAGAGGAATTTCCAGCCTCTCTTCAGTGTGCGTGTCTGGAAATGGGGACCTTGCCTTGAGCCTCCAGAGTTGAAACCCCAGACACCCAGGAAAGGCCCTTTGGGATTTAGCCCAGCCACAGTATGTCCTAACCGTGACCTTGGGCAAGTAACTCAATCTCTCCGTGCCTCAGTTTCCACAAAGCAAGGATAACACTGGGTTGTTGGAAGAATCAATATAGATATTGTCTGGAGGGATGTAGGTACAGTGCATGGCATTGGGTGGCACTCAAATGTCAGCTAATAATATTATTATTATTCTACGGGAAGAAGACATCAGGGGAAGTTGCAGAGCAGCCTGTGGGCGGACTCTGGAATGAGAGGCTGAGGCAGTGCAGCAGAGGGTCTCAGACGTGAGCGCTCTCTGCCCCGGAATGATTGACTGAGCGCAAAGGTCTGCACGCTTTCTCTGTAAAGGGCCAGATGGTAGGAATTTCAGGCTTTGTGGACTGTTATGGTCTCAGTGACAGCTACTCAAACCTGCCTCTGTAGCAAGAAAGCAGTTACATGCATAGACAGCACACACCCAACTGAGAGTGGTGTGTTCCTATCTAATTGTGCTACTGGACACCCAAACTTGAGCTTCACACCATTCCATGTGCCGCAAATTATTCTTTTTTTTGAGATGGAGTTTCACTCTTGTTGCCCAGCCTGGAGTGCAGTGGCTCGATCTCGCCTCACCACAACCTCTGCCTCCCAGGTTCAAGCGATTCTCCTGCCTCAGCCTCCTGAGTAGCTGGGATTACAGGCATGAGCCACCACGCCAGCTGATTTTGTATTTTTAGTAGAGACGGGGTTTTGCCATGTTGGTCAGGCTGGTCCCCAACTCCCTTCCTCAGGTGATCCGCCTGCCTCAGCCTCCCAAAGTGTTGGGATTACAGGCATGAACCACCACGCCTGGCCACAAATTATTCTTAAACATTTTTTTCAACCATTTAAAACGTGAAAACCAGTGGGGTGTGGTGGTGCACGCCTGTTATCCCAGCACTTTGGGAGGCCAGGGTAGGAGGATGGCTTGAGCCCAGGAGTACAAGACCAGCCTGGGCAACATAGCACAACCCTGTCTCTACAAACAATCGACAACAAAAAAATTAGCCAGGAGCAGTGACACGTGCCTGTGGTCTCAGCTACTCAGGAGGTTGAGGCAGGAGGATCACTTGAGCCTGGAAAATTGAGGGCTATAGTCAGCTATGATTGTGCCACTGCACTCCTGCCTGAGCAACAGGGTGAGACCCTGTCTCAAAAAAAATAAAATGTGAAAACCATTCTTAGTGGCAGGCTGTACTGGGCCTCTGGGCAATCATTTGCCTAGTTCTGATTTAACAAACTCTTGTATGGAGTTTACTATGTAATAGGCATTGTTGTAAGCACTTTACAAATATTCAGCCATCTAATCTTCACAGCAACCCTATGAGGTAAGCTATTATTCTCCCTTTATAGATTAAAAAAAAAAAAAGAGGCACAGAGAGGTTAAGTAACTTGTCCAAGGTCACACAGCAAATGAGTGGTAGAGTCATGATTTGCACTTGTGTGGCCTGGGTTTAGAGTCCACACTCTTGGTTGCTAGGCTGGGCCATGTCTCCCTGTGCAGATGGGGTGAAGGAAAGCTGCTTTCCTTCTACTCCCTTATGCAAAATAAGGATGAAAATCCTGCCCCACCTCTAAGACTATTTGGTGAACAGGGCCAGGTATTCTCTGCCCTCATAGGACACTCTAGTAGAGCAGCTGGGTGCTAATAACAGAAACACAGAAACCACGGAGAATCACACCTCCCAAAAAGTGCCGTGTGTGGAAAGAACGTGCAAGGGTGGGCAGAAACGTCACGTAAACTGAGAAGTGCTGATGGCAGGAGGTGTGGATGGCAGTGGGAAGGAAGAGGGGAAGAAGGAGCTGGCTGGTGGGCTGACTGCTCTCCCCTACCACCCCCTGCCCATCCAGCCTCACTTGCCTGCCGATAAGGCCCGGGGTACACAGGGCCCCGAGCAGCAGCACCTGCTGATCACAGCCCCAAGCTCCAGCAGCAGCTCCCTGGAGAGCTCGGCCAGTGCGTTGGACAGAAGGGCGCCCACTCGGAACCAGCCACAGGCACCAGGCGTGGAGGCCAGTGGGGCCGGGGAGGCCCGGGCCAGCACCGGGAGCTCAGGTAAGAGGTGGGAGCACACCTGGCTTCTTCCCAAGCCTCCTTGGTCTTTCTCACCTGGTTTCTGTCTTAGCCATCTCCTCCTGAGCCTCCCCGCAGGGTGGGACGAGGCCTGAGCCACAGGGAACTTCCTTCGGTTCGCTGAACCTAAGTTCCCTCCCGCCTTTGCCCATGCTGGGCCTATCACCTCAAAATCCTTCCTTCTGTGGGACAACCCCAGCTTGTCCAAGTCCCTGGTATCTGGGGGAGGAGTTTTCCTGAAACCTCCCTGCTACCACCCCCAGCTGGCCTCGCTGCTCCTCCGGGCTCACCATGCCCTATCCTCCCTTTGACAGGACTGTCAGACTGCATGTACAGACATTGTCTTCTCCTGTCTCCCACGCCAGGCTGTGGCACACCTGGTGAGCCTGGATCATCTCATTCATCCCTGTATCTGCAGGCCCAACACGGCCCAGCTACTAATAGTTAATCATAACAATCGCTTCTACTTATGGAAGGCTACGGAACAGCAGGCACTGTACTGGGCACTTTACATGCATAAAATTGACCTGCATGTCAACGCTAAGAGATAGTTCCTGTTGTTATCCCATTTTACAGATGAGGAAACTGAGCCCCAGAGAGGTTAAACAGCTTCTTCAAGGGCACATGGCTAGTAAACAGAAGAGCCAGACTCACCCCTAGGCTGTCGGGCTCCAGAGCCCTGGGATTGGAAGATGAATGAAGAAATGGTGGCTCCAGGGCTCCACTCACTGCAGTTTGTTGCTGGGTCTCTTTGGGTCTGAGGCACTGGGACTGTGGGGATTGTGTCCCATTTATGCAGGCTGCATTGTGCCCTGGACCTGGTCTATGACAGATGTCACTCCTGGTTGGCATCTCTAGGGCCCACACTGGAGGGGCCCCTGTACAGGGTCTGCTGGCCTGTGCCTCTCTCCCTCTTACCTGGCAGTGCCAGCCAGTAAGAATTCAGGGAATGACCATGAACTTGGGTCAGTCTGAGATCCTTGCCTGGCCACTCTGGTGCCATAAGAATTTGGGCGGGATGCTTAACCCTGCCAAGCCTTGGTTTTTTCACCTAGAGGTGAGCTATGGCGCCTCCTTGCCAGGGCTGGTGAGAGATGGGTGACATTGTGCCCAGCTGGGCACCAGACCAGGGCCAGGCTCCCTCTGGGCCGCCTCCAGGTGGGGACTGATGGCTGCAGCCCCCACCACGCAGCCCTCCTCCAGCTCACTCACCCCCAGCTGCTCCCCAGCTCACTGCGCCCCTGCCTCTTGCCTGCACTCATGCCACCCCTGCCTGCCACACCTGTTCCTACCTGTCCCCAACTGCCCACAGGAGCTGATGTGGCCATTTCTGTCTGCCCCATCATAGCCCCCAGCCTCCTCGGTGGGAGGTCTCATCAGTGCCCCTCACTCCATCCTGAGAACTCCCTATGGGAGGGCCTGGGCCAGTGCCTGGAAGACATCAGGGGCCCTACACATTGTTGAATGAATGAATGAATGAGTGCGCTCCAATTATAAACTCTTAGTCTTTGCCCAGTTCTTGGATTCGTCTGATTTTTTTTTTTTTAAATGGGGTCTCGCTTGTCGCCCAGGCTGGAGTGCAGTGGCACAGTCTTGGCTTACTTATCTGCTTACCCCAGCCTCCGCCTCCCAGGTTCAAGTGATCCTCCCACCTCAGCTTCCCGAGTAGGTGGGATTACAGGCATGTGCCATCACGCCTGGCTAACTTTTGTACTTTTAGTAGAGATGGAGTTTCACCATGTTGGCCAGACTGGTCTCGAAATCCTGACCTCAGGTGATCCATCTGCCTCGACCTCCCAAAGGGCTGGGATTACAGGCATGAGCCAACACGCGTGGCCCATCTTTCTGATTTCTTAGCTACACCTGGTGTGGCTCCCTCCTTGGGCCAGGGTGGAGCCCTGACCATGTCTGCCCTCCCCTCTCCCCTCTGCCTCTTCTGCTCTGTGCTCCTTCTCCCGAGTCCCCCAGCCCGTGTCCCTGGCCTCTGTCTTCTCTTTCTCTCCCTCCCACCCCTAACACCTCCCTCCACTGTGGGAACCTGTAAACCCCAGGGTTGTGCCCCTTCATGGTCCCCCATCCACCCCCGCAATGTCTCATGCTCGATATGCAAAGGCCATGGTGACTTTGGGTGACATTTGGGTGCTGTGGAGGCTCAGGGTGGAAATTTCCTTCCGGCCTTGTGATTTCAACCCTCCTCCCCCACCACCTGCTTGGGGCTGTTTTGAGCACAGCAGGTTGCCAGCTCCATCCACCTCCCGGCTACCCTATCCGAGTAGTTGGAGTTAGGGAGAACCAGGCTGGGGTGAGGGCACTCAGCAGGCCCCTGCAGCAACAGCAGCAGCAACTCTCATTTTCTGAGGGGGCTACTTACTGTATGCCAGTCCCTTCATATTCATCTCAGCAAACCCACCGTCCAGTGCCTCCCCAACCAGTTAGAAAACTCAGTTGCCCACAGGGGCTGGGCAGGAAGGTGAGGCAAACCTTGGGCTGTCCTTGGCCAGATCTCCTGCATCTGGCTCCCAAGGGAAGCCATAAATCCAGATTTTTAAATGTAAACGCCTGAATTTTAAATGTTGGTAATCAATTCACTTAAAAACATCACCACCACCACCACCACCACCAACAACAAAAAAACCCGTAGACTTGTCCCTGTTACAGGCACTAGGAACACAGCAGGGAACAATCAAAAAGTCCCTGGTCTGGCCAGGCAAGGTGGCTCATGCCTGTAATCTCAGTACTTCAGGAGGCCAAGGCAGGAGGATCACTTGAGCCCAGGAGTTCGAGACTAGCCTGGGCAACATAGCAAGACCCCCGTCTCTATTTAAAAAAAAAAAAAAGTCCCTACCCTCCTGGGTTCAGAGTCTGGTTGGGGACCCCAGGAGCTGGGGGCTCTGGAGATCAGGAGATCACAGAAATGGGGAGGGACCCAGAGAGTGGTGGATAGGATGGGAAGTAAATGTCTCTAGAGAGGGAGGCCAGGGGGTGGAGGGCGCTTTGTGGAGGAGGTGGCCTTTGAGCTAAGGCCTGAGCACTAGAGAAGAGCTCTCTAGGCTGAGGGAGCGGCCTGTGCAAAGGCCCAGGGGACCTGAAGGGCTCAAGGGGCTGTAGCAGGGGGTGGGGAATGTGGCTGGAAGGAACCCCATCAAGGTCTTGGAGCGGCAGGAGAGGGGGTGGGAGAAGGCAGGCTCCAGATCAGACAGGGCCTGGTAGGCTGTAGCGAGGACTGTGGGTTTTTGAGCCCCCAAGGAAGTGATCTGCCAGGTTCAAGGGCCAGTTCTGGCTGCTGATGGGAAACAGATTTCAGAGGGGTAGGGTTGAAGCCAGGACAGATGGAGGCTGTTCACACCCATCCAGATGGGAGTGAGGGGAGGCTTCCATAGCCCACCATGCAGCAGCAGGGCAGGGTGACCCTTGCAGAAGTCATCTTTTGTTTTTGTTTGTTTTTGAGATGGAGTTTGGCTCTTTCGCCCAGGCTGGTGTGAAGTGGCGTGATTTCGGCTCACTGCAACCTCCGTAGCCTAGGTTCAAGCTATTCTCCTGCCTCAGCCTCCCGAGTAGCTGGGATTATAGGCACCTGCCACCATACCCGGCTAATTTTTTTTTTTGTATTTTGAGTAGAGACAGAGTTTCACCATGTTGGCCAGGCTGGTCTCAAACTCCTGACCTCAGGCGATCCACCTGCCTTGGCCTCCCAAAGTGCTGGGATTACAGGCGTGAGCCACCCTGCCTGGTCCAGAAGTCATCTTTTGAAGGGAGACAAGGCAGGAATGATGGATGGGTGTGTGATATGAGAGAAAGATGGGTCCGAGGCTCTGGGCCCAAGTAGCTGGGTGGATGGCAGCAATGGGAACTGTGATGAGGAGGAGAGGTTTTGGATGGGAGATGGGAGTAGAATCAAGAGTTAAGTTTGAGGCTGAGCACGGTGGCTCACACCTGTAATCTCAGCACTTTGCGAGGCTGAGGTAGGCAGATTCTTTGAGGTCAGGTGTTCGAGACCAACCCAGGCAACCTGGCGAAACCCTGTCTCTACAAAAAATTAGCAGGGTGCGGTGGCGTGTAGTCCCAGCTATTCAGGAGGCTGATGTGGGAGGATCACTTGAGGCCGGGAGGCAGAGGTCACAGTGAGTTGAGGGAGTGACACAGCACTCTTTTGAGACCCTGTCTCAAAAAAAAAAAAAAAAAGACAGAAGAGACAGGGTCTCACTATGTTGCCCAGTCTGGTCTTGAACTCCTGGGCTCAAGCGATCCTACAAACTTGGCCTCCCAAGTAGACATCTGTTTTATATAATTGGCTCCTCCCATCTCTGGGGTGATTGGGGCTGGGTAGGTAGTGATGCTATTTTTATTCAGCAGAGGGGAAAATGAGGCACATGCAGGTTAAGTGACTTGCTCAAGGTCACACAACAGAGCTGGGCTAGAATCTCGGTCTCGGCTCCTGGCCCAGTGCTCTTTCCCATGTGTCTGAATCTGCATCTTGGGCAGGGGTCCCTGGGCCCCACTCCTGGACCCCCGGACTGACCCCCACCCCATCTTGTGCTTAGCAGATTCTTCCCCTGGTGGCCATGGGACCCAGGTCAATGTCACCTGCATCGTGAACGTCTGTAGCAGCTCTGACCACAGCTCACAGTGCTCCTCCCAAGCCAGCTCCACAATGGGAGACACAGATTCCAGCCCGTCGGAGTCCCCGAAGGACGAGCAGGTCCCCTTCTCCAAGGAGGAATGTGCCTTTCGGTCACAGCTGGAGACGCCAGAGACCCTACTGGGGAGCACCGAAGAGAAGCCCCTGCCCCTTGGAGTGCCCGATGCTGGGATGAAGCCCAGTTAACCAGGCTGGTGTGGGCTGTGTCGTAGCCAAGGTGGGCTGAGCCCTGGCAGGATGACCCTGCGAAGGGGCCCTGGTCCTTCCAGGCCCCCACCACTAGGACTCTGAGGCTCTTTCTGGGCCAAGTTCCTTTAGTGCCCTCCACAGCCGCAGCCTCCCTCTGACCTGCAGGCCAAGAGCAGAGGCAGCGAGTTGTGGAAAGCCTCTGCTGCCACGGTGTGTCCCTCTCGGAAGGCTGGCTGGGCATGGACGTTCGGGGCATGCTGGGGCAAGTCCCTGACTCTCTGTGACCTGCCCCGCCCAGCTGCACCTGCCAGCCTGGCTTCTGGAGCCCTTGGGTTTTTTGTTTGTTTGTTTGTTTGTTTGTTTCTCCCCCTGGGCTCTGACCCAGCTCTGGCTTCCAGAAAACCCCAGCATCCTTTTCTGCAGAGGGGCTTTCTGGAGAGGAGGGATGCTGCCTGAGTCACCCATGAAGACAGGACAGTGCTTCAGCCTGAGGCTGAGACTGCGGGATGGTCCCGGGGCTCTGTGCAGGGAGGAGGTGGCAGCCCTGTAGGGAACGGGGTCCTTCAGGTTAGCTCAGGAGGCTTGGAAAGCATCACCTCAGGCCAGGTGCAGTGGCTCACGCCTATGATCCCAGCACTTTGGGAGGCTGAGGTGGGTGGATCACCTGAGGTTAGGAGTTCGAGACCAGCCTGGCCAACATGGTAAAACCCCATCTCTACTAAAAGTACAGAAATTAGCCGGGCGTGGTGGCGGGCACCTATAGTCCCAGCTACTCAGAAGCCTGAGGCTGGGAAATCGTTTGAACCCGGGAAGCGGAGGTTGCAGGGAGCCGAGATCATGCCACTGCACTCCAGCCTGAGCGACAGAGCGAGAGTCTGTCTCAAAAGAAAAAAAAAGCACCACCTCCAAATGCTAACTTGTCCTTTTGTACCATGGTGTGAAAGTCAGATGCCCAGAGGGCCCAGGCAGGCCACCATATTCAGTGCTGTGTCCTGGGCAAGATAACGCACTTCTAACTAGAAATCTGCCAATTTTTTAAAAAAGTAAGTACCACTCAGGCCAACAAGCCAACGACAAAGCCAAACTCTGCCAGCCACATCCAACCCCCCACCTGCCATTTGCACCCTCCGCCTTCACTCCGGTGTGCCTGCAGCCCCGCCCCTCCTTCCTTGCTGTCCTAGGCCACACCATCTCCTTTCAGGGAATTTCAGGAACTAGAGATGACTGAGTCCTCGTAGCCATCTCTCTCCTCCTACCTCAGCCTAGACCCTCCTCCTCCCCCAGAGGGGTGGGTTCCTCTTCCCCACTCCCCACCTTCAATTCCTGGGCCCCAAACGGGCTGCCCTGCCACTTTGGTACATGGCCAGTGTGATCCCAAGTGCCAGTCTTGTGTCTGCGTCTGTGTTGCGTGTCGTGGGTGTGTGTAGCCAAGGTCGGTAAGTTGAATGGCCTGCCTTGAAGCCACTGAAGCTGGGATTCCTCCCCATTAGAGTCAGCCTTCCCCCTCCCAGGGCCAGGGCCCTGCAGAGGGGAAACCAGTGTAGCCTTGCCCGGATTCTGGGAGGAAGCAGGTTGAGGGGCTCCTGGAAAGGCTTAGTCTCAGGAGCATGGGGATAAAGGAGAAGGCATGAAATTATCTAGCAGAGCAGGGGCAGGGTGATAAATTGTTGATAAATTCCACTGGACTTGAGCTTGGCAGCTGAACTATTGGAGGGTGGGAGAGCCCAGCCATTACCATGGAGACAAGAAGGGTTTTCCACCCTGGAATCAAGATGTCAGACTGGCTGGCTGCAGTGACGTGCACCTGTACTCAGGAGGCTGAGGGGAGGATCACTGGAGCCCAGGAGTTTGAGGCTGCAGCGAGCTATGATCGCGCCACTACACTCCAGCCTGAGCAACAGAGTGAGACCCTGTCTCTTAAAGAAAAAAAAGTCAGACTGCTGGGGCTGGCCAGGTTTCTGCCCACATTGGACCCACACGAGGACGTGATGGAGCGCACCTGCCCCCTGGTGGACAGTCCTGGGAGAACCTCAGGCTTCCTTGGCATCACAGGGCAGAGCCGGGAAGCGATGAATTTGGAGACTCTGTGGGGCCTTGGTTCCCTTGTGTGTGTTGATCCCGAGACAATGAAAGTTTGCACTGTATGCTGGACAGCATTCCTGCTTATCAATAAACCTGTTTGTTTTACACGTCGACCCCTGGCTCTGCCTGGGGTCTGGGCTTGGGTTTGTCCATGCTCCTGCTTGTCTGCCACCCCTGTGTAAGGGGAGATGGCGTCACGGTCCCTGGAGTCTGGCTGGCCCCTGTTGTGACTGGACCACAGAGGGACCCCTGTTACAGCCGCCCCCTCAAGCCTGTGAACCATGAGAACTTCCTGCTCAGGACCACACAGCTGGCTGGGTTCCAAGTGTGCCCTGGTCTCATGCCCTTATCCTCCAGGTCTCCTGGGCCTGCTCTCAGGACCGGGATGGGGTCTCTGCAGATCCCTAGCAGCCTAGGCAGCCAGGCTCTGCCCTCCTGGGGACCCCACTCGGGGAGAGTGGGTGCCCCTGGGATGCTCAGACCAGTACAGGGTTTTGGGGGCCCAGAGGACATCCCTGGGCCCAGGTAGGAGGTTAGAACAGGGTTCTGGGGATGACCTCTGACCTCTTCCTGAGGGATGAGCAGCAGTTTTCCAGAACAAAGGATTGCAGGGAACTGTCAGGCAAAAGGAGTTCTGAGTTTAAAGGCCTTAGCCTGGCCAGCATGGTGAAACCCCATCTCTACCAAAAATACAAAAAATTAGCTGGGCATGACGGTATGCACCTACAATCCCAGCTAGTCAGGAGGCCGAGGCACGAGAATTGCTTGAATCGAGGCAACAGAGGTTGCAGTGAGCTGAGATCGGGCCACTGCACTCCAGCCTGGGTGACAGAGTAAGAGTCTGTCTCCAAATAAAATAAATAAATAAAATCAATTAATTAGAAGAAAGCCTTGGAGGGGAGAGAGACCTTGGCCTGTGTATTGGTTCCACTGACCCCCTGGGTCACCATCGTCACTCCAGCTCCTGTGACTCCCTCAGTGGGACCATTTTCATTCTTGGTGATTATAGGATCTGTGATTGATGGAACGCCCCGCCTCCTGGCTTCTCGCCTTCCTCTCCTCCATGGTCCTGTCCTCCAGCCTGTCTCAGTCACTCAACCCTTGACCAAGGCTCCCCACACTTATTCCATAAAGAGCCAGGGAGCAAATTTATTTTAATTTTTTGAGACAAGGTCTCACTCTGTTACCCAAGCTGAAATGTGATCGTGGCTCACTGCAGCCCTGACCTCCAGTCGCAGCCTCTTGAGCAGCTGGGACTACAGGCATGGACCACTATGCCCAGCTAAATTTTAAATTTTTTTTATTTTTATTTTTTGGGTTTCCCTGTGTTGCCCAGGCTGGTCTCGAACTCCTGGGCTCAAGTGATCCACCGGCCTGGGCCTCCTAAACTGCTGGGATTACAGGTGTGAGCCATTGCGCCTGACCAGAATCAATATTTTACACTTGTCAGGCCTTACAGTTTCTGCAACAACCACTCAACTGTGCTGTTGAAGTGTGAAAACAGCTGTGCACAGGACATGAAAGAATGGGCAGGAGGCGGATGTGGCCTTCGGGATGTGCCCATGCCAGTGCCTTAGAGCCTGACATTACTGATAACTGCACGCTAATCTCAATTTCAAGTATCCCACTTTCCCCCACCCCTACTTCCTCCTGTCTTTCTCCCTCGGTGGCACCTGCAGCTGTTGGTTACGTTTTCTCCCTTGTGCGCACCCACGACACTTTCTCCTGGTTTGTTGTTCTCTCTCTGGTTGAACCCAGCTCTCTGCTTGTGCCACGCCTGCACGTCTGCACCTGGATGGGGCAGGATGATGGCCTTCCACCATGCTGGCTGGTCGCGTTTTCATTTCATGATCATTAGACTTGGCTGGGCACAGTGGCTTATGCCTGTAATCCCAGCACTTTGGGAGGCTGAGGTGGGCAGATTGCTTGAGCTCAGGAGTTCAAGACCAGCCTGGGGCAACATGGTGAAACCTCATCTCCACAGAAAAATACAGAAACTAGCTGGGTGCGGTGGCACGTACCTGGAATCCCAGCTACCCATGAGGTTGAAGTGGGAGGATTGCTTGAGCCCAGGAGGCGGAGGTTGCTGTGAGCTGAGATCTTGCCACTGCACTCCAGCCTGGGGGATGGAAAAAAAAGAATAAATTCTATGGGGGTCCTTGGTGCTGCCCAGCAGTGACAACAGGTCCCCTCCCTGATATATTAGTTCCTGTTGCTGCTATAACAAACCACACAAACTCAGTGGCTTAAAACAATACAATTTCATTCTCCTACAGCTCTGGGAGCCAGAAGTATAAAAGCAAGGTGTTGCCAGGCCTGCTAAGCTCAAACGGGGAATTTGTTCTTGGAGGCTTTAGGGGAGAATCTGATTCCTTGCCTTCAGCTTCCAGCGGTACCTGCATTCCTTGACTTATGGCCCCTTCGTCCATCTTCAGAGATAGCAACGGAATCTCTTCAGAAGTCAGATCTCCCTTTGCCTTCCAATTGTAGGGACACCTGTAATTACAACGGACCACCCAGAAAATCCAGGACACTCTCCTCGTCTTAGCATCTTGGCCAGGTTTCAGGAATTCAGACATCAATGTCTTTGCAGGGGCAAAGACAACCATTGGTTATGCAGCCTACCAGCTCCTATTCACTCAGTCTCCCACTCTTTCTATTTATCTTTTAATTTTATTTATTTATTTATTTTTTGAGATGGAGTCTCGCTCTGTCACCCAGGCTGGAGTGCAGTGGTGCGATCTCGGCTCACTGCAAGCTCTGCCTCCCGGGTTCAAGCGATTCTCCTGCCTCAGCCTCCCGAGTAGCTGGGATTATAGGTGACACCACCACGCCCAGCTAATTTTTGCATTTTTAGTAGAGAAGGGGTTTCGCCATGTTGGCCAGGCTGGTCTTAAACTCCTGACAGGTGATGCACCCACCTCAGCCTCCCAGAGTGTTGGGATTACAGGTGTGAGCCACTGCGCCTGGCCTATTTTATCTTTTAAATAAAAGGATTCATTGAAGTTTTTGTTTGAGACTGAGTACCACTCTGTGACCCAGGCTGGAGGGCAGTAGCGCAATCACAGCTCAATGCAGCCTGAAACTCCTGGGCTCAAGTGATCCTCCCACCTTGGCTTCCCAAAGTGCTGGGATTATAGGGATGAGCCACCACGCCTTACCCCACTCTTCCAGATGGACTATTTCATGTGTTCTCCTTTATCCCCAAGCCTCTGTCCTCACCCCACCCTTACCTTCAGTTGGTTACCTTGCTGTCTATTTCACCGAGAAAATAAAACACAAGAGAATGCTTCATGCTTGCCCCACCACATCTGCCCTCTCACCCTGCATCTGTGCCCACAACCCTGGCCTTGGCCGTGACTGGGTCTGAGGACAGCGCCTCCTCTGCACGGGATCTTAGCATCTCTCCTGGCTCAAGGACATTGCTTCAGTGAGTCTCCTGTCTCTTTCCTTCAGCATCAATTTCTCTGGCTCCTGGATCTTTCCTGTTTGCATATAGACACCCTGAGGTTCCTCCCATTTGTGAAACAACCTCACACCCATTAGGACAACTGCTATCAAAAACCCAGAAATTAGTAAGTGTTGGTGAAAATGTGGAGAGATGGAAAACCTTGTGCGTCGCTGAGGAGAGTGCACAGTGGTCCAACTGCTATGGGATACAGTGTGACAGCGACTCAAAACATGGAACATAGAATTACCATCTGATCCAGCAACTCCGCTTCTGGGTGTGTACCCTAAAGAACTGAAAACAGAGTCTCAAACAGATATTTGTACAGCAGTGCTCCCTGTTCATAATAGCCAAAAGGTGGAAACAACCTAGGTGTCCAAAAGGTGGAATGGATAAACAAAATGTGATCTACAGGCTGGGTGCAGTGGCTCACACCTGTAATCCCAGCACTTTGCGGGGCTGAGGCAGGTGGATCACCTGAGGTCAGGAGTTCGAGACCAGCCTGGCCAACATGGTGAAACCCCATCTCTACTAAAAATACAAAAATGAGCCTGGCGTGGTGACACACGCCTGTAGTCCCAGCTACTCAGGAGGCTGAGACAGGAGAATCACTTGAACCCAGGAGGCGGAGGTTGCAGTGAGCCGAGGTCGCGCCACTGCACTCCAGCCTGGGTGACAGAGTGAGACTTCATCTCAAAAAAAAAGAAAAAAAAGTGGTGTACAATGGAATATTCAACCTTAAAAAGGAAGGAAATTCTGACACGTGCTGCAACATGGATGCCTTGAGGACAAGGATCCCTTGTCCCTTATACTAAGTGAAATAAGCCAGTCACAAAAGGACAAATTCTGTATGTTTCCCGTACATGAGGTACCTGGAGTAGTAGGATTCATAGAGATGGAAAGTAGGGTGTTGGTTGCCAGAAGCTGGGAGAAGAGGGAATGGGGAGTCAGTGTTTAATGGGTGCAGAGTTTCAGTTTTTTGAAATGAAGAGTTCTAGGCCAGGCATGATGGCTCACGCCTGTAATCCCAGAACTTTGGGAAGCCGAGGTGGGTGGATCGCTTGAGTTCAGAAGTTCGAGACCATCCTGGGCAACATAGCAAGACTCCGTCTCTATGAAAATGAGCTGGGCATGGTGGCATGCGCCTGTGGTCCCAGCTACTCAGGAGGCTGAGGCGGGAAGATTGTGTGAGCCCAGGAAGTCGAGGCTGCAGTGAGCCATGACCTGTGCCACTGTACTCCAGCCTGGGTGACAGGGTGAGACCCTTAAAAAAAAAAAAAAAAAAAGAGTTCTGCAGATGGATGGTGGTGATGGTTGCACAACAATATGAAATTACTTAATGCCACTGAACTATACACTTAATAATGGTTAAGATGAGAACTTTTAAACAAAAACCAAAAAAGAGCAACAACTACAAAAAGATGATAAAATTTTGTGGGAGGCCGAGGCGGGTGATCACCTGGGGTCAGGAGTTCGAGACCAGCCTGGCCAACATGGCGAAACCTCGTCTCTACTAAAAATACAAAAATTAGCCGGGTGTGGTGGCAGGCGCCTGTAATCCCAGCTACTCGGTAGGCTGAGGCAGGAGAATTTTTGAACCTGGGAGGCAGAGGTTGCAGTGAGCCGAGATTGCACCATTGCACTCTAGCCTGGGAGAGAAGAGTGAAACTCCTTCTCAAAAAAAAAAAAATTGTTATGTGTATTTCACCACAATTAACAACAGAAACCTTGCTCACAATTCTTCCAGGCGCTGTCAGATTTCTCAGCTACTCTTACAGCGAAAACACCTGGAGAACAGCATATTCAGGTCTCCAATTTGTCTTCTCCCATTTTCTCATGTGCCCACCACTTGTGCCCCCTACTCTACTCAACCTGTCTTTTGACCAGGTCTCTATGAAACTCCATACGGCTAAATTCAATGATCAGCTTCAGTCCCCATCTCACTTCTCCTACAGGCAGGCGGTATTTGACCTGAGTGATCAATCTCCACTCCTCGGAAGTCTTTCCTTGCCTGGCTGTCAGGAGTCCACACCCCATGACTCTCCTGCCATCTCAGGGACCCCTTCTGCCTTCCTGCCTGGTTCCTCCTCATCTCATCAACGTCTGACTGATGAGGGGTCCCAGGGCTCAGTCCTTGCACCTCTTCTCCCTCTCCAACTCCCTCGTTGCGGATCCCATCCAGCTTTAAATACCTGAAATACATCCTGATACCTCCTGACGCTTGAAGGAACAAGTATGTATTGTGCTCTAGTTGCGGGGATTCAGTGGCTGCTAAAATGAAGCTTACGTAATGGGTAGGAAGAAAAGAAACATAATATCAGACAGGGATGAAGAAAATGAAGCTGGACACAGGGGACCAAGGGATGGAAGTGCCCTTTTGGATCAGGGAGGGGACCAGGAGAGGTAACCTGGGAGCAGAGGCCTGAGGGAGCCAGGGATCAGCCAAGCCTGCCCTTGGCCTGGGACAGTGGCAGGAAATGAGGCTGAGGAGTGGCCAGGTCCAAAGGATGGCCACTGTCCTGCTAAGGCAGACAACGGGACAAAGGACTCGCTGAAGAGGTTTCACCGGTGGGGGGATATGGCCAGATTTGTCTTTTGGAATGATGTCACCAGGTGCTGGGGAGAGAGGAGGTTGGAAAGTGCAGTTGTGGGGACTGCTTACCAGGAGGCAGGGGGCTCCTTCTGAAGCTCCCTTGCCTTGGCTATACTCGGGGGATGGCTGGAGAGAGATGGATTAGAAGCGGAGAGACCGGCAATGTGCTGGTTAGTCTCCATCCACCCCTCCGGTTCCCCTCTCTGCCCTGCTTTGTGCCCTGGGAGACTGCCTCCTGCACACACATTCCTGGACCCCTTTCCCTGAGGCTCCCAGCAGGGTTTGGCCATGGGAGAGCACTAGCAGTGATACAGAATGGCCAGGCTCCTGGCTAAGCCCCACCCTTAAGCCTGGAACTGCTGCCCTAAGTGAAGACAGCTGACCCTATTTTTCTGCCCAAATGCTGCCTTTTTGGCCTGCCATGCCACTATTCTGTGCCCATAAAAAGACTTCAGCTGGCAGAGTGACACAAACGGCTGACTGGAGGAGATAACAAGCATCTGAGCAGAAAAGCAACTGAGCGTCGGAGACTACGGATAGACGTGATTGACTTCAGATGGCGTGGCTTCAGGGAAAGATCACCTTCCTGCATCATCCCCTTTTCAGCTCCCCTTCCACTGAGAGCCCCTTTCACTGCTCAATAAAGTCTTCTGCGTTCATCATCTTTCAATCCATCCGTGTGACCTGATTCTTCCTGGACGCCAGACAAGAATCTGCATGCTGAGAAGGCAGGGACTTGGATGCTGCTGTGGGGACTGCACAGAGCCTGCTCCTACCAGAAAGGAGCGACTGGCCAGTTCCGGCGTTCATTCCCTCTGGTCCTCGCACTCACTTGCTTACATGCTTCCTCTCACGAGGAGTGGCCAGTGGCAGGCTGAGTGAAATGAGCCACTCCAATTCCTGCCTATGAAGGGGGCTAAGGGAACGATCCCATCTCATCAGGAGACTAGAGGATGGGAGGAAAGTGAGGCCAGGTGTGTATTCCCTACTCCCCTTCCCCTTCTGGTAGATTCTCCCTGCCACCACCACTGTGGCCCCATAGCTTCCGCTACTGCCTCTCCTTGTGGGTTCTTCTAATGCTTGCCTCTCCTTGGCAAAAGCGTCTTCCTTCAACTTGCCTGTGCCCTGTGTTTCCTGCACAGAGGCCATTGCAGCCCCAGCAGCTCTGGTGTTCACTCATGGCGTCATTGCTGCAGATGTTCACGTTTACTGAACATCCACTCTGCAGAGGCTGGGGCTGCACTGAGCTTGAGTCCCCATTTATATATACAATGGGGATAGTAACAGCACCAACCTGGTTGGGATGTCAATGTATGAAACATGAGCTGAGCCAGTGTGTGGATCATGGAAACTGGAATAAACCCCCTTTGAGAGCAGGGAATTGACTCGGTGCTGGGGGAGGAGGGCAGCTTTGGCTCCTTGCTCTCATAGGCATTGGACATCGGCTGGTGCTGAGACCAAGGGACCAGATCCAGCGCTGCTGTTTCCCAGAGCTCACCACCTACCTGGAGACAGAGGAGGCACCAGATGATTCTGTTTGAGGGGGTCCATTTGGAGCAACCAGGGGCAGCCACCTGCCTGATATGGTAACCAGTCAGCATGGGCCAGGCTTGCAGCTTCTCTTGCCCATTTCTTTAATCAGGACAGAACATGTGGTTTGGCTGAGCTAGGACCAGCCTGGGTAGAGAAGGAATGTCTTTTTGAGTTCTTTTTATTGTTCTCATTCATTCATTATCATTATAGATGAACAAGCACAGAACCCAAAATTGTGGGTCCAGCCCGGCATGGTGGCTCAAGCCTGTAATCCCAGCACTGTGGGAGGCTGAGGTGGGAGAATTGCTTGAGCCCAGGAAGTCGAGGCTGCAGTGAACCGTGATTAAGTCGAGGCTGCAGTGAACTGTGATCGAGTCACTGTACTCCAGCCTGGGTGGCAGAGTGAGACCCTGTCTTTTTTTTTTTTTTTTTTTGAGACGGAGTCTCGCTCTGTCACCCAGGCTGGAGTGCAGTGGCGTGATCTCAGCTCACTGCAAGCTCCGCCTCCCGGGTTCACGCCATTCTCCTGCCTCAGCCTCCCAAATAGCTGGGACCACAGGCGCACGCCACCATGCCCGGCTAATTTTTTTGTATTTTTAGTAGAGATGGGGTTTCACCGTGTTAGCCAGGATGGTCTCGATCTCCTGACCTCGTGATCCGCCTGCCTCGGCCTCCCAAAGTGCTGGGATTACAGGCATGAGCCACCACGCCCAGCCCCGAGACCCTGTCTTAAAAAAGAAAAGTTGTAGGTCCTTGAAGCCTACCTGCCCAGGTGTGAATCCTGGATGCAACACTTCCTGTTGCTGTGACCTCAGTCAAGTGAATGAATGTCTCTGATGTCTCTGTGCCTTACTCGCCTTATCTGTAAGATGGGATTAAAATCGTACCTCCCTCAGATTGTGGGATTACATGAGTTACTGTCTGAAATGCTTAGAACTGTGCCTGGCACATTGTCAGGGCTCCATACATGTTAATTGCTTTTTTTTTTTTTAATGTATAGGTGCTGAGAATGCTGCAGATAACAGCACAGGCAAGGTCCCTGTCCACCTGGAGCTGACACACTAGCAGGGACTATGTAAAGACAGACATGTAGGCTATGCCTGTAGTGGTAAGTGCTAAGAAAAATAAAGCAAAGTGAAGGGACAGATAGGGTTGCTGCCAGTTTGCAAGGTGGGTTGAGGAAGGCTTCTCTGAGGTGCTGGAGTTTAAGCAGACACCTTGGTGAGGGGAGGACAGGACAGCCATGGGACTATGGGGGGTGGGATGGGATATGGGGTTGGGAGAGTGGCGTGAAGCCATGGAAAGGACTTTGGCTTTTTTTTTTTTTTTTTTTTTTTTTTTTTTAGACAGAGTCTTGCTCTGTCTCCTAGGCTGGAGTACAGTGGTGTGATCTTGGCTCACTGCAACCCGGGTTCAAGTGATTCTCCTGCCTCAGGCTCCCAGGCAGCTGGGATTATAGTTGTCTGCCATCATACCTGGCTAATTTTTGTATTTTTAGTAGAGACAGGGTTTTGCCATGTTGGCCAGGCCAGTCTTGAACTCCTGACTTCAGGTGATCCGCCTGCCTCAGCCTCCCAAAGTGCTGGGATTACAGGTGGGAGCCACCATGCTGGGCCGTTAGGTTTTATCTTCAGTGTCATGGGAGGGGCCTGAGCTGGGGAGTGTGGGAAGTTCCATAGCGTTGTCTGAGCTAATGCTGAGAAAGCAGACTGGGTATGGTGGCTCACACCTGTAATCCCAGCACTTTGGGAGGCCCAAGGTGGGAGGATGGCTTGAGGCCAGGAGCTTAATACCACCCTGGGCAACATAGGGAGACCTCGTCTCTACCAAAAAATTAGCTAGATTGCTTGAGCTGTGATGGTGCCACTGCACTCCAGCCTGGGTGACAGAGCGAGACCCTGTCCCCAAAAAACCCCAAAATACCACAGTTGAGAAAGTGAGGTTGCATCATTTCAACTCGGTAACTGTCCTGCGAGATAGGCAAGGTACTCATTATCCCTGCTTTGCAGAGGAGGACGTAGGGCTGGCAGGGCTGGGTTTGACACTTATCTTAGGATTGTGTTGGACAGGCTGTTTACTGTGGGAAGTTCCTGATAAGCAGCTCCTTAGAATTTCACAAGAAAGTCAAGGAAACCTGGATTTAAAGGGGTAGACATCTTTCTGGGGAAACTAGCAGCACCCTGAAAGCTGGGAGGTTGGGCTGAGCAGCTGCTTTGGGTGAATCTAAAGGCTGGGAATCCTAAGAGTGACTGTGCCTTGGTTCCACCACTATTTTGCCATGTGAACTTTGAGCAGCCTCTGTCCCCCTCTGGAGCTCAGAATCGCCATCTGTGAGATGAGGGGGCTGGCCTCTGAGCTGTGGTCTATTTGCCTTTTCTCTCTCTTTCTCTTTTTTTTTTTTTTTTTTTTTTTTTGAGACAGAGTCTCACTCTGTCACCCAGGCTGGAGTGCAGTGGTGCAATCTCAGTTCACTGCAACCTCCACCTCCCAGGTTCAAGTGATTCTCCTGCCTCAGCCTCCCGAGTAGCTGGGACTACAGGCACCAGTCACCATGCCTGGCTAATTTTTTGTATTTTTAGTAGAGACAGGGTTTCAACATGTTGGCCAGGATGATCTCCATCTCCTGACCTCGTGATCCATCCACCTCAGTCTCCCAAAGTGCTGGGATTACAGGTATGAGCCACCGCGCCCGGCCACCTTTTCTCTTTTTTTCCCCATGGGGTGATGGTACCATCTATCCCTGGGCTGCTTGCACTTTCACAAGAGATTCTGGACCTGTGCTTCCAAATAGAGTAGCTACCAGGAACAGGTGCTTCTGAGTACTTGAAACATGGCTAGTTCAGGTTGAGATGTGTAACATACATCTCAATATGAAATACCAAATATAGAAGACTTACTATGAAAAACTATATACAATACATTCTTGGTATTTTTACATTGATTTACATGTTGAAATGGTCTTATTTTGGATATACTAGGTTAAATACAATATTAACTTCATTTTACCTGTTTCTTTTCACTCTGTGATTTGGCTACTGGAAAATTTGAAATTTATGCATATGGCTTGCATTCTATTTCTATTGGACAGCACTGCCTTACAAAGTTAAAAGCCTTCAAGACCTAATTAAATTAATTCATAATTAAAATTGCAACTTCCTCACATCTGGGATCTTCCTACCCCCCACAGGGCTCTTATGGTACTTATCACCTTCTCAAATACTATATAATTTACATATCTGTTATATTTATTTCTTATTGTCTACACCTCCTGCTAGAATATAAACTCTAGGATGGCAGAGCTTTATTTTGCTCAGTCATAGGCTTAGAACAGTCCCAGGCAGCCAGGCTCGGTGGCCGGTGGCTCACTCCTATAATTCCAGCACTTTGGGAGGCTGAGATGGGTGGATTGTTGGAGCCCAGGGGTTCAAGACCAGCCTACTGAACATAGTGAGAGCCCCCCAGCCATCTCTACAAAAAATCAAAAAATTAGCCAGGGCCGGGCACGGTGGCTCATGCCTATAATACCAGCATTTTGGGAGTCTGAGGTGGGCGGATCACTTGAAGCCAGGAGTTCACAACCAGCCTGGCCAACATGGCAAAACCCCATCTCTACTAAAAATGCAAAAATTAGCCAGGCATGGTGGTGCGTGCCTGTAGTCCCAGCTACTTGGGAGGCTGAGGCAGGAGAATCACTTGAACCTGGAGGCGGAGGTTGCAGTGAGCCGAGATTGCGCCACTGCACTCCAGCCTGGGTGACAGAGTGAGTCTCAAAAAAAAAAAAAAAATTAGTTGAGTGTGCACACCTGCAGTCTTAGCTACTTAGGAGGCTGAGGTGGGAGGATCACTTGAGCTCAGAAGATCGAGGCTGCAGTGAGCCATGATTGTGCCACTGCACTCCAGTCTGGGCAACAGAGTGGGACCCGGTCCAGCCCTCTCACTGCAAAAGAACAGTGCCAGGCACATAGTAGGTGCTCAGTTGACAGTGAATGATTGGATGAATGTAGGCAAAGAAGCATTCAGTTTTTTGTTTTGTTTTGTTTTGTTTTTTTGGGTGGACAGGAAGTAGGATATTTATTGGTGGGCATAATTTATTGGGGGCAGCACAGTGAAAGCCCTCATAAGTACAAGACCTGCCACTTCTCCAGGGGGCCATGACTGGGGATGGATTTGACCCCACAGCCATCTGGGCTGAGCTGTTTCTCAGCCACCACATATTCAAATTCATCTGCATTGAACTTGGTAAAGCCCCACTTCTTTGAGATGTGGATCTTCTGGTGGCCAGGGAACTTGAACGTGACCCTATGTAGGGCCCCAATCACATGCTCATTGTTCTGCAGCTTGGTGTGGATGAACATGATGACTTGGCCAATGTGAACCCTGGCCACGGTGCCCTGGGGCTTTCCAAAGGCACCTTGCATGCCTGTCTGAAGCCTACACTGGGGACAATGCCAAGGTCAAAGACATTGGAAAGGGCTGTCTCCATAGTCCCTTAGAGCAAAACTCAGGCTGTCTACACAACAAAGGAAGCTGTTTGCAGCCATTACACATGGGGCCCTCAGCAGTTTCCAGAGTGGCCAAATCTTCAATTTTTCTAGAGATGTCCTAAATACAGATTTTCATGTGTAATCTCCAGATTTTTCTGTTTTCAGTAATTCAAATGAGCTTAAAGCATTGTGTGTGCCAACAGAAACATTTCTGCAGGAGTTTTGGCTACCTGTCTGCATCCCCTGTGGTCCAGATGATTCCAGAAACTGATATAGGAGGACAGGTGGGGAGGAACCTGATGTGGGGAGAGTGTGGAGCTGGGCTCTGCAAATCTGCCTGTCCCAGAAAACTTACCCCTTCTGGGCCAACATGCATCTAAGTGGGTGGTAATTAAGGAATGACCCCCATCTCCTGCAGCCCTTCCTCTGGTATGTCTACAACTAAAAAAAAAGCAAGGTGCTTTTTTTTTTTTAAAAGAGGGTCTGTATTAGTCCATTTTCATACTGCTATGAAGAAATACCCAAGACTGGGTAATTTATAAGGAAAAAGAGGTTTAATGGACTCACAGTTCCACACGGCTAGGGAGGCCTCATATTCTTGGCAAAAGGCAAAGGGGGAGCAAAGGCATATCTTACGTGGTAGCAGGCTGGAGAGTGTATGCAGGGGAACTGCGCTTTATAAAACCACCAGATCTCATGAGACTTATTCACTATCATGAGGACAGTATGGGAAAAAACCCACCTCCATGATTTAATTACCTCCCACCAGGTCCCTCCCACAACATGTGGGGATTATGGGAGCTACAATTAAAGATGAGATTTGGGTGGGGACACAGCCAAACAATATCATTTTGTCCTTGGCCCCTCCAAAATCTCATGTCCTTACATTTCAAAACCAATCATGCCTTTTCAACAGTCCTCCAAAGTCTTAACTCCTTTTGGCATTAACTCAAAAGTCTACAGTCCAAAGTCTCATCTGAGACAAGGCAAGTCACTTCCACCTATGAGTTTGTAAAATCAAAAGCAAGTTAGTTACTTCTTAGATACAATGGGGCATTGGGTAAATACACTTGTTCCAAATGGGAGAAATTGGCCAAAACAAATGGGCTATAGGCCCCATGCAAGTCTGAAACCCAGTGGGGCAGTCAAATCTTAAAGCTCCAAAATGATCTCCTTTGATTCCATGTCTCACATCCAGGTCAAGAGATGGGTTCCTACGGTCTTTGGCAGCTCTCCATCCTGTGGCTTTGCAGGGTACAGTCCCCCTCCTGGCTATTTTCATTGGCTGGGGTTGAGTGTCTGCAGCTTTTCCAGGTGCACAGTGCAAGATGTCCTACCATTCTAGGGTCTGGAGGATGGTGGCCCTCTTCTCACAGCTCCACTGGGCAGTGCCCCAGTGGGGACTCTGTGTGGGGGCTCCCATCCCACATTTCCTTTCTGTACTGCCCTAGCAGAAATTCTCTGTGAGGGCTCCACCTTGCAGCACACCTCTACCTAGTGTTTCCATTATCCTCTGAAATCTAGGCAGAGAGGTTCCCAAACCTCAATTCCTGACTTCCATGCACCTGCAGACCTAACAGCATGTGTAAGCTGCCAAGGCTTAGGGCTTGCACCCTCTGAAGCAATGGCCTGAGGTGTATGTTGGCCCCTTTTAGCCATGGCTGGGACACAGGGACCAAGTCCCAAGACTGCACAAAGCAGCAAGGCCCTGGGCCTGGCCCACAAAACCATTTTTTCCTCCTAGGCCTCCAGGTCTGTGATGGGAGGTACTGCCATGAAGACCTCTGACATGCCCTCTAGACATTTTCCCCATTGTCATGGCGATTAATGCTTGGCTTCTTATTACTTCTGCAAAGTTCTGCAACTGGGTTGAATTTCTCCCCATATATTTTTTTTTCTATCACATTGTCAGTCTGCAAATTTTCCAAACTTTTATGCTTTTTTTTTTTTTTTTTTTTGAGACGGAGTCTTGCTCTGTCGCCCAGGCTGGAGTGCAGTGGTGCAATCTGGGGTAACTGCAAGCTCTGCCTCCTGGGTTCACGCCATTCTCCTGCCTCAGCCTCCCAAGTAGCTGGGACTACAGTCACCTGCCACCAAGCCTGGCTAATTTTTTTTTTGTATTTTTAGTAGAGACGGGGTTTCACCATGTTAGCCAGGATGGTCTTGATCTCCTGACCTTTGTGATCTGCCCGCCTCAGCCTCCCAAAGTGCTGGGATTACAGGCGTGAGCCACCACACCCAGCCAACTGAATGCTTTTAAGAGCACTCAAGTCATCTCTTGAATGCTTTGCTACTTAGACATTTCTTCCCTCAGATACCCTAAATCATCTGTCTCATGTTCAAAGTTCCACAGATTTCTAGGCCAGGGGTGAAATGCTGTGAGTCTCTTTGCTAAAGCATACCAAGAATCACCTTTGCTTCAGTTTCCAATAAATTCTTTGTCTCCATCTGAGACCACCTCAGCCTGCACTTCATTGTCCATATCACTATAAGCATTTTGGTCAAAACCATTCAACAAGTCTCTAGGAAGCTCTGAACTTTCCCACATCTTCCTGTCTTCTTCTGAGCCCTGCGAACTGTTCCAGGCTCTGCCTGTTACCCAGTTCCAAAATCTCTTCCACATTTTCTGGTATCTTGATAGGAGTACCCCACTCTACTGGTGCCAATTTACTGTATTAGTCCATTTTCATACTGCTATAAAGAAATATCCAAGACTGGGTAACTTATAAAGAAAAAGATGTTTAGGCTGGGCACAGTGGCTCACGTCTGTAATCCCAGCACTTTGGGAGGATGAGGCAGGTGGATCACAAGGTCAGGAGATCAAGACCCTCCTAGCCAACATGGTGAAACCCCACCTCTACTAAAAATACAAAAATTAGCTGGGCATGGTGCATGCCTGTAGTTCCAGCTACTTGGGAGGCTGAAGCAGGAGAAGCGCTTGAACCAGGGAGTTGGAGGTTTCAGTGAGCCAAGACTGTGCCACTGCACTCCAGCCTGGCAACAGAGCGAGACTCCATCTCAAAAAAAAAAAAAAAAGGAAAAGAGGTTTAATGGACTCACAGTTCCACATGGCTGGGGAGGCCTCACAATCATGGCAGAAGGCAAAAGAAGAGCAAAGGTACATCTTACATGGCAGCAGGCAAGAGAGCGTGTGCAGGGAAACTCCCCTTTATAAAACCATCAGATCTCATGAGATTTATTCACTATCAGCAAAACAGCATGGGAAAAACCTGCCCCCATGATTCAATTACCTCCCGTCAGGTCCCTCCCACAACATGTGGGGATTATGGGAGCTACATTTCAAGATGAGACTTGGGTGGGGACACAGCCAAACCACATCAGGGTCTTACTATGTTGCCCAGGCTGGTCTTGAATTCCTGGGCTCAAGAGATCCTCCCGCCTTGGCCTCCCAAAGTGCTAGGATTACAGGCATGAGCCACTATGTGCAGCCTAAACTGCTTTTCTTATATTCATACAACACTTCTGACTCCAAATTGTGGGTTTTCCACACCCCAAGCAATTCTCTAATTCTCTGAACACCAATTGTGTGTCCTGAGATTCAATTCAATTCTGACACTACCTACCTGGCATTAGCAGAAGATCCCACAAGTAAAGTGCTCAGCCCCACAAGACTGCCCCACTTCAGATGCCAATCACTAGTCCAGGCCTTCTGTACTTCTGACTGATCAGCTATAAATTGGGGGTTCCCATGACCCCTCCCTTAGGTTTGATTATTTTCAATAATGGCACACAGAACTTAGGGAAACACTTTACTGTCTTTCTTTTTCTTTTTTCTTTTTTAGATGGAGTCTTGCTCTGTTGCAGGCTGGAGTGCATTGGCACAATCCCAGCTCACTGCAACTTTTGCCTCCTGGGTTCAAGCAATTCTCCTGCCTCGGCGTCCTGAGTAGCTGGGATTACAGGTACCTGCCACCATGCCTGGCTAATTTTTGTATTTTTAGTAGAGATGCGGTTTCACCATGTTGGTCAGGCTGGTCTCGAACTCCTGACTTCGTGATCCGCTTGCCTTGGCCTCCCAAAGTGCTGGGATTACAGGTGTGAGCCACTGCTCCTGGCCACTTTACTTTCATTTACAATTTATTATAAAGGATGCAACTAGTAGAAAAATGCACAGGCCAAGGTGTTAGAGAGGGGGTGGGGCTTGGAAACACTGAACCTTTAGGGTTTTTTTGTTTTTTTTTGAGATGGAGTCTCTCTGTTGCCCAGGCGGGAGTGCAGTGGCCTGATCTCAGCTCACTGCAAGCTCCGCCTCCCAGGTTCACACCATTCTCCTGCCTCAGCCTCCCAAGTAGCTGGGACTACAGGCGCCCGCTACCATGCTCGGCTAAATTTTTTGTATTTTTAGTAGAGACAGGGTTTCACCATGTTGGCCAGGATGGTCTTGATCTCCTGACCTTGTGATGCACCTGCCTCGGCCTCCCAAAGTGCTGGGATTACAGGCGTGAGCCACTGTGCCCGACCACCTTTAGGGTTTTTACGTGGGCATGATTGACTGAATCATTGGCCATTGGTGATTGAACTCAATCTCCAATCCTCCCCGCAGGTCGGAGGCGGTCAAAGAGTGTGTGTGTTTTTGCGTGAGATAGGCCAACCCTCTCTCTAATAACATGGTTGCTCCCTCTGGCAACCAGCCCCATTCTGAAGCTATCTAGGGACTTTCAGCCACCAGTCATCTCAGGAACCTATGAAAAGACACTTTTATCTCTCTGGAGATCCTGGTGGTCCCAGGAACTCTTGGGTTGGGAACTTGGGGATGTTGACCAAAGAGTATAAAGTTTGGGCCAGGTATGGTGGTCACGCCTGTCATCCCAGCACTTTGGGAGGCCGAGGTGGGTGGATTACTTGAGGCTAGGAGTTTGAGACCAGCCTGGCCAACATGATGAAACACCGTCTCTACTAAAAGTACAAAAATTTGCCAGGCGTGGTGGTACATATCTGTAATCTCAACTACTGGGGAGGCTGAGGCAGGATAATCGCTTGAACCTGGGAGGCAGAGGTTGCAGTGAGCTGAGATCACGCCACTGCACTCCAGCCTGGGCAACTGGGTGACAGAGAGAGACTCCGTCTCAAAAAAAAAAAAAAAGAAACAAAACAAAGAGTACGAAGTTTCAGTTAAACAAGAGAAAGAAGCTATAGTGATCTATTGCTCAGAATGGTGACTATAAGAAATAATACATTGTATATTTCAGAATTGCTAAAAGAGTAGGTTTTAAATGCTTTCATCCGGCCGGGCGCGGTGGCTCACGCCTGTAATCCCAGCACTTTGGGAGGCCGAGGCGGGCGGATCACGAGGTCAGGAGATCGAGACCATCCTGGCTAACACGGTGAAACCCCGTCTCTACTAAAAATACAAAAAAAATTAGCCGGGCATGGTAGCGGGCGCCTGTAGTCCCAGCTACTTGGGAGGCTGAGGCAGGAGAATGGCGTGAACCCGGGAGGCGGAGCTTGCAGTGAGCCAAGACAGCGCCACCGCAGTCCAGCCTGGGCGAAAGAGCGAGACTCCGTCTCAAAAAAAAAAAAAAAGTTTTCATCCAAAAAAGTATGTTAGCTGATGGATTTGTTCATTAGTGTGAATTAATCATTCCACATTGTAAATAGATATCAAAACAGTGCACTGTAGCCCATAAATATATACAATTATTTGTCAATTAAATTTTTGAAAAAAGCTGTGAGCAGTGTCTCCTGCCTGTAATCCCAGCACTTCGGGAGGCCAAGGTGGGAGGAATGCTTGAGCTCAGGGGTTCAAGACCAGCCTGGACAACATGGCAAAACCCCGTCTCTACTAAAAATACAAAAATTAGCCGGGCGTGGTGGTGCACGTCGGGAATCCCAGCTACTCGGGAGGCTGAGGCATGAGAATCACTTGAACCTGGGAGGCAGAGGCTGCAGTGAGCCGAGATTGTGCCACTGCACTCCAGCCTGGGTGACAGAGTAAGATCGTCTCAAACAAACAAACAAAAAAAACCCCCAAAATCAGCTGGGTGTGGTAGTGCACCTGTAGCCTGTAGTTCCTCTGACAGTTTTGTCTTTTCTGGAATTTCACAAAAATGAAATCATTACGGTATGTGGTCTTTTTCCACATAGCTAATACTTTTGAGGTTCCTCCAGATCGTGCCTGCGTCAGCACTCCTCACCTTTTTGTTGGTGAGTAGTGCTCCATTGTGTGACTATGTTGCAATTTGTTTGTCCACTCTCCTGTTGATGGACATTTTGATTGTTTTTTTTTTGTTTCTGGCTTTTATGAATAAAGCTGCTATGAGTGTTCATGTATAAGTCTTGGTGTGGGCATATGTTTTAATTTCTCTTGGCTAATATCTAGCAGTGGGATTGCTGTATGGTAAATGTATATTTAAACATTTATAGGAAACTGAGGGCACGAAGACTTTCAGTAATACTGGTCGAATCAATGGTGCCCAGGAATTTGCGTTTTTGAGACAGGGTCTCTGTTGCGCAGGTTGGAGTGCACAGGCATGATCATTGCTCACTGTAACCTTGAACTCATGGGCTCAAGCAATCCTCCTCCCAGTAGTTGGGAGTACAGGTATGTGCCACCGTGCCCAGCTAATTTTTTCATTTATAATTTTTTGTAGAGATTGGGGTCTCCTTATGTTGCACAGGCTGGTCTTGAATTCCTGGCCTCAAAAAATCCCCCCCACTGCCTTGGCCTCCCAAAGTGCTAGGATTACTGGTGTGAGCCACGGTGCCAGGCCATGTGCAGTATTTTTTTGGATTTTTTTTGAGATGGAGTCTTGCTCTGTTGCCGAGGCTGGAGTGCAATGGTGAGATCTCGGCTCACTGCAACCTCTGCCTCCTGGGTTCAAGCAATTCTCCTGCCTTAGCCAGGAGAGTAGCTGGGATTACAGGCACCTGCGACCATGCCCGGCTAATTTTTGTATTTTTAGTAGAGATGGGGTTTTGCCAAGTTGGTCAGGCTGGTCCTGAACTCCTGACCTCAGGTGATCCACCCACATCTGCCTCCCAAAGTGCTGAGATTGCAGGCATGAGCCACTGCGCCTGGCCTGGGCCATGTGCATTTCTAATAAGCTTCCCAGGTACAGCCAAGTGTCTGTGCTAGGTGATCTGGACTTCGAGGTCCTTCACCTCTGAAGGACTGCCTTCCTTCCTCCTTCTGTCTGTGGAGTTCCAGGTTTTACTCCCAAACCTCAGCCCCAGAGGAGACCCAGCATCCAGATTCTGAGAGGTTGATCCCACCATACAGGAACCCCAGTCTTGCTCAGGAGTGAGTCAGCCCAACATGCACCCTCATTAGCTTAGCATCATGAGGGTTGGTAATTATTATGGTAAATACATGATTGTAACCTTGCCGTTCTGCTTCCTGCATCTTCTAATTTATATGAGCCTGAGGTCTCCCTCTTGCCCTTCTTGTGATAATGCAAGGAGGAAGTGTTCAGTTGTTCATTCATACACACTTATTGAGTCTTTTCTGTGCTAGGCAATGTCTAGGTGTTGAAGAAACACTGTGAAAGGGATAAAATCTCTGTTTTCAAGGTACTGGGGAAAGAACAACATATGTATAAACAAACAAGGTAATCTCAGGGAGTATTAGGTTCCATGAAGAAAATACAACAGGGTAATGGATAACGGAACTTTATTTTTATTTTTATTTTTGAGAGGGAGTCTCACTCTGTCTGGAGTGCAGAGGGGTGATCTCGGCTGACTGCAACCTCCGCCTCCCGGGTTCAAGTGATTCTCCTGCCTCAGCTTCCCCAGTAGCTGGGACTACAGGTGTGCACTACCACGCCCGGCTAATTTTTGTAGTTTTAGTAGAGATGGGGTTTCACTACGTTGGCCAGGCTGGTCTCAAACTCCTGACTTCAGTGATCCGCCCGCCTCAGCCTCCTGAAGTGCTGGGATTACAGGCATGAGCCACCGTGCCCAGCTCATAGTGGAACCGTAGATAGGCACAAGTCCTCTCTGAGTGGAATATTTGAAGCCAGAGGGAGTCAGCTATACGAATATCCAGAGCTATTCTGTAGCTCTGGATTGGCCACAAGAGGCTATTGAGCACTGGAATTCTGGCTAGTTTGTACTGAGATGCGCAGTAAATGTAAAATATACCCGAATTTCAAAAACTTACTATAAAAAAGTTAACATATTGTATTAGTAATTTTTTCTTTTGGCTACATGTTGAGATGATCATATTTTGAACATATTGGATTAAATATATTAAAATGAAGTTCATTTTCTTCTTTTTCGTTTTAAAAAAATGTACTAGCTAGTAAATGTGAATTGCCTATGTGGCTGGCATTGTATTTCTATTGGTCTGGGGAGAAGGCTCCTAGGTAGAGACAACGGCAAATGTACAGTTCCTGGGGCAGAAACTGAAGGATGCTGAGGCAGAGTCGGCCGGGGAAAAAGTGGCTGAAATGGGAAGGGACCAGATCCAGTGGGACCTTGGTGGCAGCTCTGTAAGGAGGTGGGTTTTAACTGAAGTATGGTGGGGACGCCGTTTTAAGCAGGGAAGGGCAGGGTCTGAATTAACAGGCCCCTGTGGCTGCGAAGTGGGGAACGGACTGTGGGTGAGTGGGCCAGACGGACGGCCAATTGCACCTTTCGCTTGGATGGAAGGCAGGGTGGTTGTAGGTGGGAAGAATCCTGGGTTCCCATGCTGTCTGAACCAGAGTCATTTGTGGCCCTGCCCTCCCCTGGGACTCAGTTTCCCCACCTATAAAATAAGCCCCAGTGTCCGCGAACCCTGGAGGGGCCCGCACCACTGCAGGAGCGGCCGCCGGCGCCAGGGGGCGCCTCCTCGATAACTCGGCGCTCGGCTGGCCAGGCACCGGCGCGTCGGCCGCTCGATTGGTCGGGTCGGGGCCGGCCTGAGCGCCGCGGGCCTGCGCCATTGAGGAGCGGCGGGGAGGAAACGCCGCGCAGCGCCGGGCTGGGGCGGGCGGCCCGGGACACCGACAGGTAGGGGCCGAGCGGCTCCGTGCCGGGCGGGGCCAGGGTCGGGAACTGCAGGGCCGGCGCGGACCCGCGGGCCGCCGCTAGGGCTCCGCCTGGACATGGGGGCCCGGGCCCACCCTGGGGAGAGCGATGCTGGGAGCCTGGGGGCCCCGTCGTCCGGCCTCGGTCTGAGCCCCTCGGGGTAACCCTGGGCGTCTGCTCCCCCCGGGCCCCAAGCCCGCCACCTCCGGGGACCCCTGCGTCCGAATCCCCGCGAGCACCCCAAGCACAGGCTCGGGGCTGGCTGAACCTCTGGGAACCCCGACGTCCGTGTCCTGGGGAGCCCGAGCCCCCGCTGGACCCCGGCACACTTTCCGGGGTCCCAGCAGCCTGGCGCCCTGGAATTGGGGGGTGTCAGTCCGCGCCTGTCCGCCTGAGCCTTGGTCTCAATGCAGGACCCCAGTGTGCGAGCCCCCCACATTACGCCGAAGAGTGGGGTGTCAGTTCTCTAGAATGCCTTAGCCACCTCCCTTAATCAGCCACCCGAGGTCACACTCTCGGGTGGAGACATCAGGCCTAAAACCTCTCTTTACCTTTTGCCCCCCAGGGTCACGCCCTGGCCCAGCCACTCCTCCTAGGTGTGGGATGCCAGACATCAGGCCTAAAACCTCTCTTTACCTTTTACCCCCCAGGGTCACGCCCTGGCCCAGCCACTCCTCCTAGGTGTGGGATCCCGGCGCCGTTCCCTCCAGGTTTTACTTGGGTGGTGGGGTCTCTGTCCCCTGGAGGGGGCTGAGGGTTCCGAGAGCTGCGGGCGGGAGGGTTGTGGGAGCGTCGCCTTCCGGGCAGTGCCGTTCCTGTGGGGCCACCGGTCGCACAGCCGTCCCCGCCCCGGTTTTGGAGCTCCCTGGCGCCGGCAGCGTTCAGCCCTGGCCGCCTCGGGGAGGGACGCCCAGGTCCGGTTGCCAGTCCTTCCTATTCCCGGTCTGGCCGCTCCTCAGGGGAGGGGCCTGGCTCAAGGTCATGCCCGGCTGTCTGCCCGCCCGTGGGCTCAGCACTGATCCCTACTGTCACCCGCCCCACTGGGTAGGGGAGCCCAGGTGGGGTTTAGTGCCAGGCAGCTGCCTAGAAGTCCTGATGGACCGGAGTGTAAACACTTTGGGACTCTGGCCAGTCTGGCGGCCCTTGCTGACACTGAATTCCTTCAGGGAATCCTTGAAGTGGCCTCAAGCACGGTCTAGATGCTTAGCAGAGCAAATAATGGGTGCTTTCTGGTTTGGGCCTCCATGTTACTGACCAGGTTGCCTTACAATGCTAATCACTCATACTTTTAAAATCTGTGCTTTGCATTCTTTTCCGTTTAGGGCAAGTAGGGTAGGGCCTGAACTTGTTTACAAACTGACAGTTGTTTCCCTTGATTTGGAGATAATTGGTAGTTGGCACTCAGAGTTGGCATTTAGGGCCGAAATTAGTGGCAATAACTACAAAAATAAAGAGTACTCTGACCTTGGCTTCTTACTCAAGTTTGTTTGGAGTCCCCATAGTAAGATTAGTCAGTTTCACATTTGGTTTTCACAAATTTACTCCTTTCAAGTTATAATAGTGGCCGGGCACGGTGGCTCACACCTGTAATCCCAGCACTTTGGGAGGCCAAAGTGGGCAGATCGCTTAAGGTCAGGATTTCAGACCAGCCTGGCCAACATGATGAAACCCTGTCTCTACCAAAAATACAAAACTTAGCCGGGGATGGTGGCAGGTGCCTGTAATCCCAGCTACTCAGGAGGCAGAGGTAGGAGAATCGCTTGAACCCAGGAGATGGCGGTTGCAGTGAGCCGAGATCCGAGATCCCGTCACTGCACTCCAGCCTGGGCGAGGGAGCAACACTCTGTCTCCAGAAAAAAAAGTTACAATAGAGAAATGTTTCTTTTATTCAGACTGTTGAGCATTTTTTTTTAAATTGTTCTTATAACATCTTCTTTAAACAAATGTAGCTAATAATTAGTTTTATGTAACTCTACCCTTAAAAAATATCTTTATATTCCATTTGCAGAAAAAAAAATCTTTGGAAAGAAATTGGTCAAATATTTTACCAAATGCTGTTTTTTTCTTTTTGCTGTCACTGTTGACCAATAAAAGTTAATCTTCTCTGGAAGTACAAGATATTGTTGACAAACAAAAGCCAGTTTTTCCAGGAGATTGAATTCATTCTTGTGGAGGCCTTGTGCTTCTGGTAGTTGTTGGATGGCAGCCTCTCAGTTGGGATAGGTGTATCTTCTAGCACTAAGATGAATCACTAGAGGTGGGGCAGCGTGCTTGGAGAGGATCCTGAAAGTAGGCTGGCTCCAGTGGGATGCGTGCCATGGCAAGTCTGTAGTGCCTGGCAGGGTGGCTGATGACTGACATGGTGGATCAGAGCAAGATTTGAGGCTCACAGTTTCCACTGGGATCTTCTAGTTGAGCAGTCTCAGAACCCAGTTAAACTTTTGTGTCTCAGTTTCCCTCATGTTGACTTTTTGTAATACTATAATTAGTCTTTTTTTTTTTTTTTTGGTAATACTGGTAAACACCAGTTATTATAACAGGCAGTAGTACCTACAAAATCTAAATACCGTGGCTGGAGCCAGAGGATTTCTGGAGTTTGGGGTTTGTAATAATCGACTAAGATTGTTCATTGTATCAGCGTCATCTGGTGCCCAGGTACCAGTAATGCAGTTACAGGACATTTAAGAACAGTGATAAAGCACTGTCGCCTCTCTCCCATGTATATTATTTTATAAGTGATCCTCATGAACAAATTTGAGACATTTAATTTGGGCGGCCTAAATGAGGATCATTAAAGAATGTGAATTCTCCCCCCACCCCCAACTTTATTCAGGTTTGTTTCATGAGTTTCTTTTTCTTTTTTTTTTGAGATGGAGTCTCACTCTGTCACCCAGGCTGGAGTGCGGTGGTGTGATCTTGGCTCACTGCAACCTCTGCCTCCCGGGTTCAAGGGATTCTCCTGCCTCAGCCTCCCGAGTAGCTGGGATTACAGGTGCCTGCCACCATGCCTGGCTAAGTTTTGTATTTTTGGTAGAGACAGGGTTTCACCATGTTGGCCAGGCTGGGTTTGGACTCCTGACCTCAGGTGATCCACCTGCCTCGGCCTCCCAAAGTGCTGGGATTCCAGGCGTGAGCCACCACCCCCGGCCTCTTTCATGAATTTCATTCAGACAATCTCTTAGGGCATTTTCTGTCTTAATCTAGGATAAGGTTTCTTAACATTGGCTCTGTTGACATTTGGGTTGGATAATTCTTTGCTGTGGGAGCTGTCTTGTGCGTTGTAGGTTTAGCAGCTTCTGTGGTCTTTATTCACAAGATGCCAGTAGCAGCCCCTAAGTCATGATAAAAAATGCCTCCAGAGATTACTAAATTATGCCCATAGGAGAACCTCTGATCACGGCAGTCTAATCCCAAGGTAAATCAACATAAGCAAGCAATGGACAGTCACACTGAAAAGATAGACAGCTTTGAATTGTAGGTAATTTTTGGTAAATTTAAGAGTGACTATTCCCTGAAGCAGCATCAGAATGTAGGTGTTTTGGTTTGGCCCTCCAGTTACTGATGGGGACATCTTACAGAGCTTCTTGCCTCATCTTTTAAAACATCTGCAGCCGGGCACAGTGGCTCATGCCTGTAATCCCAGCACTTTGGGTGGCTGAGGCGGGTGGATCACCTGAGGTCAGGAGTTTGGGACAGGCTGGTCAACATGGTGAAACCCCATCTCTACTAAAAATACAAAAAATCAGCTGGGTGTGGTGGTGGGCAGCTGTCATCCCAGCTACTCGGGAGGCTGAGGCAGGAGAATGGCTTGAACCCGGGAGGCAGAGATTGCAGTGAGTCGAGATTGTGCCACTGCACTCCAGCCTGGGTGACAAGAGCGAAACTGTCTCAAAACAAAAAACCAAAAACAAACAAAACCCAACAAAACATCTGTGCTTTGCATTCATTCATCTACCTTCAGGCAGGTAGAGGAGGAAATTGGCTTAGAAAATCATCCTGTTTTTATGTTGATTTTCATTATTTTCCTTTCATAGATTTTTCTGTGACCATGAAAGAGAGAAATAAAGAATGATCCATGATTTCTAAACACCTTTTCCTGAGGATATAGTCATGTTGGAAGGCCTTGTAGCCTGGGTTCTCAATACCTATTTGGGAAAATATGTCAATAACCTGAACACTGACCAGCTCTCAGTTGCACTTCTCAAAGGTGAGTATTTCTCTGGGTGAGATACAGCTTTATAGGTGGCGTTTCTATTTTTGTATTTTTTTTGTTGTCCTGAGAATCATAAAACCTAATGCCCAGATGGCTTTGTACTAAATGTATGTAAAAAGGTCCCATATCACCCTGATGATTATTCCAGAGTAACTTAAGTTTATAGCTATATTGTTGTAGATTTTAAGGAACTATTAAATATTAAAAAACAAAAACAAAATAAGCTACACTACTGGTGACTGTGCTTAGTCCCAGTTAATTTTTAGCTTTATGAAGCTTTATGGAGGCAGCCACAATGTACTGACAGTGGCATTGACTTTGGCTTCAAATACTGTTTTGTCATTTATTAGCTATGTGAACAATAGCTCATATTGAAATTCCAAGCCTCAGTTTCTTAGACAGAGATAATATACCTCCAGAGGGTTGCTATAAGGATCAACTGGAATAACATTTAAAGCCCCTAGCCTGCTGGCATATAGTAAGCAATCAATAAAAGTTTTAGAATTGATTACTGTGAGGTGTTCAACAGAATTTCTGAGGTTTTGACTTGCTTAGTAGTAGAGTACCTGAAGCTTGAGACATTTTACCCTTTACAGGCCTAGACTTGGTAAATGCAGTCCCTGATTTGGCATGGGAATTCGAAAACTGCATTTTCTCCGTTTCCTTGTTTTAATTTAAATTCTCTTTGCTCAGCTCAAAATGGAGCTTTTTAACATACGTAGGGAAGAGAAGAAAGTCAGTGTGCCACGTGTGTAAAATCATAGGAAATGGGAAGGAGACTTCAAATCCAGTGAAACCTCACCTTTGTGGATGTGAGTTTTGGTAAGTGGACCAGAGCAGGTTAGAGAGAACAGTGACACAGCTGTTTGCGTAGTCTGAGAATAGAGTACCGGTGGTTCACATGTTCCATTAAATGTGTTGCTTTCCGGCCAGGCGCGGTGGCTCATGCCTGTAATCCCAGTACTTTGGGAAGCTAAGGCAGGCGGATCACGAGGTCAGGAGTTTGAGACCAGCCTGGCCAACATGGTGAAACCTGTCTCTACTAAAAATACAAAAATTAGCTGGGTGTGGTGGCGGGTGCCTGTAATCCCACTACTCGGGAGGCTGAGGCAGGAGAATCGCTTGAAACCAGAAGGCGGAGGTTGCAGTGAGCCGAGGTCACACCACTGCACTCCAGCCTGGGCAACAAGAGTGAAACTCCATCGCAAAAAATAAAAATTAAAAAAAAAAAAGTGTTGCTTTTCATGTTTTTCTGACCAAATGATTGTGGCAGCGATAGGCCATGGGCAGAGCTGTCATGGTCACGCCTCCCCACTCTCTTCCTTTCCTTTCCTATTCTCCTGGTTTTCCTCTTGTCCTGAAACGGGAGCTAAGTGGAAAGTGAGAGTGAGCAGTCTGTCAGGGAAGAGGATGCATTCAGAGTGCAATAGTAGTGTCAAGTTCACCTCTCTGGTCTCTTATTGAAGTTCTCAGACCCACTGTGAAGCTAACTACGTTGTATGAGGTATAGATAACAGGGCCTAGAAAGAGAGCTGCAGACCACGACCCTGCTAATCAAAGAGCTGGTTCTGTTGGGAATCATGTGGCAAGAGCATTTGCCAAAGAAATGAGTAAATAGAAATGGATATCTGATGTGTTGCAGAGTCATACTAACATTTCTCAGCAGTTTTAGAATGTATCTTGTAACAACTGTGTTTATCTGGTACCTTAAACTGCTTTTCTGCCCTTATTTCCTTTCTAAAAACATTATTCTTTATGGCTTTTAATGAACCTGTGGAACTTGAAGAATGCTTCTCCGCAGGGTAGAAAAATGCTTTTTCTTTCGTAACTGGTGTTAGTATCGTACCCAATGCTTATGGATCCAAAGCACATCACAGAGCGTGGCCAGAACAATCTTGGGGGCATGGAATTGTACTGAGGGAATGGCTTCGTAAAGAAGTTGGTGCTGCTTGTTCGTCTCTGACACAGTTAAGCAGTGTTTGGGGATAGAGAGGGTACTAGATAGGAATGAGAATGTTCTTTCTTTTTTTTTGAGACAGGGTTTCTTTCTCTCGCCCAGGCTGGAGTGCAGTGGCGTGATTTCACCTCAATGCCACCTTGACCTTCTGGGCTTAAGCAGTCCTCCTGCCTCAGCCTCCCAAGCAGCTGGGACCACAGGCATGCACCACCACGCCCGGCTAATTTTTGTGTTTTTTTGGTAGAGATGGGGTTTTGCCATGTTGCTCAGGCAGCTCTTGAACTCCTGAGTTCAAGTGATCCTCCCACCTGGGCCTCCCAAAGTGCTGGGATTACAGGCATGTTCCACTGCACCTGGCCGAGAATGTCATTTCAATCCATCTACTGATATTTACTGTTCTAGATGCTTTGGGAGATGCAAAGAGGACTGAAATAGTGGTCAAGGGTATTGATTTTTTTAGCTAAACTCTGTGTTCGAATCCCAGTTCTTCCATTTACCAGTAACCTGGGTAGGTTACTCAATTTCTTCATGCTTCACTCCCCCTTTTTGTAAATTGGAGATATTATTAACTATCTCGTAAGGTTCTGAGGACTAAGAAATTAATGTGGGTCAGAGAGCTTAGAGCTGTTCTTGGCATATTGTAGGCTCTCAGTCAATGTTAGTTATCATCATCCATCCTCATGATCATCAGTGGATGATTGGATTGGCTGATAGAGTGGACTTCAAAGAGATTGTGTGTGTGTTTGTGTATATATATATATCTATATATCTGTGTGTGTATATATATGTGTGTGTGTGTATATATATATATATATCTGTGTGTGTGTATATATATATAGATTGCATCCACATATGAAAAGTAACAAAATGCAAAGTAGCATGAGTGTTTAAGAATGGAGATAGCATTTAAAGACAAATAAAAAAAATACAAAGTAACATGGGAGGATCACCTGAAGCCAGGAGTTCAAGACTAGCCTGGGCACTATGGTGAGATCCCTTTTCTACAAAAAAAAAAAAAAAAAAAAAAAATTAGCTGCGTGTGGTGGCGCATGCCTGTGGTCCCAGCTACTTGGGAGGCTGAGGTGGGAGGATCACTTGAGCTGGAGAGGTTGAGGTTGCATTGAGTTGTGTTCCCTCCACTGCACTCTGGCCTGGGCAACAGAGCAAGACGCTCTTCCCCCAAAAATTTTCACTTGTTCAGTCATTCAAAAACATTTATTGAGGTCGGGTGTGGTGGCTCACGCCTGTAATCCTAGCACTTCGGGAGGCCAAGGCCAGAGGATCACCTGAGGCCAGAAGTTCAAGACTAGCCTGGGCAACATGGTGAGATCCCTTCTCTAAAAAAATAAATAAATAAATAAAATTAGCTGGGTGTTGTGGTGCACGCCTGTGGTTCCAGCTACCTGGGAGGCCCAGGTGGGAGGATCGCTTGAGCCCAGGAGGTCGAGGCTGCATTGAGCTATGTTCTTGCCACTGCACTGTAGCCTGGGCAACAGAGCAAGACCCTGTTTCAAAAACAAAAAAAGTTCATTGTTCAGTCATTTAAAAACATTTATTGAGGCTGGGCATGGTGGCTTATGCCTGTAATTCCAGCACTTTGGGAGGCCAAGGCGGGCAGATCACTTGAAGCCAGGAGTTCGAGACCAGCCTGGGCAACATGGTGAAACCCCATCTGTACTAAAAATATAAAAGTTAGCGGGGGTGGTGGCGTGTGCCTGTAGTCCCAGCTGCTTGGGAGGCTGAGGCATGAGCATCGCTTGCAGTGTGCTGTGGAGGCTGCAGTGAGCTGCGATGTCACCACTGTACTCCAACCTGGGTGACAGTGGGACCCTGTCTCAAAAAAAAAAAAAAAAAGAAATATATGTATATATATCTCCCCCCCAAAAAAAATATATATATAAAATAATCCCCAAAAAATCCCCCCCCCAAAAAAATATATATACTTGTAATCCCCCAAAATACATACATATATATGTATACATACAGGCATGGTGGCACATGCCTGTAGTCCTGGCTACTGAGGAGGCTGAGGCAGGAAGATCCCTTGGTCCCAAGAGTTTGAGGCTGCAGTGAGCTGTGATTGTGCCACTGCACTGCAGCCTTGGCAACAGAGTGAGACCCTATCTCTAAAAAATAGTAATAATAATAAAATTACAAAAAAAATTTTAAAGCAAATTGCTTGTTCTCTAAGCCTTTTTTTTCTCCACCTCAAAAATTGAGAAACTAATATTATTTATTTGTATTGTTGTGAGGATTAAATGAGATAATGTGTATGAAGTGCTTGGACACAGTAAGACCACACTAAATGGTAGCTGCTATTCTTTTTTTTTTTTTTTTTGAGAGGAAGTCTCACTCTGTCACCCAGGCTAGAGTGCAGTAGTAGGATCATAGCTCACTGCAGCCTCGAACTTTTGGCGATCCTGAAGCGATCCTCCTGCCTCAGCCTCCAGGGTAGCTGGGACTACAGGTGCATGCTACCATACCTGGGTAATTTTTTATTTTTTGTAGAGACAGGGTTTCACTATGTTGCCTAGGCTGGTCTGAAACTCTGGGCTCAAATGATCCTCCTGCTTGGCCTCCTAAAGTGCTGGGATTATGGGCATGAGCCACCATGCCCGTCTTGTTATTCCACCTCTATAGTCCCTGATCTCAGAGGACTGTTAACCTGTTTGGGAGACAAATTATACAGTAATACAAGGCAGTACAGATTAAATGGTTATTCTGGAAATACAGGCATCATGCGATGGGGTGCGAAGGAAGAGAGCTGTCCATTTTGCCTGTAGGACTCTGGGAAGGTTATGGAGGTAGCTTTTGAGTGGATCTTTTTTTCTTTTTTCTTTTTTTGGAGACAGGGTCTTGCTCTATCGCCCCAGGAGTGCAGTGGCACCATCACGGTTCACTGCACCCTCAACCTCTCTGGGCTCAAGTAATCTTTCCATCTCAGCCTCCTGAGTAGCTGGGACTACAGGCATGTACCACCATAGGTCCGGCTATTTGTTTTATTTTTTGTAGAGATGGGGTTTTACCATGTTGCCAAGGCTGGTCTTGAATTCTTGGGCTCAAGCAATCCTCCTGCCTTGGCCTCCCAAAGTTCTGGGATTATAGGCGTGAGCCACTGCGCCCAGCCTTAAGTGGATTTTAGCAGGATTTCCATAGGTGGCACTGGGCAGGTCCCCACATTCCAGGTGGAATGCACCCTGTGAGCAGAGGCTGAAAACTTGCAGGGTGTTTTTGAAATGGTTTAGGGCCAGAAGGTAGAGGCTGCCAGTGCCATGTCAAGGAATCTGAACTTCAGCCTGGGGGCATATCGTATATTTGTAACCCAAAACATCCATTTCCCCTCCTTTTTGTTTTTATAAGCTCCGAACCTTAGGTTGACTCTTTAAATAACCTGGAGCAGCGGGAAGAGAGTTCAGTAGCCATTAGAAATTACTGAGAAATGACCTACCTCTAAATTACTCCCAGTTTAGTGAGTAGATTTCTTGCTAGCCTGAGATGAGGAGTTTTTGGATGAGACATCCGTGAGTAAGTCTGTAATGTCTGCCTGGAGTGAGTGCCCGCATTATCATTTATAAAGCACTCAGTACATTGGGGTCTGTCTGGAGTGAGTGACCTGCATTATCATTTATAAAGCACTCAGTACTTTGGGTGTTTTTCTGCTTGGCTCTTTGGAGGGACCTTTCCCTGCAGGGCCAGTGGGTGCATATTTGAGTGGGTGGGGACTAGGAAACCTTCAGTCTTAAACTACGGCCATGCTGTTTTGCCAGATTCCTTTGCTTTTGGCTTGGTGTAGGCTGTTGTTTCTTCTCATTTTTTCCTTTACATTCTCTCTCTCCTTTCTAGATCTCCTCCTTTGCCCTCTTATGCTTCAGCTTTAATTTTTCGTGGTGCGAGTTGCCTGCAATTCCCTTTACTTTCCCAAGGTTGTACAGCTGCCAGGGAAGCCCAGAGCTCACCTGCCTTTGTGACAGATTTGGGTATTGAAAAATAAGGTGGTTCGGGCTGGGTGCGGTGGCTCACGCCTGTAATTCTAGCACTTTGGGAGGCCAAGGTGGGTGGATCACTTGAGGGCAGGAGTTCAAGACCAACCTGATCAATATGGTGAAACCCTGTCTCTACTAAAAATACAAAAATTAGCTGGGTGTGGTGGCGGGCACCTATAGTCCCAGCTACTCGGGAGGCTGAGACTGGAGAATCGCTTGAACCCAGGAGGCGGAGTTTGCAGTGAGCCGAGATCGCGCCATTGCCCTCCAGCCTGGGCGACAAAAGCGAGATTCCATCTCAAAAAAAAAAAAAAAAAAAAGGCAGTTCGAAGCATAAATCATGCTCTTCAAAAGAAGAAACTATTTAATTGCCCCCTTTAAGTCTGTTTCAACCAAGGAAAATGTTTCATGATTTTTTTTTCCCCTTATGTTCATTTTCTCCCCAAATGTGGAAATGGGGTTGTTTCGCTGGGGTTACAAACTTTTTCTTTCTGTTAGTCTTAAGGTATGGTGGTGGGGCGGGGTGGGGGGTGGGGCATGGCCCATGGCCCATGTGGACAAATGTTCCTGCAAAAATCAAAAAATAAATTGATTGTATTTGTTCAGATCTGCCAAGTTGCTAGATTTGAATTCTTTTTCTTCTTTTTTTTTCCCTTTTTCTTTTTAGAGACGGGGTCTAGCTCTGTCACCAAGGCTGGGAGTGCAGTTGTGTGAGTATAGCTCACTGCAGCCTTGACCTCCTGGGCTCAAGCGATCCTCCTGCCTCAGCCTCCCCAGTAGCTGGGACTACAGATGTGTGCTACCATGCCTGGCTAATTTTTAAAAATTTATTGTAGAGTTGGGGTCTTGCTGTATTGCCCAGGCTGGTCTTGAACACCTGGGCTCAAGCGATTTCCCAGCCTCAGCCTCCCAAAGTGCTGGGATTACAGGGGTGAGCTGCCGCACCTGGCCTGAATTCTTCTTTAGAAGCCAGTAACCCACAAGTCCTGAACAATCATTTAAAGGGAAACATAATCATGTTTTCTGCATTATTTTGTACTTGGAGTAAAAGGCTCTCTTGCATTTCTTACTAATTAATGGTTGTTGTCTGTACTCCGTGTTCTTGAAAATGTATATCTCAGACAGATTTAGGTTGCTCAAAAATTGCCTTGTGTCTCGCAAACAATTTTGTAAAAACAATGGCAGTGATTTAAGGATGGGGACTCTGCCTTCTCTTTTTACATTTTCAGTGGCCATCACAGTGCCTCCCGCAGAGCAGGGCTCTATATATGTGAGGGTGAATGGCTTGCATAGCCGGGAGAGTGATGGATCTAGCTGCCCTCTTGTCAATTCACTTTCGGGTTTAAGTCATAAAAGTTGGGTCTGAAAACAATTTTCAGCGGCAGTCCTGTTCCTTCTTTTGCTTTCTGATCGGTTATTACACTTGTAAGTAGAGGTGCTAAGGAGTTCCCCAGAAGAGAAGAGTATAATTCCTTTTGAAGACCAGTTTCATTTAATTGGATCATAGACTTTTGAATACTGTTTGCACTATACTCATTTTGGGGAGGGGTTGGGGGTGGAAGGAACTTGTTAGAAACTGCAAATTTCTGTGCTTCAATCCCAGAGATTCAGAGGTAGTTGGTCTGCGGGTGGGGTCCAGGAGCCTGCATTTCATCCTAGGTGAGTCAGATTTTGATGTTCCTCTGGTAAATATTAGCCTAAGCAAGGGGTCAGCAAAGAGACCAGCTGGCCACATCTGGCCTGCAGACTAAGAATGGTTTTTGCATTTTTAAAGGTTGATAAAAAAAAAAAAGGAGAATACGCAACAGACATATAAATCCTAAAATATTTACTATCTGGCCTGTTATGGAAAATGTAACTCTTGGTCTGAACTCTTCATCAGCGCCTAAGCTTCAGCTGTCATGTACGTGTTAGAGCGGACGGCCTGGAAATTCGTTTAGATGAAGCGTATGGGCTGGTGGTAGCACTACACATGATAAGCCTGTTCTAGATGTAAAACTTTCCCTTTAACCTACACATGATATAGCCTGTTCTAGATGTAAAACTTTAACCTACACATGATGTAGCCCGTTCTAGATGTAAAACTTTCCTTTAACCTTCACATGACGTAGCCTATTCTATATGTAAAACTTTCCCTTTAACCTTCAATGCTTTACACACAGTAGGTGGCCTACTGTATTTGTTAAATGGATATTTCATGATGCTGTTTTTATTTTTAGGTGCTGTTGAATTAGAAAACTTGCCATTAAAGAAAGATGCCTTGAAAGAATTGGAATTACCATTTGAAGTCAAAGCTGGTATGTGGAACTAAAGGAGGGGGAAGAAATTTGAGTCTTAAATTGTTTGAGAGGTGAAAACTGAGAGCCCTGGAGTTTGTATTGGTTTGGCCAGTTAGAGGAAGGATATAGCAAATGTTAGAGTTTAGGCCAGTCTTAAAGTGTGGTCTTTGGGCCACTCGTATCAGGATGACCTTGTGATGGTGGTGGGGAGGTCAGGTGATCCCCGGACCGACTGAATCAGAATCTCTGAGGGAATGTCATTGAACCTACAGTGTTTAATAAGCACTCCAGGTGATTCTTATGTTTACTCAAGTGTGAGAACCTCTGTTCTACATTCAAGATTTCCTTTTCTTTCCCCTTTCCCTTTTTCTTTTTCTTTTTTTTTCAGACGGAGTCTCGCTCTGTCACCGAGGCTGGAGTGCCGTGGTGCGATCTCGGCTCACTGCAACCTCTGCCTCTCGGGTTGAAGCAATTCTTCTGCCTCAGCCTCTAGAGTAGCTGGGACTACAGGTGTGCACCACCACGCCCGGCTAATTTTTTTGTATTTTTAGTAGAGACGAGGTTTCGCCTTGTTGGCCAGGCTGGTCTTGAACTCCTAACCTCAGGTGATCTGCCTGTCTCGGCCTCCCAAAGTGCTGGGATTACAGGCGTGAGCCACCACGCCTGGCCTCCTTTTTATTTATGTATTTATTTATTTATGACAGGGTCTTGCTTTGTCACCCAGGCTGGAGTACAGGGATGCTATCATAGCTCACTACAGCTTTGAACTTCCAGGCTAAAGAGATCCTCCTGCCTCAGCTTCCCCAGCTATTAGTTGGAATAGTTGAATACAGCTGCGTGCCACCAAGCTTGGCTAAATTTCTGAATTTATTACTGGATTACACGGTTGATCATTTGATGTTGTCATTAAAAATACCATTGTTGGACTGGACTTGGTGGCTTTCACCTGGAATCCCAGCACTTTGGGAGGCTGAGGCAGGAGGATGACTTGAGGCCAGGAGTTCAAGACCAGCCTGGGCAACATAGCTTGACTCTTATAAATTGAATATAAAGAAAGCTTGTATTCTAGGAGGCTTGGCTAGAAATGGAAGAACTTGGGAAATAAATATCACAATTCTACCGAGCCGTTTGGCTTTCTCATCAGCCCAGGTTCTCATGAAGAATCAGAATTCTTTATTGAGAGAAGGCCAGCACCATTTACCTATGTTTCAGTTTGTGGTGGGTATGTTCAAGATTGAATATATCATAGGTCTGATGACTCCAACTAGTGCTTATCAACCAGACAATGACTAATGAACAAGAAATGAGTTTAGTGTCCATGGGCTTGTGCGGGACCCGGGGAAGAAAGACACCCTGAGCAAGTGTAAGATGTACTCCAGTTGGAAAAGGAGATAGTTTCTAGAGGAGGGATGTTACTGTTGATGTGGTAAAGTCTTCGCGAACTTTTTCCAGCTTATATAAGTCATTATACCTTATTCTTACAGATGTCAGCCTCCTAACACTTGTTTCACATGTGCAAGAGCCTGCTGCCTGTTGTTTTAAATAAAAAGTAGTAACAGCAATCCATGCTCCTGAAACAAAATTGTAAAAATACCAAAAAATGGAAAGAATTAAAAATGTGTACAGACAGCGAACAAGACTTTCCTTCTCCTTCCAGGCTTCATTGGGAAAGTAACCCTTCAGATTCCCTTTTATCGCCCCCATGTGGACCCTTGGGTGATCTCCATCTCCAGCCTTCACTTAATTGGAGCCCCAGAGAAAATACAGGATTTCAATGATGAAAAGGAGAAGCTGTTGGAAAGGGAACGTAAGAAAGCACTACTTCAAGCCCTGGAGGAGAAATGGAAGGCAAGGCAGAGATCTTCTGGGCCATAAGAGCAGTTGTGGTGACACGTGTAAGATGAGCAAGAACACTAGATTGAGCTAATGCTGACTCTTGTCTTTGTAGAATGACCGCCAGCAGAAAGGGGAGTCCTATTGGTATTCAGTTACCGCCTCCGTAGTTACAAGGATTGTGGAGAATATTGAAGTAAGTCCTGCTGACTTTTATAAAAGTATCAACGTGAAAGGGATTTCTCAGGTTTAAACGTGTTTCTCCTCTTAGTTTCTCATTTCTCGTGGGCTCAGCTGATCTAGGGTGTAGATGGGGCTGGCTGCTCAGGTCTGCCCTTTTGTAGGCTGTGCCAAGAGGAAAACCTGACAAGCAAGTCCTAGGCTCTGTGGCAGACACAGAGTTTTCTTGTTTCTGCTGGCATGAGGAGGAGTTTTCACATCTCTTCCGTTTCACTTCCCGCACTTTCTTTTTGAATGTTGGAATCCCACTTGCTCAAGGATTTATGGCCTAAGAATCCAGGTTACTTGACCTTGATGACTGTATGGTTTCAGGGTAAATCACTTCACCTCTCTGGTCTCAGTTTCTTCATCTGTAAAAGAGAGAGGTTGGATGCCTGGTCTCTAGTTGGTTACATAGTGAGTTGTGAAATTGCGAACAGCTCGCTAAGATACCTAACCTCTTGCTGGTGTATCTGGTGGCAGTTTGACGAGTTACAGGACTGGGGCTGTTGACCTTGCCCATGTTTTCTACTTCAATTATACTTTTGTTTCATCCTCAAAAACTTGATCAGGGTCCCACTAATTTTCATGAATGTTATAAGAGTTTGTCCATACTTACTACCTCTAGAAGTTTCTTGCAGTGCCAATGTGACACAGGCCAAATGTGTTCAATGTATGTCATGTTCCCAAAAATTACAGTCTGAGGTTTTTGGTTTCGTAACTTTCCTGACTTTGACAAACAAATTTATAAAATATTAGTCATTATTTTTATTTTATCTTAGTTTAAATAGTTTTATTGAGATATAGTTCTTATGCCAGAAAGTTCAGTCTTTTAAAGTGTACAATTTAATGTTTTTTAGTATATTTACAAGGTTGTGCATTGGTCACCACTAAATAATTCCAGAACATTTTTATCATCCCAACAGGTAGTCACTGCCAAAGCTGGGCTTCGTGGCATGTACCTGTAATCCCAGCTACTTGGGAGGCTGGGGCAAGAGGGTGACTTGAGCCGAGGAGTTGGGCTGCAAGGCTGTAGTGAGCTGTAATAGTGCCCCTGCACCCCAGTCTGGGCAACAGACCAAAACCCTGTATCTTAAAAAAATAATAATAATTTAAAAAAGTAGTCATTGCCAATTCCCCTCTGCCTTCAGCCCCTGTCAATCACTAATCTACTTTCTTTCTAGATTTGCCTATTGTAGACATTTCATCTAAATGGAATCATGTAATATATAGCCTGGCCATTTTCACTTGACATAATGTTTTCAAGGGTCATCTGTGTAGTAGCATGTGTCAGCACTTTATTCCTTTTTATGACTGAATCATATATTCCATTGTATGGATTGTCAAAGATTAAACAAAGCTGGACCTCAGAGCAATGAAAACAGATTTTACTCTGTAACTACTGACAGTAGAGGAAAGAGCTGAGCTCCAGGCTGACTTGTGTGGAGGTAGCTGGGCCTTTTAAAGAGAGCTTGAGGGTGCAGGGAGGTGGAGTGAGTGGGTACTCAAGTGAAAAATTACAAGGCGTTGGTCGCTGTGAATGTCATTAGGCCAACTGTGTCCGCTGGCAGTGATCAAAGTTAGGATTCTATCCTCCCTCGGACTGGGAGATTGAGCCTTACCCTTCCTGATGACTACATTTCAAAGGAGTGGCTTTCAGGTCCTTAAGAAAGACACTCCTGAGCTGTAGGAGATACAGGTCGAGTATCCCAAATCTGAAAATCTGAAATCCTCCAAAGTTTGAAACTTTTTGAGTGCCCACATGATACTCAAAGGAAATGCTCATTGGAGCATTTTGGAGTTTGGATTTTTGGATTTGGGATACTCAGCCAGTTAAGTATAATGCAAATATTTCAAAATCTCCCCCAAAAATGAAATCCGGAACACTTCTTGTCCCAAGCCTTTCAGATAAGGGATACGCGACCTGTACATATACATCTCTCAGAGAAATGTCACAATTGAATTGCTCTGCAAGCCTATAAACCCTTTTCAGTAAATGTGCTGTAAGAAAGGAAGGTCAGGGGCCTGTGTCAGGTGTTGGCTGGAATAAAGGGTACGTTCTTTTGATAGTCCTGAGCTTTACCAGGCAAGAACTCAGTAGAGGACTGTGTTGTCCCCAGGGACATGGCCTCGGGCTGCCAGAAGCCATATTAAAGTTTGGTCAAGTCTCTTTGGAATGGAATGTTCTTGCTGAGAGTCCTTGCGTTTCTCAGGACATACGACATTTTGTTTATTCATTCATGAGTTGCTGGACATTTGGGTTGGTTCTCCTTTTTGCTATTACGAATAATATTGCTGTAAACATTTGTGTATAGGGTTTTGGGTGGACATGTTTTCAGTTGTCTCAAATAGATATCTTGGAGTAGAATTGAGGAATTATGGGGTAACTCTGTTTACTTTTTGAGGAACTACCAAACTGTTTTCCAAAGAGGCTGCACTATTTTACGATATCACCAGCAATGTATGAGCATTTTGTTTCTCCATATCCTCATCAACATTTATTATTGATTATGGGTCTGGGCACGCCTGTAATCCCAGCACTTTGGGAGGCCAAGGCAGGCGGATCGCTTGAGGTCAGGAGATCGAGACCAGCCTGGTGAAACCCTGTCTCTGCTAAAAATACAAAATTAGCTAGACATGGTGGCATGTGCGTGTCGTCCCAGCTACTTGGTGGGGAGGCTGAGGCAGGAGAGTCGCTTGAACCCGGGAGATGGAGGTTGCAGTGAGCCAAGATCACACCATTGCACTCCAGCCTGGGCGACAAAGCGAGACTCCATCTCAAAAAAAAAAAAAAAAAGCCTGCAGAAATGGTGAGATAGCATTCTCTCTAATACCATTCAGGACAGAAAGAAAAAAATTAAAAAAAAAAGCAAAAAAACCCCCAAAAGAAAACAAAAACAAAAAGCAAACATTTATTATTCATTGTGTACTAGTGGGTGTGAAATGATGATCTTGCTATGATTTCGATTTGCATTTTCTTAATGGCGAAGGATACTGAATATTTTTCCGTGTATTTACTGGCCACTTGTGTATCTTTTTTTTGGAGAAATGTCTATTTGAATCCTTTGCCACAAATTTTTTTTTTTTTTTTTTTTTTTGAGACGGAGTCTCCCTCTGTTGCTCAGGCTGGAATGTGGTGGCGTGATCTCGGCTCACTGCAACCTCCGCCTCCCGGATTCAAGCGATTCTCCTGGCTCAGCCTCACGAGTAGCTGGGATTACAGGCCTGCGCTATCATGCCTGGCTAAGCTTTGTTTTTTTTTTTTTTTTTTTTGAGACAGTGTTGCTCTGTTGCCCAGGCTGGAGTGCAGTGCAGTGGCATGATCCCGGCTCACTGCAAACTCCGCCTCCCGGGTTCATGCCATTCTCCTGCCTCAGCCTCCCAGGTAGCTGAGACTACAGGTGCCTGCCACCACGCCCCGCTAATTTTTTGTGTTTTTAATAGAGACGGGGTTTCACCATGTTGGCCAGTCTGGTCTCAAACTCCTGACCTCAGGTGATCCGACTGCCTCGGCCTCCCAAAGTGCTGGGATTACAGGCATGATCCACCGTGCCTGGCCATCCTTTGCCTATTTTACAAATCAGTTTATCTTTTTATTGTTGAGTTATAAGAGCTCTCTATATATTCTGAATACCAGATTCTTATCAGATTTGCAAGTACTTTCTCCCATTCTGTGGATTGTCTTTTTACTTTCTGTTATTATTATTATTGTTATTATTAAGACATAATCTCACTCCGTTGCCTAGGCTGGAGTGCAGTGGCACCATCATACCTTACTGCAGCCTCCATCTTATGGGCTCAAACAATCCTCCTGCCTCAGCCTCCTGAGTAGCTGAGACTGCAGGCTCATGCCACCATACCTGGCTATTTAAAAAAAATTTTTAGTAGAAGTGAGGTCTTGCTATGTTGCCTAGGCTGGTCTCTAACTCTTGGGTTCAAGTAATATTCCTGCCTCAGCTTCCCAGAGTGCTGGGATTATAGGCATGAATCACTGTGCTCAACCTGTTATTATTTTTTAATTCATTGAAGCAGAGTGCCTTTCCTGTAGCCCACTTACAGGGAGGGGCTAGGGGAAATACATATATACATACATAGTTTATGTGCCTTGCTGGTTTCCTTGGTCCAGATGTGGGGACATAGAGGCAAGATGAAGATATCAACAGAGCAAGAGGAACAATTGTCTGTATACAATGACTTTGCTTTCTTTAATTGCTTTTTTTAAGGTGTCTTCTGAAATGATTTAATGAAAGTATTGGAGCTCTTTTGGTAAAACTAATCACAAAGTAACATTCAAGAGAGTTATGATAACATAATATAACATAACATAATATAACATATTATAACATAACATAACAAGAGAGTTATTATAACTCCCTTAGGAACTTATAGGATACTGGATATGTGTGTGTTGTGTTTGTATAAAGTGCCTGCTGTGGTTTCCTTTAGTGGCTCAAGGGCAGTTTGACCCCTAACTATAGTATTTCACCTACAGCAGTTATCTAAATGCTTTTTCTTTTTTCTTTTCTTTGGAACACTATTCTGCAGGTGCATCAGCTGCTTTTTCTTTTTTCTCTTTGCAGTTAAAAATTCAAGATGTCCATTTACGCTTTGAAGATGGTGTCACCAATCCCTCCCATCCTTTTGCGTTTGGCATCTGCATTAAGAATGTGTCCATGCAAAATGCTGTGAATGAGCCTGTGAGTATGAAATGTGATGACAAAGCAGGAAGAAAGCCATGCTCTAGGAATTTGGGGCTCTGCCTTTTGCCATTTTGTGTTATGTAAATGAATCGCATTCTTTTCCATTGCCTTCTGTGACAGGCATGGGTGTCTCTTGTGTATTTGCAACAAATCAAATTTGCTGAAATAGGGAAACAGGTAATTTTCTCTGACCTTTGGTTATATCACTTTCATTTTATACATGAAGAAACTGAGGGGCAGAAAGGATTTTATTTTTGATTTTTTTCTCGTGTTATGTACACTCCCTGGGTAAACTCACTCTGTTTCATAGTTGTAGCTACCACCTGGGAATATTTGATGATGGCCTCCACATCTTGAACTCCATTCTCCACCCTTTGACCTTCATATTCGTGGTTTTCTTAAAACTACTGCTTGTCTCAAAACACACTCTGTTTCTTCACACTCTACACAAAAAACAACACTTTTGACACCAGACGTGTGAGGATTTTCCCCCCCACACCAAGCAGTTCTCCACATATCAACTCGGTGTCCTATAGTTCAGGTCAATTCTGACACTAATGGGTTGCTGCAGACCCCGCGGGGTAAGGGCTTAGCCCATAGCACCGCCTCCCACTTCAGACGCCAGTCACAAGGCCCAGGTTGTGACCCGTGCTTCTGACTAGCAGTCGGAGTTTCCACAATTCCCCTCCTCAGGTTTGGTGATTTGCTAGGATGGCTCACAGAACTCAGGGAAACACTTTACTTACATTTGCTGGTTTATAATAAACGGTGTTATGAGGATACAGGTGAATATCTAGATAAAGAGGGCCACACCCCCCTCCAGTGTTCAGCAACCTGGAAGCTCAGCAGATCTTATGGTTCAAAGTTTTTATGCAGCTTAATCTCCAGCCCCATCACCCAGAGGTCAGTGAGTGGCGCTGAAAGGCCCAACCCTCTAATTACTTGATCTTTCTGTGATGAGCCCCATCTTGAGCCTGTCTAGGGACCCCAACAAAAGTCACTTAATTAGCGTATACTGGGGTGTGATCATGAGGCTTTTTATGAACAACAATGACACTCCTGTCAGGAACTTCCAAGGGTTTTAGGAATTCTGTGCCAGGAACCAGGGACAAAGACCAAATATATTTCATGTATGCCACAGCTTGTCATAACTAGAATGATCCTGTGTATTCCATCTGCCCATTTTGTCCCCTAAACGAAGTATTTTTCTTTATTCCCTAACATGTTACTGAATGTAAAAACGAACAATAACAGTTTTGAGCCTTTTTATATGGCAGGCACTGTTCTTAGCACTTTCCATGATTTAACTCATTTAATTCTCCTTGATTTTCACCACTGCTGTTATCCTAATAACCCTACTGAGGACACTACGGCACGAGAGGCGGAGTGAAAAGTGGAGCCAGGTCTTGAACCCGGGTGGACCAGCTCTAAGTTAGGGCTTGGCACACTGGCCGGTGGCCGAGTCTGGCTTCCCATCTGTTTTTGTAAATAAAGGTTTATTAGATCCCAGCCATGCTCATTAGTGTTGTCCACGGTGGAGTACTGTAGTTGCAGCAGAGACTGCATGGCCTGCAGAGCCTAAGCTGTTGACTCTGTGGCCCTTTATGGAAGAGCGTGCCATCCCTGCTCCTCACCCTGTGCTCCTGCCTGCCACACTGATCTCTAGAAGCTGTGTGTTCCTCCTTTCACTTCTTACGCTTCAGTTTCCATATCTAGTTATTCACAGTGTCGTGCTACTTTTTCTGACAAAGCATCTCAAACATAGCTCTTCCTGTCCATCCTCATATGACCGTCACCTTGCAGGATGCTGTCAGGTTTTACCTGGACTAATGAAATTCCCTGTTCTGTGATCTCCAGGATCTTTCCATTTGTCCTATACCAATGCTTTCCAGTGTTTTCCATGTCAGGACCCACACAGTAAAAAGATAGTATTTGTACAGTACACCGGGGCAAATGGCTGTGGCTGCTTGGGGCTGGAAGCGGCCAGCTCAGAGTAACCACACGTTTCTAAGATGTAACTTGATCCCATACACTGGCTCGTACTTGAGACACTCATAACTTTTTTTTTCCTGGCACACTGAAGGGAAAGCCCTACTTTACACTGTCACCAGACTTCTTTTTCTGAAACATACCTGATTGTGGTATCTGCCTGCATCAAAACGTTCAGCAGCTCCGCATCACCTAAGGCCTGAAGTCCAAACACCTTAGCATGGCATAAACTTCCTTTCCTAATGGATTTGATAACCAGGGCAGCCCTAACACGTTGCCACAAACCAGATGGCTTAAAGCAACATAAATTTATTCTCTAGACGAGAGGTCTGAAGTCAAGGGGTTGTGGCTGATCAGTCCCTTCTGGAGGCTCTGAGGGAGAAACCGTCCCATGCGTCTCTCCTTGTCTAGTGGCTGCTGACAGTCATTGAGATTGCTCAGCTTGCAGGTGCTTCACGCAGCCTCTGCCTCTGTCTTCACGTGGCCTTCTCCTTGTGTCCTTTTTCTTCTTGTAAGGACAATACTCGTTAGATTAGGGCCTCCACTAAACCAGTATGACCTCTTAATTTGATTACATCTGCAAAGACCTAATTTTCGAATAAGGTTACATACACGCTTCTGTGTGGTTATGACTTTTTTTTGGGAAGGGAAGACACTATTCAACCTAGTGTATCTAGTAACATTCCAAGCTACTTTTCTCAACTCTTAGCTAACTCCTCATCCCAAATGTGTATTCATCCACATGTACCAATACTGCCCCCACCGCACACATCCAGTGTTCCAGTTATACAGACAAGACTCACTGTTCCCTGAAGACATCAGGCCTTTTGTACGGTCACCCTTCCGTATCCTCAGCTTCCATATCCATGGATTCCACCAACAGAGGATCGGAAAATACTCCCCCACTGGCTGGGTGCAGTGGCTCACGCCTGTAATCCCAGCACTTTGGGAGGCCGAGGCAGGCAGATTGCCTGAGTTCAGGAGTTCAAGACCAGTCTGGGAAACATGATGAAACCCCATCTCTATTAAAAATAAAAAAATTAGCCAGGCATGGTGGCATACACCTGTAGTCCCAGCTACTTGGGAGGCTGAGGCAGGAGAATCGCTTGAACCTGGGAGGTGAAGGTTGCAGTGAGCTGAGATCATGCCACTGCACTCCAGCCTGGGTGACAGAGTGAGATTCTGTCTCCAAAAAAAAAAAAAAAAAAACAAGAGAAGAACATATTCCCCCTCCCCCTAAAAAACAAACAATAAAAAGAAAAATATAACAAAAAAAAATAATATAAAAAAAAATTCAGGACTGGGCGTGGTGGCTCATGCCTGTAATCCCAGCACTTTGGGAGGCCGAGGCGGGTGGATCACCTGAGGTCAGGAGTTCGAGACCAGCCTGGCCAACATGGAAAAATCCTGTCTCTACTAAAAATACAAAGTTAGCTGGGCATGGTGGTGCATGCCTGTAATCCCAGCTATTCGGGAGGCCGAGGCAGGAGAATCACTTGAACCTGGGAGGTGGGGGTTGCGGTGAGCCGAGATCGTGCCGTTGTACTCCAGCCTGGGCAACAAGATCGAAACTCCATCTCAAAAAAAAAAAAAAAAATTCAGTATAACAATGATTTACATAGCATTTATGTTGTGTTAGGTATTATAAGTAATCTAGAGATGATTTAAAGTGTACAGGGAGGATATATGGGTAGGTTATATGCAAATACTATGCCTTTTTAAGAGACTTGAGCATTTGCAGATTTTTGTATCTTTGGAGTTCCTGGAACCAACTCCCTGCCGATACAGAGGGAGGACTGTATGGTTGACCCAGCCCTTTCCTCCTACCCGCCCATTTGCCTGAAACTTATATATCTTTCGACACTCATTTGCACAGTGACGTTTTCTTGTTTGCTCATAGCATCGTATAGATTCTTCTTCTGCTTCCCTCTGTGTCATTAAAATTATGTATTTGCCTGTTTGTATCCCCAGTTAGGTAGATTTTAAACTCTGTAAGAGCAGAAGCATGTTTTAATTGAGTTATATGTCCACAGCACCTTGCAAAGTACCTGACACATGATTCTTTACAAATGGTTTGTTGAATGAATGACATTCACGAATAAAGACGGTCATCCTCTTTTCTTCTTTGTCTTTTTTACCTCAGGTACAGAAACTAATGCGGAAAAAGCAATTAGACGTAGCAGAATTTAGCATCTATTGGGATGTCGATTGCGCTTTACTGGGGGATTTGCCTCAGATGGAGTTACAGGTACGATTTCGGCAGGGAGATTTGTTGCAAGACAGCATGGAAGGGAAGCGGCGTAGGGTCACTGCCATGGGGGCTTTTGTCTCTTGCATCTCTGATTCCCGTTCCCACCCACTGTTCCTCTAAAGCCATTCACTCTCAAGTGTGTTTGCTTGAGGTACTTGCTATGTATGTGACTTTGAACAATATATAGTGCTTTGTTTTATGTATGTTTTAAATTTATACTAGACTATGGGTTTCTTTGGTTTATTTTATTCAGTGAAAGCTATGTTTTTAAGATGTTGCTGTTTGTACTTCCAATTCATTGCTCTGACCACTGCATAGTATTCCACCGTTTGCATGTTCACATAACATACTTACGCATCGAGATGTTTTCCATCATTTATTTATTTTTGTAGAGATGGGGTCTCAGTCTGTTGTCCATGCTGGTCTCAAACTCTTGTGCTCAAGCAATCCTTCTGCTTTGGCCTCCCAAAGTGCTGGGATTATAGGCATGAGCCCCCACACCCGGCCTAGGCATCCAGATTTTAAATGAACAGAGCACCAGGACTGAATCTTAAAGAGGAACTTTCTTACCACATTTATGTTTAAACTTCACCTTTGGTGGCATTCCCTTAAGTGATATTTAAAAAGTCATAAATCATCAGATATATTATTGTTTGTGAAGGATTAAAAAAAATCTGTTTAATCTTTTTTTTTTTTTTTTTTTGAGATGGAGTCTCGCCCTGTCACCCAGGCTGGAGTGCAGTGGCGCAATCTTGGCTCACTGAGATCTTTGCCTCCCAGATGGAAGCAATTCTCCTGCCTCAGCCTCCCAAATAGCTGGGTTTACTGGTGCCCACCAACATGCCCAGCTAATGTTTGTATTTTTAGTAGAGATGGGGTTTCGCCATATTGGCCAGGCCAGGCTGGTCTCGAACTCCTGACCTCAAGTGATCCACCCGCCTTGGCCTCCGAAAGTGCTGGGATTACAGGTGTGAGCTACCACACCCGGCCAGTTTAATCCTTCTGTAAATAATTTGTAGGTGGTTTAAGTGAAACGGGGGAAAATAACTCATTTTTTTCCTCCACCCAGGGTTATCTTTAACTTGGATACTATTGTACATGATGGTTTTCTTCTTCTTCTTTTTTTTTGAGACGGCATCTCGCTTGGTTGCCCGGGCTGGAGTGCAGTGGCACGATCTTGGCTCACTGCAACCTCCACCTCCCGGGTTCAAGTGATTCTCCTGCCTCAGCCTCCTGAGTAGCTGGGATTACAGGTGCATGCCACCATGCCCAGCTAATTTTTGTATTTTTAGTAGAGACGAGGTTTCGCCATGTTGGCCAGGCTGGTCTCGAACTCCTGACCTCAGGTGATACACCTGCCTCGGCTTCACAAAGTGCTGGGATTACAGGCGTGAGTCACCATGCCCGGCAGGTTTTTGTTTTAATTCGATTACATAAACCTGTATCCATACAGTAAAACAATATGCAGCTATAAATAATAAAGGTAAAGATCTTTATGATGAGTATGTAACAGTCTCTAACATATAGTATGAAGTTAAACAAACTAAGGTAAAAACAGCATATATAGCATTTATTTAAGAAAACAGAAAATTGCAGGTTTATCTGCATATGTACAGAATGGCTTGGGTGGGAGACATAAGAAGCTGATGTCGTTGGTTGCCTCTGAGGAGGTAAGTGGGTGGCTGGGGGATGAGACTAGGAAAGAGATATTTGACCTTTTTTTTTCCTTTAAAATTTTAAACCATGTGAGTGTATTACCCATTAAGAAATATAAAGGCTGGGCGTGGTGGCTCCCAGCACTTGGGAGGCTGAGGTGGGCGGATCACAAGGTCAGGAGATCGAGACCATCCTGGCCAACATGGTGAAACCCCATCTGTACTAAAAATAAAAAAATTAGCTGGGCATGGGGGTGCATGCCTATAATCCCAGCTACTCGAGAGGCAGAAGTAGGAAAATTGCTTAAACCGGGGAGTCGGAGGTTGCAGTGAGCCGAGATTGCATCACTGCACTCCAGCCTGGCAACAGAGCAAGACTCGTCTCAAAAAAAAAAAAAAAAAGAAAGAAAAAAGAAATATAAATAATAATAAATTAAAAATACTAGAGAGTTTTATAACCCAGTTTTATAGTGTTTTTGGATTTTGATATAATACACTATTGATTAGATAACATACCAACATGTAACTTGATCCTAAAAACATTTGCTGTTGGCCAGGCACAGTGACTCATGCCTGTAATCTCAGCACTTTGGGAGGTGGGAGGATCACTTGAGCCTTGGGGTTCAAGACCAGACAGGGCAATATAGTGAGATCCTGTCCCTATATAAAAAGAATAAAAATGAATAAAAACAAAACAGACAAAAACATTTGCCGCTGTGACACAGCCTATGGCTGAGCTCCACTGTTTGTCATAAAACCCCAACATTGTAAAAGAGTGACTACCAGAAGGAAAGCCATTCGGAGCAGAGCAGGTGTTCTTGTGACACACAGGAGGCCATGGCCAGGAGCATGGAGAGTCGCAGCCATCACTACGTCCTGGAGCCTGTGTTTGCATCTGCTCTTTTGAAGAGAAACTGCTCCAAGAAGCCCCTGCGGTCTCGGCACAGTCCCCGTATTGATTGTGATATTCAGCTGGAGACCATTCCCTTGAAACTCTCTCAGGTATGCCCTTTGTTCTCAGTGGCGTCTACTCACTGTCAAACTGGTGACTGCGGTGAAAGTCTTGATATTAACGTATCCTCAGCAGGAAAGAAAGTTCATGTGAGACCATTTCCCTCCAGACTAAAGTTGTGTTAGGTATAAAACTCACCGTCTGTTACATAGTTAAATTGGGTTGATCTCAGGTTAGTTTTTTTTTGTTGTTGTTAATTAGTTGGTGGTATGGATTGGAAAGGAGGCTAGTTTTGTTTTGGTATTTTTAAGAGCTGAACAAAAAATACAAGAGATATGGTAATGTATAGGCTTAACTGTCAGGGTTCAGAGAAACATGTCACTTGATGCTGATATTTTGGTCTTTCAGTTTGCACTGGGTTTCAATTCAGTGGATCAACTAATGTGAATTGTTCTTGTTAGATATAGGTCTTAACTGAGTAAAAGAAGCAAACCTATTCTAACCTAGTATCTCTTAACCTCTAATACAAAGCTGCAATACCGGCAAATCATGGAATTCCTCAAGGAGCTGGAACGAAAGGAGAGGCAGGTGAAGTTCCGAAGGTGGAAACCCAAGGTGGCGATATCTAAGAAGTAAGGGCTTCTCAGTGTGGTCATGAAATTCATGTTAGAGCCTGTTCTTGCTATGTACATAGATCAGAAATATGCCTCACTGTCCTTTACCCATGTTTGGAGATAAAAGTACAATTGATTTTTCTGGTCCTTGGAATGCCATTCCCATTGTTTATCATCATTGATATTCTTTCTGTATATTTATTTGGTGTCATTGGCTTACTCTTAGACTGAGTGTAGTAAAATTCAGAGGATCCTCTCAGTCTCATTTAGCAAGTAGACTGATGTTGCTCTGGTGGGATCTGGTGTGTATTATAAATACTTTAACTATTCTTTGAACCTACTTCCCTGTGTTTTTTCTCCCAGGTTGTTTGGTCAACATTTACATAGTACTCTTTGCAGCCTCCATAGCAAAACTAAATCCTGTTTTCATGTTGCAGTGATAAACTTGACCAGTCTGATATAATAAAACTTTTTAAAGATCCTATGTATTTCCATGTCTTTAGTTAGAAGTATTCACTTAAAAATCTTTAGTAGTCAAATCCTCGGTAATTATCTTAAGACGGTATTTACCTTACAGTCAGCCTTCGATTCTGTCAGTAGAGGGGAGGGATATTATAATTCAAACCAATTGAGAACTGTGTTATTGATATATAAATTGGGGATCTATTATTTGATGTTCTTTGGCAGATTTGCCTTCTCCACCTAGTAGGTTTAATATTAAGACGAGCTTAATATATAAACTGGTGGCTGACAAGAGAAAAGATGTCTCAGGAGAGGAGTGGGGTTATGTGGATTGTCCTGGATTGGTAGCCTTTTCGTTGCTTTTGTTGTAAGAAGTGATTACATCGTTATGGACTATTTCAGCTGCCGAGAATGGTGGTATTTTGCTTTGAATGCTAACTTGTATGAGATCAGAGAGCAGAGGAAACGTTGCACCTGGGACTTTATGTTGCACCGCGCTCGTGATGCTGTATCTTACACTGACAAATATTTCAACAAGTTAAAAGGAGGCCTGCTGTCCACAGATGACAAGGTAAGTGGACTGTGGTCTTGTGTTTCTTGTCTTATTCAGAAGATAAGAATGTTCTCTCAAAGACTAAAGAAAATGGGATCTGTGAAGTAATAAAGTCCCATGCCAAAGGGGCTAAATTTTATAGGATAGAGTTGGTCTTAGTAGAGTGAGAACTAAGCCAGGAGCATCCTCCACCCTCTGCTGCCCGAGGAGAGCCAGGCCATGGGGTAGGAGGAAGAAAAGACACCGTGGTCCTGCTATGCCTTTGCGCCCACACGCCTGCCCCCCAGCTCGAGAGACTGTTTCATACAGTCACCTGCCTCTCTTCAAAGCCTGATCCCAGTCCTAATTCTCTTACTTCAAAGTCTGTAATCTCTGTGAACTTTGGCCTACGTTTTCTATAATCCCAGTGGACTTGATTGACCTTGGATATTTAGGTTGTAGAGGCTAGGCAGAAAAGGGTGAAGTACGTGGTGAAGGCAAGCTCATGTTTTAGTTAATAGTAGGGCTAAAGGCCCTTAGAATGCCCCCTCCTGGAGCGCTGGCATGGGACCCCACCCCTTCTCTAGCTGTCTACCTGCTCTCTTTTGGGGGAAGGTATTGGGGATTGCTTTGCTTCTTGTTTTATTTCAGTTTTGTGAGCATCAATTTTTGCAGTAGCAGCTTAGACTGTGTCTGAGATTTTGGCTCAGGTACTGCCCCTTAACTAACCACTTGTTTAGTAGACTCTTCCAAGCACAAAGGAATACTTTTCCCTTCAGCACCTGCTGTGTGGTCAGTGAGGGCAATGCTGAAGCCCTAGTGGTTAGTGCCTCTCCTGCCGGCACCCTGAGGCTGTGGCCCATTCACTTTGCTAATGCTTTTATCATCAGTGTCAGACATGGTTCCTGACACAGGAACCTTATGAGAAGGATAAAATAAACCAGACATTTTGGATGATTTTCTTTTCTTTTCTTCTTCTTTTTTTTTGTGTGTGACAAGGTCTGGCTCTATTGCCTAGGCTGGAATACAGTGGCACGATCATGGTCACTGCAACCTCCGTCACCCCGGGCTCAAGCCATTCTCCCAACTCAGCCTTCCAAATAGCTGGGACTACAGGCCCGTATCACAACTGTCTAATTTTTTAATTTTTATGGAGATGGGTTTCATCCTTCTGCCCAGGCTGGTGTTGAACTCATGAGCTCAAGTGATTCACCTGCCTCAGCCTTCACCACCCCCAGCCTACTCTTTTTTTTTTTTTTTTTTTTGAGACAGGATCTCCTTCTGTCATCCACGCTGGAGTGCAGTGGTGCAATCTTGGCTCACTGCAACCTCTGCCTCCTTGGTTCAAGGGATCCTCCCACCTCAGCCTCCTGAGTAGCTGCATGTCACCATGCCTGGCTAATTTTTGTATCATTTATAGAGACAGGGTTTCGCTATGTTGCCCAGGCTGATCTGGAACTCCTGGGCTCAAGCGATTTGCCCGCTTTGGCCTCCCAAAGTGCTGGGATTACAGACCTGAGCCACTGCGCCCAGCCCTTGGATGATTTTCTTAAAGGCACACACAAAGACATAGAAGAAGAGAAAATCTCATTTACAACTGAGATGAGCAAGTAAAGACGTAAAATCTCCTTTTTTCTTAATGTTATGGTGTAAGAAGCAGTTCAGGACAGCTAATTCCGCTTTTAAAAAATGTAGCTGGGTATCATGGTTCTTTCCTAACTAGAGTGAAACAAGTGAAAATGACCACGTTCTTGCTAATCTCCTACATGAAGTATAAAAGAGCTGGGGCCTGCACACTTCCTGTGGAAACTTGGTCCTCGGTTTCAGGAAGAGCGATAACTAGGCTGCTTACTCCTCATCTGAGCTAATGCATGTGGAAGCCCTTTGTAAACGGTGTCAGTGCTGTCCAAAGTGTGGGTGCTGCAATAGTCCATATGCTTTAGTGACTTTTTTTTTTTTTTTTTTTTTTTTTTTTTTGAGATGGAGTCTTGCTCTGTTGCCCAGGCTGGAGTGCAGTGGCGCCATCTCCACTCACTGCAGGCTCCGCCTCCCGGGTTCACACCATTCTCCTGCCTCAGCCTCCTGAGTAGCTGGGACTACAGGCGCCTGCCACCACGCCTGGCTAATTTTTTGTATTTTTAGTAGAGACGGGGTTTCACCGTGTTAGCCAGGATGGTCTCAATCTCCTGACCTCGTGATCCGCCCATCTCGGCCTCCCAAAGTGCTGGGATTACAGGCGTGAGCCACCGCACCTGGCCACGCTTTAGTGACTCTTAAAACTGAATACTGCTGTTCTTCACTCCCTCTCCATTCACCATTTATCTCAGGTGTCATGAAACTTGTTAGTGATTTTTTTTTCCCCTTCTTTCATAGAGCTCAATTTCTGGAGAATTGTTGGTGATGTTTTTAAGACCAAATAACATCTACTGGATTATATGGAAAAGCTACTTAAGCCAGAAACAGCAATCATGGAACTATTTATCTTGTTTCTTGGCCTTCAGTGGAAATGCAGGGGACCAGAGAGGTTTCTGTGCTGTACTTTTAGTGGCTTGTGAGGGTGTCCAGTGTCTCTGGATCTACAACGTTTGTGTTTTTGTTTATTTGCTTTTGTTTTCACCCAAACAGGAGGAAATGTGTCGGATTGAAGAGGAACAGAGCTTTGAGGAATTGAAGATTTTGCGTGAACTGGTTCATGATCGATTTCACAAACAGGAAGAACTAGCAGAGGTAAGAAATCCTCTACAAGAGGATTTGTTCAGACCCAGCACACCCTGAGTGCTACAGTTTTGATGTGCTTGTGCTCCTGTGGGGAAACAGCAGCATATCACAGCTTGCTTTTATCTTTGAGTACTCATCTCTGCTCCTTTGTGATTGACACAGAGTCTGCGGGAGCCTCAGTTTGATTCTCCAGGAGCCTGTCCGGGAGCCCCAGAACCCGGTGGAGGCAGCGGGATGCTGCAGTATCTCCAGTCCTGGTTTCCTGGATGGGGTGGCTGGTACGGGCAGCAGACCCCAGAAGGGAATGTGGTTGAGGGACTGTCAGCAGAGCAACAGGAGCAGTGGATTCCTGAAGAGATCCTGGGTACGGTGGGAGCTGGCCTTCACTTGGTTCAAACAGATTCGTCTGTTATTTGTGCAACAGCTTGTGGTATTTTTCAAATTTAACCAAAGTAGATATTTGGAGAACAGTTTATGTTCATAGAGGCTGAGAGAGAAGTATTTTGGGAGATACTCCATTTGTAACTCCGTGACTAAATGTGCGTATTAATGCAGTTTCAGAAAGAGCTGAGAGGCAGAGGGTGTAAAAGAACTAAATTTGAGCAAGTTCAACAATTTTAAACTCTGAAGTTTGAATACCAGTCTAGAGCCTCTCTTAAACCTGCGGTGTCCGATATCTAGCCATAGGGACAAATGGCTACTAAAATTTAATTCGAATTGAATACAAGTAAAAATTTAGTTTCTTAATTGCACTAGCACATTAGCCACGTGTGCTCCCAGTGCTCAGTAGCCACATGTGGTTAGTGGCCACCGTACTGGATATCGCAGATGCGGACCATTTCACCATGCTGGGCAGCACTGCTTTATACCATCCCTTATCATGAATCTTATCCTCCCTGGTTTGATAATAAGTTGATAAGATCCCTTAAAAAACAATTAGGGTTGTTTTACATTAGGAAATATTATAAAATAGTCACCCATGACTTTGGAGTTCTTTCTTAACAAAGGGAAAAATAGTTAAATAACATCATCATAACTGTGATCAGTCTGCTTGCTGGTGCTTTTTTATTCTTCCACGTTTTTTCTTACAGTCTTTTCTCCCTTACCATTTAGGCACTGAGGAGTTTTTTGACCCCACTGCAGATGCCTCGTGTATGAACACGTATACAAAGCGAGATCATGTCTTTGCCAAACTGAATTTACAGTTGCAGCGAGGTACAGTGACTCTGTTACACAAGGAGCAAGGAACTCCTCAAATGAATGAAAGTGCTTTCATGCAGCTCGAGTTTTCAGGTACACTGCCCCCAAGAAACTACCTGCCACTGTTGTCTCTCTGTGGGCCAATGTCCAGGCGATTCTCATTATTTGCTGTGGTGATAGTCTAGAAAGTCAGTGCGAAAACTGTATTAGCTAATGTGGAACCATTGCTCTTAGGGGAAATACTGGGTTAGGTTCATGTGAACCTCTGGTCATAACATTCATCAACTGATCAGTACCTAACCTTAATTTTTAAAATGCGTGTCTGTATTTAAAGACATTTAATATAGATATACAGACAGTCCTTGACTTAGGATAGTTTGACTTTGGATTTTTCAACTTTACAAGTGGCACAAAAGTTATACACATTCAGTAGAAGTCATACTTCGGATTTTGAATTTTGATCTTTTCCTGGGCTAGAGATAGGTAGTATGATATTCTCTGAAGATGCTGGGCAGCAACAGTGAGCCACAGCTCCCAGTCAGCCATGCGGTCATGAGGTAAGCAGCTAATAGTCTACAGTGGACTGTGTGGCCAGATGATTTTGCCTACCTTTAGGCTAATGTAAGTATTCTGAGCACTTTTAAGGTGGGCTAGGCCAAGCTGTGATGTCCAGTATGTTAGGTATATGAAATGCATTTTTGACTTACTGTATTTTCTTTCTTTTTTTTTTTTGAGACAGAGTCTTGCTCTGTCGCCTAGGCTGGAGTGCAGTGGCATGATCTTGGCTCACTGCAACCTCTGCCTCTTGGGTTCAAGCGATTTTCCTGCCTCAGCCTCCTGAGTAGCTGTGACTACAGGCGCGCGCCACCATGCCCAGCTAATTTTTGTATTTTTAGTGGAGACAAGGTATCGCCACGTTGGCCAGGCTGGTTTTGAACTCCTGACCTCAAGCAATCCGTCCTCCTCGGGTTCCCAAAGTGCCAGGATTACAGGCCTGAGCCATTGCGCTCAGCTGACTTATGATATTTTCAACTTATGGTGGGTTTATCATAACTCCATCCTAAGTCAAGGAGCATTGTGTTATTGATTTATTAACATTGAACTCATGGCCTATAGCACTATACCTCATGCCTGAATGAAGTTTCTCTAATACTCATATTTTTTTTGTAACGCACATCACAGTCTTCTTGCACTCAGGACCACTAGGCAGCGTTTTAGCACTAGGGGCTTGTTTTAAACAGTGAAACCACAAACAAAAAGCACAGAAGCATGAAAAACATGGCGCCAAATAAAAGACCATGGGAGGGATGCTTGTTCACAGTGTGAGAGCTGAAATGAGGAGGCAGAGCGTTGCCGTGTTTGAACTCAGGTGGGAATGTGCTTATCAGGTGGCTTGAATTTTTTTCTGCTCTGTGAGTGTCTGAATGACAGAGTGCCATGAGGATTAATTTTGGAGTTACAAATTTTAGCAAGTAAACAAATGTGCAAATATGGAATCTGTGAATAATGAGGATTGACTTGACAGTATTTGCCTTCTTTTTGTGACTTTGAATTAAAGGTGTATAAATAAATATGCAGATGTTTTTGTGACTTTGAATTAAAGGTGTATAAATAAATATGCAGATGTTTGGACATCTCACAAATATTTTTATTTCAGTCCATAAAACAGCAGCTTATTTGAGATTCCTGAGTGGCTGAAGGACAAATGATTTTTTTTAAAAAGCCAGTTTGTTTGACTTCATAATGTAGAAAATTGAGCTGTCATAAACTTAGTATTAACTAGCAGATTACTTGAACTGAATTGAAAAGGCACTATTTAAAATTCCTTCTGCTAGGAAACTTCTAATGGTGTTTGTGTGTTTAGACAGCTGGATAGATACAGGCACACTTCATTTTATTGCACTTTGCCTTATTGCATTTCATAGACACCACATTTTTTACAAATTGACGGTTTAAAAATGAGCAAGTCTATAGGTGCCATTTTTCCAACAGCATGTGCTCACTTTGTGTCTCTGTGTCACATTTTAGTAATTTGCCCAATATTTCAAACTTTTCCATTATTATTCTGTCTCTTATGGTGATCTGTAATCACCGATTTGTAATGTTATTATTGTATTTGTTTTGGAGTGCTATGAACCATGCCCATAGAAGATGGTAACTTAGTCAATATTGTGTATGTTCCAACTGCTCCACCGACTGGCCATTTCCTTGTCTCTTTTCCTCTCCTGGGGCCTCCCTATTACCTGAGACACAATGTTGAAATTGGGCTAATAACCCTACAATGGCTTCTAAATGTTCAGGTGAAAGGAAGAGTCACATGTCTCTCACTTTAAATCAAAAGCTAAACGTGATTAAGCTTAGTGAGGAAGACATGTCGAAAGCTGAGATAGGCCAAAAGCTAGGCCACTTGTGCCAAACAGTTAGCCAAGTTGTGAATGCAAAGGAAAAGTTCTGGAAGGAAATTATTAGTAAAAGTGCTACTTCAGCAAACACATGAATGATCAGAAAGCAAAACAGCCTTACTGCTGCATTGGAGAAAGTTTGGTCTGGATAGAAGATCAAAGCAGCCACAGCCTTTCCTTAAGCCAAAGCCTAATGCACAGCAAGGCCTTAACTCATTTCAGTTCTGGGATGGCTGGAAGAGGTGAGGAAACTGCAGAAGAAAAGTTTGAAGCTAGCAGAGGTTGGTTCATGAGTTTGAAGGAAAGAAACCATCTCCATAACATAAAAGTGCAAGGTGAAGCAGCCAGTGCTGATGGGGAAGCTGCAGCAAGTTATCCAGAAGATCCAGCTAAGATCCTTGCTATGCTAAACGATAGATTTTCATTGTAGATGAAAAAGCCTTCTATTGGAAGAAAATGCCATCTAGGACTTTTCATAGCTCGAGAGGAGAAGTCAATGCCTGGCTTCAAAGCTTCAAAGAACAGGCTGACTCTCTTGTTAGGGGCCAGTGCAGCTGGTGACTTTAAGTTGCTGATTTACCTTTCTGAAAATCCCAGGGCCCTTAAGAATTATGCTCAATCTCCTCTGCTTGTGTTCTATCAATGGAGCAACAAAGCTTGGATGATGACAGTACATCTATTTACAGCATGGTTTACTGAAGATTTTAAGGCCACTATTGAGACCTACTGCTCAGAAAAAAAGATTCCTTTCAAAATATTACTGCTCGTGGATAATGCATCCAGTCACTCAAGAGCTCTGCTGGGAGAAGTATAAAGAAATTAGTGTTGTTTTCATGCCTGCTAACACAACATCCATTCTGCAGCCCATGGATCCAGGAGTAATTTCAACATTCAAGTTTGTTTGTTTCTTTAATTAATTACTTAATTTATTCAGAGATGAGCTCTCACTTTTTTGGCCAGGGTGGTCTCAAACTCCTGGCCTCAAACGATCCTCCTGCTTCAGCCCCCAAAGTGCTGGGATTGCAGGTGTGAGTCACCACTCCCAGCCTCAACTTTTATTATTCAAGAAATACATTTCATAGGCTGTAGCTGCCATAAATAGTGATTCCTCTGATGGACCTGGGTAAAGTATATAGAAAAGCTTCGGGAAAAGATTCACCATTCTAGATGCCATGAAGAACATTTGTAATTCATGGAAGGAGGTCAAAATATCAGCATTAACAGGAGTTTGGAAGAAATCAACCCTCTTGGATGGCTTTGAGGGATTCAAGACTTAAGTGGAGGAAGTAACTGCAAATGCGGGGTAAATAGCAAGAGAACTAGAATTAGAAGTGGAACCTGAAGATGTGACTGAATTGCCAGAATCTCATGATCAAATTTGAATGGATAAAGAGTTATTTCTTACAGATGAGCAAAGAAGGTAGTTTCTTGAGACGGAATCTACTCCTGGTGAAGACACTATGAACACTGTTGAAATGACAACCCAAGGCTGGGCGTGGTGGCTCACGCCTGTAATCCCAGCACTTCGGGAGGCCAAGGCAGGAGGATCATTTCAGGCCAGGAGTTCACAACCAGCCTGGGCAACATAGCAAGACCCTATCTCTACTAAAAATTAAAAAAAAAATTAGTTGGTCATGGTGACATGCTCCTGTAGTCCTAGCTACGTGGCAGACTGAGAGGTAGGAGGATCCCTTGAGCCCAGGACTTTGAAGTTACAGTGGGCTATGATTGCACCACTGCACTCTAGCCTGGGTGACAAAGCAAGACCTTGTCTCAAAAAAGAAGACAAAATAAAAAAGGAAACGACAATAAAGTTTTTAGGATACTAAATCAACTTAGTTGCTAATGGCAGGGTTTGAGAGGATTGACTGTGGTTTTGAAAGAAATTCTACTGTGGTTAAATACATGCTTTATCAAACAGCATCACCTGCTACAGAGAAATCTTCTGTGAAAGGAAGAGTCAGTTGATGTAGCAAACTTCGTTGTTGTCTTATTTTAAGAAATCACCACAGTCACCCCAACACTTCAGCAACCACACCTTGATCAGTCAGCAGGCATCATCATGTAGGCAAGGCCTTCCACCAGCAAAAAGATTACAACTTACTGAAGATTCACAGGATTGTTAGCACTTTCTAGCAATACAATATTTTAAAATAAGGGATCTATATTGTAGTTTCAGGCATAATGCTATTGCACACTCAGTACACTACTGTATAGTGTCAACATCACTTTTCTATGCACTGGGAAACCAAAACATTTGTGTGACTTGCTTTATTGTGATCCTCACTTTATTGCAGTGGTCTGGAACCAAACCCGCAATATCTCCAATATGTGCCTGTAGATAGATAGGGTTTTTTTGTTTGTTTGTTTAATTTCAAGGAAAAATAGTTCATCTATAATAATCTTCTGTAAAATAGAATATCTAATATTTTAAAAAACACATTAGGCTCTCATAAGCATTGTATCAACTATTTTATTTATCTTTTATAGATGTAAAACTTCTAGCAGAGTCTCTTCCTCGAAGAAATTCCTCGTTGCTTTCAGTCCGGTTGGGTGGACTGTTTCTTCGAGACCTGGCTACAGAAGGAACTATGTTTCCTCTTCTAGTCTTCCCTAATCCAGTATGTACAACAGTTGGATAGTTAATGTATCTAAGGTGTTGGTAAATTGTAGTCTGTTTTAGGCAAATGATAACTGATTCATTCTGACATTTGATCATCTTGAGACTGATGGGCTGGGATTAGAGAAGTTTCTTGAAATTGTTAAAGAGAAAATGTTGGTGACATTAATGGCTATGCCTTCTTGCACTCCTGTATTGTAGCCACCATTGTATATTTTGCTCTGATTTGGAAGAAAATGCTATAAGACCACTATTTTCTGCATTTCAAGGTCAATGTTTGGGTTTCCTCTGTATCTTGACAGTCATTTTCATGCCTTCTGACCCTTAGTCACTGACATGAAATCTCGTCTTGCCAGGGTCCCAAAACAGAAACATCTCAAGTTTTCTATATATATGTAATTTTTAAAATATAATATACATTATTAACGATAAGATCTTTGATCTTAAGTTGGCAACAAGCTGTCTAAATGGTTGAGTAGTTAACCCCTTATTCTGTCCATAGTTTTGTTTTGGTTGGGGGAACGTTATGGAGAGGGTGGGAAGGCCGACTTAAAGTTTGAAAAGTTAGATATGTTTAATTTTCATTTAGCAACTGTTCATTAAATGTGCTGAGTGCAAAGTAGCATATTGTCAGTACAAAGGAAAAGATGTGGTCTCACTAGATTGGAAAAAGGGCAGAAAACGAAACAATTCTGCAAGTACTCAATCTGAGGTAAAGTGAGTTTTGATTTGATGGTGCTAAGGGAGTGTGTTGCTAAAGGGTAAGATGGGTTTGTTTAGTGAATTGTCCCCTCTCACGCTGACGTTTACGCATTTTTATGTGTTTGTTTAATAGCAAAAAGAAGTTGGCAGAGTCTCACAATCTTTTGGTCTACAAACTACATCTGCAGACGGAAGTGATCATTACCCAGGTAATTTGTCCTATGTTGTTTTTTTAAAATTTAAAAATTTTTTAAATTAATTTTTCTTTGAGACAGGGCCTCGCTCTGTCACCCAGGCTGGAGTGCAGTGGTGTGATCTTGGCTCACTGCAACCTCTGCCTCCTGGGTTCGAGTGATTCTCATGCCCTAGCCAGGATTACTGGTGTGTGCCACCATGTCCGGATAATTTTAGTATATTTAGTAGAGATGGGGTTTTGCTATGTTGTCCAGGCTGTTCTTGAACTCCTGAGCTCAAGCCACCCACCCTCCTTGGCCTCCCAAAGTGCTGGGATTACAAGTGTGAGCCACCATGCCTGAGCTTTTTTTTCTTTTTTTTTTAAAATAATTTAAAAATTCTTTTTGGGGGACTTTCCAGCAAAAACCAGATCAGTAGTCTTTGATCAGTAGTAAAAGAGGGAATGTTTTCTGTTTTGTGCGCAGTGGTTTGCTGTGTGCACCAGGGTTTCACTTGGAGACAGCCTGGTCCTCTCTCAGTGGAGCTGCAAACTTGGGGCTAACTGGGCAACCTTGCAGGGTCTTCAGGTCCTTGGTTTCCATGATATGGGAGCTAATACAATAGGCCAGTCTACACAATTCCTGTGGAAAATTAAACAGTCAATCCTGATTAGGCTATTTTAAAGATAGGCATAAATGTGAACTAATTGAAAAATAATTTAGAAAATGTCTGTTTTTCCAGAATTCCTCACAGGTCTATTAATAAGGTTATAGTTTTTGCTTTGTTCCATGTTCTTATTCCTATTCTTTCCTTTAGCTGCAGACCCAGATGACCCAGTTTTTGAGATGCTGTATGAGAGAAATCCGGCGCACAGCCACTTTGAGAGGCGGCTCAATGTCAGCACAAGGCCCTTGAACATCATATACAATCCGCAGGCCATTAAAAAAGTAGCAGACTTTTTCTACAAGGGAAAGGTTCATACCTCAGGTTAACTTTTTTGTTTGTTTGATCTTATGTTCCTTTTGAAAAACGTCTTTATTGTTATTTCTGGTGTTCTGGACAAGGGTTATTCAGATGCTCTGATAGTGACAAAAAAGGCTTGCAGAGTAAGTCAATCGGGTTGCCCTGTCCTGTTACTAAATCAGGGTAGATGTTTGTGGACAGTCTTTTCCAAGAGAAATCTATATCCTTAAATATTTTATCTTTGTTTGCCTCCATTTAGCATGTATTTTTTCATACTGTTCATTTCTGTTTTTTTTCCCATTTTTATTTCATATTGTCATTCTGAATAATGGCACCAAAGAATAGCAGCTGTACTTTTTGAAAGCCACTACCTTTGAATCGGTACCTATCTTAAAATATTACCAAGAGTAATTGAAAGGCAATAAAATAGTATGGGGTGGGGGAGTTCATCATCTTTTTTAGGTTTCTCAATTGCAAAACATTCTTATAAAAATAGATGAAAGTACTACAGGCATAAAGTAGTTTCATTATATTGATTTAACCACGGCTATATGTTCAGCCAGAATTGTAACTGGAAATCTGCATCTTGGAACTGAAAAGCGATGATCTCCATACTTTTTATTTCACTATGACAGTGGTTTCCTTGGCTACCCAGGATATTTTAGACCAGTGAACTGAGGAGGAATGTTCAAGAATTTCCTTCTAGATGACAGGATCAGTGGTCTCTTTGACCTCCTTTGTGCAGCATTAAATACTGCAAAGTTGTAAATGTAATCACTGATTTATTTATGCCTCCGTTTGTTCCCCAAGAAGATTTGAAACAGTAGGTGCAGAAAAAATACTTTTATGGACAGGGAGATTTATAAAACAATAGTATTTTCCTAAATGTCCCTTCCCCCTTTATTACAATGAATCTGTTTTAGTTTTTGGACTAGTTTTTTAGTCTCTTCATATAAACAGTAGCCATAAATGCCGTGACTTCATTGCTCTGTCACTGATAGAATATAGAAGGTGGCCAGGCACAGTGGTTCATACCTGTAATCCTAGAACTTTGAGAGTCGAGGCTGGGGGATTGCTTGAGCCCAGGAGTTTGAGACTAGCCTGGGCAACATAGTGAGACCTCATCTCTAGTAAAAATAAAAATAAAATAAAATTAATCAGGCATGGTGGTGTGTGCCTGTAGCCCCAGCTACTCGGGAGGCTGAGGCAGAAGGATTGCTTGAGGCTGGGAGTTCGAGGCTGCAGTGAGCTATGATTACACCACTGCACTCCAGCCTGGGCAACACAGCAAGACCCTGTCTTAAAAAGAAAGAATATAGAAAGGCTGGGTGTGGTGATTCACACCGGTAATCTCAGCACTTTGGGAGGCTGAGGCAGGCGGATCACTAGAGGTCAGGAGTTCAAGACCAGCCTAGCCAACATGGTGAAACCCTATCTCTACTAAAAATACAAAAATTAGCTGGGTGTGGTGGTGTGCACCTGTAATCCCAGCTACTCGGGAGGCAGGAGACTCGCTTGAACCTGGGAAGCGGAGGCTGCAGTGAGCCAAGATCATGCCACTGCACTCCAGCCTAGGAGACAGAGCGGGACTTTGTCTTAAAAAAGAAGAAGAAGAGAAAAAAAAGAATATAGAAGGCATTTCCTTTGAAATTCCATTTTCTCTTCCAGTGCTTTTTAAGAATTTTGAAATATAGTAGTTTGGAATCTTTCAGAAAATGGCTTAAGAAATTCTAGTAACTTAGGTACACTTCTCTCACTTGCCTCCTCTCCCCCCATGGCTGTCCATTCACTTACGCTTTTTTGTCTCATTCCTGTTACCCTGTATTATGCCAGGTCATACTGGAGTAAGAAACTGTTGTTACTGATTTGTTTTTTTCCTTGAGAAAGGGTCTTGCTCTGTCACCCCAGGCTAGAGTGCAGTGGCGTGATCACGGCTCACTGCAGCCTCAGTCTCCTGGGCTCAGGCATCCTCCTGCCTTGGCCTCCCAAAGTGCTGGGATTACGAGTGTGAGCCACCATGCCCAGCCTGATTTTTTTTTTTTTAAGCTTTGATGGACATTCTTGGTGAGAATTGATGTAGCACTTTTGTTCACCCAGCCGTGTGAAAATTCTGACTCTGCTGTGTATTTCCAACCTTGCAGGTTTTGGTTATCAGTCTGAACTTGAGCTGAGAGTGGCTGAAGCTGCCCGAAGACAATATAACAAGCTGAAGATGCAGACCAAGGCAGAAATCCGGCAAACTCTTGATCGTTTGCTAGTGGGTGATTTCATTGTAAGTGGGCATCCATAAACACTCTTTGGGGATTGGGGAAGGGGCAGGAATTCTTTCCATCAAGTCACTACTTACTGTAGATAGGCTTACTTATATCAATTATGCTGACTGAGTAAACTGAAAATATTAAATCCTTATCAGCTAGCATAGAATAAAATCTTGTGTCTTTTATAGTCAGGGTTTAGCTAATAAAATGAATGACTGTGACTAGATTCTGTGTCTCCTTGGACCAGGATGAGGTTACTTTCAAGACTCATCTTTGTGCTGGGTGCTATGGCTCACACCTGTAATCCCAGCACTTTGGGAGGCTGAGGTGGGCAGATCACTTGAGGTCAGGAGTTCGAGACCAGCCTGGCCAACATGGTGAAACCCCATCTCTACTAAAAATACAAGAATTAGCTGGGCATGGTGGTGGGTCCCTGTAATCCCAGCTACTCAGGAGGCGGAGGCAGGAGAATCACTTGAACCTGGGAGGCGGAGGTTGCAGTGAGTCGAGATTGCACCACTGCACTCCAGCCTGGGCAACAGAGTGAGACTGTCTCAAAAAGAAGAAGAAAAAAAAAAGACTCGTGTTTGTTCCATTTTCCAGACCTGATACTTTGTGCATGTTTCATGTGAGAGTTTCTCTTTTTTGCTTACTGTTACCAGAAGAGACAACTGGAATGATGCCCCAGCTTCTATTCTAGGGTGTGATGATAGGTACTTTGTGATGCCAAATGACCAGCTGTCATGAGGATGCCATAGATAGGGAGGGCCAAGAGACATCTTCACAGTCCAGTAGGTAGGCTGGGCAAGGTGGCCCATGCCTATAATCCTGGCACTTGGGGAGGCGGAGGTGGGATGATCATTTGAGCTCAGGAGTTCGAGACCAGCCTGGGCAACATAGTGAGACCTTGTCTCTACAAAAAATAAAAAAATTAGCTGGGCCTGGTAGCACATACCTGTAGTCCTGGCTGTTCAGGAGGCTGAGGCGGGAGGATTGCTTGAGCCCAGGAATTGGAGGGTGCAGTGAGCTATGATCTGCCCTCTAGCCTGGGTGATAGAGCGAGACCTTGTCTCAAGAAATCAAAATAGTCCAGTAAAGCACAGTTTCTCAGGTGACATGGAGGTGCACTGCTACAATACAGCAGCAGGTGGCACAGTGAGAAAAAGTGTGGCTTCTTTTGGACAGTGCAGAGTAAGTTATAGGTGTCAGAGAAGCAGAAATGATCCAAGTAAAATGGGGTGTGTAGTATGGGATGGAGAATTAGTCCTGTTTTTTGTTTTGGGGTGTGTGTGTGTGTGTGTGTTTCTACATAAAGTATGACAATTAGTATTCTTGTAAACAAAAGAGGTTTCTTTTTGGTAATGTAAATTAGCTTTTGCCACATACATACAGTTGAGGCTGATTTTGGTTGGAGGGAAGAACAATGAACAAATCATGAATTGGTGTGTTATTTATATTTCAAATGTCAAAGCTTATGTTTCTCACTAAGATATTTTGGTATGGAAGTTCATGGTTACCAATGCCCCTGAATAAGTAAAAATGTTTAGAATTCTATGTTTATTTGAATTCTATAATTTCTATAATCCTTTAAAGTATTAAACCCTGTAAATTAGAAACAAAATCTTTCTTAAGTACAGACTCTCCCCTATTTAGTTATTTGCTATTTTTTTCTCCCCTGTTCAGATACTTGCCTGTGGTAATTTCTCAGATCCTCAAGCATTTATATCTACTTTTGTCTTAGACTTTTTGCTGTAATGCATTAGATCACTGAGTCACTCCATAATCCTAGCTGCAGCTTCCAGAAATGCTTGAGCACCATGGATAAAGCTGTTGGGTTTCGGCAGTTATGGTTAATGACTGTTTTATTTGTACAGGAGGAGAGTAAACGATGGACCGTGCGACTGGATATTTCTGCCCCTCAGGTGATATTTCCCGATGATTTCAAATTCAAGAATCCTGTGTTAGTTGTCGTGGATCTAGGAAGAATGCTTTTGACGAACACCCAAGGTATAGTGTGAGTGGGAAATAATGAAAACCTGCCTTGGTAGATGGATGATCTATCTATGATTATCTAAGTAAAGCTTAATAAAATGTTTATGTAACATTTTTAAACTTCAAGGTTCATCTGTAACTTTTTAAATAATGAAATAATGAAAACATATCTTGGTAGATCGACCTGTCTATGATTATCTAAGTAAAGCTTAATAAAATGTTTACATAACATTTTAAGACCTGAGGGTTCACTTGCTACTTATAAAATAATAGCTTTATTGAGATAATTCTAAGTTTTAAATGTATAGTGCAGTTGTTTTTGGTATGTGGATAGAATTGTGCAGTTCTCACTGCTATTTAATATCGGGAGGACTTTTGCATCTTCCCCGACTGAAACTCTGTGTGTACCCATTAAACACCAATTCACCTTCTCGCTCCCCATCCCCTGGCAACCACTAATCTTTCTGTCTCTGGATTTGTCTGTTCTGAACATTTCATATGATGGAATAATGCCATGTGTGGCCTTTTATGTTTGGCTTTTTCATTTAGCATGACATTTTCCAGGTTCTTCTGTGTTGTAATATATACCGATACTTCCTTCCTTCGTATAGCCGAATCATAGTCCATTGTGTGGCTGTTCCGCGTTTTGTTTATCCTTTCATTTGTTCATGGCCATTTGAGTTGCTTCCACTCTTTTGCTATTAGGCATATTGCTGCTGTGAGCATTCATGTACAGGTTTTTGTATAAACATATATTTTCTTTTTCTTTTAAATTTTTTTTCTTTTTTATAGACCCCCATTTCTGCAATGTAGACATATATTTTTAATTCTTTATATACCTAGAAGTGGAGTTGCTGAGCCATGTGGTAACTCTATGTTTTAATATTTTGAGGAAGTACCAAATTGTTTTTGTTTGTTTTTTTGAGATGGAGTCTCACTCTGTCGCCCAGGCTGGAGTGTGGTGGCGCCATCTCAGGTCACTGCAACCTCTGCCTCCCAGGTTCAAGCAATTCTCCTGCCTCAGCCTCCTGAGTAGCTGGAATTACAGGTGCCCACCACTATGCCCAGCTAATTTTTGTATCTTTAGTAGGGATGGGGTTTCTCCACGTTGGCCAGTCTGGTCTCAACTCCTGACCTCAGGTGATCCGCCCACCTTGGCCTCCCAAAGTGCTGGGATTATAGGCGTGAGCCACCGCACCTGGCCAATTTTTTGTATTTTTAGTAGAGACAGGGTTTCGCCATGTTGGCCAGGCTGGTTTTGAACTCCTGACCTCAAAGTAATCTACCCGTCTTGGCGACCCAAAGTGCTGGGATTACAGGTGTGAGCCACCACGCCCGGCCAATTTTTGTATTTTTAGTAGAGATGGGGTTTCGCCATGTTGGCCAGGCAGGTCTCGAACTCCTAACCTCAAGCAATCTGCCTGTCTTAGTCTCCCAAAGTGCTGGGATTGCAGGTGTGAGCCACGATGCCCAGCCCCAGTGGTGTATTTTTATAGTTGTCTTGGCACTGCTCAGCTGGAGAAAGAGGGGCTGATTGTGGACTCTGGGGCCACACAATTGCATATTGATCAGTTACCGCTCACCAAGCACTACCTCGGCACTAGGAAGACTGTGTTGACCAAGAAAGATGAGACCTCTCTTCTCTCAGAACATTCCAGTGGATGCTGGGCCGTGGTGGCTCACGCCTGTAATCCCCAGCACTTTGGGAGGCTGAGGTGGGTGGATTACATGAGGTCAGGAGTTCGAGGCCAGCCTGGCCAACATGGTGAAACCCTGTCTCTACTAAAAACACAAAAAATTGGCCAGGTGCGGTGGCTCACGCCTGTAATCCCAGCACTTAGGGAGGCTGAGGTGGGTGGATCACCTGAGGTCAGGAGTTCGAGACCAGTCTGGCCAACACGGTGAAACCCTGTGTCTACTAAAAGTACAAAAATTAGCCAGTCATGGTGGCAGGCACATGTAATCCCAGCTGTCCGGGAGGCTGAGGCAGGAGAATCTCTTGAACCTGGGAGGTGGAGGTTGTAGTGAGCCAAGATCATGCCACTGCACTCCAGCCTGGGTGACAGAATGAGACTCCGTCTCAAAAATAAATAAAAATAAATAAATAAAAATGTAAAAAATACAAAAAATTAGCTGGGCATGGTGGTGCACGCCTGTAATCCCAGCTGCTTGGGAGTCCGAGACAGTAGAATTGCTTAAACCTGAGAGGCAGAGGTTGCAGTGAACTGAGATCGTGCCATTGCACTCCAGCCTGGGTGACAGAGTGAGACTTCACCTGAAATAAAAGAACATTCCAGTGGGGGAAACAAATGAACACACAGAAAAAGGAAAAGAAATAAAAGACTAGAGAGGGACGCAAGAAAGGGTTGGTGAAAGCAGCTCACGCCCATGGCAAGGCAGGGGAGAAGTGGGGAGTCAGCATTGGGTCAGCAGGTGGCGCTCATGTCAGGGGGCCTCCAGCTTTTTTCGTGTCCATACTTTTTTATATTTGTGTTTTGATTTCCAAATTTATAGGTAAATTCACACTTAGAAAATGGTAAACAAAGATATTATGCTTAAGAGTTTTCCTCAGTTTTCTTAAACAAACTGGGGTTGGTTGATTCTCTACCTTTCATAATTATTACATTAAGGGAAAGAGGAGGGAAATAGCAGACATATATTTGAATCTTCTTTTTTTTATCTTCAGATAACTCCAGGAGGAAAAGTAGGGATGGGTCAGCATCTGAAGAGACCCAGTTTAGTGATGATGAATATAAGACTCCCCTGGCCACACCTCCTAACACCCCACCTCCCGAGTCAAGCAGCAGCAACGGAGAGAAAACACCTCCCTTTTCTGGAGTTGAGTTCAGTGAAGAACAGCTTCAAGCACATTTAATGAGCACAAAGATGTATGAGAGGTACTCGCTGTCATTTATGGACCTCCAGATCATGGTTGGACGAGTGAAAGACAATTGGAAGCATGTCCAGGATATTGACGTGGGACCAACACATGTGGTAGAGAAGTTCAACGTTCACCTGCAGTTAGAACGTCGATTGATTTATACTTCAGATCCCAAATATCCAGGAGCCGTGCTCTCAGGCAACTTACCAGACTTAAAAATCCACATTAATGAAGATAAAATATCTGCACTAAAGAATTGCTTTGCTCTCCTCACCACCCCAGAAATGAAAACTTCTGACACTCAGATTAAAGAAAAGATTTTTCCCCAGGAGGAGCAGCGGGGAAGTTTGCAAGACTCCGTAATGAATTTAACCCAGAGCATTGTGATGTTGGAGCAGCATACCCGCGAGGTTCTGGTGGAGTCGCAGCTCCTCCTGGCGGAATTTAAAGTGAACTGTATGCAGCTTGGTGTTGAGAGCAATGGCCGGTACATTTCTGTGCTCAAGGTGTTTGGTACCAATGCTCACTTTGTGAAGAGGCCTTATGATGCTGAAGTCTCCCTAACTGTTCATGGTTTGCTCCTGGTGGATACCATGCAGACATATGGTGCTGATTTTGACCTTTTGATGGCTTCACATAAGAACTTGAGCTTTGATATTCCAACGGGAAGCCTTCGGGATAGCAGGGCCCAGTCTCCTGTCTCTGGACCGAATGTGGCCCACTTAACTGATGGAGCTACACTGAACGACCGATCAGCTACTAGTGTTTCACTTGACAAAATTCTTACCAAAGAGCAAGAGTCCCTTATTAAGTTGGAATATCAGTTTGTGAGTTCAGAGTGCCCATCGATGAATTTAGACAGTACTCTTCAGGTGATTTCCCTACAGGTGAATAATTTAGACATTATCCTCAATCCAGAGACGATTGTGGAGCTAATTGGTTTTCTTCAAAAATCCTTTCCCAAGGAAAAAGATGATTTAAGTCCTCAACCTTTAATGACTGATTTTGAAAGAAGCTTCAGAGAACAAGGAACTTACCAGTCTACATATGAACAAAACACTGAGGTTGCAGTGGAAATCCATAGGCTGAACTTACTGCTTCTTCGGACAGTGGACATGGCAAATGGAGAGAAATATGGCAGAAAAATTGCAACTGCAAGTATAGGTGGCACCAAAGTTAATGTCTCAATGGGTAGCACATTTGACATGAATGGTTCTCTCGGCTGTTTACAGCTTATGGATTTGACACAAGATAACGTTAAAAACCAGTATGTTGTCAGCATTGGGAATTCTGTAGGCTATGAAAATATCATCAGTGATATTGGCTACTTTGAATCTGTGTTTGTCAGAATGGAAGATGCAGCCCTCACTGAAGCTTTGAGTTTCACGTTTGTTGAGAGATCTAAACAGGAGTGTTTTCTCAACCTGAAGATGGCTTCTTTACATTATAACCACTCTGCTAAGTTTTTGAAGGAGTTGACGTTATCCATGGATGAACTGGAAGAAAATTTTCGAAGTATGCTGAAAAGCGCAGCCACCAAAGTCACCACAGTACTAGCTACCAAGACTGCCGAGTATAGCGAGATGGTATCGCTCTTTGAAACTCCAAGGAAGACTCGGGAACCCTTTATCTTAGAGGAAAATGAAATATATGGGTTTGACCTAGCTTCGTCTCATTTGGACACTGTAAAGCTAATCTTGAACATAAACATTGAATCACCAGTTGTTTCTATCCCTCGGAAGCCGGGGAGTCCTGAGTTGTTGGTGGGACACTTGGGACAGATATTCATCCAGAATTTTGTGGCGGGAGATGATGAATCCAGAAGTGACCGTCTGCAGGTGGAAATCAAGGACATTAAACTGTATTCTTTGAATTGCACCCAGTTGGCAGGTAGAGAAGCTGTTGGGTCTGAAGGAAGCCAGATGTTTTGCCCACCTTCTGGGTCTGGCAGTGCCAACAGTCAGGAGGAAGCTCATTTCACACGACATGATTTCTTTGAATCTTTGCATAGAGGTCAAGGTGAGGAGCATCAGTCTTTTGTTCTATTTTGTTTAATGATTGAAAACGCAGCTCACGGAGTCCTTTGCTTAAAACAGCAACAATAAAATCCTTTTCTTTTAGAATAATCCTCAGTTAATATTTAAGAAATCAAAGAGTTTTAATAGAATGCCTTGTAGTAGGTTGGCATGTTTTCACTCTTTTCCATTTAATGTCATATTTGACGAAACAGGAATTTACTTACTTTTATTTTTATTTTTTTGGTTTTTTGAGACGGAGTTTTGCTCTTGTTGCCCAGGCTGGAGTGCAATGATGCAGTCTCAGCTCACTGCAACCTCTATCTCCCAGGTTCAAGTGATTCTCCTGGCTCAGCCTCCCAAGTAGCTGGGATTACTTACAGGCACCCGCTACCACGCCCGGCTAATTTTTGTATTTTTAGTAGAGACAGGGTTTCACCATGTTGGCCAGGCTGGTCTCGAACTCGTGACCTCAGGTGATCTGCCTGCCTCGGCCTCCCAAAGTGTTGGGATTACAAGTGTGACCAACCGCGCCCAGGCAGGAATTTATTTTTTTGAAGTGTTCCAGCTTGAAACTATGAGTGCTCATTTACAGAGATGCTTCAGTGGATGGATGTTGTTAAAGTATTGTTTAATTTGGTCAAATATATCTGATTTTCTGTTCCCAAGCTGTAGATCCTTCCTAGTTAAATATTTTAGCCCAAGATGCCTCAAGGGGTTGATGTAAATAGTTTGTGGATATTATCTTCTTTAATATTCTGCCATCTTCTTCTATAATGGGTTGGTCCAGGGTTCTAAGAATAAAAGCTTATGTTTGTATTCTGGATCTGATCAGCTAAAACCAAACAGTCCAATCTGTTGGTCTTGGCACGCAGAGATCAGGTAAGCCCTAGAGCACGCCTTTATTTATTGGTGACGAAATTAATGCCTTTGAGAACTTACCCTTCTGTGGTCATCAGATGTTAATTCACTGATTTGTTTTTATACTTATCAAAAGATTGCTTTCTCTGCTTGGATAAAAGTTGTTTACTTAGAACTTGTATTGTCCTAGATTCTGATTTAGTCCTAATAAGAGGGATACATCTGTATCTGAAAGCTAGGTAAGGATGAATAATTTGGTTTGGAAAATGCCAGCTTGGGTGGCTCAGAGAAGCATAATGTAGTCTCTGGACTGGAATAATGTTCACCACATCGTGCTTTGAAGCTACCAAGTGGAGCATGTGATGAAAATATTGTTTCTTTTTTTGTGTAAATGTATCTTGTACCTCAGCTTGCTATGAGTTTTGGCCTCAGGATAGCTGTCAAGGTTTGCTCTCAATCATAGACCCCAGGTGCCAGGCTAACCTGCCCTCCTGGTCTAAGTGTAACTCATGGGCCATATTTTGTATATTCTACGTTTAATCAGCAGTAATGAAGTAAATATTAAGGTTTATGGTCTATCATTTTGTCTCTTTTATGCCAGCTTTTCACATCCTGAACAATACCACCATTCAGTTTAAACTGGAGAAGATCCCTATAGAGAGAGAATCTGAATTGACTTTTTCTCTTAGCCCAGATGACCTGGGAACTTCTAGCATCATGAAGATTGAAGGAAAATTTGTCAATCCAGTTCAGGTAAATTCATGTCAGGGCAGTTGAAGTCATATGTTTATATTAATACTCTATAAATATGATATATATTTATGTATATTACATGTTGGAAGGAATATATATTTTCAAAGATATATCACCCATGCATAATACCATTGTTGAAACCTTGTTCCAATAATTGTGGAATCCTTTTGTCATGGGGAATCCATCTTGTCAGCCTTTTTCATATGGAGGAGGGGTGGGTTATCTAGAGGAAGACGGCAGATTCTTAATTCCATTGACATTTAGAAATGGGGAAATGATTGCTTACAAAGTCAGAGTCTCCTTTCCCAGGAGGATATCATTCTTGTCGCACTTAGACATACTTAACGCAGCCTGTGAAACATTGTGATCATCTGAGCTGTGGACAGATCCTTTCAACAGAGAATTAGTCCTGCCCTCTCTGAAATGAAATGGGCCAGGATAGAGATTTCTTTTTTTATGGGCATGCATGTATGTATACACCTTTTCTTTTTTTTCCTTCAAAAGTGTCATTTTCCCTGATTTCACAGGGACGAGAGCAAAGAGCAGTACATTATAAGACAGCAATGACAGGCAGGCTCTTAGGACGGTCTGTGGTCTGTGTCTGGCACAACAGTAGTTGGTCTGTGTCTGGCAGCTGCTCAGGAGTAACCCAGGAGGGCTGTTGATGGAGTGGGCCTGCCTTTTGACATTTGTGGTTCCTCCCAGGGGTCTCTGGGACCCCTGAGAGAACTACTCCAAAGCTTTCCCTTCTCAGACTAAGCTTTTGCCCCATCAGTGGTAGCTACCAGGACAAATTTTTCACCTTAAATCTAGCATGTGAAGTAAATTCTATTGGATTATGTTGACTGACTTTTTTTTTTTTTTTTTTTGAGACGGAGTCTCAGGCTAGAGTGCCAGTGGTGTGAACTTGGCTCATTGCAACCTCTGCCTCCCAGATTCAAGCAGTTCTGCTGCTTCAGCCTCCTGGGTAGCTGTGATTACAGGCATTCGCCACCACACTGGCTAATTTTTGTATTTTTAGTAGAGACGGGGTTTCACCATGTTGGCCAGGCTGCTCTTGAACTCCTTGCTTCAAGTGATCCTCCTGCCTTGGCCCCCGAAAGTGCTGGGATTACAGGTGTGTGCCACCATGCCCGGCCTATGTTGACTTATTCTTATGGTTACCATTGACTTAACTGTTGTTTTGATGAAAATCTTCAAAACGTTATTTTAGGTAATTCTTTCATTAAAAATAATTGTTTAAGATAATTATCTGAATTCTTTAATAATTGATTAGTAATTTAATAATTTAATTTTTTAAAAAGTTGATTATGAAAGAATGTAGGCCTATACAAAAGTGGAATAGTCTAATGAGCTTTATGTGCCCATCACGCTGATTCCACTTATGAAGATTTTGCCACATTTGTTTTATCTATTTTTTTTTTTTTGGTGAAATATTTTAAGGTAAATCCCAGATGTCATGCCATTATCACCCCTATGTATTTAGAGTGTATTTCCAAAAACTAGGTGCTTCTTCTTACATAACCACAGTGGTATTTCATGCCTTACAAAATTAATGAGCATTCTTTGATACTATCTAGTCGATTTTCAGATTTCAGAAATATTTTGGATCATCTCAAAAATGTCTTTGTTTTGGGTTTGTTGGAATCAGGATACAGACAATTGGAAGCATTGCATTGGGGTGATACATTGTGTAGGTCTCTGTTCATCTAGTTTCCCTCTCTTTTTTGTCCCCCCATGTCGTATTTTGTTGTGGAACTAAGTCAGTTGTCCTGTGGAATGTCCCACTTTCTGGATTTGGCTGTTCGTGTGCTACTTAACTTGTTCTCCCACATATTTCCTGTAAAATCTATAGAACAGGTTTAGTTCTATAGGTTTGACTGGATTCGGGTTTCTTTTTTGGCAGGGGAGTTGGGAGGTAGACTTCAGGTAGGTGGTGCCGTATACTTCATATTACTTTATATCAGGAGGCACATAATCAGGTCTTTTTTCTCTCTTATTGATGTTAAAGTGGATAATTGTATTTAGGTGGCAAGAGCCTTGATTTCTCCATTGCAAAATTCCCTGTCAGTCATTCACATAATGGTTTATTCCACTAATGAACTTCGATGGCACACATTATTTAATTAGGGGTTACAAAATGGTCACTTTTTCTAATTCCATCATTATTTCTGTATCTATTGGTTGGAATTCTTCTGTTAAAAATTGCCCTTCATTAAATAAAAAACTTGCCTGAAAATTTTTTTTTTTTTTTGAGACAGGGTCTTGCTCTGTGGCCCAGGCTGGAGTGCAGTGGCATGATCTCAGCTCACTGCGTCCTGCACCTCCTGGGCTCAAGCGGTCCTCCCACCTCTGCCTCCCAAGTAGCTGGGACTACAGGCCTGTGCCACCACACTCTGCTAATTTTGTATTTTTTGTAGAGACAAGAGTTTCACCATGTAGCCCAAGATGGTCTTGAACTCCTGGGCTCACACAATCTGCCTGCCTCGGCCTCTCAAAGGGCTGGGATTACAGACGTGAGCCACTGTGCCTGGCTGAAAATATTTTTAATAAGAAATTGTAATTAAAAATGAAGCAAAGGAGAAAGGAAACATAACGAATCATGGATCATCATCATTTTTATCTAAAAAGTACTGCCAGTACTAAACATTGGCTGTTACACTAACTGGTGATGATCAGCCAGTTTTAGAACCATGAACCTTGTTTCTCAGTCCTGTGGTGTATCCACGCCAGACTTTTGTCAACACTCTTCAGTTTCTGCATTCATTTTTGTGGGGTCAGAAAAAGTGACTTTGTTGATTCAGGCATAATCCGCAGTACTTATTGAACTCTTATTGTACGTAGATTATTGTGTAGGGTGCTGAGGGAGGGCCTTGTGAACAGAAGTGGGGCAAAAAGAGGTAAGGACACAAAATACATGAAAAGAGATAGTCTTTGCTATCAGGTAACTTACAGCCTCATGTAGGAATCATGTAGCAACTGTAGACATTTATGGGCATTACATCTACGTGCATTTAATAATAGAGTAACTGAATTTTTCTCTTGTCAATACAGGTGGTGTTAGCAAAGCATGTATATGAGCAGGTTTTACAAACCCTGGACAATCTCGTGTACAGTGAAGATCTGAATAAGTATCCAGCCAGTGCTACCTCCTCCCCTTGCCCTGATTCTCCTCTGCCTCCCCTCAGTACCTGTGGAGAATCTTCTGTTGAAAGGAAGGAGAATGGATTGTTCAGCCACTCCAGCCTTTCTAACACCTCTCAGAAGTCATTGTCAGTGAAGGAAGTCAAATCCTTTACTCAGATTCAAGCCACCTTTTGTATATCAGAGCTTCAGGTTCAGCTAAGTGGAGATCTCACTTTGGGGGCCCAAGGTCTTGTGAGCTTAAAGTTTCAGGACTTTGAGGTGGAATTCAGTAAAGACCATCCCCAGACTTTATCTATTCAGATTGCCCTGCGTTCTCTGCTGATGGAGGACTTATTGGAGAAGAATCCAGATTCTAAATATAAGAACCTGATGGTGTCTCGAGGAGCCCCTAAGCCATCTAGTTTAGCACAAAAAGAATACCTTTCTCAGTCTTGCCCCTCAGTGTCCAATGTGGAATATCCTGATATGCCTCGGTCTCTCCCTTCCCACATGGAAGAAGCTCCTAATGTCTTCCAGTTGTATCAAAGGCCCACCTCTGCATCCCGGAAAAAGCAAAAGGAAGTCCAAGACAAGGACTATCCCTTGACCCCACCTCCTTCTCCAACAGTGGATGAGCCCAAGATACTTGTTGGAAAGAGTAAATTTGATGATTCCTTAGTCCACATCAACATATTCTTGGTAGATAAGAAACATCCAGAATTCTCTTCCAGTTACAATCGAGTTAACCGGAACATTGATGTTGATTTTAATTGCTTGGATGTGCTGATCACACTGCAAACCTGGGTTGTGATATTAGACTTTTTTGGAATCGGCTCCACTGCAGACAACCACGCAATGAGGCTGCCTCCTGAGGGCATTCTACACAACGTGAAGTTGGAGCCACATGCCTCCATGGAGTCTGGACTTCAGGATCCAGTGAACACCAAACTGGATCTCAAGGTATCCTCAGTTCCCTTTGGCTCCCTTAAGCTCTAAAAATGGATTTGGGCTTGTTGATTTAAATACAAGCACTTTACATACTTTGGAAAATATCTCTTGTTGGCAGGGGAGCTATCTAGTCTTCTAGGTGTTTGCTACAAAAGGTAGACGTGAATATTTTGGGAAAGGTTTTACTGTAAATCCCATCTGGAGGCAGGGAAAATAAGTGGTTTAAGAATCTTGCCTTTCCTTTGAGCTCTATAATTCAGTGGAGTTACTTTGCTTCTCTGAACCATAGTTTCCTCATCTTCCATCATCTAAGATGACTAAATGAGGTGATTGTGGAAGGCACCTAGCAAAGTGTGTAATCTGTAATAGCAGCCTTAAAGTGTGGCTTTTGTTTCTGTCTCCCCATTCTCTCAGAACATTATTTGCTTGCATTGAGGGCAACAGCGTAACTGTTAAGAATGGTCTCAAAAGTTGGACTCCCTGAGTTTGAGTCCTGGTACTTTCACTGTACCCATATAGCTATGTGGCCTGGGGCAAACCACTTGGCCTGTTTTGCCCTTAATGTTTTCATGAGTAAACTGAGGATGTTCAGTGGTGCCCCCATCATAGGGTTGTTGTAAGGCCCTCCACACAGTGTGTGGCACACAATAAGGATTTAATGAATGGTAGCCATTATTATTTTTATATTACATGGATTACCATACTTATAACTTGTCCTTGATACTCATACTGTAAGTATTAAGAAAAAAAACCATAAAAAAGACAGCATTTGAGTTTAAGGCTATTCTGCTCTGTGTGATAGACCAGCAGGATGTGAAAGCAGTTAACCTGAATAGCCCATTTGAGGGCACATAGGCCTGCTGTCACTAGCACTCGTCCAGAGCCCTGGAACCCCGGCCGTGGCTGGTAACATTTGTGTGCCTCAAGGATGTTCTTTATCCACATGTCTTAGCATGTGTGGACTTGCACTTCCTGCTGGGGAGAAGTCAGGGAGGAGAATCACATTTTATCCTGTTGCCATTTTCTTATTTCCCATGCTGATAGTAGGCCTCATTCCTCTAGAAATGGAAGACATTTCAGGGTAGAGATGGGAAAGGACCAGCTTACCTTTCTTGTTCCGTGTCTGGTGAATGAATGACTTTCCAGTACTCCGAGGCCTCTGGTACCTTTGGTTTAGCAAGGTGGATGGAACCTGGAGAGGCGTTAGCCATTCCTTTGGGCTTCATGTGTCTGTACCTGGAACTTTATTCTTGCAGTGTCTGTGATGATCTGCGTCAGGAACTCTTTGGTGTTGAATATGCAGTGCTCCCAGAGGGCTTTGCCTTGATTGATGTGGCTGGTTCTACAAGGGAATAGGACTGGATAAGTGTTCCTCAACAATGCATTTTTTAAAATAAGAATTTTTGACAAACATTTTTATTGTGAAAAAATTCAGATACATCACAGAGAAACAGTATAATGAACCCCCATTTGCCCAGTCCTATAATTCATCACATTTACTTTATGCCTTTTCTTCTTTGCTGAAGTATTTTATTTTATGTATTTATTTATTTATTTATTTTGAGATGGAGTCTCACTCTGTTGCCCAGGCTGGAGTGCAGAGGCATGATCTTGGCTCACTGCAACCTCTGCCTCCTGGGTTCAAGCGATTCTCCTGCCTCAGTCTCCTGAGTAGCTGGGATTACAGGTGCGCGCCACCATGCCCATCTAATTTTGTAGTTTTAGTAGAGATGGAGTTTAATCATGTTGGTCAGGCTGGTCTCAAACTCCTGACCTCAAGTGGTCTGCCTGCCTCAGTCTCCCAAAGTGCTGGGATTACAGGAGTGAGCCACTGCGCGTTGCCTGCTGAAGTATTTTAAAGCAAATTCCAGATATATCATTTCACTCTACATACGTCAGTATTTATTTCTAAAAAAAACAATGGACATAGCACAATGCATTGTCACATCCAACTAACAAGAATTCCCTGGTATTTTCTAACACCAGTCCATAATCAGATTCTCTGATTGTCTCAAAAATACCCTTTTATTGGTGGATTGTAGAGGAATGAATGGTTTAAGAAACTTCTTGTCTTTCTATTCTGTTGGTCTCTATAATTCAGTAGAATACTGTGCTTTTGTAAGCCAAAGTTTTCTCATTTACAAAATAAGGAGAATTAAATAAAACGATGCATGAATTTCTTTCTTCCTTTCCTTTCCTCTCCTCCCTTCCCGTCCCCTCCCCTCCCCTCCCCTCCCCTCCCCTCCCTTCCTTTCCTTTCCTTCCTTCTTTTCGAAGGAGTCTTGCTCTGTTGCCCAGGCTGGAGTGCAATGGCATGATCTTGGCTCACTGCAGCCTCTGCCTCCTGGGTTCGAGCTATTCTCCTGCCTCAGTCCCTCGAGTAGCTGGGACTACAGATGTGTGCCACCACACCCTACTAATCTTTGTGTTTTTAGTGGAGATGGGGTTTCACCATGTTGCCCAGGCTGGTCTCAAACTCCTGGCCTCAAGTGATCGGCCTGCCTTGGCCTCCCAAAGTGCTGGGATTACAGGCATGAGCCACTGTGCCCAGCCTGATGCATGAATATTTTTGAATCAGGATCCAGGTCAGGTGCCATGTTACATTTGCTGTCATGTCTTTTAAATCTCTTTTAATTATAGTGTATCTGCCCCCCTCCAACCCCACCGCCTATTGACTTGTTACAGAAACTGGATTAGTGCCTTGTAGAGTGTCCCACATTTTAGGTTTGTCTGTTTTCTTGTTTGACTGTTTGACTTCTTTTATCCTCTATTTTAACAAGTGGATGTTAGCTCTAGAGACCCCATCAGATTCAGTTCAGCTTGGTAAGAACATGCCAGAGGGGCTGCTGAATGCTTCCTGTTGCATTGAGGCAGGAGGCATACAGCGTCTGATCATCATCTGTTAGTGACACTAAGATTTGTGGGAAGAGCTGGTTCAAGTGGTGGTGGTGGTTGGATTCCTCCAAACAAAGCATTTTTAGACCCAGTGTACATGTTCTTTTGGTAAAATTAAATGACTAGAGGTTTTCATTATTTTTATTTTATTTTTTTGAGACAGAGTCTTGCCCTATCGCCCAGGCTGTAGTGCAGTGGTGCGATCTTGGCCCACTGCAACCTCTACCTCCTGGGTTCAAGCCATTCTTGTGCTTCTGCCTTCCAAATAGCTGGAATTACAGACACCTGCCACCATGCCCAGCTAGTTTTTCTATTTTTAGTAGAGACGGGGTTTCATCATGTTGGTCAGGCTGGTCTTGAACTCCTGACCTCAAGTGATCCTCCTGCCTCTGCCTCCCAAAGTGCTGGGATTACAGGTGTGAGCCACTGCATCCAGCGGACTAGAGGTTTTTAATTCCCCCATGATGATCTCGCCTTGAGATTCCTTCTGTGTCTGTGTCAGTGTCAGAAATCATACCGCAAGGGAACTGGAGTTCCCCCCACAAAGTCATTGCTCCAACTATAATAACCCATTGCTTTTTCTCTGTCTTCTTCTGTAAATGATTTTCCTTCTTCCTTTCCTTCTATTACATTCCTTTTTTCTTTTCCCATCTTTTTATCCTCCTGATTATTCATGCACCAGACATTTCCTGAGTACCTACTTTGTGGCAGGCACTGAAGACAAAGGGGTGAAGGCATGGTCCCTGCTGTTAGGGAGTGGTGGATGTGAATTGAAGATTAAATCTGCTCTCAGTCTTTTCCTCACTCCTTCCTTCTCTTCCATCAATGTTTTGTCCCCTGTGATGTTACTCAAAGCAAAAAAGGTTGTTGGGAACTGACTCAACAAATCCTAGACATATAAGATCTTTTTAATAGTTACAATTACAATATTGCATTATGAAATTTATTTGTTACAAAGAATGCTACTTCCAAGACCGGGGATTTTTTCTTCTATTTGTAGTTGTCCCTAGGAAAGAAAATCTTTGATTATGGCTTCTAGGTGAAGTCTCAGTTGGTTAATGGTGGGCTTCTATTAAATATTTGTTCAGAGGCAGTAAATGGGATTCTAAATCATATTTATCATTTTGTTTTGAAAAATTTATCAAAATGAGATTTAATGGATCTGTTTGAGTTACTATAGAATTGTATAATATTAATGATGAATGCCAAAATGAGAAAAATTGTTTTTATAATGTAAAGCATCTCATGAACAGAAAATAGACAAGGCAAGCATAGAGAAGGCACCACAGAAACTGAAATTTAGACTGTCCAGTCTCCGCCCTGTCCTCAGGTCGTGGTTTCTCTGGCTTAAGAAAGCTGAAGTGAAATTGGCATTGTTAAAAGCATTACCTTCAAGTTTCCCAAGCCTTTTTGCATTTTCCTTGATTGGTCTGCCGTTTTCCTGAAAGATACCTTTTCTCCACAGTAATATTGGCCTTGCTTTATCTTGTCTGTTCCTAGGTTCATTCACTTTCTCTAGTGCTGAATAAGACCACCAGTGAGCTTGCCAAAGCAAATGTGTCCAAATTAGTAGCACACCTGGAAATGATTGGTAAGTGGTGGGGGGTGGAGGGAAGCAAACTTGCAAAATCTGGTCAGCATTTGAACATTGTGATCACAAATTGATTGTCCTCACGTGCTGAGTAAGGTGTGGCAGTGGCTTGATTGTGGTTATTAGTCTGGCCAGGATTCATGGTGGTGGTTCCCAAATGCTGGCTTATGGATCAGAATCATCTGGATAGCTTGTTAAAAGTGCAGGTGTTGGCACAGCCTCTTCCCTCCTCCTGTCTCTCATCTCCTTCCCAAGAATCTGATTAAGTTGAGATGGAGCCCTGGTGTCTATCTGTGTTTTCAACAGACTCTATCTAGGGTGCCCATATAACTTTTTTTTTGTTCAAATTGGGATATTTTTGAGAGTTAAAGGGGACATCATTAATATAATTACCCCTAGAAAACGGGCATACAACAGGGCTGTCTCTGGGAAACCAGAGGATATGACTGCATCTAGAGTCATAAATTGGGGGAGCTACCAGTAGAGGCCATGGTGTTATGCAGGAGGACATTGTAGCAAAGCTGGCATTCTTTATTCTGTGTTTTTGAGACAGGGTCTCGCTTGGTTGCCCAGGCTGGAGTGCAGTGGTGCAGTCTTGGCTCACTGTAGCCTCTGCCTCCTGGATTCAAGCGATTCTTGTGCCTCAGCCTTCCAGATAGCTGGAATTACAGGTGCATGCCACCATGCCCAGCTAATTTTTGTATTTTTGGTAGAGATGGTGTTTCACCGTGTTGGCCAGGCTGGTCTCGAACTCCTGACCTCAAGTCATCCTCCTGCCTCTGCCTCCCAAAGTGCTGGGATTACAGGTGTGAGCCACAGCACCTGGCCAGCATTCTCTCTAATGGGACTTTGTAAGTTAAAATTCTTAGTTGAATACAAGTGATCAGCTACATCAGGTTCTAAATAGTAGGATTTTAAAAAAATAATATTTTAACTTATTTTTTTAAACTATAGAGACAGGGTTTCGCCATGTTGGCCAGACTGGTTTCAAACTCCTGGACTCAAACCATCCATCCACTTTGGCCTCCCAAAGTGCTGGGATTACAGGCGTGAGCCACCGTACCCAGCCTTTAGTAGAGATGTATGAAGTGTGAAGTAAAACATTTTTCCTTCCCTAATTATCGAAGATTACAAAGCTCATGTTGATGCTGTAGTAAAAACAAGAATATCTTTTGGGGAAGGAATGAACTGAGGCTGAGGTTTCATGCCTTGTGCAATTATTTTAGAAAAGCTTCTTAGAGGAGATTGGCTTTTTTTTTTTTTTTTCTTCTTACAGCGTATTCCTGTTAATGGCCTTTAAGATTGGTAAAAGCTTGGTTATTTTTGTTAGAAGACATTAGGTATCTAAAATAAGTATGTGGCTGGGCACGGTGGCTCACGCCTGTAATCCTAGCACTTTGGGAGGCTGAGGTCAGGAGTTTGAGACAAGCCTGGGCAACATAGTGAGACCTCATCTCTACAAAAATAGTAAAAATTAACCAGTTGTGATGGCCAGTGCCTGTAGTCCCAGCGACTCAGGAGGCTGAGGTGGTTGGATTGCTTGAGCCTGGAAGGTCAAGGCTGCAGTGAGCCATGATTGTGCCACTGCACTGTAGCCTGGGTGACAGAGTGAGACCCTGTCTCAAAAAATTAAAAAAAAAATTGTGTTTTCAATTCACTGGGAGCTGAACTAGCATGCCAAATATACCTTAGTAATTGTTTTATAACGATAATTATGGTAATAAATTTTGTTTTACAGAGGCAACAGTTCAGAATATTCCTTTTTAGTATCCATACAGTGTTAATAATGACTCATTATAGATTCACATTCTAGTCGTACATGTTTCAGTCACGTCTTCTTTCTTCTTTCCGCCTTCCAGAAACTTCACTCATATATCAGAGTAGTTTCAAATCTGTGTCTCCAGTGCCTATCTACCTCATTAATTTTGGTCTTTCATTAAATCATACTAAAACATGCTTAATGTTGCTTGAATACCTAACATGTTTCTGACACGTCCTCCTTTATTCTTTTATCCAGAGTATAATTAATAGACCTAATGATGTTTAATTCTAGTTAGTGGTCTCATCTCAGAAAGCATCAAGTTTCTGTCTGTATTTATAAAGGTTTTATCCTTTAAATGTGTAATGTTGCTGGGCGCAGTGGCTCACACCTGTAATCCTAGCATTTTGGGAGGCCAAGGTGGGCAGATCACGAGGTCAGGAGATCGAGACCATCCTGGCTAACACGGTGAAACCCCGTCTCTACTAAAAATACAGAAAATTAGTCAGGCATGGTGGTGGGCGCCTGTATTGCCAGCTACTCGGTGGGGCTGAGGCAGGAGAATGGCGTGAACCCGGGAGGCAGAACCTGCAGTGACCCCAGATCGCGCCACTGTACTCCAGCCTGGGCGACAGAGCTAGACTCTGTCTCAAAAAAAAATGTAATGTTGCTGTATTATTTCAGTCCCCTTTGGACTTCTGCATTGAGACTTTTTTTTCCCTTTTTTGCATTGAGACTTTGTTTTAAATATTGCATAAAATATTTTTTGGGGTATATTGGAATATGAAAATTTGATTTTGAGGTTTGATTACAAAGTGAAAAGTCTGAGGCATGTGTATACCAGCTTTTGTTCCAGACATATTTAAGTTGTGTGACAAAAAAGGATACATAGTAATGTGTTCTAACTTTATCATCCCTAGAGGGAGACCTGGCCTTACAGGGCAGCATTGGGAGTCTGTCTCTAAGTGACCTCACATCCCATGGAGAGTTCTACAGAGAACGGTTCACTACCAGTGGTGAAGAAGCACTCATCTTCCAGACTTTTAAGTAAAAATGTCAATCTTTTTCTGACTTGATATTTTATCATAATACTTGCTGTTTCAGATTCTTGTTGGCTAGACCATGAAGAAAACTTTAAAAAATTTTTACCTTCTTAGAGGTGAAATTGAGAAGTTATGGTTATGAGGAGTTCTTCCTGACTTTAAATTTCATTAAAATGGATCTGTGTTGAAGTGGGCTACTTAAAGCTTCATAAACAGATGGGGTATGAGTTAGGTGCGGTGGGTCATGCCTGTAATCTAAGCTCTTTGGGAGGCCAAGGCAGATGGATTGCTTAAAGCCAGGAGTTCGAGACCGCCCTTGGCAACATAGACACTGTCTCTATAGAAGAAAAAAGCCGTCTGTGTGTGGTGGTATGCAACTGTAGTTCTAGCTACTTGAGAGGCTGAGGTGGGAGGATCCCTTAATCCCAGGAGTTGGAGGCTGCAGTGAGCCATGACTGCTACTGCACTCTAGCCTGGGTGACGAAGGGGGGCCTTGTCTCAACACACACACGCACACACACACACCCACCCACCCACCCCAGATAGGGTATGATTGAATACTTCTGACTATTAAAAGCCCTGGGCTCTCTTGCTGGTTTTCCACGAACTTGGTGTATGTCCTGAGACAAGTCATGCAGTCTTTGTGCATCAGTTTTTCTATATATTAAGGGGACTGAATCATTAGAACATTTCTGAGCTTCCATGTAGCTCTAAAAGTTCTGGCATGATTTCAGCCTCAGAAGGTTGTTGAGGATATGAGTTTATTATGCATTTTTGTTTATAAACATGATCTATATTGAATTGTTTCTATGTTAGATTTTAGAAAGGGATCTTCAGGCATGGCTGGTTATTAAAGAATGATTTTCTCAGGGCTGGGCGTGGTGGCTCACGCCTGTCATCCCAGCACTCTGGGAGGCTGAGGGAGGCAGATCACCTGAGGTCAGGAGTTTGAGACCAGCCTGGCCAACATGATGAAACCCCATCTCTACCAAAAATATAAAAATTAGCGGGGTGTGGTGGCGGGTACCTGTAATCCCAGCTAGTCGGGAGGCTGAGGCAGGAGAATAGCTTGAACCTGGGGGACGGAGGTTGCAGTGAGCCGGGATTGCGCCACTGCACTCCAGCCTGGGTGACAAGAGCGAAACTCCATCTCAAAAAAAAAAAAAAAAAAAAAAAAGCTTTTCTCAGAAAATAGGGAGTGTAAAATGGTGGTTTTCAACCCATTTCTTTTTCTTTTTTTTAATCTAAGAGGTATTAGAAAATATAGATGTCCAGGTCTGCCTCTACATATTCTGATTTAATTGGTCTAGGGTCATGCTCAGTCTCTTTTTTTTTTTTTTTTTTTTTTGAGACGAGGTCTTGCTCTGTCACCCAGACTGGAGTGCAGTAGTGTGATCTCAGCTCATTGCAACCTCTACCTCCCAGGCTCAAGCGATTCTTCCACCTCAGCCTTCTGTGTAGCTGGGACCACAGGCATGCACCATCACACCTGGCTAATTTTTTGTATTTTTGGGAGATAGGGTTTCACCATGTCGCCCAGGCTGGTCTCAAACTCCTGAACTCAGGCAGTCTACCGGCCTCAGCCTCCCAAAGTGTTGGGATTACAGGCGTGAGCCACCGTGCCTGGCCAGTGTGTGTGTTTTTTTTTAAATGCTAATGTTCAACCAAGGTTGAGACAAACTGTTTCAAGAAGATATCTGAGGGCTTTGTCATTTTTAGGGGGTTATATTGTACCCTGCTGAGAATGGGTTTGTTTGTGTTCTATACCTTGGTGTCATGACTCTAAAATAAATCCGATAATTAATGTAAAATTCTCAATTTCCCGCCTAGCCCAAAATAAGTACTCAGCAATGTTGGCTGACTGTGTCCTATTTAATAATATTTTTATGGCACCATGCTCCATTAAATTCAGAATAATTTGTAGAAGTCATCTAATTTATCTTCGACTATAGATTCCAGAACTCTTTGACTTACATTTGACTGAAGTAAAAAGATGTCTTTCTGCCTCTAGAAGACAGTTTTTCCTAGAAACATTGATTCTGATGCCTAATTTTCTTTACCCATTAATTCATGGACTTATTTTTATTGTTTTTCACACATCCTCACAATCTTTGCCAGGAACATGGTGAGCAGGAATACTTACCTTTCAGGGCAGGGAGAAAGGTCAGAGCCTCAGGTGGCCTCTGAGTGACCTCAGTGCTAGAGCTGTCCACCTGTTTATACTCCTGGCTATCACACCTTTATCCCATCACAGAAGCTTACAAAAGGAGTAATTATTAGAGTTTGCTTTGTAAAGCCTAATTTTGGATTTCCATTTAATAATTAAAGCTGGTTTTAGGGAAGCCCCTAAACCAACCTGAGTTTTCTTGAAATACTAACTTGTGTCTTGCTGTTATCTGAGTCACACTTTTATCCTAATTTTTAGATATGGACGGCCTGACCCTCTGCTCCGGAGAGAACACGACATTCGCGTGAGCCTCTGGATGGCCTCTGTGCAGTATGTGCATACTCAGCGTTTCCAGGCAGAGGTGGTGGCCTTCATTCAGCATTTCACTCAGCTGCAGGATGTCTTAGGGCGCCAGCGAGCTGCTATTGAGGGGCAGACGGTAGGTAGCCTGGGCCCTCCAAGCTGCTTTTCCAGTTTGACTGACCAGTAGAACTTTTAGGCCTCTAGAGATGAATCTGGAAGAGTAAAGGTAATTTATCCTTGCTAATATGTTCTCCGTGTAGATTAGCTACAGACATCTTGTGTAATTGAAGAGCTTTATTCCTTATTTATTGTATCTCACTTAAATTACCTTCAAACTTTAGCTTTCACTTTCTGTAAAAAAAAAATAAGGGAGGTTTACAAAGAACACTTAAGACTGCTGGTCCCTTTTAGGACTTCAGTGGGGATGTTTCTCTTGGAAAGTGGTAGGTTTTTTCTAAATGCAGTAGATCAGAAGTTCTAAACTGAGTTCGTGGCCCCCGTGGGGTCCTGGTAGTTTATTCATGGCACATCCTAGGCCAAAGGAAACACCAAATGGTATTTCCGTTTACAAAGTAAGTCAGTCTAAACAACAAGTACATATGTCCTAACAACTTAGTAGGTGTTTGAAAAAATAATAACACATAAATGGAAAGAATAATATTTTATTTAATTCTTAAGTAACCACAATGACTGGTAGGAGGTATGTGCCTGTTAGGTATTGCATAACTTCTCAAACTTGGAATCAGGTTGGACATTACCACCCTCACTTCCTGTCCACATTTATCTTCTTATGGTACTTGCTTTTTCTCACAGCAACCGCTGAAGACCCAGCTTCGCAAAGATAAGACCTTACTGAAAGGAGTATAGAATGATCTATTATTGAATGCCAACTACCACAAGCTACTAGTTAGTGCAGTGTCTGGCAGATGTTGTTTTTCCTTCAAAAATTTAAAATGTCCTGGCAGCCGGGCGTGGTGGCTCACGCCTGTAAATCCTAGCACTTTGGGAGGCCGAGGCGGGCAGATCACGAGGTCCAGAGATCGAGACCATTCTGGCCAACATGACGAAACCCTGTCTTTACTAAAATACAAAAATTAGCCGGGCATGGTGGCACGTGCCTGTAGTCCCAGCTATTCGGGAGGCTGAGGCAGGAGAATCGCTTGAACCTGGGAGGCGGAGGTTGGAGTGAGCCGAGGTGGTGCCACTGCACTCCAGTCTGGCGACAGAGCAAGATTCCGTCTCAAAAAAAAAAAGTCCTGACAGCTGCAAGCCTTTGCCACCCTGTGGTGTCTCAGTGCAGTTTGGGAACCATAGAAAATAACAATGTACTTTTGTAACAACGTGTTATTTTTCCTTTTTTAAAAAAACTTTATGGCCAGGCGTGGTGGCTCACATCTGTAATCCCAGCACTTTGGGGGTCGAGGCGGGCAAATCACTTGAGCTCAGGAATTCGCGACCAGCCTGGGCAACATGGTGGAATTCCGTCTCTACAAGAAATACAGAAATTAGCTGGGTGTGGTGAGGCATGTGTCTGTAGTCCCAGGTACTTGGGAGGCTGAGGTGGGAGGATGGCTTGAGCCCAGGAGGTGGAGGTTACAGTGAGCTGAGATCATGCCACCTGCACTTCAGCCTTGGTGACAGAGCCAGACCATGACTCAAAAAAAAAAACAAAAAACAAAACTTTATTAGGTAAAAGATTATAATTTAATAAATAGATACTTTGTAGTGGCAGCATTTTTAAAAATTACATTTTAATTTAAATATAAAATGTTTGACTTGGTAGATATTGATTTGGTACAGTAGCAAAGTGAAAAAGGGCATTTGGAGAAAAGTCTCCTCAATTATTTTTCTCCAACTGTCTAGTTTCTCTCCCTGGAAGCAACGAGTGCTGTCGGTTTCCTGTGTATCTTCCAGAGAATGTATTTTTAAAAAATATACAGGTAGCATAATCAAATGATAGAAAATCTGGAAAAAAGAATCATACTAGTATCTCTGCACTATAGCATGTTTTAATTTGTTTCTGTTGTTTTCTATACATTTTTCTCTGAATTTACTCATGGAATATATAACCTTTTTTTCTTTCTTTAACAACTCAAAAAAAATTTAGCATTTTACACCTATAAAAGATTATCTGTAGCATGTATATATGTCACAGAGTATCATAATAAGATGAATATCTGTGAACCCACCTCTAACTGAAAATTAAAGCATCAGGAAGACAGCTGCCTGCATATGCTGTGTTCCTTCCCTATTCCGTTACCCTGTCAACTCCTCCTGTAACCACTCTGGTGATTTTTGGGTCTATAAGGTCCTTTAAAATTAAAAAGAAAAAATTCCTAAATGGTATCTTTTGCTTTGCTTGTGATCTTTATAAAAATGGTATTAAACCGTATTTAATGTTCCTTGACTTGCTTTTTCCCCCACTTAGTGTGTTGATAAGATTCATTCATATTGTTACATACGATAGCATTTATTTTCACCATTGCATTTCATTCTGTGTATAAATGATTTATCCATTTTCCTTTGGAACACTTGGGCTGTTTACAGTGTTTAGCTCTTGTGTACTGTGAGTCCTGATGCACATACTTGAGACTTTCTCTGATCTCTGAGATACCTGGCAGTGGAATTACTGAGCCATAGGGTGTGCGCACATTTCTCTTCACCAGGTAAAGCCAGATCGTTTTCCAAAACAGCTGTCTCAATGATAGTCTCCCATCAGCAGTGTATAATAATTTCTTTTAATTCATATCTTTGCCAACACTCTTATTGTCAGACTTTTTATTTGATATAAAATGATATTACATTTATGGTCTGCATATGCTTTTATAAAATAATTTAGATTGAGAAATAGCATACAGTGTATCAAGTATGTAAAACACAGTAATTTTATACATGCACTTTTAGAATCCAGCTATTTTTCCTAGCCTTTTTTAGAATCTTTTTCCATCTTGCTTTGCATTTTTCATAGATATCCTATGTAGCAACTATATAATCTATTAGTTTAACCATTTTCCTATTTTTAACATTTAAATTGCTTTCAGCTTTTCATTCTTATGACTAATGCTTCCATGAATATCTTTACAGAAGTGAAGTTTTTTTTTCACTTTTTGAATTATGTTTATAGTATTGATTCCTACAAATGGTACTGTTTTATCAAAGTTATGAACATTTTTGTGACTTTCAATACAACTCTGCTAAATGTTTTCTGTTAGAATCGTGTGCATTTAAAACAGTTATTTTTACCTGTGTGGTTGAAACAGTGGTAAGTCTTATGGTGGTGAATCATTTGGGTTAGGAAATGAGATACTTGTATATTACTGAGTAATTGGGTTTAACTTCCTGGGTTAAGCAGAGTTGAACAATAAGTCTCAAGTTTTGCTTTATCAAATTATATAAGACAAGTAGGAGGTTAAAGGAATGTCTTTCTATTTTGAACATTGTTCAATATGTAGGCTTTGAAGACAAGCTGATCTTCTCAAGAATCTTTAATTCTAGCTGTTTGAATTAGGTTTATATAGAGCTAAGATCTACTTTTATTTGTTGATAAGATTAAGAGGCTATTTTGTTTGAAATTTAAATTTCTTTCACCTTGTATTGGTGACACGTGTTTTTGACATGTAGCTGGGTTTTTATTCCTACATTTTCTGAGGTCTGTAAATAATGATTCAGTGGAACTTTGAATTTCTTTGTATTCTTAATGTTTGAAATTTTAAGAGTATCAGTTATACCAGATGTGTTTGGCCAAATATAAATTATTTCCCATATATTTTACCCCAGAAGTATGATGCAGTTTTCCTATGCCTTCCACTTTACATGTAACCTCTTATATTTGTTACACTTCTTCATTCACCTAGCAACTGGTATTGTAAAGTAATGCTGTGCGTTAGAAATCTTGGGACAAATATCTTGAGTGGGTTTTGCTTCCATTAGCTATGTGACCATCAGGGAGTTATTTTTCTTACTATTCTTCCCTTGACTCAGTTATAGTAGGAATATGGAGATAGCAGAATTAAGTAGCCTGTACTTTTGGCAATAATTATTTATATTAATGATGCTTTGGAGTTTTCAAAGTGCTTTCCTACACATTATCTCATTTGATCCTTATAACAACCCTGTTTGTTCATTTCTTCAGTAATTTAGGAATGAGTGTGTCATGCAGCTTGCCAGGTGCTAGTAACAGAGTGGAAAACAAGAAAGACAAGGTCATTGCCTTCATGGAGTTTATATTTCAGTGGGAGGATATAATCAAGGAAAAAAAGATAATTAGTTATGATAATACCTAATGAGGCGGTGGTCAGCAGATGTGTTACTTTCATTTTATAAGTGAGGAAACATTGTTAACTCTTAGCCCTGGTTGTCTGGCTCATGATTCAGTGTTTTTTCCATTAACATATAACTGAACGCGTGTTCAAGATGTAAGTGCTAGTCAGGATGCCTGTATATTTATAAATACATAGCTGTGTGTACAGGAAAAAAAGACTGAAAAGATATGGTGTTGATGTGGTAATAATAATAGCTGTTACATTTTCACCTCAGTTTTTGGGTGTATTGTCTCATTTAATCCCTACACCTCTTTGAGGTAGGGTTTATGGCTTATTATTATTCCCATTTTATAGATAAGGAAACGGAGGCACAGAGACTTTAACGACTTAACCAAGATAACCAAGCTACTAAGTGGCCAGGGGTTTATTAGTTTTATCTTTTAAAATAACCAACTTATTCAGGCCTGTATTATGGCCGAGGCATACTCTCAGCCAATAGACCACCTGTTCTTATAAAGAGGATATGTTCTGGGCTGGGCACGCTCACACCTGTAATCCCAGCACTTTGGGAGGCCAAGACGGGTGGATCACATGAGGCCGGGAGTTTGAGACCAGCCTGGGCAACATGGTGAAACCCCATCTCTCCTAAAAATACAAAAAATAGCTGGGCGTTGTGGCACGTGCCTGTAATCCCAGCTACTCGGGAGGCTGAGGCATGAGAATCTCACTTGAGCCCGGGAGGTGGAGTTTGTAGTGAGCTGAAATTGTGCCACTGTACTCCAGCCTGGGCAACACAGCAAGACTCTGTCTCAAAAAAAAAAAAAAAAAAGTATGTTCTGTGGTTTTTGGGTGCAGTCATATTCTATAAATGTTTAATTGATTTTTCTCTGATTGTCGGTTTCCTATATCATTGACTTACGCTTTTTATTTTCTTCCTTCTACTTCAGATTTAATTTACTTTTCTTTTTCCAGCTTCTTAAGGTGGAAGCTTTCAATTACTGATTTTTAAGTCTTTATTGCTTTCTAAAGTCATGGTGTAAATTTCTCTCTAAGCATAGTTTTAAGTGTATCCCACAAATTTTAATGTATTATGTCTTCCTTATCATTTTAGTGAAAACATTTTTCTGTTTCCCTTGTGATTTCTTCTGACCTAGGGGTTATTTAGAAGTGTGTAGTTTACTTTCCAAATATTTGGGGATTTTCCATTATCTTCTTGTTACTGACTTCCAGTTTAACTCCATGGTGGTCATAGAATATGCTCTGTATGATTTTAATTGTTTTATAAACTCACGAAACTTTTGGGAACCTGAGGTTATTTGGTGGTAAAATTAGGGAATTAATTATCCTCTGAGTCAGTTTTCCCTCCTCTTTCAGGTGAGAGATCAAGCCCAGCGCTGTTCACGGGTTCTCCTGGATATTGAGGCTGGTGCTCCCGTTCTCTTGATCCCAGAAAGTTCCAGATCAAATAATCTGATTGTAGCAAATTTGGGGAAGTTGAAAGTCAAAAATAAGTTTCTGTTTGCTGGTTTTCCTGGCACCTTTTCCCTACAAGATAAGGTGAGCAATCAGTATCCATTTCCTTTTCCGTTCAGCTAGTATTTGATCACTAATTGAAAAATTTGTATGCTGCTGTAAGATGATCCATAATTGCTATTACTTTTGTAGGGTATGTGGCTTGAAGAATTTTTTTTGACGTTTTATTGATATTTCAATTAACCTTATGAATTGAGGTAGTGTAAATTATAACTCTTAGGAAATGTAGGTAGTAGAATTTTTTTTGACATTTTATTGATATTTCAATTAACCTTATGAATTGAGGTAGTGTAAATTATAACTCTTAGGAAATGTAGGTAGTAACTTGTTTTAGCAAACAAACCAATGGAATCAACCTTCCATCTTTTTATAATGCTTTCTTTATATAAAAGCATTCCTTCTATAATATAAACGTTTTAGACTCTGTGGCTTTTTTTCAGAGGACGTGATTGGCCCATGGTTTACTTGAAGCCATTTAAAAATGTCTTAATAATAACATCTATACAGTATATTGCTTTACAGTTTTAAATTACTGTGGCACCTTTTTTTTTTTCAACTTTTGTTTTAGATACAGGGGGTACATGTGCAGGTTTCTTAGATGGGTATATTGCACCCAGATAGCATAGTACCCAATAGGTAGTTTCCGACCCATTCCCGCCAACCCCCTGACTCCGCTCTAGTAGTTGATGTTAAACAAGTAAACGTGTTTCCCTGAGTTTTGTGAGCTCTCTTAGCAAATTATAGAACCTTAGGAGGGTATCTGTTGTTCTCATATTTATGACCATCCATGAATACTCAATGTTTAGCTCCCACTTACAAGTGAGAATATGTGGCATTTGCTTTGCTTTTTTTTTTTTTTTGAAACAGAGTCTCACTCTGTTGCCAAGGCTGGAGTGCAGTGGCACTGTGTCGGCTCACTGTGACCTCCGTCTCCTGGGTTTAAGCAATTCTTCCGCCTCAGCCTCCCGATTAGCTGAGATTACAGGTACCAACCACCACACCCAGCGAGTTTTTATGTTTTTAGTAGAGACGAGGTTTCACCATGTTGGCCAGGTTGGTCTTGAACTCCTGACCTCAGGTTATCCACCCGCCTTGGCCTCCCAAAGTGCTGAGATTACAGGCATGAGCCACCATGCCCGGCCACATTTGCTTTTCTGTTCCTGCATTAATTCGCTTAGGATTATGGCTTCCAGCTCCATCCATGTTGCTGCAAAGGACATGATTTCATTCTTTTTTATGGCTGTGACTTATCCATTTCTCATAACAGTGTTTGGAGGTAATTAGGATGAGGACTGTTGTTATTCGTGTTTTACATTGGGGAAACTAGGATTCTTTGAGAATAAACAGTAAAAATGGAAACACCTAGTAATTCACAGACCCTTAAAGCTGAGAGGACCTTTTAGATGGTCCGATTAGTCCCCCTTCATCCATTTTTGCATTTGAGGAGACTGAGTGACATTTCTGGAACCAGAGATGAGGCCTTGTCATTCTTGGTGTGTGTTTTCATCATTCCTTGCTGGTTTCCACAGCAGCTCTTCAGTCTATTTGCTTATTCCTTGCAAACTCGTTTTAGTGTGTCAGAAAAGCACTTACTGAAATTCCCAGCTACTTATGCCTATTTTTAGTATAATAGCTAATAACGTAGGGAGAGAGATGGCCTTTGAGATGTATGTAAGATTTGATTGTAAGATTTAAAAACTGCCGAAAATAGCAATACATAGCTGCCATTTGCTGAATGCTTATTATACATCAGCCAGTGCTGTGCTCTTTACATATAAAAGGAAACAGCTCCCAATGCTTCTGACACCAGATGTGTTGGGTTTTCCCCCATACTAACCATTTTCCGACTGTGCAGATACCAACTTGGCTATAATTTAATTATGACATTAACCACTTGGAGTTAGCATGAGACCCCACAGGTCCCTAAAGACTGCTCCCCACTCAGACACCAGTCACAAGTCCAGGTCTCCTGTATGTCTGACAGACTAGCTATAAGCTTGGGGTTCCCACAATGCCTCCTGAGGTTCAGTAATTTGCTATAGTGGCTCATAGAACTCAGGGGAACACATTTACTGGTTTAGCATAAAGGCTGTAATAAAGGATACAGCCAGATGAAGAGGTGCATAGGGCAAGACCCCGCAGCGTCCCGAACACAGGAGCTTTTGTGCCATGGAATTGGGGTGCTCCATCTCCTGGACTGCGGATGTCTTCACCAACCTGAAATCTCTCTGGACCCCATTGTTTAGGCTTTTAATGGAGTCCCCATTACATGGGCGTAATTAATTAAATCATTGGCCATTTGTGATTAGACTCAATCTCTAGCCCCGCTGCTCTCCCTGGAGGCCTGGGCAGTGAAACTGAAAGTTCCAACCCTCTAATCACACGGTTGCCTGTACTTCCAGCAACCCCCATTCTAAAGCTATTTAAGGGTTTTTAGCCATCAGTTATCTCGTTAACATACACAAGGACATTTTATCACTCTGGAGATTCCAAGGGTCTTGGAAACTCTTGTGTCAGGGACTAAGACCAAATACAGTTATGGTCCCTTAGCTACAGGGAGATACTTGGAAGAATGATGCATCCTTAGGTGATTTCCTTGCTCTGTGATCATCATAGAGTGTCCTTACACAAACCGAAATGGCTTAGCCTACTGCACACCTAGGCTCTGTGCTACAGCCTGTTGCTCCTAGAATACAAGCCTGTATAGCACAGTACTGTGTTGAATACTGTAGGCAGTTGTAACACCATGGTTAAGTATTTGTGTATCTGAACATATCTAAATATAGAAAAGATACAATAAAAATACTGCATTATAATCTTACGGGACCATCATAGTATATGTGGTCTGTGGTTGACTGAAATGGCTTTATGCGGTGCATAACTGTATTTGTTTGTGGTAAATCTTTACTTTGAGGCCATACTAAAATTTTTAGGAGGAAATCAGTTCTAGCCAGATTGTGTGACCAAGTTCACCAGGACCATTTTTGTTTCTCTATCCTTCCTAAAAAGGTAATGGACAGAATTTCCTTATCAGATATATCTATATATGGATTTACCAGCAGACCCTGAAGTTAGCCTTGGCAGAAGAATTGCCAAAATACTTAAGAAATTTTTGCAAAAGTGTTCCTATTTTTTAAGCCAAATAATAGCACAGAGTTTGTGGCGTTTTAATGAAAAAAATTTCCCTGTATTTGTTTTTGAGGATTTGATTTTAAGTGGCAGTGCATACAAGGAGCGCTTTTTCTTCAAGGTATAATGTGCTTTTTTTGCAACCTGACTATTCTGAAAAACCTTATGGGATTCAGCAGTCAATCCACATTCGCATGCTTTAAAAAGAAAATTAAAACCAACCCTTTAAAATATCTCATTACTTGAGAAAGCCTGCTTATTAACTTTTTTTTTTAAGTGTTTGAATTACTTTCATACTATGTAAAGACGTTGTTTTTAAGGCCCATTGAAAAGAATTCCTTCTTTCTTTTTTTTTTAGCCCTCACTAGTACGTTCTTGGTGATCTTATTTTATATCCTTAAATCTTAGAAAAACTATCTTACTGGGTACCAGTGATTGTTCTGTAGAATTCCATAAGGGCTGTTTGGAGTGTGTCGCTTGTTCAAGTATTTGTAAGCAGATAAACACATCTGTGAAGTTCACCTCCCCATGCATACAGTTAAATATAATTGATTACAGTCTATATGAAATGAATAATTACCTTCTTCACCAGCCATCATTTTGTATTTGCATTTGCCTTTGAATACATTTGCATGTGTGAGGTTTGTCTAATATGCATTCCAGTGGTTAAAGAACAGGAAATAATCCTGAAATCAAAGCTTGGAGACGGGTTATTTGCCCTTGAGTTCCAGGACTCCTGTGTGTTTGGAATTGTTTTACATAAATCCATGTCTTAATGAGTACAAGATTGAGTTTTTTTGCATATGCTTTTATTTCACTTTTCTCAACCATAGCTTATGCTTAAGCCACAATTTCTAAGTCAAAGTCTTTGAAAAGCTTTGGGTTAATCTTCTCAAGCCACTGATTTATTTAAACCAACTACAGAGAGGATGTAGAGATGAATCAAATGAAAGGGCAACAAACACTTTACAGAGTTTAAATAAACTAAGTGAGAGGGAAAGGTTTTAATGTTGAAATACTTAAATAATGACATTTACCTAGTAATCTGCCTTGCAAAAAAAAAAAAAAAAATTGCAGAAAGCAAGAGCTAGTTTCTTTTACTTGTAATTACTACTTGAGAGAACTGTGAAAGGGAGCAGTGTTTTTGTATTCTTTTCCAAAGCTGAGAGGAGTCAACATAAAGGCAGCCCTAGGGGGAGAGACATCCTTCCTCTCCTCCCAGATGCGGTTGAGAATGGCAAGATGGGAACCATGATGCTACGGGAGCTGTGCAGACATGTAGCTCTGAGGCCTCCATGAAGAAGCCCTGGGAAGCTTAAAAGTCAATTATTGAATTATTCTGGTGAAATAGATTTTCCTCTGTTAGCAGTTAACCAAATGAAGGTACTAAGTGTGTAAGAAAAGAGTAGTATTTTCAATAGAACTACTGAATCATTTTATTCTCTGTTAGCCCTTCTTAATTTGTATGTCCTTGAGCAGAAACATCATAGGAATGGCTGGCCTCTTTTGTTTTCCATTTTGTTTTCATTTCTACAGTTACTTAGATGGGAAATGTAAACCCATGAGGGGAGACATCTAGAAAGTACAAACACATTGGAGCCATGTTGCCATTAGATGTCTTTTCTTAAAACAATATGCCCCTCCCCAAAAGCAAAGCAACAAACTGTCATATAGCTGAGAGACTTGCTTTTGCTGCATTTGACCTTGATTAAACCACTTGAAGCAATTGGCATCTTCACATTTGCTCTTGAGCCAAAAGATGGTATCTTCCTGCAGAAGTTTTCAGCAAGTATTGAACTATATGTAACATCTCTGCTGATAATTTTTTGTGGCAGTAAATGTCGTGATCCTGGTAGCCTCTTGTTTATGGGATCTGGGAGGCTGAGGGAAGTATAAGTATTATAGAGTCTTTGAAGACCCTAGGGACTGGGATAGGACTTTGGAGATATTAAAGATAGAGTTCCACCACCAGTGCTGCCCCCTTCCCATTTCCTGCATTCTAGTTTTATTTTGTTTCTTCCCAGGAATCTGTGCCTTCAGCTTCCCCAACGGGTATTCCTAAACACAGCCTGAGGAAAACGACAAGCACGGAGGAGCCCAGGGGAACCCATTCCCAGGGGCAGTTCACGATGCCTCTTGCTGGAATGAGCCTAGGAAGCCTGAAGAGTGAGTTTGTGCCCAGTACCTCCACCAAGCAGCAAGGGCCGCAACCCACACTGTCTGTTGGCCAAGAGTCCAGTAGTCCAGGTAAAAGAGGAGAAAAGCTACATAATACTGAAGGTGGGGAAATTCACAGGACTGTTGAGGAAACTGAGGGGGGCGGGCATTGTGTTCAAGCAAATGTTAACGAAGAGATAGCATTTCTTTAACGATGATGAGATTCTGATTTTGCTTTACAAGGTTTAAGAGTTTTGGGTGTAGATTTATCATTGGATGACTTCTAAAGTAGGGTTAAATTAGCACGATATAGTGTAATTAAAGAGATTTTTAGATAGCCTATTAGGACTTTTTTCTTATAGGTGAAAATAGTTGCCACCAGATAGTGATAGTATAAGTAGAAAGAGTCCTGCATTCTGCAAGCCACTACCCAGACACTGTCCTTGCAAACCACTAAGTCTAAAGAATATAAAAGAACACATTAAAAAATATTAGCGTAAATTAGGCAACAACAGAAATGCTGTAGCACAGAGTTTAAAAGACATGAACCATCTGGTTATTGGTGTTCTTCTCTCCAATATAAGAATTAGTCATTCCAAATGAGAACATTATTTTGGAGGCTTTTCTGGTTTTATGTATTTTTTTTCCCCTCGAGACAGGGTCTCTCACTGTCTCCCAGGCTAGAGTGCAGTGTTGTGATCATGGCTTACTGCAGCACTGACCTCCTGAGCTCACTCGATCCTCCCACCTCAGCCTCCTGAGTAGCTGGGACTACAGGCATGTGTCATCACACCCAGCTAATTTTTTTTGTGTGTGTGTGTGTTTTGTAGAGATGGGGTTTCACTATGTTGCTCAGGCTGGGTCTTAAACTCCCGAGCTCAAGTGATCCTCCTGCCTCGGCCTCCCGAAGTGCTGGGGTTACAGGCATGAGCCCCCGGGCCTGGCCTCTTTTCTGTTGTTAAATGTGTTCTGGATGAGTCATGTGCCCGATAAGTGGGAGCTGCTCTGAGCTGCTAGAGAGGGAGGCAGAATATGATGAGCTGCAAAGATCAGTCCAGTGTGATGAGACTTTGCAAGATGCAGGACACTAGCTGAGAGAGGCTGCTGAGTGTCTTGTTACATAGATCCGAGGAATTGTTAGCTCTCTCTGGTACCTTACAGTCCTAGAGGTGACAGGAAAGTGGTTTTATTATGTTGATCATTTAACAAGATAATTTTCATCACCATAGTAGTAGTTGTGAAACACTATGTGCCAAACATTGTGGTGCATTATTTACATTAATTATTTTGTTCACATTACACTCCTGCAGGGTTTTTATTTTTTTATTTTTATTTTTATTTTTATTTTTTTGAGATGGTGTCTCGCTCTGTCACCCAGGCTGGAGTGCAGTGATGCGATCTTGGCTCACTGCAAGCTCCACCTCCCGGGTTCACGTCATTCTCCTGCCTCAGCCTCCCGAGTAGCTGGGACTACAGGTGCCCGCCACCACACCCAGCTAATTTTTTGTATTTTTTAGTAGAGATGGGGTTTCACCGTGTTAGCCAGGATGGTCTTGATCTCCTGACCTCGTGATCCGCCCCGATTTCACAGATGAAGAGGCAAAGGCTTGCAGAGATTGGGTAACCTGACCTGCCCAAGGTTATGAGGTAGTAATGGAAGAGTTGGACTACGAATTTTGGCAGTCTGACTCCAGAACCGAATTGTAACTGAACATGATACTGCTTGCCAGTCTGTCTGCATGCACATATAGAACACAGAGGGGGCTGCACCTGAGGGCCACTCAGCATATGGTGCTTGCCGCCACTGATGTTATGACGTCTGTGATGATTAGGAACAAGGCCAGTCTTACATATGTATTGGTGGATGCCTTTAAGAAGTGATTTGGGATGTTTTATAGAAAGAATGTCTCTTTTTTAACAGTATATCTCCTACTGATTTGCTATATGTTTCTGAAATTTCACTATTAATGATACATTGTCTTGGATTAAGACAGTGGTTTTCACAGTTTCCATGTAATCCTAGGATTCCATAGCAGTACCCTAGAGCAGCAGTCCCCAACCTTTTTGGCATCAGGGACCAGTTTCATGGAAGACAATTTTTCCACAGACAGGGTTGGGGATGGTTTCAGGATGCAACTGTTCCACCGCAGATCGTCAGGCATTAGATTCTCATAAGGAGCACAAAATCTAGATCCTTCTCTTAGGCAATTCCCAATAGGGTTTGCACCCCTATGAAAATCTAATCCCACTGCTGATCTGACAGTAGGCAGAGCTCAGGTGGTAATGCTCGCTGACCTCCTACTGTGAGTACCCGTCTGTGGCCTGGGGGTTTGGGACCCCTGCCCTGGAGAATCTCGAAAGCCTGCTTCATTCACTTTCCTTACCCCCTTCTAGCAGATCAGCTCTACTTTTATCTATTCCATGTATTTATCAATGTAATTAACTAATAAAAAACTCATTTTTTCAGTGCCCACGTAATGCCAGGTGTTATGATATTTTATTCCCTAGTATATTAACATGCTGTTAGACATGGCTCCTCTTGCAGTGCTACTTATAGACTAATGAAAAAGACATTGAGCATTTAAATATTGATAGATTATAATAAATGTTATCATGGAAAAGACAGAAGAAGAGAGAAGACTGAATTTAGATGAGATGGGAGGGCCGTGCCACCTGTAAGGCTGTTGAGGTAGCAAAGAGCTTGGCATTTTGGGGGTAACAAAGGACAGTAAGCCTGAGGCCTAGTGAGCAGGAGAGAGAATGGCTTGAAATGAGCTTGGGAAAGAAGGCAGTGGGCTTGTGCAGGGCCTTGTAGGGATTTGGGGGAGTTTTACAGAAATAATTTTGTTTCTTTTTTGTTTTGAGATGGAGTCTTGTTCTACCCAGGCTGGAGTGCAGTGGCGTGATCTTGGCTCACTGCAACCTCTGCCTCCCGAGTTCAAGCCATTCTCCTGCCTCAGCCTCTTGAGTAGCTTGGATTTGGGTGCCCAACACCACCCCTGGCTAATTTTTATATTTTTAGTAGAGACTGGTTTCACCATGTTGGCCAGGCTGGTCTTGAACTCCTGACCTCAGGTGATCCACCTGCCTCAGCCTCCCAAAGTGCTGGGATTACAGGTGTGAGCCACCGCTCCCGGCTTACAGAAAGAATTTTGGATTAACCTTAGCCAGTAAGTGTATAAAATAAGTGAATGTTATGGACTGTTTAGTTTTTTAAGGATTACTCAGGTATTTGGTGGGGAGAGTGGTTTTGTCAGGGCTAGAATGGAATTATGTAGGTCTAATGGAGGAGAGTTCTTTTTGATCTAGGCAAGAATGAAGGTGGTTTGGATCTGGTCAGTGGAAATGGAAGTGGTTACATGTGGTAGTATTTGTTTGAAAAAAGAATTTTAGTGCTGGAAAAAGTTTGTAAACCTTTTGGTAGCATTGTGCGTGGGGAGGGATTGCCTATGGAGTCAGATTTAGTCATCAACCCCCCAGCCTCAGTTGTTGTCACAGCATGGGCATGAGACACTGTAGAACTGTGACGTGGTCTGTGCTTGGAGTGGAGGCGGGTGGGCAGGGTGTGTCGAGCACATGGAGCTTTGCATAAGGAGGTCTGGCTGCCATAGTGGAGACTCCTGGACAGCCAGTTTTCTGAGTAGTGGACAGTGTGGGGAAGCAGGCAGCTGTAAACATTTTCAAAGACAGAATGAGCTTTGCATTTTTTATTTGTTTAGTGCAACCCCTTTTTGGGTCCCCCTTTCTTCATTACCTCTCTTTCCTTGGGTCCTTGTAGAAGACCATGTCTGCCTGCTGGATTGCATTGTCGTGGATCTCCAGGACATGGACATCTTTGCTGCAGAGAGACATCCGAGAGAATACTCCAAGGCACCAGAGGACAGTAGTGGAGATCTGATCTTCCCTTCCTATTTTGTGCGACAGACAGGAGGAAGCCTCTTAACCGAGCCTTGTAGGCTGAAATTGCAGGTGGAAAGGAATTTGGACAAGTGAGTGTTTTTTGTTTTTTGTTTTTTTTGAGATGGAGTCTCGCTCTGTTCACCAGGCAGGGTGGAGTGCAGTGGCACAATCTTGGCTCACTGCAACCTCCACCTCTGAGGTTCAAGTGATTCACCTCAGCCTCAGCCTCCGAAGTAGCTGGGATTACAGGCACATGCCACCATGCCCGGCTAATTTTTGTATTTTTAGTAGAGATGGGGTTTTACCATGTTGTGGTCTTGAACTCCTGACCTCAGGTGTTCTGCCTGCCTCAGCCTCCCAAAGTGCTGGGATTACAGGCGTGAGCCACCATGCCCAGCCAATGTTTTATATCTGAATAACTATGATAAGTAGAATCTTAACGTGGAAATCAGTGCTATTAAGATAAGTTTGGAAGAACTAGTTATTCACTTATTTCTTGGTCTATTTAACAAATGTTTATTGAGTCCCTACTATGTGCTGAACATGAGGGCTACTGTGATGAAAGAGAAAACTAATTCCTTTGAAGGAACTTATGTTTTGTTGAGGGATACAGGTAGTTAAGCACATGATTCTCATTTAATGTTTGATTTGATCTTTTTTTTCTTTTTTTCTTTTTTTTTTGAGATGGATTCTCACTCTGTCACCAGGCTGGAGTATAGTGGCGAGATCTCAGCTCACTGAAACCTCCACCTCCCGGGTTCAAGCGATTCTCCTTCCTCAGCCTCCCAAGTAGCTGAGATTACAGGCGCATGCCACCACACCCAGCTAATTTTTGTGTTTTTAGTAGAGATGGGGTTTCACCATGTTGGCCAGGATGGTCTCGATCTCTTGACCTCGTGATCCACCTGCCTTGGCATGCCCGCCTTGGCATATGGACATGGTGGCTCATGCCTGTAATCCCAGCACTTTGGGAGGTCGAGGCGGCAGATCACAAGTTCAGGAGTTCAAGACCAGCCTGGCCAACATGGTGAAACCCCGTCTCTACTAAAAAAAAAAAATACAAAAATTAGCCAGGCGTGGTGGTGTGTGCCTGTAATCTCAGCTACTCGGGAGGCTGAGGCAGGAGAATTGCTTGAACCAGGGAGGTGGAGGTTGCAGTGAGCCTAGATTGAGCCGCTGCACTTCAGCCTGGGTGATAGAGCAAGACTCAGTCTCAAAAAAAAAAAAAAAAGAAAGAAAAACAGGTTTATTATTTGTATAGAGCATGATTTGAATCTCTTTTTGGCCACTCCCTTCACAGTTCTTGGTTTGGGCAAGTCATTTAATGTCACTTTTTTAGTTTCTTTCTGGATTAATGATACAACTTAGCTGTTCTCACTGGGATGTTTGTATTTTAGTCTTACGTGTTATTCAAGTGCTCCCTGGCTGGTGTTCAGTTATGGTTGGCATGGGCTATATTTGGTTTTACTGGCTAAGCAGTCTTAAGAGGAGCTTCGTTATTTAGAAATTGAACACTTTGTTTTCTTTTCAAGCAATGCTTTCCAAAAAAAAAAAAAAAAAAAAAAAAGCTTTTCCTATTCAGCTTATCTAAACTTTCCCCACTCCCATCAGTGTTTCTGTGCAGATAATTGTATTCTGTTAGGCCTGATAGAAGGTGATGCTGAATGCAAGGTGTCCTGTCAGTCTCACACTGCACACACAGCAACCCGAGATGGCACTTGGTCAGCCGTCTCTGTTTTTCTTTGTTATTGCATCGTTGTCTTTTAAAACTCTGTTGTATGTCGGCTTTTCTCTGCAGACAAAATAACTTTTTTTATATACCTCTGCCATTTCAAACACTAGCCCTCTCTATACTTAGAGCATAGTGTCTGTAGGATTCACAATGCCCAGTTCACCCATGGGAGGTTAGAGAAAGCTTTTTAGTATTGAGATGGGGTACAGATGTGTGCCCCTCCCCCTCTTCAACTTTACTTCTGTCCATCCCAGCTGAGATGACGAATCTGTTCAGAGTTTATCCTCATGTCCCATCTGGGCTCAGTATGAAACACTGGTGTTTGCCTTTAGTTACCACTAAATCCAAAGAGTTAAATAAAGATCTTGGCATCTTTTCTTTATTGCTTTCCCAACTGTAATATTTAAGCTCTTTGTGAGTCTCATGAGGTTTTCCTTATTAATAGATTAGTTACCTCATACTAGGTTTAAGGATTTCCCTCCCTCCATTTCTTGCTCCTTCCTTCCTTCCTTCCTTCCTTCCTTCCTTCCTTCCTTCCTTCCTTCCTTCCTTCCTTCCCTCCCTCCCTCCCTCCCTCCCTCCCTCCCTCCCTCCCTCCTTCCCTCCTTCCCTCCTTCCCTCCTTCCCTCCTTCCCTCCTTCCCTCCTTCCCTCCTTCCCTCCCTGTCTCCCTCTCTCCCTCTCTCCCTCCCTCAGGGTCTCACTCTGTCACACAGGCTGGAATACAGTGGCACGATCACAGCTTACTGCACCCTTGACTTCCTGGGCTCAAGTGAACTCCCACCTCAGCCTCCTGAGTAGCTGGGACCACAGGTGCACACCACCATGCCCAGTTAATTTTTGCATTTTTTGTAGAGATGGGGTTTCACTATGTTGTCCAGGCTGGCCTCGAACTCCTGGGCTCAAGTGATCCTCCCACCTCAGCCTCCCAAAGTGCTGGGATTATAGGTGTGAGCCACCACACCTGGCCTGGTTTGAGGATTTTCTAAATGTAAATTTTGGGAGAAAAGGGGCTTTTTATAGTTGAAGCATGACAGTCATATTAACTTGCTTCACTTGGAGCTACATGAAATTTTTGTCATTGGAAGTAGGAATTACCTACTTGATAATGTAGGTGAGTACATTTTAGCCCCGTTATTTGGGCGTGAGCTGTGTCAGTGTTAAGTTAGTGACTTGTTTGTGTAAGTGATCTTTTTTCTTTTTCATAGAGAAATAAGTCATACTGTGCCAGACATATCTATCCATGGCAATCTCTCCTCAGTCCACTGCTCTCTGGATCTGTATAAATACAAGCTGATCCGCGGCTTATTAGAGAACAACCTGGGAGAACCCATAGAGGAATTTATGCGGCCTTATGATTTACAAGATCCAAGAATTCATGTGAGTGAGACCTTATGTTCTTCTGTCACTCTCATAGTCTCAGCTGACGGTCACCCTGTGTATCTATTCCTCAAACTCACCTGGAGAAAGAAGGTGGAGCAACAAGCAAATTAGATTTCTTGGCGTATGAGCCTATTTTTAGGATGGCATCATCAGCTGTGGATTGACGAGCATTTTCCTTTTGTAGACTGTCCTGAGTGGAGAAGTGTACACCTGTATGTGCTTCCTCATTGATATGGTGAATGTAAGCCTGGAGCTTAAAGATCCAAAAAGAAAAGAAGGTGCTGGGTCCCTAGCCAGGTATGCCTTTGATTATATTATTATACTGTTAGTAACAGTATCCAAATAATACACATGTTTTGCATTGACACAGAGCAGAGGTTGCAGAGTGGTGGCCCACAGATGGAATGTTGTCTGCAGAGTGTCTTTTGGTTGATCTACACAGTGCTTTTGAAAAGTTGAGATTCATGCTCTATCAGTCAACATAGGTTAGGTTATGCTGTAGTAACAGACAACCCCAAAGTATCAGTGACTTAAAACAGTGAAGATCTTTTTCCCCTCATACTCTGTGACCGTTGTGGGTCTGGGCTGCTCTGCTCGTTGTAGTCGCTTAGGGTGACAGAGCAGCTAGTGTTTTGATGTGCCAGAGAGAAAAATGAGCTCTGAATGGTCTTGAATGGCAACTAAATGCTCTGGCAGACTTTGTGGAACTAAAATATGGTCCCACACAGGGTGATGGAGTCAGAAAGTCCTGTCTTGCTGTATGTCTGAGTAGTTACGGGGTGGGAGATGCAGAACCACTTGATGTACAGCATTGATGCCTTGCTGGCCAACATTTTCAAAGTTAGGGGCTAGGCGCAGTGGCTCAGGCCTGTAATCCCAGCACTTTAGGAAGCCAAGGCAGGAGGATTGCGTGAGGCCAGGAATTCCAGACTGGCCTGGGCAACATAGTGAGAGACCCTGTCTCTACAAAAAATTAAAAAACTAGCTGCGCATGGTGGTGCATGCCTGTAGTCCCAGCTACTCAAGGCGTTAAGGTGAGAGAATCACTTGAACCAGGAGATTGAGGCTGCAGTGAGCCATGATCACACCACTGCACTCCAGCCTAGGTGACAGCTGAAACCTGGTCCCTCCCGCCCCAAAAAGTTGCAGGATTTTATATAAAAGGTTTGTATTTAGCTTCTTTTGAAAAACTGGAAGCTTTGGCAATACTAGGTCCATGTTCTCACTTGGAAGCATCTGGAAGCGGAGTAGCAATTGCTCCCTTGAAATGGGGCATATACTTACCTAGTCCTTCGCTTATTTCTGTCACTTCCTTAGTCAGTGTAGATGTATGAATTCGTGATTACTGGTGTGGAACTTTAAAAAGTGCATTTCACACTTAATAACCTTTTCATGTTGATCTCTTATCAGTCCTGTAAGCTGGGCGTACATCACTCTTTTCCAGATAGAGTTTCTGACTAGCTTAAGGTCGTATGACTGGGAAAGTGGTTTGGCATTTGAAAACAGGACTTCAAGGCCAGTGATTCCCTGCTGAAGCACTCTGTCTTCTAGTTAGTCTTTCTGTTGAAAGTCCGCCACGGTCTGTACCTAACTCAGCTGGTGAGAGCGTTGCATACGGAAACTGTGGTCCCACGTTGGTGGTCTTGTGAGCTAGCAATTTTATTCTTCCCTTTTTTTTTTTTTTTTTTTTTTTTTAAAGACAGAATCTCTCTCTGTTGCCCAGGCGGGACTGCAGTGGTGCCATCTCGGCTCACTGCAACCTCCACATCCCTGGCTCAAGTGATCCTCCCACCTCAGCCCCACCGAGTAGCTGGGACTACAGTCATGAGCCACGTCACCCAGCGATTTTCTGTGATGATTGGCTGTGCCCTTAGTTTTTCTCAATATGGAATAATTCTGTATGTATTGTCATAATGGTACCGAGTAATTATGAATTCCTCATTGCAGCTTTCTCTGTTATGAAAAAACGATGGTTCCAAATGCATTTCCTGTTGGTAGATTAGTTGAATTATTCTCCATGTGAAGAGTATTGTTTGTTCCCAGTACACTACAGCAGTTTCACATAAACAGTTGGACAGACCCTGGAGAGTGAAACATCCAGGCAAGCTAGAAGCTGACAGATGAAGGCCCAGAGGGACCCTTGACATCCTTTGGGGATATACAGCCTTCTTAGACTTCTGATGGGTCATGGGAATGATAACGGATTCAGAATATGTTAAACATGTGGTATTGTTACTTCTCATGCCGTTCCTATGAACTAGATCATCTCTTTGGAACTGGAAAAGTAACATCCAAGGCACAGTGACACTAACTCCATTTTGAAGAGTCTATTAACAGAATCAACAAGAAAACTCAGAATGAAAGTTATTCTCCTTATGGGACTTAGATATATTTTTGATTTTGCTCGTTATCTCGAACTTATATACTTTTGTAAAATGGAAGAGTTGTGTTTCACATCTTGCTTGCTTTCTTTTCTCTCTTTTAGATTTGACTTCAAGAAATGCAAGCTGCTCTATGAAAGTTTTTCCAACCAAACCAAGTCCATTAACTTGGTTTCCCATTCCATGATGGCTTTTGACACCCGTTATGCTGGGCAGAAGACCAGCCCTGGCATGACGAATGTGTTCAGCTGTATCTTTCAGCCCGCTAAGAACAGCAGCACCACCCAAGGGTCCATTCAGATTGAACTACATTTCAGGTAGCAGGTCCAGACCCTTCTCTGCCTTTCTTTATGGAGACATTCCCTTTTGGGTCAAGTCTTTGTTGGCTTTAGAACATCAAAAAACCAAGGAATCACTAGACAGATAAATAGATAATGGCTTAATCAGTGCAGTGTACTGTGTATTAATGCATTATTCCTGTAATCTTGCAGTTTCATTTATTGGCCAAAAGATGTCTCTGTTGCCTTTAAAGATAAAGTAGTTAAGAATTGAGCCTCAAAATCAATCTCCTTGTAAGCTGTAGACTGTTTTAATTTGTAAAGCGGCTTGGAGAAGGAAGAAATTATGCTGGTTTAAGGAAAAAAGTAAAAAGACTTTTGGTCTTTACAAATAATGGAAGGGGAGGTGGGTTTGACTTGAATTACCCATTCAAGTCTTCCTGACTCATTATCCATGTATACATAGTTTTCACCTTTTTGAATTAGGTTATATTTTTCTTTCTGGTGTTATGGGAGGCAGTGTTCTATATAGAAAGAACATATATTTTGGAATCAGACAGATCTGGGCTGAAAACCTTGCTCTCCTATTATCTAGCTATGTGTCCTTAGACAAGTTGTTTAGCCCCTTGAGCCTCAACTTCCTCTTATATAAAGTAGAAAATTACCTATACCCACCTCATGGGGTAGAGGTAATAATTAAAGTAATTCTGGCATATTGCTTGGCACAGTTGGCAGCTGTCATTGTTATTGCTGATATAACATGTTGTTTTATGATATACCATTTGCTGATGTTATGGCTGAACATAGACCTTAAAACTGAAAAATTAGGCCTGGTCTAAAGAAGTCTTTCAGTGAAAACCCAAAAAGGAGACCCTCCCTTCTGTTAGTGCTTCATGTCATCAGACATGTTGTAAGTATAAACCACTAAGTAAAAAGATTGTGAAAAGCTTTGTGTTTAAGCAAAAAACAGAACAAAAAGTCATCAGGATTATTCTTACATGTTTCTGTATGCCTGACATTTCAGTGTGCTGTTCAGAATTCCCCAGGGTTTAGGTTTTGTTTTGTTTTTTGAGAGAGGTCATGATTTCTCCATATGCCTTTAGGAAATCTAGCAGAGTAGACATTTACATTTTTTTATGAACTTTAAAAGTTCAGGAGTAGGAATCCTAATTGCCTCTTACTGGGCCCTGCCATGAGCCAGGCACTTTAGCTACGCTCAGTATAATCCTGACAAGTCTGCAGAGGGGATGACTTCTTCCTCATTTTGCAGTTTCCAAGTTAGAAACTTGCATAAGGGTTAGTTCACTCTTCTAAGGTCACACAGCTCGTAGGTCAAGAAATCAGAGCTCAAACCTGGGTGTGTGATGTTAAAGCCCATGATGTTTCTAACAGTCTTTGGACCTATCAGGTGTCTTGTCATTGGGCTGATTGTAGTCATGTGATAAGATGGTCCCATTTTGCAGTTCATTTGGTTGAAGATGTTTCCTTTGAACAAGAGGCTGGCATCTGTTTGTTCCATCTGGAGAAACATTTCTTTTTTTTTTTTTGAGACATAGTCTCACTCTGTCGCCTAGGCTGGAGTGCAGTGGCACGATCTCAGCTCACTGCAACCTCCACCTCCCGGGTTCAAGTGATTCTCCTGTCTCAGCCTCCTGAGTAGCTGGGACTACAGGCTCCTGCCACCATGCCTGGCTAATTTTTGTATTTTTAGTAGAAACGGGGTTTCACCATATTGGCCAGGCTGGTCTCAAACTCCTGACCTTGTGATCTGCCCGCCTCAGCCTCCCAAAGTGCTGGGATTACAGGTGTGAGCCACCGTGCCCGGCCGAGAAACATTTCTTTTTGAGTTTACTGTATTATTATTGATCTGGCTTCCTAGACTGTCAGGTAGTTGTCTCCTTCTTATCATATTTTTAATATACAGGGAGCCTGGAAATATTTGTGTATTATAGGTGTATAATTGGAGTCAAATAATAAAGCCTTACCTTGGCTCTTGCTAACAGAAATACTATTGTTAGCAAGAGGAGTGAAATGTTCTTTAGATGGGAATTTTTGAACGCCTTTCGTGTCTGAAGAAGAATTACTCTTCTGTTGGGATCTTGTGTGTCAAATATAAATCACTTCACAGTGTTTAAAGGCTTGAAATATTTTCCAGAAAAGGGATCCAACACACTGTGACTTTCCAGTTAAATACAGAACTCTGACAATCTGTGTTCAAAATGGAGTGGAAAAATTTTACTGAGGGCAACATTTTTTCTCCATTACACAAGAGTAGAGTGTTTCTGTGAAAAATGCTGTGTCTGTAAGAAGGAGCCATGCATCATGCTGCCCTTTTACTAGAGGCAGTGAGCCAGGTTTAGGGGAAATGAGGAGCAGAGAAACCAGCCTCAGAAATATTTCTAAGTTAGCTTTTCCCACATAGGAATACCTTTTAGGTCAGGGAACCAGGTACATGTAGTAGCTACAACCCCAGAGTCGCTTTTGGGCTTAGGGAACCAAGTTCAACCCAGAAAACCCCATTCAAGTGCTCCAGCCCCTGTTTCTCTTGTCCTACTCATCTGAGGCCTATCCATTAGTAGGCCGGTCCTGCTGATGTACTAATAGGGCCTGGATGAAGCCCCTGACTGCATCATGGTTTAAAGTCAGGCCTGAGAGTCCTCGCTGGGTTTTCACGTCAAATGTAGACTTCAGAGTAATGGCAACTTGTCCCCCCACCCCCACCCCAACTCTACCTCTAGGTTACTTAGGGGACTTTTATCCCTGGTAAATGTCATCTTACTTGTTCTCCTCGGGCCAAAAGATCTGCGCTGTCAGGTCAATTTCAATTAGAGAAACAATCTAGTACTAGTGTGTGTAAACTTGGTATTATTTATAAAGAAGTGATCCTAGACGTCAAAGAAGGAGTGCCTCATTGATCTTCTTGAAATAGCCCATAGGGAAAGAAAGTGACATTTATCAAATGCCTGCTTTGTGCCTGGTGCTTTATTTCTTATCATATTAATATTCTTCATTTTATAAGTAGGGAAACAGGCTGAGAGAAGGTAGGTGGCTTTCGTAAGATAACACAGCTCGTAAATGGCAGTATTTAAGTCTGCGTCTCTGACTTCAAAGCCTGTGCTCTTTATCATACCAGAATTTCTTGACCTTAGCACTATCGATGTTTTGGGTCAGATAATTCCTTATTATGGGGCTGTCCTGTACATTGTGGGATAGTTAACAGCATCCCTGGCCTCTACCTATACTAGATAGCAATAGCAACCCCCTCTAGTTGCAATTGCAATTGAAATGTGAATAAAAATTGTCTCCAAGGGCCAGGTGCAGTGGCCCACATCTGTAATCCTAGCACTTTGGGAGGCTGAGGCGGGAGGATCACTTGATCCCAGGAGTTTGAAGTTACAGTGAGCTATGATCGTGCCACTGCATTCCAGTCTGGGCAACAGAGTGTGACCCTGTCTCTTAAAAAAAAAAAGAAAAGAAATAATGTCTTCAGGGGAGCAAAACCATCTGATTGAGAACCACTGAGCTATACTATCTATGCTGCTTTCTTATAAAATGTTCCTTTTTGTTTAAAAATATGATTAACTTATTATACTGAATGTGTTATTAAACCAGTAATACACTGAACGTGTTATTCAACCAGTGTTCAAAGTTTACTGATACTCAAAGCAGGCAGTTTGGAAAATACTGGAATACCACCCGCCAAAACTGAGCAGTACATTTGCAGGTTATTGAAATAACCATGTTTCTTTTTCCCTATTTATTTTCTCCTGTCTTCTTTTTATAGATCTACCAAGGATTCCTCCTGCTTTACAGTAGTTCTCAACAATCTCCGTGTGTTTCTCATATTTGACTGGCTACTGTTAGTCCATGATTTTCTCCACACTCCCAGTGATATTAAGAAACAAAATCATGTTACTCCTTCTCGCCACCGTAACTCTAGCAGCGAATCTGCTATAGTTCCCAAAACTGTGAAGAGTGGAGTAGTTACCAAGCGGTCTTCCCTTCCTGTGTCCAATGAAAGGCACCTGGAGGTCAAGGTCAATGTAACAGGTGATTATATGTTGGTGTGATTCATTGGTGCTTAGTTTGGATGTTAGGCTCAATATCTGCCTTACAGGATGATTGCTCTTTTGCCTCCCATTTTTCACATGAGCACTTACACATTTGCCTCTTTTACAGACCTGCAAGCATCAGAGGTCTTGGCCTCCATTTTCAGGTGGGAGCTGCCTGGCCCACTGAAGACTGCGGGGTCGCTTGTCCCTGTCCCCTGCCTGCCTAGTGCGTGTGCCTGGCCCGAGCACCCGCCTGGGCAGTGGTCTTTTTTTTCCAGTGTACAGTCTGTCTGCAATTTGCAGTTTGATCTTTAGGGCCCTAACAGATGTGCTTTATGGAGTTTAGGCAAGTTTCGTATGTGAAAACCTCAGTTTTGAAGATAAGTAAGTGAGGAGATTTTTATTTTCATTACAAAAAGAATATTTTTCTTTGTATAGATGAATTTACTATGGCATTTGTTGACTAGCGAACTCATCTAGTGCATCTGTATGTATTTGTGTATTTATTGTTATGTTTCTGATACCTGTACCTGCTTCTCAGTGATTTTGATGAAGCTGGCTAGCACAATGCGTTTTACATGAGTTCAGTTACAAGCTTGATCTATATATGGTTTTTGATAAAAACACAGTTTAAAGCAGAGTGAATTTACTACTAAATATATACACATAAGTTGAAAACGTACTGATTTCAAAAATCTCGATATTAAATTGGTCTGTTCTTTGTAAACAACCTTGTAAATAGCTACTTAGATGCATAGTGCCTGACCAGCATTAGTACCTGAGTCTTCTTCCTGGAATTTTCAGTCAGGTCATCACTTAGAGAAAGGATGATTTTGTGAACTTCTGAATATCTGCTAGCCCTCCCAGGAGAACTGGGGTGCAGTTTCTCTGTCTAGTTTAGAAATATTCTAAAGAGAGAATCACATCCCAGTCTTTCCTGCTGCTGCAGAGCTCTGTTGGTTCAGCTGCATGTGGCCAGATGCAGAGTATTGGTTCAGGATGACACTGTTAGTAAATGTCAGCAGACATTTTGGAGAAAAATCTTACTGGTTCGTGTTGTTGCCTGGTGGAAATGCGCTCGCTGCCTTGTTTGCAACAGCTTGGTGTTTTCCAGCTTCCCAGCTCTGGCTTGATTGACGACGTTGTCCTTTCCAGGTACGGAGTTTGTGGTCATTGAAGATGTGTCCTGCTTCGACACCAATGCCATTATTCTGAAAGGCACCACAGTGCTCACCTATAAGCCCCGGTTTGTTGATCGCCCCTTTTCAGGAAGTTTGTTTGGCATCGAGGTAAGAAGTCTATGTGTTGATCACGGCACTGCGTGTTGGCTCACGAGAAAAGCATCTGGAAGAGAATTTTACCTCTTAAACTTGCATTAGGGGAAGTAATTCATGAAATTGGAAGACCGTTGCCCTCTTCTCCTCTTTGTTTTCTCCCCAAATCTACCTGGCTATTCTAATGCATGAATTCAGTCTCCCAGTGTTAGGCTATAAATATGCAGAGGACATTTGCCTCTTTCTCTTACACCCTTTCTTCCTCAAGAAGTTCAAGGAGACTTTTCCAGTCCCCACTGCCCTGTCAGGCACCTTGTTGTGCCCTCTCGTTCTGCAGACCTCGTCCATGAAGGTGAGGCCGTGGGTCTCATTTCCCCTGCATCCCTCTCCTCACCTGGAGTGCAGCCCTGTGAAGAGCTAGGGCTTTGGGAAGGGAAACCTATTTATACAAAGTGCTAAGGATCTTATATGTTATCCTTTCAGGAATACCTGATCCATAAAAGGGCAGCTCTGCAGAGTCCTGCCTGGCTGAAAGGAGCGCATGGATAATAGTGGTGCTTTAGGCTCTCATGTCATCTCATGAAGAAGATAATTTGTGCTGGAGTGGCCTTTGTAGCTCAGAAATGTCATTATGCAATATTAGGCCAAAAGTGCTTTGTCTCTTGTTAAGCCATGGGGTGTGGGGACAGAAGGGGAACCGTGGCATGTTCTTGTTTCTATCAGATGTTTGTACTTGACTCATCTCAGCTCACATTCCCCATGCCGTACTGTTAGGATATTTGGTTGGGGTTCCTTTTGCTTTACGATCGGCCTTTTCATGCCCCTTTCTTTCCAGTGGTATTGCTCAAAGTTTGAAGGAATAAAACTTATTTTCACTGTTAGGAGTATATGGTTTATGGTTTTGAGACAAACATAGTGGAATAAAGCCTGTAGGGACTCTACTTCTTGACCACTTGTTTCTCTCTTGTAAAGAAACCTCCGTTTGAGAGGAAGGATTTGCATGCTGGTGTGATGTGAGTTGATCATGAAATTGCAATTCATCTGCCCTCCAAGCCACCACAATACTAGCTTTGAATGGAGAATCTTGCTGATTGATTAATGAACTGTCAGGTACAATTGGGTTTTGTGTAGCAGAAACCCCTGAAGGAAAAAGGAAAATGAAACTTTTCTGTTCTGAAGTCTTAGGACAACTACATGGCAAAATATTTGAGATTGCTGGAAACTCCTTTCAGTCCTGCCTTTGAGGCAGCACAGTTGGATCTGAATTTTAAGACCAGCTTGATAAATCATCGGGGGAGAATTTATAAAGTATGAATTTTGAATATGGCAAAGGACCTTGCTGTCACATGTTTTTCACAGCACTAGGATAGGTCCCAAAAAGGTGGTGGAGGGGGTGAAGAGGGTAAGAAGGACCCAAATGATTGCGCTTTTCTTTCCTCTGTGCTCTTCCTGAGCATGCAAAATAATTTGGTCCTAGAACTGGAGTCCTTTCTCGCTCTCTCCCTTCTTTCTCTCTCCCAATGAATGTATTTATTTTTTAACCTTTTATTATAGAACATTTCAAATGTATACAAAGTAAACAGAATAATATAATGAACTCCATATATACCTATCACCCAGCTTTAATAATATGTTTATTTTTAATTATGAAGATATTGTGAGGAGGGAAAATAATCATATATGATTTCTGATAGGTTATTTTGGTGTGTTTCTTTCCTTAAAGTTGGGGAGTAACATTATTTTGGGTTGTGTTTTCACTTTGTGTTGTAACTGTCTTCTTAAAATCCATATGGTCTTTTTTGTCATTTTTAAATGGCTGCAAATACTCCATTGAGTAGATGTGATATAACCTTGGCTGCTCTTAATTTTTTTTAACTATTAAATAATGGTTTAGTGATTTTTTTTTTTTTTTGCTAGTTCCTAGAGAGAAGTAGGATTACTGGATCAAAGGGTGTGAGATTTGTAAGGCTTTCGGGGTGTATTGCTAAACTGCCTTTTCCTCTGGGTGAACCACTGCGTGTGCTCTCGGCAGCGGTGGGGGGCTTCACTCTTCACAGTATTTATTTCAGCAGTTGTTATGGGTCTTGTGATAACACATGGCTGACTGCTTCTGAGATAGCCTCTTTGTGCTGGTAGTTGGACCCTTCCTAAATCAGACATTAATTCTCGCCATATTGCATTTCATTCTCTAGGTGTTTTCATGCCGACTAGGGAATGAGCATGATACAGCTCTTTCAATTGTGGATCCCGTACAAATTCAAATGGAGTTGGTGGGGAATTCTTCTTATCAAAATAGTTCAGGATTGATGGATGCATTCAATAGTGAAGATTTCCCACCTGTCCTGGAGGTAATGATGCAAAATCTGTGCAATACGTTGATATGCTCTCAAACACTGTCCTATGCAGGCACTCTTATTTGCTCTGAGCCCAACAACCTCTTTTTTTGTTTTGTTTTGTTTTGTTTTTTGAGATGGAGTCTTGCTCTGTCGCCCAGGCTGGAGTGCAGTGGTGCGATCTCGGCTCACTGCAAGCTCCACCTCCTGGGTTCACGTCATTCTCCTGCCTCAGCCTCCTGAGTAGCTGGGACTACAGGGGCCTGCCACCGTGCCCGGCTAATTTTTTGTATTTTTTAGTAGAGACAGGGTTTTACCGTGTTAGCCGGGATGGTCTCGATCTCCTGACCTCGTGATCGCCCACTACATGGTGCAGTTTTGTGACCATTTGACCTCATAGTTGAGACATCTTACCTTATGGTTATTAGTGCTTAATTTCAAGATCTTTGCAATCTTTTAAATGAGAAATTTGGTGCAGTATCTGTTGGACTTTTAGAAGTTGAAATAGGAATTACATCTGTAAGAGATATGGATGTAAAACCAATGCAGCTTTAAAAAATTGCTACCTTTTTTACATTTTGTTAGATTCAGTTACAAGCCCTGGATATCAGACTCTCCTATAATGATGTTCAGCTGTTTCTTGCCATTGCAAAATCCATCCCAGAGCAAGCTAATGCTGCAGTGCCAGACTCAGTGGCCCTGGAGTCAGACTCCGTTGGCACTTACCTTCCAGGTGCATCTCGCGTTGGAGAGGAAATCAGAGAAGGGACAAGACACACCTTAGATCCTGTCTTGGGTAGGTGTTTAACTATAAAACCCACTCAGTCTTGCTAATAACGCTTCTTCTTTTTGACTCTTAAAATTTTCTTTTGCACAACTAAATTGTACACAGTTTAATTGTATGTCATTAAGTATAACTGTAAATCCTAAGTATGACTCTCTCATTTTTTAAAATTTAAAAACAAACAAAACATCCCTAACCAACTACTCCACTATTTTTCCTCTTTCAGTTTTTTCCAGAGTTACCTGGATAATGCCAAAGTTGAGTTTTAAGCTTTGAGAGTTCTCCTCTGAAATTATATGAGTAACACTAAGTTTTATTTTTAAGCTTTTATTATTAATTTATTGGTTTATTTTGAGACAGGGTCTTGCTCTGTCACCCAGGTTGGAGAGCAGTGGTGTGATCATAGCTTATTGCAGCCTCAAACTCCTGGGCCCAAGCTATCTTCACTCCTCAGCCTCCTGAGTAGCTGGGAGGGACTATAGGTGTGTGCCATCATGCCTTACTAATTTTTACCTTTTCTTTTTAGAGATGGGGTCTTGCTATTTTGCCCAGGCTGGTCTTGAGTTCCTGGTCTCGAGTAGTCCCCCTGCCTTAGCCTCCCAAAGTATTGGGATTACTGGTGTGAGCCACTACTGTGCCCACCTCTAATTTTAAGCTGTTTAAAACACAGTCATGGGAAAATGTAGGGGCCAGATGGTGGAATGAAGGGGCCAGATGCGAAATAGACCTTCCCCCCAACCCCAATTCCTGGCCAGGACACCACTTTAAAAACACAGTCAATATGAGGAAAAGACTCAAAGATTTCAGGGTACACTTGATAGAATTCTCCAATTAGGAGTCCAGTTTTGCTTAGAGAAATGAAATGTTTTAGTCATGGGTTTTTTAATTTCTTTTCTTTTTTTCTAAAATTAGTTTGTAGATTAATTTACATAAAATTATTTATGAAAATTTTATGCTATTTGTTTCCTAGAGTTACAGCTGACTAGGCTGCAGGAGCTGGGATTCAGCATGGATGATTGTCGCAAAGCTCTTTTGGTGTGTCAAGGTAATTTGAACAGGGTTCTGTTACCCGTTGTTTATCTTGATGATATGCTTCCTTCCCATTTCCTCTCTTACTTCCACAAGGCGACTTAGAGAGCTGAGTGTGTTTGGAGGACGCTTTATGTGTCTTCTCTGGACTGCATATCATCTTAGGTCAGTAATAATAACGTCACCCAGGCTGGAGTGCAGTGGCGCCACCTCAGCTCACTGCAACCTCCACCTCCCCAGTTCAAGCCATTCTTCTGCCTCAGCCTCCTGAGTACCTGGGTTTATAGGCATGCGTCACCACACCTAGGTAATTTTTGTATTTTTAGTAGAGGTGGGGTTTCACCGTGTTGGCCAGACTGGTCTCGAACTCCTGACTTCAAGTGATCTGCCCTCTTTGGCCTCCCAAAATGCCGGGATGACAGGCAGCAGTCTTTAGTAGTGGATAAGAATTTGGGTTCTGAGGCCAGGTGCGGTGGCTCATGCCTATAATCCCAACACTCTGGGAGCAGAGGCAGATGGATCGCCTGAGGTCAGGAGTTCAAGACCAGCCTGACCAACATGGCGAAACCGCATCTCTACTAAAAATACAAAATTAGCTGGCGTGGTGGCTCATGCCTGTAATCCAGCTACTCAGGAGGCTGAGGCAGGAGAATCGATTGAACCTGGGAGGCGGAGGTTGCAGTGAGCTAAGATCATGCCCCTGCACTACAGCCTAGGCAACAGAGCGAGACTCTGTCTCAAAAAAAAAGGGGCTCTGGAGCTGGCTGACTGGGTTCAGATCCTTACTCTCTGCCACTACCTATTAATGACTTTGGGAAGTGGCTTTAACCTCTGTGAACCAGTGCTTCCTTATCTGTAGAAAGAAGATAAGAGGCTGCCTCCCTCAGAGATTTGATGTAAGTAAATGACTATATGCAAAGCACTAAGAAAGTGCTAGCACACAGCAAGTGCTCTATAAATGTTAACCACTGTTACTAGTGGTTGTGCTAATGGCGGTGATATTGATAATTATGACCATTTATTGAAGTCCTGTATGCCTATCTTTGTGTTTTCTTTTTGCATCCTCTTCACAGCCCTTGGAGGCAGACATTATTATTCCCACTTGAAATGAGGAAACCAGCTCAGATTGGTTAGGTAAAACTTCTTAAGTAAACTTGGTGGAGGTCACATCTTAGTCCCCTACGATGGACTTAAAGCCAGGTCTACCTGCCTCCTAAATCTGTGTTCTTTCTACTCCATCTCACTTCCTTTCCATCTCCATGTTTCCCTTTCTCTTCAAAAAGAGAAGTACAGCACAGGCTGCATTTCCTTCCATCTTTTTTTCCCCCTTTTTTTAAGAGACAGGGTGTCACTCTGTTGCCCAGGCTGGAATGCAATCATAGCTGTGGCGCAATCATAGCTCACTGCAGCCTCCAACTCCTGGGCTCAAGCAATCCTCCTGCCTCACCCTCCTTTCCAGTCTTTACACTTGTGTGCACTTTCTCTCTTTCTACTTCTCTTTTTTTTTTTCTTTGAGACAGAGTCTCGCTCTCTTGCCCAGGCTGGAGTGCAGTGGCGCGATCTTGGCCCACTGCAACCTCCGCCTCCCAGATTCAAGTGATACTCCTGCCTCAGCCTTCTGAGTAGCTGGGATTACAGGTGCCCGCCACCATGCCCAGCTAATTTTTGTATTTTTAGTAGAGACAGGGTTTCCCTTTTTTGTACAGGCTGGTATTGAACTCCTGACCTCGTGATACACCTGCCTCGGCCTCCCAAAGTGCTGAGATTACAGGCGTGAGCCACTGTACCCGGCCTCTTTCTACTTCTCTACCTACTGTGGACAGTATATCCAACACACACACATGCACACATTACATTTTTAATGTACTGGTAGATTCTGTTGCCAATACAATTTTATAGTCTTTTAAAAATATTTTATTGAATTATGATTGTAATTCTGTTATGATATACTTAATATATCAGCAGCATCTTCCCATGTCATTGAAATTATTTATCAATACTGATCTTTTTACATTGACTCTAAGGATATATTATAATTTACTTAATCATTCTTTACTTGTTATTCAATATTATACACACTTCTATGTAGTAAACATTTTTTGGTGTGAACTTTTGTCTATGTCTTTTAAGTATATCCTTGGTAGAGTGATCTATATTTTAAATACCAGACCAAAGGGTATAGATATATTTTTCAGGCTCTTTACTTGATTTCTTTTTTTTTTTTAATTTTTCTTTTTTAAAATTTTTTTTGGGGCTCTTGAATCGACAAATCTTTTTCTAAAAAAATTGCATCTGGGTTATTCCAGCCAATTTATGTGTGAAAAGGCTTGTTTCATGACATACTGGTTTACATTAACTTACCTTTTGGATTCTGAAAAAAATGAAGGTAGACCTAGTTCTCATGTGTTCTTGGTTTTGTTTTACCCAGTCATTAGTTTTTGGTTTAATTAATTTTATACCCCTTAATGTTTACTTTTCCTATGCTTTTTACTCTTTAACAATTCGAGCACCTTTTTTTTTTTTTAAATTAAAGTTCTGAGAACCTTTTGGATTTTTTTTTTTTTTTTTTAAATTTTAGATACTGGGTTTTGCTCTGTTGCCCAGGCTGGAGTGTAGTGGTGGCACAATGATCATGGCTCACTCTAGCCTCAAACTCCTAGGCTCAAATGATCCTCCCACCTAAGCCTCCTGAGTAGCTGGGACTACAGGATGCACCACCATACCTGGCTAATTTTTTAATTTTTTGTAGAGACAGGTCTTGCTATGTTGCCCAGGCTGGTCTCAAATTCCTGACCTAAAGTGATCCCTTGCCTAAACCTCCCAAAGCATTGGGCTTATAAGCATTAGCCACTGTGCTCGGCCTCTGTTTGGTAATTTTTTTTTTTTTGAGGCAGAGTTTTGCTCTTGTTGCCCAAGCTGGAGTGCAATGGTGCAATCTTGGCTCCCTGCAACCTCCACCTCCCGGGTGCAAGCGATTCTCCTGTCTCAGCCTCCCAAGTATCTGGGATTACAGGCACATGCCACCACGCCCAGCTAATTTTTGTTATTTTTAGTAGAGACGGGGTTTCACCATCGAGGTCAGGATGGTCTCGATCTCCTGACCTCATGATCTGTCCGCCTTGGCCTCCCAAAGTGCTGGGATTACAGGTGTGAGCCACTGCACCCGACCAGTAATTTTTATTTCTTTAGTAGATAAAACTTAATTCCATCAGTAATTAATATGATAATAGCAACTGATGTTTATCTGTAATGTAGATAATAGCAAATAATGTTTATTACACTCCAGGCTTCACTCTGAGAACTTTCCATGTACTCATTCTTCCCTCTTCCTGTCAGTCCTTTTAAGTGGGTGCTGTCGGGCACAAAGAGATCAAATAACTTGCCCAAGAGCCAGCAGCTGGTAAGGGCAGAACAGGACCTGAAGCCAGGCCATCTTGCTCTGGAGCCCATGCCCTCAATCATTTACACTGTCCCTGGTACTGGCCTCTGGTGACTTACAAGTATGGGGTGGCATTGCTTCTCTTTTCTTTTTTTGGGAGGAGGGGGACTTTAGCAACCGGGTTGTATTCAAGAGGCAATTAGTAATGGTTATATATTACACACATGCAGTTCTCGCATTGCTCTCTGTTCTCAAGGCATTTGCGATTGATTGAGAAGACACATTATACACAAAGTAAGATATTTGAGAACAATTACAAAGCAGCACATCAATATATTTGCAAAACTACATAGTGAAGATTAAGTGCTTAGGTACCAAGTGGCGCCGTGTCTGGATCCTCTCCTGTCCTCTTCTCTCCTCTCCTTCAACAGATGGCATGGTAGAGAGGGATGGCTTCCTGGAGGCATTTTGGGCCAGATCATGAAAGGTGTGGTAAATTTGAGTGGAAGGTGTGCAACAAAATGTTTGCTTAAAAGCAGGATTATTATTATGCTGGGATTCCCTCCCACCCCCCACCCCCACCACCCCCACCCTCCTTTTTTATTAAGTCCAAGAATACTTCTGGGATCAAGGCTCTCTTGGCTTCCCAGTAGGTCTCTAGAGAATTTTATTTTCTCTGTTTCCTCTGTGAGTGGCTAGGGTAGCTGTGGAAGCTGGTAGAACTGATCACTTCTTAATTTCTTTGAAGGCCAATTGAAAAAGGCAGCAAGTTGGTTGTTTAAGAATGCGGAACCTCTGAAGTCTCTTTCCTTGGCCTCCACCAGCCGAGATAGCCCAGGGGCTGTGGCAGCGCCATTGATCTCTGGCGTGGAGATCAAAGCTGAGAGTGTGTGCATCTGTTTCATCGATGACTGCATGGATTGTGATGTTCCTCTCGCTGAACTCACCTTTTCCCGTGAGTGTTGTCCTGGTTTTCAGATTCATCTTGAATATTTCCAGTCATTGCTGAATTATTTGGGGCCTTTTTTTTTTTTTTTTTTTTTTTGTCATTCATACTCTATTTAGTCATTTGGGTGAAATTTAGATAATAGTTTTACATATGTTTTTCATTATGTATGTTTTAAAGAAACTTTTATTTGCCATATGTGGCCTTCAGCCTATAGCTTGGGAATAGGAATGGTCTTTGATAAAATTTCCATTGTATTAACATCTCTAGCTAAATAATTCCTGATCTCTTCATTTTTCTTATCTTTTTATGTATCTAAAGATTGTAGTGAATACTGCTAGGCATTTAACAGATAAGCTCAGACAATAATGGTTCTGTTGTATTATCTCTTGAAAATCAAAAACAAGAATCTTACTAGAAAGTGCACTTCTGAGTCTCCACCACAGGGCCTTGTAAGGGGTAAAACACTGTTTATATGTGAGCTGTCCTTTGCTAGAGTGGGGACCAAAGTAGGAGTACTCTATCCTTTTTTTTTTTTTTTTTTTTTTTACCTCAAAGGTGAGGTCTTGTTTTGTTGCCCAAGGTTGGTCTCAAACGCATGGGCTCAAGCAGTTCTCCTGCTTCCCGAGTGGCTAGGATTAAAGTGGCCCACCATCACTTCTGGTGGGAGTACTTGATCCTTAAGTGCCTCACTGCAAGCAGTGTGAAGTTGAGGTCTTTTTTTTTTATGAGACAGAGTTTCGCTCTTGTTGCCCAGGCTGGATTGCAGTGATGCAATCTCGGCTCACCACAATCTCTGCCTCCTGGGTTCAAGCGATTCTTCTGCTTCAGTCCCCCGAGTAGCCGGGATTACAGGCATGTGCCACCATGCCCGGCTAATTTTGTATTTTTAGTAGAGAGAGGGTTTCTCCATGTTGGTCAGGCCTGTCTCGACCTCCTGACCTCAGGGATCTGCCCGCCTCAGCCTCCCAAAGTGCTGGGATTACAGGCATGAGCCACCGCGCCCGGCGAGGTTGAGGTTTTGAGGAGAGCACCTGAAAATCTCCCTACTCTGTTTAGTTTTAACTTTCCATTGTTTCGATCTTGCCAGCCTCTTCTTCCTTCAAGTAAAGTTTGCTTCTGGGGCTTGAATCTGGCCTCTTGCACATTACAGAGCTTGCCCTTTCCCTGAGCTTCTATCTAGGGCACCACCAGGGCTACTTGGTTAAAAGTGACAACTGGAATTTTGACTGTTTTGATGAATATCTTTTCTGCAGAGACTAATTAGTTGATTTCTTATTTTTCTATGTCAATCTTAACATTTTGAGCTAATATTTATCAGAACATGACTTCTCTAATCAGTCTGCCCTCTTATCATTATTCAGGTAGAAATATCTTTTTTTATTTTTTATTTTTATTTTTTGAGACAGAGTCTTGCTTTGTTGCCAGGCTGGAGTGCAGCGGCGCTATCTTGGCTCACTGCAACCTCCGCCTCCCGGGTTCAAGCAATTCTCCTGCCTCAGCCTCCCAAATAACTGGGATTACAGGCGCCCGCTACCACGCCCGGCCAGTTTTTGTATTTGTAGTAGAAATGGGGTTTCACCATGTTGGCCAGGATGGTCTCAATCTCCTGACCTTATGATCCGCCCACCTTGGCCTCTCAAAGTGCTAGGATTTACAGGCATGAGCCACCGTACCTGGCCAGAAATATCTTTTATGTTTCCACAGGCTTCAGGTACAGCTGGGTGCCAGGGCTGGCACTGTGGGAAGGCAAATGAGGTACTTGCCTCAGGCACAGAGTTTAAGAGGGTGCCAGAAAACTCAGTCATGGAGATAAATAATATCTCAGTGCCATATTTTTAAAAATTGATGCAAAAAATACATGATGAACAAAATATCAGAATGTTGTGTGCTCTCCTTTGCGAGTATTAGCTCTAATGTTTCTTTAATGTCATTTATCAGCAAAAGGCAGTTTTGGTTGCTCCTGCCCTGCCACTGCAGTAAGGTTTGCTTTCATTGCAGGTCTGAATTTCCTTCAGCGTGTAAGAACTAGCCCTGAAGGCTATGCCCACTTCACCCTTTCTGGAGATTATTATAACCGTGCTCTTTCAGGTCAGTATAAAGCATATGGTATCATGGGATTTAAAAAATAAATTTAAGCGTTTGCCTGGACCTATTGCTATGTAAATTTTACATGAAGGAAAGGGCAGGGGTGGGGTGGGACGGGGAAAGATGAAAAGCAAGTAGACTGCATAAACACAGAAAATAAGGATTTTCTGTTGTGCTAAAAACATATCTGATATGTTGCAACTAAAAAGATGTTTTCGGCTGGACGTGGTGGCTCATGCCTGTAATCCCAGCATTTTGGGAGGCTGAGGAGGGCGGATCACCCTGAGGTCAGGAGTTCAAGACCAGCCTGGCCAATATGGCGAAACCCTGTCTCTACTAAAAATACAAAACTAGCTGGGCATGGTGGTGGGCGCCTGTAGTCCCAGCTACTTGGGAGGCTGAGGCAGGAGAATCACTTGAACCCGGCAGGCGGAGGTTGCAGTGAGCTGAGATCACACCACTGCGCTCCAGCCTGCATGACAGAGCAAGGCTCTGTCTCAAAAAAAATTTAAAAAGTGATGTTTTTGTAGTTAATTTTTTTTTTGATCCTGCAGTTTGGCTCATTCTAGAATATGCCATTGCTTAATAGTGAAGGATCATTTATTTGGCCCTGAGAGTAGCTAAATTTCAAGGGAGATTTATGCCCACAAGCATTTTTTTTTTTTTTTTTTTGAGACCGAGTCTCACTGTGTCACCCAGGCTGGAGTGCAGTGGCACGATCTCGGCTCACTGCAACTTCTGCCTCCAAGTTCAAGTGATTCCCCTGCCTCAGCCTCCTGAGTAGCTGGGATTACAGGCGCTTGCCACCATGCCCAGCTAATTTTTTGTATTTTTAGTAGAGACGGGGTTTCACCAGGTTGGCCAGGCTGGTCTCGAACTCCTGACCTCAGGTGATCCACCTGCCTCAGCCTCCCAAAGTGGTGGGATTACAGGCGTGAGCCACTGCGCCCAGCCAAGCATTTTAAACCTCAAGTCCCTTCACTCCCCACTGGGTTCGTTTGTTTTATTAGAATCTACTGAGTCAGTGACACTATATATTCTGCCCTACCTACTCCCTAGAAAAAACAAAAACAAACAAATGAAAAACCACTGCTGATCAGAGCAGGCTATTTTTTGGGAGACGTAAACCTCAATAATAGCGCAAGCATTTTCAGGTTTCTTTCTTCCCATTTGAAAGACCAAGGTAAGAGCCTATACATACAGGTTGAAATTCAGAAGCCATAATATATTAGGGCCAAGTGGTTTGAGCAGTGAACTTTACCTTAAGAGAGCTGAAAGAAGGTCTCATCGGAATTGGTAGTAGGCATGGACAGAATAAGCAGAGTAGTGCTGGGCAGTCCAAGGTGTAAACCTCCGACGGCCTGCTCCCTTTAATTTCAGTAAGAAATTAAACCTCGATTTGTTGTGCTGCTGCTGAGTGTTCTAGAGTATTTATCACATTTAATTTTATGTTAGTTAACATATTCCCTCTGTACCAGACTCACTTAAAGCTAACACCCTTATTTCTTCATTGTTCAAAATGTTTCACTTTAGAATGTAATCCCAGCACTTTGGGAGGCCGAGGTGGGCGGATCATGAGGTCAGGAGATTGAGATCATGCTGGCTAACACGATGAAACCCCATCTCTACTAAAAAAAAAAATACGAAAAATTAGCCGGGTGTGGTGGTGGGCGCCTGTAGTCCCAGCTACTCGGGAGGCTGAGGCAGGAGAACGGTGTGAACCCAGGAGGTGGAGGTTGCAGTGAGCCAAGATCGTGCCACTGCACTCCAGCCTAGGCGACAGAGACTCTGTCTTAAAAAAAAAAAAAAAAAAAAAAAAAAGAATAATAGCCCAAGTCTTTCTAGCTGAGAGAAACTCTTGCATGTGGGAGCTATTTTTCTGAGAATCATTTGTTTTCTTAGGCCAAATATTGCTTACTTTTAAAGTTGTATGAACACATTCAGGTCACTAAATGTCAAATGGTGTAAGGAGACTAATGTACCTACTGTGTGTTACATACTGATTTGGATTTGTTCAGTGGCTGATTGTGTGAGTCTATTTAAAGATCTGTTAAAAATTAATTGGCTTTGAAAAGTTGAGTCTTTTAAGTCGCAGTGATGTACCATTTTTCACACCCAAGAGATTAGCAAAAATTAAGTGGGACACTACTAATTATTGGAAGATATAAGCCATAGTCCTTGCTATTAGAACTATACATTACTACCACTACTGTGTAAAACAATTTGGCATGACCTGGTAAATTTGAGTGTAAGCATACTCAACAACCCAGCAATGTGTTGCTTCTAGGTCTGTACCGTAGAGACTGTCTTGCCTGTGTGAACTACAGATGTATATAAGGCTGCTTATAGTAGTATTCCAATAGCAATAAAACTGGAATCAAGTGAATGTCCTTCAGAAGCAGAATGGATAAATAAATTGTATATTCATTATAATGCATGTTAATATTCAGTAGTGAAAACAATGTACCACGGTGACCTGCATCAATGTGACGTAGCAGTATGCTCAACAGTATGCTCAAAGACATATTGGTGAACAAGAATAGAAACTTGAAAAAGAATGCGCATGGGGATTCCATTTATGTAAAGATCACAAGCAGGACAGTCTAAAATGTTCTTAAGAAAGGTATATATGCTTGGTAAAATTATAAAGAAGAGCAAGGAAATGATTAACTAAAAATTCAAGTGAATGGTCACCTGGAGTTGGGTGGGAGAGGGTTGGTGGGAAGGAGGGGAATGAGATGGTAGGGAATGGCCCTTGGGGACTTCAAAGGAACTTGTAATTTTCTATTTCTTAAGTTGAATAGTGAGTACACGAGTGTTTGTGGTATTATTTTATATTGTTGTTTATATAGTCTTTGTGCATATTTTAAGAAAAAGAAAAAGTTAATGAGCCTTCATATGTACCTATTTATTCAACCAATGTATTGGTCCTGTAACCAGGAGAATCAAATTTAATAGCTATTTAAGACACTTTATTATTTTTCCAATCTTAGTCTGAGACTCCTTTTTCCATCTTGAGTGTCTCAACACATCCTGCCTGTTCTTTAGTGGAAGAGGGCACATACACTGCCTGCCCTCCTTCCTGCCACCTCTGGAAGACCATCGTGGGGGTACATATATGCCTTTCCACTTGTGTCTTCTGGACAACGCAGACATCTGTAGGGTGACCTGTAGCTAAAGGTGGTTGGTGCTTTTGTTGTGAAATTGAATTGGAAGGAGAAAGCTATTAAGCTCCAGTTTGTCCTTGCTGAACATTTGCGAGCAGTGTTCCCCTATAAACTCTTGATATCTGCTGAACAGATGTCTTATTTCCTGTGTTCTTTTAGGCTGGGAGCCATTTATTGAGCCTTGGCCATGCTCTGTATCCTGGCAACAGCAGGCAGCTAGTCGTCTCCATCCTCCTCGACTGAAGCTAGAAGCCAAGGCCAAACCTCGTTTGGATATCAATATCACTTCTGTGCTAATTGGTGAGTAGAAAGTTGTCTTTCATAGACTGATACCTTTCCGTACCTAAGTTCTGAGTCTGGAAGACTATTAATCCTAGTTTAGCAAATACCTGGGCCTGTACCAGGCATCACTTCTTCATCCTGACTGCTTTCCTGATCAACCCTAATAGCCTCTTGATTCTCAACCTGTTTCTCCAGCGTTGGCATCCCATAATGATGCTATCAGTGGTTAAGCAAGAACTTAGATTACTTAGGAAACGTAAATGGCCGTGATGGACTTTCTCCTCATAATGCTTGGCCACTAGAGTTTATTAAATGTCCTGGAAGTGAGTTTAGATTAACTTTGCTCAAGCTATTCACGGACTAATTCTTAAAAGGTGTGATTTTGACCATATCTTTATAGTAGAATAGGTTGCCTTTGTTGTTTCCCATTATCATTTTGACCTAACTCTGAAAATGACTTGCTTAAGGGTTGCCAGGTTAGTGGTGTGTTATCTAAAAGTATCTTTGGCAACACTGAAATGTACATCTCTGGATTCAATGTCATGAATAAAAACTGCTCTATTGTTATAGTTCTGCCATCTAAAAGGAAAGCAATATAATCATACAATCAAGTAGTGTGTACCTTCACTGTGAAAACTCACATTCATTGTTTGATTTATTGATCTACTTGATCTGATTTTGGAATTACTATACTTTATCTTTGAGCGATAACACATACTATTGCAAATTGTGAACTTTCTTTGGTGTGTATGTTGGATTGAGGCTGTTAGAATATCCACCTCCTTACGCATGTCAGAGTTGGATGGAAAGAATGTATTGTGAAATGAGACCATAAGTTTGTTGACCCCCCAAATTTAAAACCACTGTTTTGTATGATCAGATTTCATTCACTAATTTGCCTAGTTGTTAATATCACCTAGATAATAGTAAGTTGACCCTGTGATTTCTCTAAACTGTATTGTTTTGACTCCTACATTGTTTCTCACAACATCTCTTACTCACAACATCTCTTACTCTAGAAGGTTAGAGAAAGTTTGTGGTAGTCTTTTGAAAAGCTGCAGTAAACAAGAGCTTACCTAAAGGTTCTTATTGGTGTTTCTGATGAGCGCAGTATATGTCTCTTTAAGAATATCTTCTGGCCGTGCGCATTGGCTCATGCCTGTTATCCCAGTTCTTTGAGAAACCAAGATGGGAAGCTCATTTGAGGCCAGAAGTTCCAGACCAGCCTAGGCAAAATTGTGAGACCTTGTCTCTACAAAAATAAACAATTAGCTGGGCATAGTGGCGTGCGCCTGTAGTCCCAGCTACTCAAGAGGCTGAGGTGGAAGGATTACTTGAGTGCAGGAGTTCAAAGTTACAGTGAGCTATGATTGTGCCAGTGTACTCCAGCCTTGGAGACAGAGCAAGACCCTGTCTCTAAGAAACCAACCAAACAAAAAATCTTCCAAAAGGCATTCTTGTCAGTGGTAAAATTTGTTTTGTTTTTTCACCTTCAATTCCTTATTCCGAATACTATACTGAAACCCAGAAACGTAGCTGTGACCTCTTGTGTTTAAATAAATATTACTTCGGTAGCCAAGTGTTCTAATTGAAAACCAGAAACCAATAATTCTTCTTCCAAAAAGTATAACATCTTAATTAGTATAAAAGATCTTCATCTAGGTGTGGTGCACTGTAATTGTTTTTGTTAACCTGCTATCCCCATTGTAATTCTCTCACAGAAGTAAAACTACTTGTGGAGAATTGTCTGCTGAATTTCAGCCTCTGGAGTGCAGTGGCATGATCTCGGCTCACTGCAACCTCCACCTCCTAGGTCAAGCGATTGTCCCGCCTCAGCCTACTGAGTAGCTGGGACTACAGGTGCACGCCACCACGCCTACATAAGTTTTGTATTTTTAATAGAGATGGGGTTTTGCTATGTGGGCCAGGCTGGCCTCAAACTCCTGGACTCAAGTGATCCGCCTGCCTCAGCCTCCCAAAGTGCTGAGATTACAGGCGTGAGCTACCGCGTCCGGCCTCCATATAGATTTTAGATTCAGCTTTTAAAATTCCACAAAATGCCCTATGGGTATTTTGATGGGGATTTTATTGAATCTATAGATTGGTTTGAAGAGAATCCACATCTTTAATGTCTTTCACATTATGATAGAGTTTTGTGGCGATGGTTGTCTGTTCATGGTAATCTCTTTCAATGGAGCGTGAGGCTCTCCAGGGCACAGACTTTCTCGGAATCTAGCACAGGCCAGGCATGTAATGAGACACTCAATAAAAGCTTGTTTTGCTGAATTGAAATTATTTGACTCGAACCCTCCATCTTTTTTAGTTCTCTTAATATCTCCGGGGGATTCTTTCTAGACCAGTATGTAAGTACCAAGGAGTCGTGGATGGCAGATTACTGTAAAGATGACAAGGAAATAGAGTCAGCTAAATCAGAAGACTGGATGGGCTCTTCGGTGGATCCTCCATGTTTTGGACAGAGTAAGAGTTTTCACTACATGTGTTTAACTAAATCACTTTTGACCTACAAAGCAATGCTTCACTGAGAAATTCAAATGGAACCATCATTCTGCGTGGAAAAACCTACAGGAAATTCTGACTATCTTCTGTAGTTCTGTTTTAGTCTTTGCAGGAGACAGTTTTCTGGCATGAACTACTGAACTTATAAATGTGGGCTGTAATTCCACCTTTGCGGGGGAGAAAAGATCTGCAACACGTAATTCCTAAATCCTGGTAATAATGCATATGAGCTGGTGCACCTGAGAATGCATCAGGATCAGCTGTGGTTTGTGTTTTACTCTGCAAAACATTGGTTTTCTAATTGATCGGATTTTTTTTGACCAGATTTTTAAAAGCATCTGAAATGGTCTTCTAAATCTAGAGATAGAGGGTTTGGACATACTCTTGAAAAGAGGGCGAGCAGGAGCCCATGTGGAAAAAGTTGTTAAAAAGGGAGCCCTGTGCTGTTCATAGAGTATAAAAGAATTGAATGCCCTGCCTCTTGAAGAAAGAGGAGTCAGCTTGCTCTCTATTGATGATGCTTTCTTTCCTTATTTAATGCCTCGCCAGCTCTGTTTTCCTCAGAGCTGGGGAGATGGTGATGGACAACTGCATGGTCTTAGTTGTTCCACAAGCCATTGTCATCCAAATTCAACTCAGCTCCAACTCTTACAATGTGGTTTCTTTGGGGAGTCTTGGCTGGACTTCACATAGCTCATGAATACTTAAATATTCCATCTGGTCTGCAAACGTGTCATGGGAAGATGGGTGTTCTTAGTGTATGAAGTAATTGTACTGGTTCATCTCTCCTCAGGGTGTATAAGTGGACTTTCTGTCTGCCTTGTACTTCTAGAAAGAGACACAAAGAAATGTCAGCTGTGCTTGTTCTCTGTTTTCCCAGGCTGTTGCTTCTGAGTCTCAAGGTCATTACTTAGGAGCCAGGGCTTTTCAGATATTGTCAGCTTTGATTTTAGCTCCTCCTCCAACCTTCCCAATTTGTGTGTCAAGAAAATGTAACATAGTCTACCCAGAAGACTCTAAATAATCTTTGTAATATGTCCAAGAGAGTGTGTTTCTAAAACATTATTCATGCAGGGGCATCTTCAATTCAGAGTCAAACTCTAGCAAGGCCTGGTCTGCAAGATTCTGATGAAAGATTTTCTTGTCCCTCTCTTTCTTCTTTCCTTCTTCCCTCCCTGCCTGCCTTTCTTCCTTCCTTTTTAAAATTTTTGTCCCTCTCTCTTTCTCTATAGTTAAAAGGCTTCCTCATCTATATTAAATGCTGGTGCTGAGTTAAAGCTTGATTTTTATTTATTTAAAGATTTTTATGATTACTTAGGCTTATAAAAGTGTAATCTATCTTTTTAATAAGACATAACTTGAATATGCGTAAATTTCCAAACTTCTTTTCTTATTGGAAATTCCTGGATGGTAGTACAGTACATTCCAGGATTGTATTCTTTTAGCAGGCCTACTAAAATGATCATTGGGAATTTATTTTGAAAGTGAGTAGGGTTCAACCTTGTTGAACTAATCATAAACTTTCAGGTCTTATTCAAGAATAGTAAGTCATATTCCTACAAAAGTTATGCTTTTTATTCAGACTGGCCTTAAAACAAGCCCTTGGGAATAGCCCTTAACATGAAATTTAGCCTAAGGGACCTGCTGCTTTCTCACTGTTTCTTTATCAGCGGAAAGAAAATACCAGCCTCCTTTTGACAAAATTGTTGGCTTTGTTCAGTCAGGGCTGAGATTTTGCAGGTAAACCTGGGCGATGTGGCACTTCATTGAATTTATTAGTTTTGTATTCCAAGGACATTTTATGAAAATATCAAATATTCTGAAAACTTCCGTGCTTGATTTAGAATTTAAATAAACACTATGAGACAACTCCTCGGTAGAGATTGTTTAAATTTCGAACACATACTGACTCTTCCCCTGAATTTTTGAGATCCCCTGAGACTGGCATTTTACTTCTGTGTTTTACCAGTTGGAATGGAGCAACCTTCACTAAAATCTGTACTGATGGATTTTTGTAACTTTTTAATGCCATTTAAGAACATAACACCTTTAAATTAAAAATCTTCAAAAGGCTTGTCATTCTGTTCAAGAGAAGGTTCAATACATATTCTTCTAATTCAGGAAAAAAAAAAAAAGCATGTTACTTTGATCCAGCCTCCACAATAAAAACTAGCATAAAAATGTGTTCACTTTGTCAAGTACATTCGTAGCGCTTAGTAATCACTGATGGGAATGACTCTGTACTTGCATGATGCTTGCTATTTTTGTAATGTTCTCTATTTGTGCTTATCGTTTGGAAGCAAGTCTTCTTATTTCACTGTATTTATTCTTAGCCTCTAACTTTGTCTCTCCTGTCTACCAGGCCTCCCCCTTGTCTACCTTAGAACTAGGAGTACAGCCAGTCTGACTAACCTAGAGCACCAGATCTATGCTAGAGGTACAGTATAGCCAAGCGAGGGCTTGCTTTATTTTCCTGTTTTAAGAACTGCCTTGTACATCAATTTTTTTTTTTTAATGAGTGGGAGTTGAATTGGGGGTATTCCATGTCGTGAGTACTTTAGTAATAGGAAAGAACATTTCCAACTGATGAACAGAGTGGTGCATATTATCAGCTGATTCTTATATTGTTTCCCTTCCATCTCCCTTAACTTTGGTGGAAATGGAATAAACTCCACAGTGTATGATGCAGAAATATGTTAATATAATGTCAATTAGAGGTGATTTCTCATATTGAAGAGCAAGTGGATTGAGGAGCACCATGCGTCATCAAGCAGTGGTGCCACAAGTCTTAAGTTTATAAAATACCCACGAAAATTCTCATGGGAATGCATGGGGCTCTGGAACAGGCACTATAATAATAGGGATAGCGCAAAAAAAAATTCTCAGTAAATAATTGCTTAGACACAAACCTTAATTTCTTTGGATGTCAATTTTTGTGTTTAGGAGATAAAAAAGAAAATTTTCTTTATTTCTATCTCTGATCTTTGAAAGTTTCTTGAGAAATTCACTGGTAAGTGAATATGGTAGAAAACACCATAATCATTGAGGAATTGGAGTCCCAAGATGTTCAGTTTTTGTTTTAGGGAGTGCAGTTTAATCTGAATGATTTATGTGTGTACATGGCAAATTCCAGATTATTCGTCATGATTTTTTTAAATAGAAAGGAACTCCCTCTACCAGGAATATAGAACAGGGATGTTAATACTCAGGGTACATTGCCCTGGGTTTTTTTTTCTGGACAATTTTACCAGGGTGGATGTTTGAGGGAGGGCTCACAAAGAAAGCCCAGAGCTGAATCTTAATTTATTTGTGTATTCCTGCTTCTGAGCTTTCTATATGTTACTTAATCTTTCAGGCTTAGCCAAGCATTATTCCTATTTAGCTGATAAGGACAGTGAGGTTCAGAGACACTAGGTGATTTGCCTTTATTCACTTGACCTCCTAGTAGCAAACCTAGTATTTTAATCTGCTTCTTATGATTTACAAACCAGGTCCTTTCTGATGGACTGAGCTGCTTACATAGCATGACAACCTACACTGTTTATAATGGCAAAATTACTGTGTGAAACAAGTCCAAAGGGGTAGAAATTTCCTTAGCTGGAGCTGTTTGAAGCTGAACTTGGATACGGGTAGCTTTAGACTCTCTCTCAGCCCATGAAGAAATTGGGTTTGGTCACTAGGGGCAGATTTTCTGAGGCCATTAGGGAATAATGTTCTCTTTGATGGACTTGGGAACTTTTGTCGCTGGTGCTGTGCCAAAGGCAAGTACATAGTTTATTTGGACCCTGGTGCAGAAGATGTCAGATTTGTTGCCTGATGTTGGGCTTGGATTTGCGTGCATGCTGTGTATTTTTATCCTCAGAGAAATGGGTTACTGAAGCCTGTGCCGTTATGTCTAATCAATGCAAGAAGCTTGGAGACCTAAGCATTGTGCCTACCCATGCTATTTAACTCCAAAGCAGTATACTTGTGAATATATTTGTATGGATTCGCAGCACTTTATTCTGTATAACAAACTGATCAAAGCCATCTGCCACCTGTTCTTTTTAAATCTAATTTGCAAATGGAAACTTACAGTCTGGCTCACAGTGGGATATGAAAGCACATCTGGCTTCTTTTTCTCCTGGGCCCTTTATCTACTGTAATAAAAGCAGCTCTCTCATTGCACTCATAGAAGAGGGAGGTGCCTTTCAAAGTGCCACAATAAATACCGTTTACCCTGCAGACAGCTCTTAAATTTTTTACTCCCCCTCTGCTCTTGTCAGCAGCCTTACAGCTACTCCTTAATTTTCTACTTGATGAGCACTAATTTTTTTTTTTTTAAAGCAAACTTTGGGAGCTAAGTAAGGCCATTGGGGTGAGAAATGGGCATATTCCTAGTGGAGATTATCTTTAGATGTATTTGGGGTATCTCTAAATGACTGACCACAAAATTGTGGGAATACCCTGGAGACTGCTCATTTGTTTAGCAGATTACTATATCTTAGACTCCCCTGAACCATCGTCGTTATCAAAATAGAACTTGCCTTGACCCAAAATTGCTTGGTTTGCATTGTTTACAGTACTAACCTTTCAAAACTTTAAAAGAGGTAAGAGAAAAAAGGGAGTGATTGCTTTTTAAAAGGCGGTGACAATTACCGACTGTTATGATACAGTCCCAGCCTCAGTCTGGAGGTTGCAGAAGGCAGGACATGTTGCAGTTTGTCTTCTCGATTTTGTTGACAGAAGATGTCCTGTAGGGTGAATTCAGTTTTGCCTTAGTGTTCTCTGCAGCTAGCATTTGCAGCTTCCTGTAGATGTCATTTTCTCCCAGCTGCAGAGCATGTGGGTCATGGTCTTTCTCACGCTGTCTTCCTACTTTAATGCTAGACACATAAGAAGATTGAGCCACACCTCCCTTTTTTTTGTTGGCTGTGTACGTGTGTTGTGAACATGTCAGTCAGGAGGCTTTCTCACGCTGGTTTGCTGCTGCTGCCTCCCTATTTGTGTGGCCAGTGGAGGAGACAGGTCCTTGGTTAGAGGAGCTGCTGCCCTTCCTTTCAGTACTCTGCGTTCCATGTGGAACCACATAGCACGGGCAGTGGTACCTGCAGAGGGATCTGTCTGCCAAAGCAGCTGGGGCACCAGAAAGCCTGCTTTGGGTTTCTTACAACCTTTACAGTCAGGTCACCGCTCTTTAGAATTTGGTTACTTACAGTTTTGTGTTGATTGTTGTTTCTTTCCACATTCCCTGATTAGAAGCTTTTTGTGCAATGAAGCCATATTTTATGTTCCTTTTATGGCTTCCATGGTACCCACCTTATAATAGATGGTGGTGGTATCTATGTTTAAAAAATGGGCTAACAATTTTGTTTGAAAAGCTTTGAGATGGTCTACTTCTGCCTTTCCAGGGAGACAAAAACAACTATTAGTATAAAAGAATAGGAAAGAATGTTTTTATTTTATTTTGTTACAAAATGCATACAATGACTGTAGGGTAACTTATGTAAAGGCAGACTTCCTTAAGGTAAAGGCTTTTTGGACAAAGTTTAAATAAGTACATATGATATATCTTGCTACATTTTAGGTTACCCACTTAGAATATAGTTCTTGGGAGCACTGGGGAGGTCCATTTTTATTTCTTTCGTGATTCCCACCAAGTTGGGTCCTGATGCCTTCTTCTGAGAGATAAGGCCTGTAAGAGTTGTGGAAGAATTGGGGGCTGGGAATAGTCAGGCAGGGACCAAATTCTCCCATAGCAGCCAGCAAATACGTGGAGCTTCCATTTGTCCTGTTCCTTCTTTCTTGCTTCCACCTTCAGCCCCTTTGCACAAGAGACAAATTTGGGCACTGTCTCCAGGTTGGGGGAGGGTCTCTGCCATGCAGATAGGGGCGTCCGCTCATAGCCTTCTTCTGTTTGTCGTAGCAGAGGTGAAAACCCCCAAGCGCCGGCAGCCATTTGTCCCCTTTGCTCTGAGGAACCACACGGGGTGCACTTTGTGGTTTGCCACCCTGACCACCACACCCACCAGGTAAGCAGTCAGTTTATATTACCCCGAGTCATCTCTGCCACCAAAGCCTTCTTGTGCCAGCCCAGTAGAGCAAGGTGGGCCCCCTCTTGAGGCTCTTGGGATGATATTTGAATGAATAACTTGCTGTCTTGCTGAGATTTATGATGGAGGTTCTGGTTTTGTAGAGAATCTATAGTCAGAGAAGCAGGTCCTGAATCTAATTATGATCTTGTTTTTGGTATACCTTATGTTTAAAAGCCAAGCAAATTAAGGATGTGAGCAGGAAGTATGAAAAAGCCATTCCATCTTTTCTCCTCGATCTCTACCTTCTTTCCCATTTTAAAGAGCTATGTGTGGTTATCACACCAAATGTTTTGCCATTTTATTCCAAGATTGCTTTGAAAACATCCCCATTCTCCCTCTATCCCTAAAGAATTCTTTCATACCTAAAACGCACTTCAACCCAGATGGAATTGGGTGGAGTTTGGAGAACAAAGGAGACTTTACCTAAGCCAGGCGAGAACCTTTTCTAACAACTTTCTGCCTGTTTAGATCTTGGCTCAGCCTTCCAAGTACATGGTGGTCGTTCCAGGAGGTCATGAAGTGCATGGCATGAGTAACAGAATCCATTGATTCGAAATCACATTTCTCCGACCTCCCCCAAGTATGAGACTGCTCTAGAAGAGAAGCTTTTTTGTTTTAACAGTGTAGGTCTGTTAAATTCCAACTAATCACTTAAATGCCACTTGAAAAAGTCATGCCTTAATTCACATGTACCAGATTCTACTGCCTGAGGTAAGTGGCTACAGAGTGACAGCTTTCAGCTGTTTCTAAAATTTCAAATAAGTTGTGATTCAGCACGAAGATAGCTATAGTTAGCGACCCTCAAGGTCATTCTTTGTAGCTAGGTCATGCAGCCTTTTATTGCTGGGAATTGAGTTGTGAGAAGGTTCTGCTCTTCTGCACGGGGCTCCTGTGAGAGGGAGCTGGGAAGAAACAGGGACAGGCTGATGTCATCTGATTTGGTTCCAGAGCTGCACTGTCTCACAGTGGGAGTCCAGGGGTAGTTCCAGAAGGGAACGGAACATTTCTCGATGATACTCACAATGTTAGTGAATGGCGAGAAGTCCTTACAGGTGAAGAGATTCCCTTTGAATTTGAAGCAAGAGGAAAGTTAAGACACAGGTAAAGTATGGTTTATTCTTTTCTTTAAAAAAAAAAAAAAGTGGATGTAAGTGAGGGTCCCTAGTGTTTTGTCTTTTTACTTTCCTTTTAAATGATTTTATTTTATTTTATTTTATCTTATCTTATTTTATCTTATCTTATCTTATTTTATTTTATTTTTGAGACAGGGTCTTCTTGCTCTGTTGCCCAGGCTGGAGTGCAGTGGCACGATCTCAGCTCACTGCAGCCTCTGCCTCCTGGGTTCAAGCAACTCTCCTGCTTCAGCCTCCTGAGTAGCTGGGATTACAGGGATGCTCCACCACACCTGGCTAATTTTTTATTTTTAGTAGAGATGGGGTTTCATCATGTTGGCCAGGCTGGTCTCAAAATCCTGACCTCAAGTGATCCGCTTCGGCTTCCCAAAGTGCTGGGATTACAGGTGTGAGCCACCACACCTGGCCCCTTGTTAATGATTTTAATGTCTTCTTTTTAAAAGATATTTCGTAAATCAGTGTTTCCTTTTATTATTTTATTTTATTTTATTTTTGTAGAGATGAGGTCTCACTGTGTTGCCCAGGCTGGTCTCAAACTCCTGGGCTCAAGCAGTTCTCTCACCTCGGCCTCCCAAAGTGCCGGGATTACAGGCGTGAGCCACTGCACCCAGCCTCCTTTTAAAAAATAAAGACTTTGCTGCCATCTTGGAAATACATGTCTTTTCATTAACTATCCATTTATTTGACATATGAGGTGATAACCTGTGTGTTTCACAGAATTTGGTGGAAACATAGACATATCATAACCCTCAAGTTTATTGCATCTTGGCCTGATTTTCATGATGGATTGGTGATATGGTATTCTTAAAAGATTCTCAAAGCATGTTGATTTCAATTTTAATTTACATATATGCCACGTAGTACTTTTAACAAGCAGATAGTTTCAGGACTCAAAGCTAATAAGAAGACAAATTCTGATTCTAAAAAGAACTCATCTGGGGAGACTGCTAGCTGATGCATTCCTGAAGTACCCATACTCAAAACTGGAATGAATGTGAGAAAATGTTCTATCTGATTACTGAGAGATCATAAAATATCCAATAAAGTGTTGTATTATTTACAAGTATTTTTCTATGCACAGGCTATCCAGTGGATATGAATAGGTTAAGACAGCATTTGAATAGGTTAAGATTTAGTATTTGAGCCTCATATTTGTTTTCAAGCTGAGCTGAAATTGAAGAGATTGGCTTTAGCTTTCTGTAATCATGTGCTTTTTGTGGTGCTTTCAGTTCCTGAGTGTAAACTTGCTCCCAAGTCAAGCAGGTTTCCTTTTGCATAGCTTTGGTACCCGCACACATTATTCCCAAGAAGCAAGAGTTCTGAAAGTGTGGGTCTCCAGGGATTTTATAGGGAAAAAAAAAATCACTATGCTGGGCACACATGTGCTTGGAAGCCACTTTAGCTTCCAGGTATGAGCAGTGAGCATTTTCCTGTTGGTCCCCACAGTTCTTGGAGAAGCTAACTACAGAACTATTGGGAACATTTCTGGATAAGCCCATCCTCTGTCATATCAGAAAGGGTTTGACCTCTTTGTCATTTCTGTTTTTGTTTCCGTATTTCATAATCCATTTCAAGTCCCACTATTCTGCTTGAATTCTTCAAAATAAATGCCTTTTCTGGCTTTTTCCCCTTTTGGCACACTGCACCCCACTCCATGCCTCCCTCCCCGCTTCCTGTCAGCCTCAAATCCAGTTCCCCATTTCACTTCTGGCTTGAATTAGGCAAAATCTAAAATAGAATTAAATGTGCAGTTTCCTCGTGTTCCTCCTGTTCTGCCCACTGCCTTCTGCTCCAGTTTCAGTCGAGCACAGGAGCCCTGAAATGAGCGCTGTGCCTCTCCTGCCCTGTCTGTAGTCACATAGGGCTGGAGCCAAACAACCGCATGTGGTTCTGAGCGAATTAGGATTTCAACAAAGGAACCAAGAATAATTTTTTATGCATTTCCAAGAGTATGGTTATATGACTAAATCGCTCCTGCATTTTTACCACCCCAGTGACATCATTATATAGGTTGGGGTGAGGGTTGGTGGGGGAAAGACCTTGGCGCGTGTTCAGGTTTTGGGTGGTTTGTACAATGGAGGATAAATGCCACTCTTACTCAGTCAAGCTTTACAGATCTTGCAGTTTGTGTTGTAAGTGTAAAACCCAGTTAAACTGTGCTCCTGATTTCCCTTGCATTAGGTAATCTCCAAAAGGTTTAGCCAACTGGGTTTTTACATCATATATACTAAATCAGATTTGTGTCTTTGCTTCTGCTTTTCATCCCTTCTGGAGATTGTGCTTAATATCTTTTTCTTTGTTCTGCCTGACAGACACACCCATGACCTCCGGATTCATCAACTGCAAGTGAGAGTAAATGGCTGGGAGCAAGTGAGCCCAGTGTCTGTGGACAAAGTCGGGACCTTTTTTCGATATGCAGCACCAGATAAAAATTCATCTTCCTCTACGGTGTGTGACTGTCAGGAAGTCAGATGGTTAAGCGACTGTCAGGAAGTCAGATGGTTAAGCCTGTAATAAGCTTACTCTAATGAAACTTTCTCGTTCTTTCTTTCCCCTAATTCTAGGACTGACTGGGTCAGTCATAGGCATTGGTAATCAATATGTAGATAAGCCAGCCAATGGTTAGTTTCAGTAGAAAAACAAGATTTAAAATCAGCAGTAACACATTTCCTCACCTCTGTAGATCCATTTCATGCTAGCTGGCCTGACTGGCAGTTTACTAGTCTGCTGAACCTGAGTCTTGTCTTTATTTCACATATTGTTATGCTGTCCATATACACTGTCTTTTTAATATTTCTTATAATGCAGCACCTTGATCCTTTTACTCTGTGTCTCCAAATCTTTCCACTGTCGTTTATTTTCTGATCACACATGCTCTCACATACCCTTCCTGACTGTAGTCCTAGTGGTTGGAGGGACAGCCCAGGAAATGATGCAGGTAGCATCCCTGACTTGTACATGCAGGTGGAGGCTGACATCCTGGCTGACAGAGCTGCCATGGGTGCTCTTGCCCCATCCTCCTTCATACTTCATGGGACACTTGCACTTATTTTTGGGTAGCCAGTAGTGAGGTGGAAATGGAGACTTGCAGAGATATTGCAGCTTTCTTCATGAAAAGTGTTCTTAGAGAACACTGTTGCACAAGTGTCCATTTTTACTGTTGCTCTTGTGCCCCAAGTTTCTTAGAAAAAAACAAAAACAAAAAAACAAAACCTTCTCAGGATTACTTTTCAGCCTAAGTTTATGTCTGGTAATGAAAGGACCAGTTCCCTCATAGGTACCTTTCTTACTGCATTGATGTGTTGGGGAGAAATTTGGCATACATTGAATGGTTATAAAATGAATATTGTTTTTTCCATATCTTTAAGAGGAGATGTTTTATATTCATAGTAGACTATACTTTACTTGAAAGTATTTACAAACACCACCCTTTGAAGAAAATTATGTTGTCATTGAATTTAATGTTGCTAATTATCTTAAGTCTGTGCTGACTCTAACTTTTGAAATCTTTTTCAGATTGGCAGCCCAAGCAGCAGAACAAATATTATACATCCCCAGGTTTATGTAAGTATGATTTTCCTGTTGTCATTGTGTTTATTGTGTATATACACTGCACCTGAATCATGTGGATATACATTTCTTAATGATCAGAGAAACTTTATGACATATATGCAATTGGAATTTATCTCTGCCCTTTTCTATTAATGATTACCTTCCTTTTCCAAAAACTTGCAAGAAAATGTTTTCACCTAGCTTGGTGTGTGAGACTAAGTATTACAGGGAAGGAGAAGAAAAGGCAAATGTTTGGTCCAAGGTCTCCTTTTCATTCTAAGTTAAAATAGAAATGAACCCTGGTATGACCATATGTGTTTCATAGTTTTGGGTCCAAAGGTCATGAAAGTAAATAAGAAGGAAAAAGTAGCAGTTTATTTCCTCTTTGGCTTTTGAAACATCATCACGAAATGACATTAACAAACTTATTCCAGGCTTTTATTTATAATTTCTTCTCCCTGATGATTGTAGGTTTTGAAACAAAATTTCAGGTAGGCCTGAACAATATCAAGGTTTGAAACAACATCAGGATTTCTTTTTTTTTTTTTTTTTTTTGAGATGGAGTCTCACTCTGTTGCCCAGGCTGGAATGCAGTGGTGCCGTCTCAGCTCACTGCAACTTCCGCCTCCCGGGTTCAAGCAATTCTCTTGCCTCAGCCTCCCAAGTAGCTGGGACTGCAGGCGCCTGCCACCACCCCCAGCTAATTTGTTGTATTTTTAGTAGAGATGGGGTTTCACCGTGTTAGCCAGGATGGTCTCGATCTCCTGACCTCGTGATCTGCCTGCCTCGGCCTCCCAGAGTGCTGGGATTACAGGTGTGAGCCAACGCGCCCAGCCTAGGATTTTAAGTAATTGTTACTGGCTTTGACTATTGGGGCCTTTTTTGGGTTGGGTCACTGGAAGCTGGAGCTTCGATGATGATTTATGCCTAGGATTGTGTCCTTCTAAAAACACTCTAGAAAATTGTAGTTTGCCTTTTTGTTTGGACTTCCTAGAAGTCTTGGTTCAAAACATGGAGCTCTTCATTTTATTGTTTATTGGATTGACTTTCACTTGCTGTTTGTCTTAATGAGAAAGTTGGCAGAATGAAAAGCTTGAATGTCATGCCATTTGTTTCTCCAGTAAAAAGCATTGTTAATATGTTCTGGACACTCATTCTAAGAGTAGTACTTTCAGACTTTTTCTTTGGTGTACCTAACATGGGATTTTTCTACTTTTAAGAAAATTTCCTGTCACATGGTATTAGCACAAAATGTGTGTTGAATGTGTGAATGAACATATGGGAAAATAACGTAATGGCTGTAACCCAAGACCAAAATAAATAATTGCCCTTCATTATGTTGAGTTTTTGAACCTTGGTGTCCTTTTTATGAACAAGTGATTATTTTTAAAGTTCTTTAAAATACAGACATTGGTTTTTGTGTAGGCATGTCAACAAATAATATATGGACCTAAATAATATATTTTATGACATTTAGAAAAAAGAAGTTATTATTTGTTCCTATGAAAGGCACACCAATGCAGACAATTCTTTCTTTTACACTTTCTGGATTTTACAAAGACAAATGTTAATCTCAGAAGACTTCCTTCTGTTTTTCTGTATTTGGGCAGTACCCAAGCCATTGTTTGGATATTAATCTAGGAGGAAAATAACACAGAAGGTAAATCATTTAATGTTTTGCAAAGTCCTACCTCATTATTTCTAACTTTAATTGTGTTGGATGCTCTTTATTTAATTCCCTGCCAGTAGAGTAGAAAACAAGCCTTTTTCAGTTTCGTTGTAAGGAACTCAGGGGCTTTATGAATCAAGGATAATTTCCAGCAGATACTTTCTTACCAAATTACAGGAAGTTTGGAAAATTGGATAGGTTATTATCACAGTCTCAGGTGAATGTTTTTAATAATGTTTCTAGAGGCTTAGGACTGATTTTTCTTAGTGACACACTGTGATATCACATCTGAGTGGATTATCTGTTTTTGTAGAACTTTTTAGAATTTATTTTTTAAATAGTATATATTTATAGGATGTTTACTCCCTTTAAAGCTGAATGGCTTTAGGGTTTTATGACTGATTTCACTGAAGAACTATAGTAGTAATAAGATGCTTTTAAGGTAGACATTCTGATCGATATTATTGTATTTTATATGTTTTTTCAGAAACATAACTATTTTGTCTTTATCTCTCTTTCACAGTTCTCTTCACTCCCACCAGTGCGGGTGGTCTTTGCAGTGACTATGGAAGGCAGTGCACGGAAAGTCATCACTGTCCGGTCAGCCCTCATTGTGAGGAACAGACTTGAGACACCAATGGAACTAAGACTGGATAGCCCATCAGCTCCAGACAGTATGTTTTGATTGTCTAGCATATAGTAAATGCTGATAAATATTTCTTGACTGTTGTCAAGTCTCTTTTTCCCCAGTGGTGTCTTCCCCAGCAGTCAGTATATATGGTCTGTCTTCTTTTGTCCTGAGATGGTCAATCTTTGGGGTGGAGGACCATTGCCTGAAAGTGTTAACCCTTATTTCTGTGGCAGAGCCAGTGGTGCTTCCTGCTATCATGCCAGGGGATTCGTTTGCTGTGCCTTTACACCTCACTTCTTGGCGGCTACAGGCCCGGCCCAAAGGATTGGGTGTATTTTTCTGTAAGGCTCCCATTCATTGGACCAATGTAGTGAAGACTGCAGAAATTAGTAGCAGTAAACGAGAGTGCCACTCTATGGACACAGAAAAAAGCCGATTTTTCAGGTATGTAGCACCACTGCAGTGACATGTCACTTTTGCCTTTTTTTTTCTTTTGCGATGACTATTACCATTCTTTCTCTAAAGACCCTTAGAGATTCAGTTATCTTTATTTAAACTCTAAAGTTCTTATTCCTTGAGTTTTAGTTAGAGTTCATGAGAACTCAAGTGCTAACTGTTGGTGGGGTCTGGGGAGGCTTTATTACATGGGAGAGACAGCCAACACACACGCTATTTACACATACAAGATTAGAAGTTTGTGTTGTACAACAGCATAAAGAGAGGACATATAGAGACGGGAAGGAAAACAAACAGAAAATAACGAGTTCTCATTCCAAAATTGGAAAGCAAAATCCTGGGGTTTGGAGTTTTTCGAATGAGAGATTTCAAAATAATTTGAAGGTTTATGTACCTAATACTGACTTTCTTGAGAACTTTGACAAAATTGCCTAACCATTTAAACTCCTGTTTTCCCATGATACAGGAGTATGTTACTAGATTCAATGTTGGAAAAAATACTGGATTGCTATGTTACACCCTAACAAATTTAGGCTTTCAACTTATTTAATGAGGATTAGCTTTAGTTTCTTTTATAGTGAAGACAGGCATTCATTTAGTCTAAACTTAGAGAAAAGATACAAGAATAGTGTAAAGAATTTCAGTATACTCTTTACCCAGATCTGCAAATTGTTAACAGACTAAAGGAAGAAATACATCAAATACATAGCTGGAGTTGGTGATTTTAACACTTCTATTTCAGTAATTTATAGAACAAAGAAATCAATAAATATGTAAAAGATTTGAACAATGTTATCAATGAGCTTGTTCTGATAGACATTTATATACAGATTATACATTCTTTTCAAGTATATGTGGAACACTTATCAAGAGAGATCATCTGCTGGGCCATAAAACAAAGATCAATAAATATTAAAGAACTAAAACCATACAGAATGTATTTCCTGATCACAATAGAAGTAAACTAGAAATAAACAACAATAAGATACCTAATCCCAAATATTGGGACGTTAAACAATATATTTGTAAATAATCCATGGGTCAAAAAAGAGAAATCACAAAGGAACTTAGAAAATATTTTGAATCAAATGGTAATAAAAGGCAGACATGTTTAAATATGAGGGATGCAGCAAAACCAGTTCCGAGGGTGGAAGTTATAGTTTGTAAATCCTAATATTAGAAAATGGGGAAGATCTTTGGTTAAGTCTCAATTAATTTAAAAAAAGAAAAGAAAAGAATATATAAAATTGCCAATTTAATCTTCTACCTTCAGAAGTTAGTTAAAGAACAGCACATTCAAAACAAATAGGAAAAGGAAACAATAAAAATATGGATGGAAATCAGTGAACTAGAAAATAGAAAATCAACAATGTCAAAATTGACATAAGTTTGACAAACTTCTAGCAAGACTTGCTGAAGGAGAAAAGCAGAAAATACAAATTACCAATATAAAGAATGAAAAAAATGAGGCACTATTACAGATCCTATAGACATAAAAAGGATGAAAAGGAGGTAAATACAATTTTATGCCAATACATTCCAGATGTAAATGACACCTTTCTTGAAAAACACAAGTTATCAAAACTGATACAAAGAAGAAATAGAAAATCCAAATAGCCCAGTATCTAAATTAAAAGAACTTTAACTGTTAGAAAAGCCTTTGTCCACAAAGAACACTATAGGCCCATATAACATTACTAGTGAATTCTACCAGACGTTTAAGGAGAAATAATAACAGTTTTACACAAGATCTCTCAGAAAATAGAAGAGGAAAGAACAATTCCGAACTCATTTTATGAGGCCAACATATCCCTAATACCAAAACCTGATATAGCTACTATGTAAAAACTGTGAGCCAGCATTCCCCATGAAGAGGTGCAAATATCATTATTAAAAATTTCTTTGTTGTGTTTTTTGAGGTGGAGTTTTGCTCTTGTCACCCAGGCTGGAGTGCAAGGGTGCAGTCTTGGTTCACTGCAACCTCCGCCTCCTGGATTCAAGCGATTCTCCTGCCTCAGCCTCCTGAGTAGCTGGGATTACAGGCGCATGCCACCACGCCCAGCTAATTGTTTTATTTTTAGTAGAGATGAGGTTTCACCAGTTGGCCAGGCTGGTCTCAAACTCCTGACCTCAGGCAATCCACCCACCTTGGCCTCCCAAAGTGCTGGGATTACAGGCGTGAGCCACCGTGCCCAGCCAAGTTTTTCTTTTTTTGATTGAGACAGAGTCTTGCTGTGTCACCCAGGCTGCAGTGCAGTGGTGTGATCTTGGCTCACTGCAGCCTCCGCCTCCCAGGTTCAAGTGATTCTCCTGCCTCAGCCTCCCGAGTAGCTGGGATTACAGGCACCCACCACCACAACCGGCTGATTTTTGTATTTTTAGTAGAGATGGGGTTTCACCATGTTGGCCAGGCTGGTCTTGAACTCCTGACCTCAAGCAATCCGCCCACTTTGGCCTCCCAAAGTGCTGGGATTACAGGTGTGAGCCACTGTGCCCAGCCCTTCATCAAAATATTATGAAATGCAATCCAGCAAGTGGTTTATCCCAGAAATTTAAGATTAGCTTAATATTTGAAAATCAGTAAATGTAACTCATCATATTAAGAGACTAAAAGAAAGTCAAGTGCAGTGGCTCACGGCTATAATCCCAGCACTTTGGGAGGCCAAGGTGGGCAGCTCACTTGAGATCAGGGGTTCGAGACCAGCCTGGCCAATATGGTGAAACTCCGTCTCTAGTAAAAATACAACAAATTAGCCAGACATGGTGGTGCATGCCTGTAATCCCAGCTACTCCGGAGGCTAAGGCAGGAGAATCGCTTGAATCTGGGAGGCAGAGGTTGCAGTGAACTGAGATCACGCCACTGCACTCCAGCTTGGGTGACAGAGCGAGACTCTGTCTCAACAAAATAAAGAAGGAGTACACAGGCCACAGAATTGGAAAAATACATATATCTGAGAAAGGATTTTTGCATGGAGTATATGAAGAACTTCCTACAGATCAACAATAAAAAGATAATAAAAAGAATAGACAAAAGAACGGACAATTTACAGAAGAAAATACCCAGCCAATAGACAAATGGAAAGATGCTCAGTGTGATTATTCACTAGGGAAATGCACACAGTGGGTAATGTTTTACTCGAATTGAAATGGCTGAAATAAAAAAAGAATGACAACACCAAATGTTGACAAAGATGTGGAGCCACTGAACTCTCATAAGTAGCTAGTAGGAGTGTAAAATGGTATAACTACTTTGGAGAAATGTGTGGCAATTTCTTATAAAAGTACTGGCCGGGCACAGTGGCTCACACCTGTAATCCCAGCACTTTGGGAGGCCAAGGCGGGGGATCACCTGAAGTCAGGAGTTCGAGACCAGCCTGACCAACATGGTAAAACCCCGTCTCTACTAAAAATACAACAAATTAGCCAGACATGGTGGTGCACTCCTGTAATCCCAGCTACTCAGGAGGCTGAGGCAGGAGAATGGCTTGAACCCAGGAGGCAGAGGTTGCAGTGAGCCAAGATAGCACTATTGCACTCCAGCCTGGGCAACAAGAGTGAAACTCAGTCTCAAAAAAAAAAAAAAAAAAGACCCAGCAAGGCCACTCTGGGGTATTTACCTAAAAGAAATGAAGATATATGTCCAAAAAAAAATACTTGTACAAGAATGTTCATTTAACCCTAAACTGGGAAAAACCAATTGGCTATCAAGAGGATAATGAATAAATTAACAGCAATTTATTCATAACCATGGCATACTACTAGGAAGTGAAAAATTATCAAAGAGGATGTATAGAACAACATGGCTGAATCTTGTTGAGACTTTAAGTTTTAGAAGCCAGACATAGGCCGGGTGCGGTGGCTCACGCCTGTAATCCCAGCACTTTGGGAGGCCAAGGCAGGCAGATCACGAGGTCAGGAGATCAAGACCATCCTGGCTAACATGGTGAAACCCCGTCTCTACTAAAAATACAAAAAATTAGCTGGACGTGGTGGCGGTCGCCTGTAGTCCCAGCTACTCGGAAGGCTGAGGCTGAAGAATGGCATGAACCCGGGAGGTGGAGCTTGCAGTGAGCCGAGACCACACCACTGCACTCCAGCCTGGGTGACAGAGCGAGACTGCATCTCAAAAAAAAAAAAAAAAAAAAAAAACAGACATAAAGAGTAGTACATACTACATGATTCCACTTATATGTATGCAGTTCCAGAACAGAAACAACTAATCCATAGTGATAAATGTTAGAAAGGGGTTGCCTGAATGATGGAGGAGAATATTGATTGGAAAAGGGCATGAGGGAACTTTCTGGGGTGAGGGAGATATCCTATAATTTATTTTGGAGGGTGTTTATAGAGGTGTGTATAATTGTCAGAGCTCATCAAACTGAACATTTAAAATCTATACATATTATTGTGCATTTATATCTTAATGTATTTGGATTGAAAACTGCAAATAATTTTACTCATTGAACCATCTTAATGTTATTCTTTCTCATACTTAGCTAAGGAGAAAAAATTTAAGTTCTTCATTAAGTCTGATGATTTTTACACCATTTTATCTTCATAGGTTTTGTGTGGCTATAAAGAAAGAGAATTATCCAGATTATATGCCCTCAAACATATTTTCTGACAGTGCAAAACAGATTTTCAGACAGCCTGGGCATACCATATATCTCCTGCCAACTGTGGTAATCTGCAACTTGCTACCCTGTGAACTTGATTTTTATGTTAAAGGAATGCCAATTAATGGGACGCTGAAACCTGGCAAGGAGGCAGCTCTCCATACAGCTGATACATCCCAGAACATTGAGCTGGGTAAGAATGTAGTCAGATGATCATTTGTCATAATCCTATGAAAATATCAATGAGTATTTTGTGATTATTTATTTGGTAAGCATCTTGGAGAAATTGGGGCACATATAATATCTCAATAAGCCAGCTCAAAGGAATCAGTGCAGTTAAAAAAATAACCTTTAGCTAGAGGTGGCGGCAGTACATGCCTGTAGTCCCAGCTTCTCAGGAGGCTGAGGCGGGAAGATTACTTGAGTCTAGAAGTTCGAGGCTTCAGTGAGCTATGTTCACGCTACTGCCCACCAGCCTGAGCAACAAAGTAAGACCCTGTCTCTTAAAAAAAAAAGAACTTATAGAAAAGGATAAGAAAAAACTTATCAAACCAAAAGGTTTACAGAGGAGGCACTCAACAGAGCCTTTTTTCTTACATTGCTACATGATGTATGATTGTAGGAAGTCATTTCATCTTTTTAAACTATGCTTTTCCCAAGCAAAATCTTATGCCTCTTCTCTTTTTATTGAAAGTATAAACGTTTGCTAAGCACTCACTCTATTCCAGGCATACCTGGGCTTTTTCACACGTGTAATCTCATGTAATCCTTATCGAAATTGTTATTTGCCCCATTTTACTGGGGAAGAAATGGGGGTTTGGAATGCATCAAGTAATTTTCAGTTGTAAGGGTTGTTAAAAGGAAAAGTTCAGCCAAATTAAATTTAAATGAGTTTAACTGAGCAATGAACAATTTGCAAATTGGGCAGCCCCCAGAATCACAGCAGATTCAGAGAGACTCCAGGGATGCCTCGTGGTCAGAACAAATTTATAGGCCAAAAAGGAAGTGACGTACAGAAATCAGAGGTGAAGTACAGAATCAGCTGGATTGGTTACAGGTTGGTGTTTGCCTTATTTGAACACAGTTGGAATACTCAGCAGTGTATGAGTGGGTTGAAGTGTGGTACCTGGGATTGGCCAAGACTCAGCTGTTGTTACAGGTGCATAATCCTAAATCAGGTCTTCAATCTTGTCTACCTATTAAGTTAGCTGGCATTTCATCCACAAAGATTCATATAGAAGTACGGAGTTCTCACGCCATATTTAGTTTGCTTTAACAGGGTGAATGAAGTCAAAGTAGAGAATCATTATCATATTTGCAACACTTGAAACAAAGAGGAATGGTGATCGTAGTTAACAATATTGTATGGTGTATTTCATAAGAGCTAGAAGAGAGGATTTTTAGTATTCTAACTAGAAAGAAACGATGAATGTTTGAGGTGATGAAAATGCTAAATACCCTGATTTGATCATTTCACAATGTGTATATGTATTGAGACATCTCACTGTACCCCCAAAATATGTACAGTTATTATTATGTGTCGATTAAAAATTTAATTTTTTTTTTGAGATGGAGTCTCACTCTGTCACCCAGGGTCAGAATATCAAAATATCTAATTTATATCTAATCATATGGGTTAGGATATCTAACCCATATGATTATGCAATTTAGGCTCTCTAGTGTGACTTCCAGGCCATCTGGTTTGCTTATATTGATCCCTACCCTAGCTAGAGAGAAAGAGCCATTCTAATGAAGATTTTTGCAGTTAGATACTTAGTTATTGGTTTTTCCGAAAGGAATCCAATTTACTTTTGCTGTGAGCTATTTTGACAAATAGTGAGAACTCTGAAAGTTAATAGTTTGTATCTTCTTTAGGGGTATCACTGGAGAATTTCCCCCTCTGTAAAGAATTGCTCATTCCACCTGGAACCCAAAACTATATGGTGAGAATGCGACTCTATGACGTCAACCGTCGGCAGCTGAACCTCACCATCCGGATTGTGTGTCGAGCAGAAGGATCCTTAAAGATCTTCATTTCTGCTCCATATTGGCTGATTAACAAAACAGGTACATACAGGGGCTGCTCAAGTAGGTCTTTGGCGTTAGTCATGGGAATTCAGATTTATTTGCTTAGCTAACTAAATGGAGCCAATGCAAATAGATTACTTCAACAGTCTGAGCTGCTGAAACATTCCTGCTTCCATCATAAATGCTTAATCATGCTCAAAACTGTCCTTTTAGGCAAGAAACTGAGCCCACTAAATAGATTCAGTTTTCACTCTTTTCCCGCTTGATGGTTTTATTCATTCACCATTTGCATCTCTTTCAGATAGACTGGGTGGTATTGATGTAAACTTTTCTCTCCTTCCTAAAGGGTTGCCACTGATCTTCAGACAGGACAATGCCAAGACAGACGCTGCAGGCCAGTTTGAGGAGCATGAGCTGGCCCGGAGCCTGAGTCCTCTCTTATTCTGCTATGCTGACAAAGAGCAGCCAAACCTGTGAGTACAGTTATTTATGGGAAGGGGAAATAAGCTCCCAGGGAAGGGAAGAAATTAGTAAAGGCTATAATATATCCGTGTAAGTAGAAATATACTGTAGATAACAATCCTGACTTGGCAGGGGAATAGAACCATGACCTAATGGGATTTTGGGGGGATCTAATTTCTATGTTATTTGATACTGAAAATAAACCATTTGGTTGGTTTATAATGAAAGCTAGTTTTATTTTACATGCATTGAAGTAGTTTTCCTATTCATAACTCTGCCAACGAAGAGAAAGCCACGAGTTCTCCTTCTCTGCTCTGCAGTTTTTCTTCCTCTGTAAACTTGGAGCGCAGGCACAGGAGCTGGCATCAGAATGGACATAGGCTGGTTCTTTGGTGAAGCCGTCAGCCTCATTAATCCAATCCAGGATTTGTAGCACATTTGGAAATTCATCCCTTTTACCTTTGAAGTAAAATGTGCCATTTTATGGTCTCAGAGCACTCATTGCATGTTTAAAAGCAGGGACAAAAAACAACTGTGAGGATTAGATGACATGTGCTTTTAATGTATGGTAGGAGCATTAATTCACTTTTGTTCTTGGTTTTGACATTTTGCTTTTTACAAGAGTCTTTTAATAGAGCTCTAATCAAAGATAAATGGGTGTATCCAATAATGCTAAAATGCCATACCGTGTTATCGGTAGAATCGTGCTGACAGCTTAACAGAAAGTCTTCTGGAGTACCACACTTCAGTGGGTACTGATGTGTTTACAAGGGAAAGTTGGAGTGTAGATTACTGTTTGAGGCATGGAAAGAGGATTGATGAGAGTTCTGGATATTGTAGGGGATGCAGCCAGCCTCTTGGCATGTGCAGCCAGCCCAGTCTCATTCTTTTCCTGAAATGATTTGGACAGTTTTAGATTTAGGACTTGACATGTGTCACACAGTGTGTTTTATCTGTGAATTCCACAGTTCCCAAAGCATTTCACATAGACCATCTCATTGGATTCTTCCCACCATCCCAATGGTTTAGGCAGGGCAGGAAATATTGTTATATTTTAAGATGAGGAAACAGGCTCAGAGAGATTGCTACCTGCCCAAGTTTACATCGCTTGTTAGTGCTAGAGCTGGAACACACATTCAGGAATTATGTTGCCGAAATCCATGACAGGACACTGGCCCACTAAACAATGCTTTGCTATTGTAATGGTATCAGTCCAGCTGGGTATGGTGGCTCATGCCTGTAATCCCAGCACTTTGGGAGACCAAGGCGTATCCCAAGGTCAGGGGTTTGAGACCAGCCTGGCCAACGTGGTGAAACCCCGTCTCTACTAAAAATACAAAAATTAGCCAGGTGTGGTGGCGCTCGCCTGTAGTCCCAGCTACTTGGGAGGCTGAGGCAGGAGAATCACTTGAACCTGGGAGGCGGAGGTTGCAGTGATCCTAGACTGTACCATAGCACTCCAGCCTGGGCGACAGAGCAAGATTCCACCTCAAAAAAAAAAAAAAAAAGTATCAGCCCTTAGAAGTAATGCATCATACCTGTATCTTCTGTACATATGCTTCTTGTGCTTTTTAAAATGAACCCTTGAAACAGCAGAGTCAGGAAAGGATTAGTTTGACTTGAATCCTTTATTTTTAGGGGAATATTAGAAATTGCACCATTTTCCTCATGTGTTATATTCATAGAATCCTAATGTTTTCTCCTAAAGCATTTAGTTGTAGATGTCAGTAAATTTCACACACTGTTGTACTGTGGCTGCCTCTAAGATACAGCTTTAACCACTGATGAATTTTGTCACTGTGCTAGGGAATCACATGAGAGTGAGGAAGAGAGTCAGTGATAGAGATGGAACTTGGGTGATAACTGTATTAGTGTTTCCCAATTAGAACAGGCAGATAAGACTTTCTTGTGGATGAATATCTACATCTTTGCTTTTCTGCCCCACAGCTGCACGATGAGAATCGGAAGGGGGATTCATCCAGAAGGCATGCCGGGCTGGTGTCAGGGCTTCTCCCTGGATGGTGGTAGTGGTGTCCGAGCTTTGAAAGTCATCCAGCAAGGAAACCGCCCAGGGCTGATCTATAACATTGGTGGGTTACATTTGGGGCAGAGGGACAATCAGAACCATTGGCTGATGACCTCAGGCTTGGAGGAATGAGCTGGCCACGCATTTTGGCCTGACTACAAGTACTGATTTTCTTATTTGGCATTGGGTCAGATATCTGTTCTCTGAATGCTACAGTGATATCAACACAGATCTATTCTCCTGGGGATCTGAGGAGCCACCTAAACACTGCCCTTTTGAGGTCTGTGGCTCTGTTTAATTTCAGACTCACCTGTGTCAGGAAAGTATCAGTTTGGCTTGAATCCTTGTTTTTCAGGGGAATAATAGGAACACTTAGCATGCCTTTCATCCTCCAAGTATTCCCACGCATTCATTAAAATTTGCAAGCCCTAAGAGGGTAAGAAGCATTGTTCTCCTTGAAACTGAAGGAGAGAGGTTAAGTGACCTGCCTAGATGCAAAGGGGAAGTCTGGGTCAGAAGTAGGATCAGGATTGGGGGATACAAATAAAATGCACTTGGTGGTTGTAGTAATTAAAGCAATCTCCAAACTCACTTTGCTTATGGAGATGGGAAGGGTGGAAAGGGGAGGGGAGGATACTGTACCCATATGCCTCATAGCCACTTGAGAACGCTCAAAAGATTCTCTAAAGGGTTAAGATAATTTGATTGAAATATGAATCAGGGTGAAAATTGTAGCAGCGCATCCTTTCAGTATATAATTTCCCAGCCTCTCAAAGCAATGTTTAGTTTTGAACATTGGAACACCATCTGCGACTGCATGGTCCTGTAGAACTTTCTGTGATGATGGAAATGTTCTATTTTGCACTATCTAATAGTAGCCACTAGCCACATGTGGCTGCTGAGCCCTGGAGAGCACATTAGTGAGAAGTAAGGCAAGTATGGCTGAGGAATTGAATTTTTCTTTTTATTTAATTTTATTGAATTTAGCTTTAAATAGCCACATATGGCTACTGGCACCGTATTGGACAGTATGCACATAGTGTCATAGTTCCTTCCTAGAGCAAGGAAAAACTGATGTGATATCATTTACATATTTATCCTGAGTCCCATGGAGAATCAAAGATATGTTTAGATGTCTGAGGATTTATTAATAAAAGAATCTTCCAAGTATAGTTTCCTTTTTGGATTTTTAATCATAGGTTTGTATTCATTCTCCCTTGACATGTGAACTGTCTTCTTAAAGTTGACATTAAGATTTTTAAAAGAAATAAACTTTATTTGATCTTGCAGCACAAGATAGTTATCTTAACTTTTTCTCACTTTTGTTTGCTCCACCCTTTGAATAGGCAAAGGCTGCTTCATGCTGAGTTTGGCTTTCTGCTGGAGTATTTTGCCCTTGATGTATTTTGCGAAGCAAGCTACCACAGGTTGACTGGAAGCTGTAGTTGGGACAAATTGGGATGGGAGGAGCTTGTTCCTTTTAAAGCAGCTAGCACTAAGAACCACAGAATTCTTGCAGAGGCCAGTTGAGCAAACTGATCAGACATATGCTGTGATTACCCATATAAATTGTTATGCTAGGAGCATTCACTAAAGCTCATGGCATATGTTTTGAGGGCTAAGACTGTGATTTAAGTTTTGTTGATCCACCTAGGGAAGGGATAGAGGGAGTGGGCTAAGATAGGGCTTTATAATTCTTGAGGGTCATGAACTTTTGCCGTATATTCCCACAAGGGAATTTGTGGAATCTCCTGCTTGAATATTTTGAAGAATAGGATAGATAACCAACTCCCTATCAGGAAAGTTTAAAGCATAGTCCAAACTGAAAAGCCAGGGACAGGCTTGCCAGGTAGCCTCACATGGATCTCCAAAAAGAACGATTTTGTGCCTGTTGATCTTATCAACTTATTGATTTATCAGGGGTTTCCCAGGGCAATATAAGATGTGAAGGGGGAAAGAAGCCCACCTTTTTCCAAAGATTGAGTGTCTGTATTGTTCAGAGTACCCTAGACTCTTTTTATAATATTAAATTAGATACATCTCTTGTAGTTAGACTTTCTATTAGATATCACCTAACTATTATAATGTTGATTTCTGACAATGAAAGCTTCTCTGCATGTCACAGAAAGAAGTGATAGGGTATAGTTCCATATCCCAATATTACATAGCATTTCTTAGATACAGAGTTTTAGAGAGATTTTTGTGTGTGACTTTTCTCAGTCTTTCAGGTATTTTCAAGGCTTGTGTTAAAGGAACATCAGCATTTTCAAGCCAGTTTAAGTGAATTACGGCATTAACAGATTGGAATATTTATAATTGGGATTGTGTTGAGAAATCTATGACAGCCAGTTGTCAGATGCTAAGGTGGAGTTTTCTATTTTAATGGTTCTCTTGATACTTGATGACTGCTGAATGGAGTGGAGTCCTTGTATATGTCGCATCACAATACAAGCAAGCCTGATGAGGGTGCTGCTCCGGAGGCTGACTGCCTGGACTTGAATCCCAGCTATGGCACATACTAGCTGCGTGACATAGAGTCAGTTACTTAGCTTTCCATGCCTTCGTTTCCTCATCTATAAAATGGAAATAATTAAAATATCTAACTTAGAAGGTTGTTATGAGGATTCAATGTAAAGCCTTTGGGGGAGGACCTAGCATGTATTAAGAGATCAGTAATTATTATTGTTGTTGTTGTTGTTATTTTTATTATTTCTATGATAAATATTTTTATCAATGGGTGACCAGAGCTCAGCCCAGTACCTTGAATGTCATTGCTGTATTTATTGTCTGAATGAATGAGTGAATAAATTTATCCCACTGAATTTTTTATTTTTAAAAATTGTTATCAGAGTTTTTAAGATAATTCAGTGCTTTTCTATATTTGGAACCGGCTGTCTTGAGATTTCCTTTGGACTGTTTTCTTATTTTTTCCTAATACATAGTAGGCGCTGAAAACAGTACTTTTATAAATGAATAAATTCTTTTATTTATTTATTTTTTGAGATGGAGTCTCGCACTGTCACCCAGACTAGAGTGTAATGGTGCGATCTTGGCTCATTGCAACCTCTGTCTCCCAAGTTCAAGCAATTCTCTTTCTTGCCTCAGCCTCCCGAGTAGCTGAGACTACAGGTGCGTGCCACCATGCCCAGCTAATTTTTGTATATTTAGTAGAGATGGGGTTTCACCATGTTGGCCAGGCTGGTCTCGAACTCCTGACCTCAAATGATCCACCCATCTCGGCCTCCCAAAGTGCTGGGATTACAGGCATGAGCCGCCATACCCGGCCATGAATAAGTTCTATAGTACTTAGCATTATGTTTGAGCTGGATTCTTGGGCACTGGGCTAAAATAAAATACTAGAGAAGAGTCAGTAAAGTTTAGAACATTACAGAATCCAAGAAAGTAATCTGAAATTTCCACTATATCTGTAAAAGTGGCAGGTTCTCTAGAAGGAAATTTTGTGTCCCAGGTGTAAGCAAAAAAGTATCATGTGAAACTGTTGTAAGTATTCAGCTTCATAAATGGAAACCTAACATATTATATATGTGACTGGACACCTGTGTATTTTAGTTGCTGTTAAATGGTACACACTGTGTGAAGAAACTGGGAATTAAGGGGATGTTGATCTTGCCTCTGAACCTTTTTAAGGCCTAAATGGGAATAAGGAGTAATAATACTTTGAGTACAATTGCTGTTTTCATTCCATTCCTAGAAGGTTCAATATCCTCTGGGTGATACAGTTATTTTCTCAGAGAAACTAAGTAACTGTGAAGGTTATTTATTTCTGTCAGACCAAGAGTTTTCTCTCTTCATGGTTAATTCATAAAAGTGGTTCTTGTTATTTGTAGGTATTGATGTCAAGAAAGGCCGAGGTCGATACATTGATACCTGCATGGTCATCTTTGCCCCCCGTTACCTGTTAGATAATAAATCATCTCACAAGCTTGCATTTGCACAGAGGGAATTTGCCAGGGGACAGGTGAGCAGTTTGCTTTTGAAGGATGAGAGTGCCTATTTAATAGCACGAGTTTTAATGTCATCTTCTGTGAAGACTGTACGTTCTGTGATGCAAGTCTGTGCCTTTGGTACCCAGATAGCTCCTGTTAGAGGGTAAGGCTCAGAGTAGGTACTCAGTAACACTTATTGTCATGAATTGACTTGTTGACTAAAGCCTGTGATCCTATGTGTTTTAGGGAACAGCCAATCCCGAAGGTTACATTTCCACCCTTCCTGGTTCCAGTGTGGTGTTCCACTGGCCTCGGAATGACTATGATCAGCTATTGTGTGTCAGACTGATGGATGTTCCCAATTGTATTTGGTCTGGAGGCTTTGAAGTCAACAAGAATAATTCCTTCCATATCAACATGAGGTAAGTTTGAGACTCTAAATATAGACAAAAAAGTAGCCCCTGATTGAGATGCCGTACTGTAATAACAAGCCTTGTGTAAAATGGGCACAAATATTTCTGGCTCAGACAGAGGTCTTAGAACTTGCAAAGTCCAGGGAAGTGTGAGGGGATAATTTGATGGAATAAACTAAAGGAGGTGTTGCCCGTTTTGACCATGGTGTAATTGCTGTTGCCTAATCCAAAGTAACACTGAGCTCATATTTTGATTACTGCAACTTTGAAAGGTCTGTCTGCATTTAGATGGTAACGCTCATTATAAATATTTTTGTATATTCTGACATATTTATACAAAACCTTCTTTCATTTGATGCTGTTCTAGTAAATCATCTGGCTTTCTACACCTAATGTGGTAACACTCAGTTCTTGTTAAGAAAAATTAACCAGGCCGGGCGCAGTGGCTCATGCCTGTAATCCCAGCACTTTGGGAGGCTGAGGCAGGCGGATCACGAGGTCAAGAGATCGAGACCATCCTGGCCAACATGATGAAACCCTGTCTCTACTAAAAATACAAAAATTAGCTGGGCGTGGTGGTGTGTGGCTGTAGTCACAGCTACTCAGGAGGCTGAGGCAGGAGAATCGCCTGAATCTGGGAGGCGGAGGTTACGGTGAGCTGAGATCACGCCACTGCACTCCAGTCTGGCGACAGAGTAAGACTCCATCTCAAAAAAAAAAAAAAAAAAATCAGCCTTAATTAGCCCAGGATGATTTAAACTTTCTTCTTGCTTCCATCAAATACTTTAAAAAAATTATTTAAAAATATTTTAAATTGTGGTAAAACAGATATAAAATTTACTATCTTAACCATTTTTAAGTATACAGTTAACTGGTGTAAGTACATTTACATTATTATGGAAATAATCCCCCAAACTCTTTTCATCTTGCAAAACTGAAACTCTGTACCCATTAAACTTAACTCCTCATTCCCATTCCCCTCAGTCCCTGGCCACCATGTTCTACTTGGTGTCTATAAATTTGACTACTCTAGGTACCTCATGTAAGTTTAATCATATGGTATTTGTCTTTTTGTGACTGGCTTATTTCACTTAGCATAATATTGTCAATGTCCATATTAATATATTTGTTTATTCACCTATTAGTGGACACTTGGGTTGCTTCCACCTTTGGCTATCATGAACTGCTGCGAACATAGGTTCGCATATAGGTTCAAGACCCTGCTTTCAGTTATTTTGGGTATAGATCCAGATGTGGAATTGTTGGATCACATGATCATTCTGGTTTTAATTTTTTGAGGAACCACCATAGGTTTCCGCAGTCATTGCACCATTTTACTTTCCTGACACCAGTGCACAGGATTCCACTTTCTCCACAACCTCACCAACACTTGTTTTCTTTGTTTTTGACACAAGCCTTAAGTGATAGTCCCACCTCTGTATAATGGGTATGAGGTGGTATTGCACTGTGGTTTAGATTCTTATTTCCTTAATGATTAGTGATGTTGAGCATCTTTTCATGTGCTTTTTGGCCATTTGTATATCTTCATTGGAAAAAATATCTATTCAATTCCTTTGCCAATTTTTGAATTAGGTTGTTTTTGAATTGTAGGAATTCCTATTCTAAGCGTTTTATAGTTTTAGCTCTTACTTCTAGGTCTTTGATTCGTTTTGGGTTAATGTTTGCGTATGGCATAAGGTGAGGGTCCAGCTTCATTTTTTGGTATGTGGATATTTGGTTTTCTCAGCACTGTGTATTGAAAAGACTCTCCTTTCCCATTAAATGATCTTGGTACTGTTGTTGAAAATCATTTGACCCTACAGGTGGAAGTTTATTTCTGGGCTCTCTAATCTATTCCATTGGTCTATATGTCTTTATGCCAGTACCACCCTGTTTTGATTATAGTTGCTTTGTATTAAATTTTGGAATAAGGAAATGTGAGACCTCCAACTTTGTTGTTCTTTTTCAAGGTTGTTTTCTCTATTCAGAGTTCCTTAGATCCATATGAATTTCAAGATGGATTTTTCTGTTTCTGCAAAAAATGCTGTTGGGATGTTGATAGGGATTGCATTAAGTCCATAGGGTTTTGTAGTATTGACATCTTAAAAATTATGTTTTCCAGTCCCTGAACATGGGAAGTCTTTTCAGTTGTGTCTTTAATTTCTTTCATCAGGCCGGGCATGGTGGCTCACGCCTGTAATCCCAGCACTTTGGGAGGCCGAGGTGGGCGGATCACGAGGTCAGGAGTTCCAGACCAGTCTGACCAACATGGTGAAACCCCATGTCTACTGAAAATACAAAAATTAGCCAGGCATGGTGGTGTGCACCTGTAATCCCAGCTACTCAGGAGGCTGAGGCAGGAGAATCACTTGAACCCAGGAGGCGGAGGTTGCAGTGACCCGAGATCGTGCCGTCGCACTCCAGCCTGGGTGACAGAGTAAGACTCTGTCTCAAAAAAAAAAAAAAAAAAAAAATTCTTTCATCAAATGCTTTTGAAGTTAAAGAATCTGAAATCAGTGCTATTTCAACATGTTTAGAAGCAAAATTTAATCTTTTATACTTTATGGTCAGCTCTCTATTGAGAACACTATTACAAAGGAACAGAAATATGATAATTTAACAATAGATGTTCCAAAATAGTTCTTAAAATAGTGGTTTTGTTTTTGTTTTTGTTGGAAATAGAGTCTTGCTCTATTGCCCAGCCTTGAGTGCAGTGGTGCAATCATAGTTCACTGTGACTTTGAACACCTAGGCTCAAGTGACCCTCCTGCCTACTGAGTAGCTAGGACTATAGGCATGCACCACCATGCCTGGCTAATTTAAAAAAAAAAAAAAAGAAAAAAGTAGAGACAAGGTCTCACTATGTTGCCCAGGCTGGTCTGGAACTTCTGGTCTCAAGTGATCCTCCTGCCCTGGCCTCCCAAAGTGCTAGGATTATAGGTGTGAGCCACCATACCTGGCCCCAAGATAGTATTTATATTTGACTTTTAAATGTATTATCTAATTCAATAGTGAGCCCTTCTTAATTATACTTTGCCCTGGTCTTTTTTAGTGTGAATTGGACCTGGATGTAGTGGGTTTTAGGCTATGTTTTTAGGAGCTGTTGGGTTTTAAGGAGGTGACTCTAGTGCCCAAGGGAGCCTACTGGGTAGGGCTCTAGCACTCTCATCCCTACCTCAACCAGCACTTTTGTCTGTTAGCATAATGTGTTCCCCGTAAGATTTTATTTGGGTGAAGGAGTGGGGAGGGAAAAGGGATTCTATAGCGAAAACCACCATTGTTTTGTATGTTCCCTCGGTAGAGGCAGCCCCTATCTGTTGTGTGAGAATTGGAAGCCAGTTTGGAGGAGGAGGAGGATGATTTGTGTAATTTTTGTTAATCCTTTTAAAATGGTTTTAACGGGCAGTCCTAAACTACTGCGAACAGACCTATGCCATCTATTTCATTTACTTTCCTCACCTTTTCATTTGGAAACAATTTAAACTATAGGAATGTTACAAAAGTAGTAAATGAATATCCCTATATCTTTTACCTAGATTTAACCAGTTTTCAGCATCTTGCTACATGTTGCTTCTCTCTTCACATACATGAACACACATTTTCCTTTCTGAACTATTTGAAAGTAAATTAAAGTCATCATGATACTTAAGCCATAAAAACTTCACTTATCACCCAAAAATAGGGACATTTTTCTAATTAAATATAATACTATTGTCACATACTGATGAAATTTAACCTCGATATGTTTTCTAATAAATGGTTTTCATAGACTGAATGAATGACTAGAATGTCCTTCATAGCAACTCCCTTCCCATTGATCTAGGATCCAGTCAAGGATCATTTATTTTAGTTGCCACGTGTATTCTCTTGTCTTCTTTAATCTAGAGTAGTCCCGCTTTGCCCATTTTGTCTTTAGTGACATTGACATTTTTGAAGACTCCAAGCAAGTTTCTTGTAGAATGTCCTATTTTCTGCATTTGGGCAGTGATTTCCTGTCTGTAGATTTGGGTCAAATATTTTCGATAGCTATACTACCTATGTGATGCTGTGTGTTTCCCACCGTGTCACATCAGGATGCCTGTGTTGTCTGTTGGTCTCATTATTGGTGGTGATAAGTTGTTCATCACCTGGTTAAGGTGGTATCCAGCAGGCCTCTTTTTTGTGAAGTTTCCTTTGTTCTTTGTAAATAAGAATAATCCCATTGAGGGAATAATTTAAGACTAAGTGAATATTCTGTTTCCCAAAAACCTTTCATTCAATGGTTTAATGGTTCTTGAATCACTTATTACATTGGTGGTTGCAATGAAATTTATTTATTTATTTATTTATTTATTTTTGGAAACGGAGTCTCGCTCAGTCGCCCAGGCTGGAGTGCAGTGGCGCGATCTCGGCTCCCTGGAGTGCAGTGGCGCGATCTCGGAGCTTCTCGGGAAGCTCCGCCTCCCAGGTTCACACCATTCTCCTGCTTCAGCCTCCTGAGTAGCTGGGACTACAGCTGCCTGCCACTAAGCCTGGCTAATATTTTTGTATTTTTAGTAGAGACGCAGTTTCGCTGTGTTAGCCAGGATGGTCTCGATCTCCTGACCACGTGATCCACCCATCTCAGCCTCCCGAAGTGCTGGGATTACAGGCGTGAGCCACCACACCTGGCCGCAATGCAGATTTTAAAAAAATTAATTATTTTATTTTTATTTTTAATTGAGATGAGGTCTCACCACGTTGCCCAGGCTGGTCTCGAACTCCTGGGCTAAAGTGATCCTCCCACCTTGGCCTCCCAAAGTGCTGGGATTATAGGTGTGAGCCACCATGCCCAGCCAGAAATGCTGATTTTTAATTCTCTAATTTCCTCTACATTTATTCACTGATATTTTTCCGTTAAGGTAAACTTTCCATTCCCTTCAGCGATTTTTCTGTATATATATACACATACATACATACATACATGTACATTACATCCATCCATCCTCTTCTTTACAGCAGAATATCAGCATATAAATGTTGAGGAAATGGAAGAATTAGAAAATCACCATTTTGTAATCATATTACCAATTTCTACTTTTTTCAGATGATGGAGGAACACACAGTGGGCTGTAAGTTCAGTGGTATTGACTGAGGCCCAAACAGTGTTGTGATTGTCAGAAATATGAGAAGTAAGTGGATGGCATCTTGTCTCCTACATTTTATGTAGCCTCTTTTGTTTCCTTGTCCTGCAGGGATACCTTGGGAAAATGCTTCTTCCTACGAGTGGAAATTACTCTCCGAGGAGCTACGTATAGGATCTCATTTAGTGACACAGATCAGTTACCTCCTCCTTTCCGAATTGACAACTTTTCTAAGGTATCAAGTGGAGCTGAGAGCCAGTTTGACTGTTTCATGTGTGGGAGGGTGGAGTGTGTACTGCCCTTGACACAATGGTACAATACATTTTCAACTTGGGTTTAAAGGAAACTATATGGATAGGTTCTTTATATCTGGACAAGCCTAGAAATCCTTACCATTAAGAGGTGTTTTCTGCTGGTTATTTTGATTGCTGGGCAGCCTTGTCCAGGCAGAAGTAATCTTTTAGCTCCCAGATTTATTTATTTTGGCTAGAGTGGTTGGTTGACACTGTGCCTTCTGTAGACATCCCGTTCAAACAGAGGAAGACATCGGCTTGTCAGTGACAATGGGAATGGGCAACTCTGCTGTTGCTTAGTTACAGTGAGCATTTTAATAAATTTTTCAAGAAAGTCAATATGGAAATCATTAGATTTTATTTTAATTATGCTTTCAAATAATAATAGGTCTTATATGTGATGATCTGTAGCCAAATTCCAAAATACTTATTTTTTTCTGTATTCAAAATATATCATAGGGGGTTTGGGCTAGAAAGATGCCATTGGAAGGATGGAATTGCTCCCCTTAGATATTTGACTTGGGAAAGCGTTTAAAGCCTTTCATTCAATAGGATATATGTATATATGTGTGTGTGTATCTGTGTGTGTGTGTAGCACATGTCTTTTAATTGGTGAGTTTTTTTGGAATGTGCGAGATGATTAGAAACATTCGAAAGGTGAGATGATGAATTTCACTGGGGCTTATTCCCTGTGTAAGATTCATTTAGGAAGGATTTGGAACTTAAACCTACAAAACACTGACTCACTTTTCAGTAACCCCACTCTGAATGAAAGTCCTCTTTGTCCTCTCTGCCATCACTCTAGGTCCCGGTTGTCTTTACTCAGCATGGCGTAGCTGAACCCAGGCTCCGGACTGAAGTGAAGCCGATGACTTCATTGGATTATGCCTGGGACGAACCCACCTTGCCACCTTTTATCACTCTGACTGTTAAAGGGGCAGGGTCCTCCGAGATCAACTGCAACATGAATGATTTCCAGGATAATCGGCAGCTTTATTATGAAAATTTCATTTACATTGCTGCTACATATACATTCTCTGGGTAATTCTTGATTAAATTACTGTTCCTATAAAGCAGAAGGTTCTAATTATTAACAGGTTTTAAATGTTAAGCAGTTTCTTAGGAGACCAAAGTACAAAGGAAGATTCTTTCATTCTTTACCAAACCCTGGGCTCAGTGTCTATCTTAAGAGGTCATGTAATTTAAACTCTTGACTTTTGGCTAGATTAAAATTTATCCAAAGAGTCAAGACCCTTCTTGTGTTAAAGATCTCTCCCAAGAATTCATTCTAGTATTTAAATTTTCTTTTTGCTATTTATTAGTCTGTTTTGCCTGTTTCCTCTTTTGAAACTGACTAATCTTCATCATAATTATTCAAGTCATCATTCTCACTCTCCTCCCACCATCCCATTGAGAATACTGGTTAAGCAGACACCTAAGGGTCTGTCTTAATATTCACCTAAAGCCAAATATAGTAGCTTAATTTCACAGAAATTCCATTGCCTTAGAATTATAATCTTCACTGTTGTTTGACTAGTTGTATTTAGAAAAGTCAGATGAAGAATATTGAGCTTATTTTAATTCTGTTAGATTGCCACGCAGAGATCAAAACACTGGGCTTTCAGAAAGTAGTCATTCTACCAACATATAAATATAGCTTATTGTTTCTGTGCTGAAATAACAGGGCCAATTTTAAAGTGTATCTGTGAAGAAATGGAAAATAGCTTAATCTTTAACATTACAAATATAAATCACCTGATGAATAGGGCGTTTAAAGTCACATTCCTTTCCAAAATGTTCGGAACATTTTTGCATATGAATAAGATTTTTATACATGCCTGGGGCCCAGAAAATAATCTCTGGGTTTTTGCATTATCTCTCTCATCTGCTTAGAGTCCAGATTTCACTAGTAATAATTGAATCTGCAGAGAAGGACCGTTCTTTCTTTGTCTGTTGACGTTCCCTTTGGGAACGATGGTGCTAGGATGTTTATCTTGTTGTAATTGAGTCAATATGTTTGTTTGTTGTTAATTTGTTTTTAAAGATTATGGCACTTAACAGTGGGACACGCTTAAGGTTTAATGCCTGAAAAACCGAATCTAAATCTGGTTGTTAGTCATGTTTTTCTCCTTATGTTCTATAAATTCCAGTAGTTACTAAGCTCTTTAACTGAAGAATCCTAGTGGAGGATTATGGGCTTAATGGGTTGAACTGACATGGAAGACATAAAAAGAGAAGCTCCTGGAATCTTGGTGTGCAGAATCTAACAGCAGAATTAGAATAATCTTGCTGTGCTAAGAGGTTGAACCATCTTTTGGAGTATATCAGATACTAATTATTTGCATTCTTGGAAGGAATAAATGATGAGGAAGAATAGTTTTTTTTAAATTTTGTTTTTGAGGTGAAACATAACATAAAAGTATTTTAAAGTGAACAGTTCAGTGGCATTTGGTACATTCATAATGTTGTGCCAGCACCACCTCTTCCTAGTTCAGAGCATTTTTATCACCCTGAAAAGAAACCAAAACCTATTGAGCAGTCACTCCCCATTCCTCCCTGTCTCCAGCCGCAGGAAACCACCCATCTGCTTTTGGTCTCTATGGGTTGACCTATTCTGGACATTCACAGAAATGGAATCATAGGAGTGACCTTTTTTGTCTGGATTCTTTCACTTAGCATAATGTTTCTGCGGTTTATACACATTGTAGCATGTGGCAATGCTTCATTCTTTTTTTTTTTTTTTTTGAGACTGAGTTTTGCTCTTGTTTCCCAGGCTGGAGTGCAGTGGTGTGATCTTGGCTCACTGTAACCTCCACCTCCCGGGTTCAAGCGATTCTCCTGCCTCAGACTCCTGAGTAGCTGGGATTACAGGTGCACGCCACCACGCCTGGCTAATTTTTTTGTATTTTTAGTAGAGATGGGATTTCACCATGTTGGTCAGGCTGGTCTCGAACTCCTGACCTCAGGCGATCCACCCACCTCGGCCTCCCAAAGTGCTGGGATTACAGGCTTGAGCCACTGCTCCTGGCCCATTCTTTTTATGAAAAGTACCCAGTATTTTTTGTGGCTGAATACTATGCTGTATACTACATTTTTGTTTATCCAGTTATTTGTTGATGGACATTTGGTTGTTTCTGTGTTTTGGCTATTGTAAACAGTGTTGCTATGAACATGCCTGTACATATATTTGTTTGAGTACTTGTTTTCAATTCTTTTGCTTTATACAGAAGATTGGAGTTGCTGGGTTCTATTATAATTCTAAGTTTAACTTTTTGAGGAACCGCCATACTGTTTTCCACAGTGGCTAAACGATTGTACATTCCTACCAACAATGTACAGAGGTTCCAATTTCTCCACATCCTCACCAACATGTGTTGGTTTTTGTTTTTGTTTTTGTTTTTATTTTTATTTTTGAGACAAGGTCTCTGTCACCCAGGCTGGAGTGCAGTGGCACAATCTTGGCCTGCTGCATCCTCAACCTCCTAGGATCAAACGGTCCTCCTGCTTCAGCCTCTCTCATAGCTGGGACTACAGGTATGTAGCACCACGCCCAGCTAATTAAAAAAAAATTTTTTTTTGGTAGAGACAGGGTCTCACTATTTTGCCCAGGCTGGTCTCAAACTCTTGGGCCCAAATGCTATCTACCTGCCACAGCCTCCCAAAGTGCTAGGATTACAGGTGTGAGTCACTGTGCCAGGCCTGGTTTTGTTTTGTTTTGTTTTAAATGATACCCATCCTACTGGGTATGATGTGGTATCTCATTGTGGCTTTTGATTTGCATCCTTAGTAACTAATGATGTTATGCGTCTTTTCATGTGCTTATTAGTCATTTGTGTATATTCTTTGGAGAAAGTGTATTCAAATACTTTCCATATTTCAAATGGAATTATTTGCCTTTTTATTGTTGAATTGTCAGAGTTCTTCATATCTGGTCTCTTACCAGATGTATGATTTGCAATTTTTTTCTCCCATTATTTTTGTGAGTTTTCTTTTTACTTTTAGATTGTGTCCTTTCAAGCACAGAAGTTTCTCATTTTGGTCACATATAATTTATCTGCTTTGGGGGAAACAAAGATTACTTGTGCTTTTGGTGTCATGAAGACTGGTTTTTAACGCTGAATTAATCCATTACCTTTTTTTTTTTTTTTTTTGCTAATAAGGGTTAATAGAAAGAGGAGAATAATCTAAATAAAACTTCCAAACATCCCTAAGTGTAGCCAGGCTGCAACATTCCATAAAGCTTAGGATTCTTTAGCTTCAGAGAAACGTAACACGATTGAATTGAAGGAAGTTGATTAGAACCCTTTGTTTTCTTTTCATCCTAAAGGGACTTCTGATTTCTTGCCAAGACTTGGGGATGCAGTGATGCTGATCATCTGCCTGGCAGAGTAAAGCTAATTTTTGGTCCCTTGAATTGTCTGGCTTGGTTTTTTTTTTTTTTTTTTTTTTTTTGCTTTTTTGGGGGTTGGGGCAGAATCTCATTCTATCACCCAGGCTAGAGTGTAGTGGCGCAGTCTCAGCTCACTGCAACCTCTGCCTCTCAGGTTTAAGCAATTCTCATACCTCTGCCTCGTGAGTAACTGGGATTACAGGGGCCTGCCTCCATGCCCGGCTAATTTTTGTGTTTTTAATAGAGATGGGATTTTGCCGTGTTGGTCAGGCTGGTTTCGAACTCCTGGCTTCAACAGATCCACCTGCCTTGGCCTCCCAAAGTGCCGGGATTACAGGCAGGAGCCACCGTGCCTGGCCAAATTTTTTGCCTTTTTTTTTTGGTGGGGGGGCCTCTAAAGATATATGGTTATACTTTTACATCTGAATTTTAAGTCACTAAAATTATGAAGAGAAGAAAAATGTCAGAGTATGTCTTCTGAGAGATGAATCTTGGAACTGTGTAGGGAAAAAAATGCAACCCTGATCTTTCTGCTCTTGCATCAGACTTTTTCTTCTATCCTTTAAAAAATTTTCTTTTTAATAAAAGTTTTGGGCATTTGCTTATTAATACTTGAATACATGTGTGAGTATGTGTGTGTATACCTGTATATATATTTTTATGTAATATACATATTTTTTAAATTCTAGCTTGCAGGAGGGAACAGGCAGGCCTGTGGCTTCCAACAAGGCCATTACCTGTGCGGAGCTCGTTTTGGATGTCTCACCCAAGACACAAAGAGTCATTTTAAAAAAGAAGGTAAGAGAGCTTACAATCAGAGTTTAGAATACAAGGTTTTTAGCACTGGACGGGACTCAGGATCACCCAGTGCAGAGTCCTTATTTCATGATGAGGCCATAGGGACTTGTGTGGAACCCAGGCCTCTTGGCATTTCCAGGTCAGTGTTAGGGTGGATGAGTACCAGCTCAGGAGTAAGATGACTTCTGGAGTGGGATGTGATCACCAGGTGTGATCAGCAGAACGTGAATAATAAATATATGTGGAATTACTAAGGGCTGGGTGACTGTTAAGCAGACAAGAACAAATTTCTAAGATTAAGTAGCAATAATTGTAACATTTTATATAACATTTTATAACTTATAGAACATTTTCAGTTATTATTTCACTTGATAAGGATGACAGCTAGTAAATAGGTAATAAAAGAGTTACATTGACATTGAAAATTAGGTTAAAGGGTATGAACTGGCATGAAGAAATGGACCTCTCCTTTTTAGTTGGAAACCAAGTGTAGAAAGTTTGACATTTTAGGTTTTTGTTTGGTTTGTTTTTGTTTTTTTTTACTTTTTATTTGGAAACAATCTCAGATTTCCAGAAAATTGGCAAGAATTTTACCAAAGTGGGGCTGTGATGTTGATTTGTCCCCTTACTGGTGACATTAACTTATTGCAGTTGATTAAGAAGGTGTGTGGTAGCCTTTTCCACTGAGAAGTGAGGCTACTCTTTTTCTTTTTATAATCAGTCAAGATTTTGTGGCGTGGTACGTTGAGACTACATAAACCTCCTATTTGTCGTATTTTCTATATATGTATGCATATGTATATGTGTCATTCAGTATGGGCTGCTGTTTTATTCAGCGTGTTATCTGTTACTGTGTCAGTATGTGTATGCCTGTGTATGTATGTATGTATTTATTTTTGAGATGGAGTCTTGCTCTGTTGCCTAGGCTGGAGTGCAATGGCATGATCTCAGCTCACTACAACCTCCGCCTCCTGGGTTCAAGTGATTCTCCTGCCTCAGCCTCCCGAGTAGCTGGGACTACAGGAGCCCACCACCACACCCAACTAATTCTTGTATTTTTAGTAGAGACGGGGTTTCGCCATGTTGGCCAGGCTGGTCTGGAACTCCTGACCTCAGGTAATCCGCCTGCCTTGGCCTCCGAAAGTGCTGGGATTACAGGCCTGAGCCACCATGCCCGGCCAGTATTTATTTTGATGCTCAGTTTTTCTTATCTTTGGCCAGTGGGAGCTCCTTTAACCTTCCGTGTGCTTTCAGCATGTGCCCTCACTCACTTCCTTACTTTCTGACACAGCAAGTTATCCTGGGTCAATCTTATATTTTTCCCTGCACCATTCCTGGAATTTGCCATTTCTCCAGGGAGCCCTCATCCCTTCTATCAGAGAATGGAATTTAGAAACCTGAGATTCATGAATTAGGTGCAGTTGTTGCTATTGTGGTGTTGTGGTTCCCAGGCTCTCTCAGAAGACAGACCTAGGGTTTTTTAATCTATGTATGCACAAATATACATATGTGTGTTTTATGTACATATTTATATACTGTACATATTTATTTCTATGTCTATATATCAAAATCTAGCAGTTCACACCAATATTTCCAATTCAAGTCCAGTATGACAAAGTTCATTCTAATTTTCTCCCTTTCCCTATTTGTACTTCCCTTGTCCAGCACTGAGAATATGTTTATTGATTTGATCAGTTCCCCTGAATGTAACAGTGTAACTCATCCCCTGTCACCACAGTTGTCCCATGTCCTGTATGAACACCCTGGTTTCTTCCCTTGGGCTCTGATCTCCATGTACTGCCCTTCGCAGGAATGCCCTCCTCACCTCCCTCTATGATGCTCCCATTAAACCCCTCCCCAACCTCCCAACTTGGCTTCAGCCCCTGCTCTGGGCTGCCCCATCGCTTAGGTGGATGCCTTTCTTGTTCCACATGCGCTTTAACAATTCCACACTGGGCCACCACAACCCCCATCCCCACCACACACACAAGCCCCATGGAGTTCTGCCTTCCACAGTCCCATCTAAAGATGTTAGAACTAAATTATTAGGGAAGGGAGGAAGGGAACTGGAAGGAGAATGGTGCATCTCAGATTTTCAAGTGGAAATTTTGGTAGTTTCCAAATTATGATGAGCCTGGACAAATGGGCAGGCAGTAGAGGAATCCCAGTATGGAAACTTGATCTCACCTAGGTATGTCTGTGTTGATTCCCAGTCTGCAGCATGGACAGGATAACCGAGATGCTTTTCCTGTTGTTTCTGGTGCTGTGGAGAGATGCTTTCTCTTTCTGTGAACAGAGAAGCAAGCATGTGGGAATTGGAGATGGGAAGCACAGCTTAGCTTCATCTCTTTTTGCAGACAGAGGAGGCAGTAGCACACAGCAGAGACAGCATGATGTGTTTTTAGGTTTGAGTTCTGGCTTTGCCACTTAAAGATATATAGTATCTGGTATTTCCCATTTCTCTCAGTTTCATTTTTCAGCTGACCTCCCAGGTTTGCTGGAAGGATTAGCTAAGATAATGTACATAAAGTGCTCTGTAAAGAGATGTAATGATAATAACACAACAAACATTTATTGAGGCTCTACCCTGTGCCAGGCATGTACTAATAAGCACGTTACATTTATTACACTTATCACAAAAACCATGAGGCAATTTTTCTCGTTGACAGATCAGGAAACGGAGGCTCTAAGAGATTAAGTAACTTGTCCAAGGTCATTCAGCTTGTAAATTGTGTAGCTGGATCTCAGATCCTGGCATTTTGACTCCAATGTTCATGCTACTTTGTTAGTTTTTACCTTGTAGAATGTGATGAAAAGCTATCTGTCCGGCCAGGGGTAGCATGTAAATGAGTTTGTGGTACCCTGATGTGTCTGATGCTCTGGAGGAGTTCCTGCCTAGTGGGAGTGTATGTGATCCTGGCAGATCTAGCTGGAGTGTAGGTGTGACTGAAAAGGAATGATACAGATTGTGCTAGAGAGGCAACATAGCAGAGCAGTTAAGCGTGCTGACTCTGGAATCAGGCTGCAGAGATTCAGATGTTGGACCTACCGTCTAACTAGTTATTTCACTGTGGAGAAGTTACTTCATCTCACCGAGCCTTAACTTCCTCATCTATGAGGAGGGACATATGTCACTGGATTGTTTGCAGCAGTAAATGAGTTTTTTTCTTTTTTTCTTTCTTTTTTTTTTCTTTTCTTTCTTTTTTTTTTTTGAGACGGATTTCGCTCTTGTTGCCCAGGCTAGAGTGCAATGGCGCAATCTTGGCTCACTGCAACCTCTGCCTCCTGGGTTCAAGTGATTCTCCTGCCTCAGTTTCCCGAGTAGCTGGGATTACAGGCATGCGCCACCACGCCCAGCTAATTTTTGTATTTTTAGTAGAGACGGGGTTTCACCATGTTGGCCAGGCTGGTCTTGAACTCCTGACCTCAGGTGATACACCTGCCTCGGCCTCCCAAAGTGCTTGGATTACAGGCGTGAGCCACCATGCCCGGCCTAAATGAGTTGTTTTATGTAAGTCTTATGGACCAATGTCTAGCGCATAGTAAGTTCTCAGTAAGTATTATGACTTCTAGTATATAATGGATTATATAGACTTTCATGATTGACCTGGCAGCCCAACTGCTGTTTCCAAAATATTTCTAAAGAGAAAATATATTTAGAATTACTAGCAATCTGGCCAGGCACGGTAGCTCACACCTTTAATCCCAGCACTTTGGGAGGCCGAGGCAGGCAGATCACCTGAGGGCAGGAGTTTGAGACCAGCCTGGCCAACATGGCGAAACCCTGTCTCTACTAAAAATACAAAAATCAGCCAGGCGTGATGGTGCATGCCGGTAATCCCAGCTACTCGGGAGGCTGAGGCAGGAGAATTCGCCTGAACCCAGGAGGAGAGATTGTAGTGAGCCGAGATCGCACTATTTCACTCCAGCCTGGAGAACAGGAGCGAAACTCCGTCCCAAAAAAAAAAAAAAAAAAAAAGAATTACTAGCAATCAATTAGCATAACCTTGAATACAACCAACTTAACACTTGTGATACAATCAATTCATGAAAATTGGACACCATCAGTATAGTCCGCTTTCCTTATAAACATTCGGGACGGGGAGGAAGACCTCTGGTAAATTCTGATTCAAAGTCAGATATTGTCAGATACTGAGCATATCGTATAGTCTTTGTGTAATTGCATTCTTCTTTAAGGTAAGGGCACCGGACGGTCGTCATCTGGAGTGGCAGGGATCATGGCAGTATAGCTAGGGTAGGAGGCTGCCCCGCCATTTGTTTCTAATTTCTAAAAAAGGAAAAAAACTCGGTTATGAAAATAATACGTTTGTTAAAATGCGCATTATTTGTAATGTTTGGTTGTTTGGTTCAAGAGGTTAGCATATTTTACCCTAAGAACAACAAGAGATAGCTAACCATGAAAGTTTGAATTAAGCATTTATATAATGTGGAAAACGTCTAAATAAACTTCCTATATGAGAACTTATTTAGCCCTAGAGGAAGCTCTTGAAGTGAGGAGCTAGCTGTGGCTGCACATAATGGCTCTTTCTCTTTTTGCTTGTACCTACTTAACAGGAACCAGGAAAGCGTTCTCAGCTGTGGAGGATGACAGGAACAGGAATGCTGGCCCATGAGGGCTCCTCAGTTCCTCACAATCCCAATAAGCCCTCAGCCGCCCGCTCCACCGAGGGGTCTGCCATCTTAGATATTGCTGGTCTCGCTGCAGTGACTGACAACAGGTAATTTTCTAGGCAACTTTTGATTCAAGCTCATTGCTTTCAAATTCAGACTCAGAGGAAATCTACACCAAAAACCAAGAGTTCTATAAATAAGTAAAAATGTATATTTTTTTAAATGACAAAAACCTGTCATATTCCCAAATATGAGTATTGGGCTTTCCCTTTAAATATTTTAAGCTTTGATGAAATACCCATGCAGATGTTAAGAAACTTCAAACAATAAAATGGGTATAATGTGAAAAGTGATGATTTCTTCCACCCAAATTCCAGTCCGTCCTTATTCTGAGGAAGTAGTTTCTTTTTTACATCTTTCTAATAACTTTGTCAAATCCTTCAAAAGCAGAAATTAATTATTAAGAGAATAATCAGATGTATTTTTATGAATAAATCCTTGGATTCAAATTAGCTCTTTAAGTTTGAATAAGTTACTTGATTTGCCTGTGCCTTAGTTTCTCCATAAAAATCAGTGTGTTTTCAGTTAATACCTTATTTCCAGAAAAACTTTAGTTGACTTACAAGTTAGAACAGAAAAGAATTTAGAAATACAACAGAAAAAAGACTGTTGGAAAGATTTTACATGTATTTAGCAGCTATTCCTTCCATACTGCATGGTAAGTTGCCGTTTTGAGAATGCAAGAAGCCATATTACTGTGTCTTATGAAATCTTTAATGTCTTACTTTGTGTCCCCTCTTCATATTTTTCCATTTTGCTTTATTCCTCTTTTCTTATCAAGAGATACCTAACTGCCCTAGGATTCAAGCTAACTACCCATTCAGTTTTAAGGGTGGAGGGCATTAGAAGGAAGAAGAGCAAAGCCATCATCCTCATGTTCCCTTCAGGCGTGAAACAGTTGACTCGGAGGTTTCATGGTTCATTGTGTATTCCGTTTTCCAGATACGAGCCACTGATGCTGAGAAAGCCTGACCGCAGGCGAAGCACAACTCAGACGTGGAGTTTCCGAGAAGGAAAACTGACCTGTGGGTTACATGGGTTGGTCGTCCAGGTCAGTCGTTTTTGATCCCCAATTGCAGCAAGCAGTGGTTGAGCCTTCTTTGAAACAAAGTCTCTACTAAGTTGTACATGATGAATTGTTCAGTGGGAAAACTAGTTACAGAGCAATACATATTCTATTCCATTTTAGTTAAAAGGAAGTCAGAGTTTTGTTGTGCATTTGTGTATTTTTTTTTTTTTTTTTTGAGGTGGAGTCTTGCTCTGTCGCTCAGGCTGGAGTGCAGTGGCGCAATCTCGGCTCACTGCAAGCTCCGCCTCCCGGGTTCACGCCATTCTCCTTCCTCAGCCTCCCAAGTAGCTGGGACTACAGGTGCCCGCCACCACGCCCGGCTAATTTTTTGTATTTTTTAGTAGAGACGGGGTTTCACCATGTTAGCCAGGATGGTCTCGATCTCCTAACCTCGTTATCCACCCGCCTTGGCCTCCCAAAGTGCTGGGATTACAGGCGTGAGCCACCGCGCCCAGCCCCGCATTTGTGTATGTTTACATGGGAAAAGTTCTTGGAGATGGTATGCAATACATGTGTTAAGAGTGATTGCCCTGGATGATAAGATATGTTTTTCATGGCTTACCTGGACTTTTTCTTTGATGTCATATATTACCTATGTAATTTTAAAAAGAAAAAAATTACCTATGTAATTTTAAAAGTCCAGCACTAAGTTAGATGAATTAGATTTAGACCTGGGAAGTTAATGGCATAGCTGCAAGTCCTCTGTAAAGGGTTCTATGACATGGTGAGCATTCGCCAGGCATCTACATGCTCTTGATTCTGTTCATTTTGGCCTAAATAAGCATTGAATTGCTGTAGCAAATGTCAGAATGAAGATTGCTGGACAGTTTCCTCTGTCGTCTCCTCAGCCAGTCTACCTCATGATAAACTCCCAGCTACTTTCTAAGCAAATATGTGTTTGGCAAATTACCAAGGATTTGGATTTTCTGCCCTTTCTGGCTTCAGGCTGGGAATGAGAACAGGGGTCTGAGAAGTAGGAAGGTGTCTAGGAGGTTTGGACATACAGTAGACTAGCACCTGCAATTGTGTGTGCAGTTCTGTCCAGCCTGGGATTTTACGCAAAAGGGAAACAGGAGACTATCAGACTCTTGATAGAGAACTCTGAGTGTACTTAGATTGTACTCCAGGGCAGTTTGCAAAAACTGTAAGGAGCCTCTGACTGCTTTTGGTGAGATTTATTTTCTTTATCTCTATCGCCCTGAGCTTTTTTCATCAAAGACAAGCTGCTTACTTATATGTAGCACACATCTGGAATGGATTTGTGATTTTCAATTAGCAATACAATTCAAACTTCTCGAGGCAAAGAGGGCTTGTTATAATTGGTGGGTTTCATGTCTGACCCTGACTTCACTTCTAGTTTGTTTCTAAAGCCCATGTAATTCCAATGCTCTTGGAGCATTTTCTTCCTTAAAATCTCTTTTTGGTGTTTGTTGTTTTGTGAATCTATTTCATCATTTCCCTGCTTGTTAGTGACGGTATAATAACAGTATTCAGCAGAGCAGAATGTGTTTTGGTTAGGGAAGTAAGCTTGTTTCAATCTTATTATGCTGAATAAAGTCATTGAAGACATTAAAACATTTTCTGACACTGCTCTTATTAGGTTGTATATGCTCTTTCTTTCTAAACTTATAATAGCTATAAAAAGCTCTCTTTGTGTTGAAACCTGTACTATAAACCCTGCTCAAAGTTTGCTTTTCATGAGTCAATATTTAAAAGTTAACAAAGGGGATTTAGACACTCTTTGCCATTGTCTTCTCTAGCCTTGTGTTTGCTTTCCCACAGCCATAATCCTGTAGACTCGATTTACTTGGGGCATGTAGCAAGGTGTTTTCCTCCAAAGGCCTTGTTAAAGCAAACTAAATATGGCCTGAGAAGGACTCCGTACTTCTATAATTGAATCCCTGTGGACAAACTGTAACCTAGAGTAATCGGCAGGCAAGATTGAAATCCTTACTTAGGAGTATGTGCCTGTAACAATAGCTGAGACTTGGCCAGTCACAGCAGCCATGCTTCCACCACTCACAGATGGCTGAGTGTTCAGACTGTGTTCAAATAAGGCAAACGCCAACCTGTAACCAATCCAGCTGTTTACTTCCAACTTCTGTACATCACTTCCCTTTCTTTGTCTATAAATTTGTTCTGACCACGAGGCATCCCTGGAGTCTCTCTGAATCAGCTGTGATTCTGGAGGCTGCCTGATTTGTGAATTGTTCATTGCTCAATTAAACCCCGTTAAATTTAATTCGGCTGAAGTCAGTCTTTTTTTCTTTTTCTTTCTTTCTTTTCTTTCTTTCTTTCTCTTTCTCTCTCTCCTTCCTTCCTTTCCTTTTCTTTCTCTTTCTTTCTTTCTTTCTTTCTTCCCTTTCTTGTCTCTCTTTCTTTCTTTTTCTTTCTTTCTTTTTCCTTTTCCTCTTTTCTTTTCTTTTGACAAAGTGTCGCTCTTGTTGCCCGGGCTGGAGTACAATAGCACAATCTCAGTTCACTGCAACCTCCGCCTCCCGGGCTCAAGCGATTCTCCTGCCTCAGCCTCCTGAGTAGCTGGGATTACAGTTGCCTGCAACCATGCCTGGCTAATTTTTGTATTTTTAGTAGAGATAGGGTTTCACCATGTTGACCAGGCTGGTCTCAAACTCCTGACCTCAGATGATTCGCCCGCCTTGGCCTCCCGAAGTGCTGGGATTACAGGCTGAGCCACCTCGCCTGGCTTGAAGTTTTTCTTTTAACAGCCTGAATAACTGGGTATCAGGTGACATTCTCAACTCTGTATTCCATTCTAGAAGAAACACCATCTTTTGAGTATTTGGGTTGGTTGTCCAGCCATAGGCCTGTTTGGGGAGGTTTTCAACTCAAGAATTTTCCTCTTACTGGAAAGCTGAATGATTATAATAATTATTTTCTATTTTCAGAATATTTCAGATTTTTAAGCAAACCCTAGTAAGAATACTCAAAGAAACAGCTAGTTTTGGCTACGTTTTTAGAAGTTTATTTTAATGACAAGAAGTTAGTACTAGTAAAAGGCAGAATTAAACTGATCTATGCATGAAATTATCTCTTATTCATAATTACCAAAATTTATGAGCATAACTTTTCATCTTACTGAAGTAATTCTCCTGTTTTTCATCATCTGCAAAGCTCAACAAATAGTAAAGGCTTTGTTGCACATTGATCATGACCCTCCAGAGGAGAATGTAAATTTAGGAACTTGTTTGAAATGATGTGTTAAATTGTCAAAGTCAGTGCCTCTGTCTTTTCTCACATGTCTCTACTCCAATGTCTTTTAGGCCAAAGGAGGACTTTCTGGTTTGTTTGATGGAGCTGAAGTTGTTCTTGGTCCTGACACTTCCATGGAGCTTTTGGGGCCAGTTCCACCTGAACAACAATTTATTAATCAAAAAATGAGACCTGGTTCTGGAATGTTATCCATCAGAGTCATCCCAGATGGACCAACTAGAGCACTCCAGGTGATAATTTGTCATAAGAGCTGATGTGAAACTCTGTACTTCCTCCACCCCCAATGATTACTCATTTAACAAATACTTATTGAACATGTTTATGCCAGATATGAAGATATGGTATCTTCATCTGTAAAATGGGGATAGGATCTACCTCACAAAGTTGTTACAAGAACTAAAGTACAACAAAAAGATAAGCGTAAAGTATAAACAAAGTATCAATGAAATATGTGGTAACCTAAAAAAGTATAAGATTTAAACAAGATAATGTTAACAGTGCATATTAATAGTGTTGTTAATTATTATTAATAACATAATATCTTAATAACATTAACAACAAGAAGATATGAGATCCTTAATCAGATAATTAAAATATTGTGTTAATGAGAGTAGGAGTGGAGGGTGTATGGAAAGGATTTGTATTCCCAGATTTAGAGGGTGGGGAGCTTCCTAAGAGAAGTAGTACTTAAACTGAGACCTAGAGGTTAACTGAAAGGAATTAGCCAAATAGAAAGGTACAGGTGGAGGGGCTGTGCCCTCAGTAATAAGCATGTTCATCAACAGGTATTTACTGAGCAGCTACTTGAGCCAGCACAGGTCTAGGTACGGAACATTTACCAGTGAACGGACAAAACTCCCTGCCTTCTTGGAGCTTACATTCTAGTGGGGATGGACCATCATTGACCAATAAACATAGGAAGTAAATGACATACGATGTGGAAGTTGACTAGTGAAGGCCCACAGGTAGCAGAGTGATCCTCAGCCCAAGTGGCACAGAGAATGTGGTAAGAAAGAAGGCTGGAGATAGAAGCAGGGGCCAGATCATAAAAAGTCTGAGATACATACTAAAGAATTTGTGGTTTTTCTAAGGCAACAAGGAGTCAGGGAATGGCATGATTAGAAAATTGTTTTAGATCACTTCCTCTGGCTGCAGTGTAGAGAAGCAGAGTAGGGCAAGACTGGAGATAGTGAAATACCAGGTAGGAGGCTCTTGCAGTAATGTAAATGAAGGGTTATGGTGGCCTGAACTGGAAGAAGTGGCAGGGGTGGACATGAGGAGGCTGGAGAGAAATGGATAGAAATGAGAGCTTACTTAGGAGTAGAGTCAGGCAGATTTTGTGACTGAATGTGGGAATGAGGGAGAGGAAGGAGTCAGTAATGGCCTCCAAGGTTCTGATTTGGGCAACTCACAGGATGATAATCCAGATCACTAAGGGATGAACATGGAGCAGACTTGCAGAGGAAGGGAGGAGTTAGGTTTTGGACTTGTTGAGTTAAGGTAACTGTGTGATATCTATGTGAAGATGTCCATAAGTCATTGTAACTATGGCTCTGAAACCCAGGGGAGAGATCTGTGATGGGGATAAGGGTTTATTAGGTCATAGCGTAATCAGAACAAAGGAAAAAAAAGATGTTGGAATGTAGCAATGAGCTCTCTGAGATAGTGCATCACAATTCACAACACCACTATTTATTTATTTATTTATTTATTTATTTAGCTATGTCACTCTCTTTCACCTAGGCTGGAGGGCAGTGGCAAAATCATAGCTCATTATAGCCTCGAACTCCTGGGCTCAGGTGATCCTCCCACCTCAGCCTCCCGAATAGCTGGAACTTAAGTGCATGCCACCATGCTTAGCTAATTACTTTTCATTTTTTGTGGAGATAGGGTCTCGCTATGTTCCCCAGGCTGGTCTTGAACTTCTGGGATCAAGCGATCTTCCCACCTTAGCCTCGCAAGTAGCTTGGACTACAGGTGTGTGCCACTGTGCCGGCTCACAATACCACTTTAAAAAACAATCTTAAGGCAAAAATGAATGCAATGATCTTGAGGTTTGCATATTTTGACTTGAGCTATAATTTGAGATCATCTGCAGATATCTAACCCCACTACGTGAGGCTCTCAAGGTGTATAGCTTGAGTTTGCCATGCAGACTTGAAACCAAGTTTGCTTCTTTATTACACAAATCTTACCTTAGCAGTGCTTTGGAAACCATTCGCTTCCATAGGATTATTGATTATATAATGACTTTTGACCTACACAGTTGTCCTGGGTTAGAATAGGTTTCAATAAGGAAGAGTGAATCATCTTCTTGTGGTGTTTTATTTGACTTCAGATAACAGATTTCTGCCACCGGAAAAGCAGCCGTTCATATGAAGTGGATGAACTTCCTGTCACCGAACAAGAGCTGCAGAAATTAAAGAATCCAGATACAGAGCAGGAATTGGAAGTAAGGTCTAAATATTGTAAATTTATTTATTTGATCATCAGTTTTTTAGAATTTTACTTGGTGGTATTTTAGACCTTCTGTTTTCTTTCTATCCTGTATGATTCTAAATATGAGTTACGCTTCACAGTGTTTACTGTTTATCAGTGAATGTGTGAATGTATTATGTAAATGACAACAAAGTTTATGTGGAATCAGCATGTAGTAAGCATTGCTAAACTATTATTACAATAAAGGAAGCTAAACTGTTTGAATTTCAGTAAGATTTAAGACAAACAATTTTTTGTATTTTGCTTCAGCCATCTCTGACATCTTCCTTCTGTTTTCTCTGTTTGGGATTGGAGAGTGACAAGTTTGAAAAGGAAGATGAGATGAACATGAAAAAGTATATTTATTTGACGTTTATTCAGTGATTTTTGAAAAAATCAAATACCTATGTGTAAAACACTGTGTTGGGTGTTATGGAAGTGTAGTGGATAACAAATTATGAGCTTTCATCCCAAATAAGGTGAAAGATTCCCAAATAATTAGATTTCTATAATGAAATGCAGAATGTCATCAGTCCTTTGATAGAGGTATCATCACATACTCTGGAGTTCTCGTTAGGGTGAAGGGTATGCCTAGAAAGCAAGGCTTCCAGTGAGATGATAGCATTTGAGCCCTCCAGGTAAATAATAGGACTCCCCTAAGTGGTTTTCATCTGCTGAGAGATCGGGAGTAGAGGAATGTAAAATGCTTTATTTTCTTATACGCTCCTGGATACTGTGAGCTGTGTTTAAAACAATCAGGGTGCCATATTTTGGTTTCCTTTCAGGTGCTTGTGAGGTTAGAAGGTGGAATTGGGTTGTCCTTAATTAATAAAGTCCCAGAAGAACTGGTCTTTGCAAGTCTTACAGGAATCAATGTGCACTATACACAGCTGGCAACCAGTCACATGCTTGAACTCAGCATACAGGATGTACAGGTAAGGGGGAAGTTCCAAAGCTGTTAGTCACCTTGTTTTCATGCTGATCACCCAACCAGATCTAATGTTTGATGTTCTAAGAACTTTAATGTTTTGGAGGAAATATCTTGTGGCCTTCAAAAAATCATTCTGTGAAATAGTTGTTTCTACCTACATTCGTCTCATTAATTTTTCTGCATACAGCAGAATTCCGCATATATTAGAGGTAACTCAGTCAGGGTGGCATGGAGGAAGGTGACCCATGGTTCACAATCTTGCCAATAGAAAAACCAATAGGAAGTCATCTAACCATCATTCGGAGGAATTGAGGTCTGTCATAGGGAGAACAAACTAAAGAACTGGACTTTGCTTTCAGTCAAGATGGAGTAACAGGGACTAAATTTACCCTCCCACCTGAAACAACCCCAGAATCCAGATAAATAAGAAGACTGGTATTGAGACACTGGACATCAGACAATGAAGGACAGTGCTTTGACAGGTGGGAAACAAAAGAGCTGAGCCCTGTAATTGCCTTTCTTACCAATTTGAGAACGTTTCCAGGGAGGGGAGACCAAGCAAGTACCCAGCACAGTGGAGAAGTTGAAAAAAACAGAGCTGAGAGTCTAGAGAGACCAAGGTATCTATAGTTATAGGATGGTACACTTGGGCATAGAGAGCTGCACAGAAAAACTCTGAAGATCTATAGACGGTCCCTCTTGAGTATTTAGCCAAGTGTTAGTCAGTGATGTATGTGAAGAAACTACCCATCTGAAAGGATCAGAGGGAACAGTGCCTGCTGCCCACACAGGGCTAGGAATAGTGCTTGTGCCCACCAGCTGGACTGGAAAAACTAAGAATTTATGAGACGTTGGGAAGAGTCTCAGGAAAGCCTTGCCCTCATGATTAATTAGCCCTAAACTGAGCACTGCTATAGACTGCCTAAGAAATCATAAAAGGAAGATCCGAAAGAATCAACCTCTTCCCAAGTAAATTAACCATATCCTTGAATAAAGCTCAAGAAGATTATTGGAATACGACAATGTAGCACCCAACAAGGTAAAATTCACAATATCTGACATCCTATCAAAAATTATCAGGTGTGCAAAGGAGTAGGAAAACTTTCTATATAATGAGGAGACTAATTGGTCAAAACTGATTCACAACTGGCACAGATGTTAGAATTTTTGGAGGACGTTAAAACTGTTAATGTAACTGTATTCTCTGTGTTCAAAAGGTTAAGTAGCAATATGGAAGACATAAAAAACTAAAGCTTGTAGAGATTAAAATGTAATGAAAACTACACTGGATGGAATATAGCACACAACTGTGAAGGAAACTATACCAAGGCACATCATAATCAAATTACTCAAAACCAGTGTTAAAGCAAAGGAACAAGAAAAAAAAGACATGCTGTGTGCCAAGGAATAAAGATAAGAATGACAACAGATTTCTTTTTGGGAACAATGGGAGTGGGAAGACAATGAGCAACATCTTTAAAGTACTGAAAGGTATCAGCAGACCCATGCTACAAAAAATGTAAAAGAACATCATCAGGCAGAAGGAAAAAAACAGTATCAGATTGAAGTCTGTTCTACACAAAGTAATGAATACCAGAAATGATAACTACCTGGGTAAATATATAAGATTATTTTCTTCTTATTTAAAGTAAGAGTGAGATTCTTATCAACAATAGCATAAAGGCTGAAGGGGAGAAATGGAAGTCTATTAGTGTAATCTTATACATGATGTGGTATGATGTCACTTGAATGTAGAATTATAAAGATAAACAGCATAAACTCTTAAAGCAACCACCAAAATAACAAAGAGTTATAACTAATAATTCAGCAAAGGAGATAAAATGAAATTAGGCCAGGTGAGGTGGCTCACGCCTGTAATCCCAGCACTTTGGGAAGCTAAGGCAGGTGGATCACTTGAGGTCAGGAGTTCGGGACCAGCCTGGCCAACGTGGTGAAACCCCATCTCTACTAAAAATACAAAATTAGCCAGGTGTGGTGGCACACACCTGTAATCCCAGTTACTCGGGAGGCTGAGACAGGAGAATTGCTGGAACCTAGGAGGTGGAGGTTGCATTGAGCCAAGATTGTGCCACTGCACTCCAGCATGGTGATAGATGGAGACTCTTGTCTCAGGGGAAAAAAAAAAAAGAAGAAATCATAAAAAAATAATCCAAGAGAAGGCAGAAAACAGAAAGCAGGGAAAGGAATAGATAGGACAAATAAAAAATAATTAGCAAGATGGTAGACTCAAACCTAATGGTATCAATTAACTAAATTTAAATGTTGTAAACACCGTAATCAAAAGGCAGAGATTATCAAATTGTATAAAAAAGCAAGAACCAATTATATGTTGCCTACAAGAAACACACATTAAGGATAAAGACACAAATAGGTTAAAAGGAAAGAAGATGAAAAAAGATATAACATGTTGACACTTGTCATAGGAAATGAGAATGACTAGATTAACATCAGACGGAATAGATTTCAAAGTAAAGAATATTACTGGTGTAGTCGGGGTTCTCTTAGAGGGACAGAACTAAAAGGATATGTATATAAGTATTAACTTACATGATCACGCGGTCCCACAATAGGCTGTCTGCAAGCTGAGGAGCAAGGAGAACCAGTCCGAGTCCCCAAACTGAAGAACTTGGAGTCCAATGTTCAAGGGCAGAAAGCATCCAGCATGGGAGAAAGATGTAGGCTGGGAGGGTAGGCCTGTCTCACGTGTTTCTGCTGCTTTATGTTTGCTGGCAGCTGATTAGATTGCACCCACCAGATTAAGGGTGGATCTGCCTTTCCCAGCCCACTGACTCAAATGTTAATCTTTTTTGGCAGCACCCTCACAGACACACCCAGGATCAATACTTTGTATCCTTCAATCCAATCAAGTTGACACTCAGTATTAACCATCACAAGTCCACCCTTTGTCAACTGCCGAGATTATAAGGTCATAATTACACCTAACATAATACAGCCATCCTTCGTACAGCTGGAAACACACCAGTCCCCAACCCAAATACTATTACATAAAGTTAATGATGCTTGAATGCTGATATGAAGTCAATAAATCTATGTCACATGATGAAGGAGAAAGGAAATAAAATGAAGATATTTTCTTAGTACAAGTGTATACATGCACAAACATGTTTTTAACAAAAGAAAGAGGAAATACTCATGACAATTGCAGTCCTTGTTTCTGCAGCTGGTCATGTGGTCATAGCTAGTATTGATGATTACCCTTTCTACTACCCATTCTGTATTCCCTTTACCTTCAGCAAGCACCTCATCAGGTCATGGTTTTGTGGGATTTTTTCCTGGTGGAGTGACCCAAACCTTCCTTCCTGAGGGGTCTGGACCATTTGTAGTCCTGCCTGGATTAGGCTGTTGTAGTTTCCCATTGCCTTAATCACAGGGCATGGTAATCCTAAGAGACGCCCTAATGGATCTCCTGTATTCCATGCATAATCTTCCTTACCTCCATTGTGGAGTAGTAGACTGATTTCATCTTGATAATCTGGGTCAGTCACCCCAGCCAACACTGTAACTCCCTTCTTAGCCTCTTGACCTAAAGTTAGGCGGAGCCCAAAGTGTCCAGGTGGTAATCTTAACTTCCAGTTTAATGGAATCATTGTTTTGTCTCCTGGTGGTAGTGTTCCTCCCTCTGGAACTAAGACCTCTAAGCCAGGAGAACGTAATGTTGCAGGAACAGGAAGCAAGAATTTTGCTAGTGGATCATTAGGGGTGATGATGAATGGTGCCACTTCCTCTTCCACCCATTGATTCCTGGACCTCTGAATCCTGGCCATGGGAGAAACAGTACCATATATTGGATGCTGATTCAGAGCATACATAGCCTTCTGGAGAACTTTGCCCCAGCTATTATCATCTAGTTGGCTTTGTAATTGTGATTTCAAAAGGCCATTTCACCATTCTATCAATCCAGCTGCTTCAGGATGATGAGGAACATGGTAAGACCAGTGAATTCCATGAGCATGAGTCCACTGCCGCACTTCTTTAGCCGTAAGGTGAGTGCCTTGGTCAGAGGCAATGCTGTGTGGAATACCATGACAGTGGATAAAGCATTCCATGAGTCCACAGATGTAGTCTTGGCAGAAGCATTGCATGCAGGATAGGCAAACCCGTATCTGGAGTAAGCGTCTATTCCAGTGAGGACAAACTGCCCTTTCCATGATGGAAGAGGTACAATATAATCAACCTGCCACCAGGTAGCTGGCTGATCACCCAGAAGAATGGTGCCATATCGAGGGCTCAGTGTTGGTCTCTGCTGCTGGCAAATTGGGCATTAAGCACTGGCTGTAGACAGGTCAGCCTTGGGGAGTGGAAGTCCATGTTGATGAGCCCATGCATAACCTCCATCCCTGCCACCATGGCCACTTTGTTCATAGTCCCAGTGGGTGATGGCAGGAGTGGCTGGGGAAAGAGGCCGAGTGGTGTCCACAGAACAGGTCATCCTATCCACTTAGTTGTTAAAATCCTCCTCTGCTGAGGTCACCCATTGGTGAGCACTCACATGGGATACAAATATCTTCAGTTTTTGACCACTCAGAGAGGTCCATCCACATACCTATTCCCAAATTTCTTTGTCACCAGTTTTCTAATCATGCTCTTCCAAGTCCCTGACCATCCATCCAGCCAAATCATTGGCTACCTCCCATGAATCAGTATATAATCACACATCTGGCCATTTCTTCTTCCATGCAAAGTGCATGACCAGATGCGCTGCTCGAAGTTCTGCTCTCTGGGAAGATTTTCCTTCACTGCTGTCCTTCGGGGATGTCCTAGAAAGGGGCTGTAGTGCTGCAGCTGTCCACTTTTGGGTGGTGCCTGCATATCGTGCAGAACCATTTGTGAACCAGGCCCTAGTCTTCCCTTCCTCTGTCAATTGATCATAGGGAATTCCCCATGAAGCCATCAGTGCAGGCTAGGGGAGAGAAGGCAGGGTGGCAGGAGTGGAGACCATAGGCATTTGAGCCACTTCCTCATGTAACTTACTTGTGCCTTCAGGGCCTGCTGGAGCCCGATCACATATATACCACTTCCATTTGATGATGGAATGCTGCTGTGTACGACCCACTTTATGGCTAGATGGGTGGGTCAGAAAGCACCCAGTTCAGTTTGCAGGTGTGCACCACCACATCCAGCTAATTTATATATTTTTTGGTAGAGATGGGGTTTCACCACGTTGGCCAGGCTGATCTCTGACTCTTGACCTCAAGTGATTTGCCCACTTCAGCCTTTGTTTTTATTTTTAATTTGTAAATAAAATCTTTCATTTGGGTAACTGTAAATCTATGTGATCAAACAAAACATCTTATTTTATTTTATTGCTTTTTTAAGGCTAGTTAAGTGAAGCAGTGGGGATAAACACTTTTACTCCCAAAAGATGTTTTGTGTTTTTTTTAAATATATTTTTTTGAGACAAGAATCTTGCTCTGTCACCCAGGCTGGAGTGCAGTGGTGCTCCCTCGGGTCACTGAAACCTCCTCTTCCTGGGCTCAAGTGATCCTCCCACGTCAGCCTCCCAAGTAGCTGAGAATACAGGTGTGTGCTGCCACACTTGGCTGATTTTTGTATTTTTTGTGGAGACAGGGATCTTGCCGTGTTGGCCAGGCTGGTCTTGAACTCTTCGACTCGAGCCATCTGCCCGCCTAGGCCTCCCAGGGTCCTGGGATTATAGGTGTGAGCCACTGCATCCAACCCAAAAATGTTATTTTTCTTTTGCCATAAATGACTATATTAAGATCCTTGGCTGGGCCTGGTGGCTCACACCTGTAGTCTCAGCACTTTGGGAGGCCAAGGCGGGCAGATGGCCTGAGGTCAGGAGTTTGGCCAACATGGTGAAACTCCATCTCTATTAAAAATGCAAAGATTATCCGGGCAGTGGCGGGTGCCTGTGGTCTCAGCTACTTCGGAGGCTGAGACAGGAGAATCGCTTGGACCTGGGAGGTGGAGGTTGCAGTGAGCCGAGACCACTCCTTTACACTCCAGCCTGGGCAACAAGAGCAAGACTCTCTCAAAAAAAAAAAGTCCTTGATGAAATTTTAAGAAACTCTTGATTAAAATAATATTATTGTATAAATGTTAAAAAAAAAAAAAAGCACACAGTTCAGGATGGGCAGTTCAGGTCGCGTGGTGACTTGATGACCCATAGTCAGACGTTCATTTTCCACCAAAGCCCAGTAACAGGCCAAGAGCTGTCTCTCAAAAGGACAGTAGTTATCTGCAGAAGATGGCAGGGCTTCCTCCAAAATCCTAGAGGCCTCTGCTGTGATTCACCTATGGGGGCCTGCCAAAGGCTCCAAACAGCATCCCTATCTGCCACTGACACCTTAAGCACCATTGGATCTGCTGGGTCATATGGCCCAGATGGCAGAGCAGCTTGCACAGCAGCCTGGACCTGTTGCAGAGTCTTCTCCCATTCTGGACCCCTCAAAACTGGCAGCCTTTCGGGTCACTTAATAAATGGGCCGGAGTAATACACCCAAATGAGGAATGTGTTGCCTCCAAAATCCAAATAGGCCCACTAGGCATTGTACCTCTTTCTTGGTTGTAGGAGGGACCAAACGCAGCAACACCGTTAACTTAGAAGGAATGTCTTGGCAGGCCACACACCACTAGATCCCTAGAAATTTTGCTGAGGTAGAAGTTCCCTGAATTTTAGTCGGATTTATTTCCCATCCTCTGGCACGCAAATGTCTCACCAATAAGTCCAGTGTGTTTGCTACTTCTTGCTCACTGGATCCAATCTGCATAATGTCATCAGTGTAATGGACCAGTGTGATATTTTGCGGAAGCAAAAAGCCATCAAGGTCTCTCCAAATAAGATTATGACACAAACCTGGAGAGTTGATATACCCCTGCGGTTAGGACAGTAAAGGTATATTGCCAGCTTTGCCAGCTGAAGGCAAATTGCTTCTGGTAGGCCTTGTGGACAGGAATGGAGAAAAAGGCATTTGCCAAGTCAGTGGCTGCATACCAGGTACCAGGAGATGTGTTAATTTGCTCAAGCAATGAAACCCCACATCTGGTACAGCAGCTGCAATTGGAGTCACCATTTGGTTAAGCTTACGATAATCCACTGTTATTCTCCAAGATCCATCTGTCTTCTGCACGGGCCAAATGGAAGAGTTGAACAAGGATGTGGTGGGAATCACCACCCCTGCATCTTTCAAGTGGCACTAATCTCCACAATCCCTCCAGGGATGTGATACTGTTTTTGGTTTACTATTTTTCTAGGTAGAGGCAGCTCTAAGGGCTTCCATTTGGCCTTTCCCACCGTACTAGCCCTCACCCTACCAGTCAGGGAGCCAATGTGGGGGTTCTGCCAGCTGTTAAGTATATCTATGCCAATTATGCATTCTGGCACTGGTGACATGACCACAGGATGAGTCTGGGGACCCACTGGACCCACTGTAAGTCAGACCTGAGCTAAAACTCCATTAATTACTTGACCTCCATAAGCCCCTACTTTAACTGGAGGGCAACAATGACATTTTGGGTCCCCTGAAATCAACGTCAGCTCAGAGCCAGTGTCCTGTATCCGCGAAATGTCTGATCCTTTCCCTTTCCCCAGTGCACAGTTACCCTGGTAAAAGGCTGGAGGTCTCCTTGGGAAGGATGGGAGAAAGATTCACTGCGTAAATTGTCGGCAATGTAGTGGGGTCCTTCCTCAAGGGGATCCGGCCTCCCCTTCATTCAAGGGGTTCTGGGTCTGTAAACTGGCTCAAGTCTAGAAATTGAGGGGCCATGATTCTCTGTTTTTATAATTCAAACTAGTTTTTTGTCCATTCAACCTAGAAGTTTTCTGCTTGTATAAATTAAGTAGGAATGCAGCAGGCTTCCTATTAATTTCGCTTCTAGGAACACCATGATTAATTAGCCAGTGCCAGAGCTCTACATGAGTCAGACTATTCTGATTGCCACTTTGCCTCTGCTGTGCATTATGGTAGCTATGCCCACCTTGCCTTTGACGATTGAGTGCTGCCACTTGGCAACCTGCCACCTCGGGATCCAGTTATCCCCATTGTGTTTAAATTTTGTAGCTGATGATTGCTGTTCCCACCGTTAGATCTGACATACAGAGAAAAGCAATTACAGGGCTCTTCAAAGATGCAGGTGCTGCCCTTACAAATCTATTCCGCAAGGCCTTGGTCAAGGATATATCTTCTGGACCCTCCCAGCTGGGATGAGTAGGTCTGAAGTGGCTAATCCTCTCCACCATCCCAGTCTCCCTAATCCTTTGGATCCCTTCCTGTACGTTAAACCAAAGGAGATCACACATTTTCACCTCTCTCACAGTGGGCCATCTTTTAATCCATATTTCAGCTAACCAAGTAAATAAACTATTAGAACCTTTTTTACCTCTCCAAGCTGCAACATTAAAAGCAGAATGCCTACTTAGTGGGCCCAGATCAATAAATCCTGATCAACCCTATGTTCCTTCCACTATTATCCCATACCCTTAATATCCATTCCCGTATCTGTTCTCCAGATTTCTTTCTATATAAATTAGAGAACTCAAACAGTTCTTTTCGAGTGTAGTACACCTCCTCGTGAGTCACACTCTCAACCTCACATCTAGGGGCCTGCCGGGACTTTAGGTCTAGAAGCAAACGGGGTGTTGGGGGTGACTCCTGAGGAGAATCAACATTATTTTGCCTGGCAGCTGCCTCAAGGGAGGTCATCACTGTTGCCTTAGGCAGCATAGGATTCATCTCCTCAGACAAAGGTGGAAAGCTGATGACAGCATGGGTCGAGGAGGGGATGTTGCCACTACTGGGGATGGGGAAGCTCATCCTTCTGGCAAAAAAGGCTCATCAGAGTTTACAAACTCAGTTTCCCCGAGTTTCCTCAGGGTCCTCCCACACATCCCCATTCCAAGTTGCAGGGTCCCATTCTTTTCCAATCAGTGCCCTCACTTTAACAGCAGACATCTGGTGAGGCTGTGTGTGCATCTTTCGGCGTGCATCTTTCGTTGCAGGTCAGCCACTTGCATGACAAGAGCTTGTGTCTGTTTTTCCACAATTTCAGCTCTTTCTCTGCAGGAGATAAGACTCTCACTTAGGGCAATCTTAGCAGATTTGAGGCTGAGTATCTGCTTCTGAAGCTGGGAGACAGAATCCCTGAGTTCATCATTTTCTTTCATTACTTTGTCCACTGAACTTAGGAGCAACCAACCAGCTTCATTATGTTACTTGGTTTTCTACATATGGTCAAAGGTATTATGTATAGAGTCACTAAAATCCTTGCCTCTCATGAGCGGTGAATCAGGAGTGTCAAATGCATTTATTTTGCATAATTCTCCAAACGGTTCACGCCAAGGACTATCAGCATTCTCCATACTATTAGAGGTAGAGTCCTTAGCATTTTTTTGGGGGGCTAATCATATTCAGCAGCCAACTCCAGAAACCCCAAAGCCAATGAAAGAACTCCATCCTTAATATTCTGTTCCTCTAGAACCACACCTGGTACCAAAATCTGTATTAGTCAGGGTTCTCTTAGAGGGATAGAACTAATAGGAGATATATATATATATATATATATATATATATGTATTGTTCTTTAAGATCAATAAAATTAATAAGCCTCTAACCAGTCTGAGCAGGAGAAAAAGAGAAGACATAGATTATTAATATCAGGAAAGAGGGAGATGCCAGACAAGCCAAATACTGACAAGTCTGGGGATGGGACTCCTGGGGGATCTGCAAATTCCTTCTGGCTGCTGGAGTGTCTGCTAGGACTGCTTTGTTTTCAGTGTGACTGTAGGGCCGTTGGTTTTCAAGGCTACTGTGGAGCTGGGGTAGGGGTAAAGAGAATAGGACAAATTAAAATGCCACGGAGCTCGCTGTTCTCACTGAGTTTCAGCTTATTTTCTTGAATAAATGCTCCTTAGATTGTCGCAAGTTTTTTATTAACTTTCGGAGTTCTGAAAAAGTCGACCTTTACAATTTTTGGCAGAGTACTGTTAGTGTGCTATCAGAACAACTTCTATCTGTTTGTAACATCATACTTGGAACGCTTTTCCTTTATAAGCTTCATCAAAGTTTAAATATGTTCAGGAAACTAGTTCCTGGTAGACATTTCCAGAAGAAGAATCCAAAGCCCCAGACTGTGGTTCTTTTTCCCAAATGGACAAACTACATCCTTACTGGGAGTGTGTGCAGTGTGTCTCCCGTGACTGGGGCTCCTTCTCTCCCTTAACATGTCATGCAATTCCATCCAGATTGTCGAGGCCAGAACCTCTTTTCAGAAGAAATTTTTCTTTTATTATATATCACGAATAACAGAGAATTCAGGCTAATCGTATCCTATTTATTTGTGCACAGATAGAAAGTTAATATCTTGCAGCTATTTTTCCTTGTCCTCCTTTTTTCGACCTTACAGAGACAATTCAAGGAACCATTTGCTGTTCATTAGTTTCTTTAACTTTATTCTTTACTTTAAAAAGTTGTTTGTTTGTTTATTTGTTTGTTTATTTTGAGACGGAGTCTCACTCTGTCGCCCAGGCTGGAGTGCAGTGGTGCGATCTCTGCTTACTGCAACCTCCGCCTCCCAGGTTCAAATGATCCTCCAGCTTCAGCCTCCCAAATAGATGGGATTACAGGTGCCCGCCACCATGCCCAGCAATTTTTGTAGTTTTTAGTAGAGATGGGGTTTCGCCATGTTGGCCAGGCTGGTCTTGAACTCCTGACCTCAGGTGATCTGCACACCTTGGCCTCGCAGAGTGCTGGGATTACAGGCGTGAGCCACCACGCCTGGCCAAAAAGTTGTTTTTTCCTATAATACCTCTTTATGTGATGTATGCTGCAAATCATAGAAAATAATCAGGTTTGTACTTTACTGTGGTTACAGTGCTGCAAGAAGGAATTTTTAAAAATAGAAAATAGAGATCCTCTCCTTAGGCAGCATCCGATCTAATTAGGAGAATAAAACTAGCTAGAGTTAGTAATTCTCAGTTATGACGCCTTGTGTCAGATGTGTTTAGTGAAAGAACAAAGGAGAAGACAATATGGTCGAGCCCTTTATTGCCATTTCATATTTGGATGAGATAGGTAATGATTCATTCATTCAGTCCATTCTTAAACTGAGCATCAAGTGTGTGCCCGACACTATACTAGGTTCTGGAGATATGGCTATGACTTCAAAAATGCAGGCTTTGCTCTTGAGCCAACAGCCTAGAGAGAAAGTCTGCCAATAAATATGCAGGCAGGCAAGCAAATGAATAATGACATTCTGTGATAACTGCTGTAAAGAATAGCTACTTTAGATAAAGTGCTACTTTAGAAAAAGTGGCTCAGGAAGATCTTCCTGAGGAAATGAGAGCTGAACTGAAACTTGGAGGAATAGAATGAGCAAACCATAGAGATGGTCACTAGAAACCATTTCAGGCAATTCAGAGACCCTGAGGAAGGAAGGACTTGCCCACATTTTAGAAACAATAAGGAGGCTCAGGTGAGGATGGTAGGGAACCTGAAAGAGTGGTGTGTGATGAAGCTGGAGAATTTGGTGCCACTTCATGCAGGCCTTAGAGGCTGTGGTGAGAAGTCTGGTTTATCCTAAGAGAAAGGGAAACCACTGAATAGTGTAAAGGAAGGGTGTGTATGACTCGATTTATAGTTTACTGAAAGATCACTTTGGCTGCTATATAGAGAATACATTGTAGGAGGAAGGAATGGAAGTAGGAAAAAATACTCCAAGTCTCTTGCCCTTATCCCTGCCCTGAGAACAAACAGAAGGAAAGTCATTTCCAGTTGTACAGAAATGTCTATTTGGAAATCCCTGCAATACAATGGAGAGGTCAGAGGATTCGGTGCCAGAAATCTCTGCATTTGTATCCCACCTCTTCCACTTACAAGCTGTGCGAATGAGGGCAAGTAATTTAACTTTTTTTTCTTTTTTTTTTTTTTTTGAGACGGAGTCTCGTTCTGTTGCCAGCATAATTTAACTTCATTAAGCTTCTGTCTACTTGTTTGTAAAATGAGGAGGAATAATACCTAGCCTTTAGGGGTTTAGGAAGTGATATGATAGGGGGTGTGTGGAAAGTACCTGCAGATGGTCTCTTAGGGGTACCCAAAAAGATGGTCTGTCCTCTTTCCTCTTCCTGGTGGTGAACTTCAATGTGAGACAGAACAGGAAGATGGCTGCTTCCTGCAAGGAGCCTGTAGACATCCATGCATGTCTGAGTGTGGCAAGTGTCCTCTGTGATGGCACTGATCAGGGCTGTGTAAATAGAGTCAACCCTAATGCCGCTGACTTAATCGTTTCATTCCCGAGAAGAGAGTTGACTTTAGTAGAGGAAACTGTTACAATTTGGTAGCCATTTGAGCTCCTGGTTCTCTAATTTAAATTGTCTTGAAGGAATTTGGAGCAAGAGAGAAGCATCGATAGCATAGTGTTTAGGAGTGCTGGCCTTGGGATCAGATAGACCGAGATTCAAGTTCTAGTTCTGCCACTGACCAGCAGTGTGACCCGAAGCAAGGGCCTCTCTTCTCAGCTTCTTCATCTGTGATATAAGGACAGAGCTCATGAAGTTGTCATAAGGATGGCAGCAAACCTTTAGTTTAACCACCAGCGTTACAGGTATGATGTGACTTGGGATCATGCATATGAAGTGGCTAGCATGGAGCTTCGCACATAGTATCACCTGTTTTATTTTTTTAATTAAATTTTTTTTTTTCATTCAGCAGGTTGTGGACTTAAAAAATTACTTTTTTCAAATAGTTGATTTTTTTTTTTTTTTGAGACGGAGTCTCTCTCTGTCACCCAGGCTGGAGTGCAGTGGCGCTATCTCGGCTCACTGCAACCTCTGCTTCCTGGGTTCAAGTGATTCTCCTGCCTCAGCCTCCTGAGTAGCTGGGATTACAGGGGCCCACGACCACGCCCAGCTAATTTTTGTATTTGTAGTAGAGACGGGGTTTCATCATGTTGGCCAGGCTGGTCTCAAACTCCTGACCTCGTGATCCGCCTGCCGCAACCTCCCAAAGTGCTGGGATTACAGGTGTGAGCCACTGCGCCTGGCCAATAGTTGATTTTTTAACCAATGAATAAAAATTGTATATAGTTGGCTGAGTGCGGTGGCTCACGCCTGTAATCCCAGCCCTTTGGGAGGCCAAGGTGGGCAGATCACCTGAGGTCAGGAGTTCAAGACCAACCTGACCAACATGGAGAAACCCCGTCTCTACTAAAAATATAAAATTAGCCGGGCATAGTGGTGCATGCCTGTAATCCCAGCTACTCAGGAGGCTGAGGCAGGAGAATCGCTTGAATCCAGGAGGCAGAGGTTGCAGTGAGCCAAGATTCCGCCACTGCACTTCAACCTGGGCAACAAGAGTGAAACTGTCTCAAAAAAACAAAAAAATATGTATATATTCATGGAGTACAACATGATGTTTGGAAATATTTTTATGTTGTGGAATGGCTAAATTGAGCTAATATATGTATTGCCTCACATACTTATTTTTTTGAGGTGAGAAAACAAAACCTATTCTCTTAGAAAAGCACTCCCCTAATGAAATTTAGCATCTGTTATTATGACTGCTTACTTTATTATGACTGTCCTTTTGTGAACTGCTATTGAGATCGAGTGAAATGACAAGGGTACTTTCTGAGCAACCTGCGCATTATGAGGCCCCACTCAAGCGTAAAAATGAAAACTGAGCCACTGGTCTGTTTTTGTTTTTGCTTTGCTACCTTTCCGTGGCCGTAGGTGGACAATCAGCTCATTGGTACCACGCAGCCCTTCATGCTCTATGTGACTCCCCTGAGCAATGAGAATGAGGTCATCGAGACCGGCCCAGCTGTGCAAGTCAACGCAGTGAAGTTCCCCAGTAAGAGTGCACTGACCAACATCTACAAGGTGGGCTGGTGGAGGAGGCTGGTGGGTTGATGCCATGCTGGAACGTTGATTTGTTCTCTCACAGCCAAGTCTCAGAGCAGCAGTGCCGGGTGCTGATGGGAATAGCTCTGCAGGGTTAAACCACATGTGACATAATAGATTGTTTGGAGGAATTGACAGGAACTCCTCCTTCTCAGTTGTGTTTTCAGTGACCTTGCAGGTGACAGTTTGATGGTACTGAGTCCATATAGGCCAGAGTCCATATTCATCAGAGTGAAGTCACTGTAGGAAAGTATAGCATCTTCTAGATAGGTCAGGACCAGGCATGATCCAGATCTATTATTAAAAATAGAATAACCCCAGCTGGGCTCACTGGCTCTCACCTGTAATCTCAGCACTTTGGGAGGCTAAGGCGGGTGGATCTCTTGAGCCCAGGAGTTTGAGACCAGCTTGGGAAACATGGTGAAACCCCATTTCTGTAAAAAATACAAAAATTAGCTGGACCTGGTGGCAAGCACCTGTGGTCCCAACTACTTACTTAGCAGGCTGAGGTGGGAGGTCCTGAGCCTGGGAGTTCGAGGCTACAGCGAGTCACGATCACGCCACTGCACTCCAGCCTGGGTGATAGAGTGAGATGTGCACCTGCGCACATACACACACACACACACACACACACACACACACACACACACACTAACCTGAAATATTGGGAAAGGGCTATGATGGGTCTGACCTTGAGACAGACGTGCTGCTACTTAAGTTACCACACTGTTTACCAAAAGCAGATAGTTACAAATGATAAACTTTCTTTCTTGGAGGAGTCTCCACGCACAAGCTAGCTGTTCCAGCAGCAAACTCTGGAAAAGTGGGAGCCAACCAGGGGTTGCTTCCCATATTTCTGGTCCTTTATCACCAGTGCTGATGGGACCAAGCCTGCCTGTAGCCCTCGGATCCACAAGCCCAGCCATGCTGCTCCTTAAATTAGCTGCCATCCATCTGAGCACACACCATAAAGTTCATCCACCACAGTGCATCTGAGGCTGGAATCCTGACTAATGAGGCCCAGATTGCCTGGGAACCAAACAATAGAATGGCAAACCATCTATTAAACATCTTTTGGAGTTTTTAGTTAATCATAACAATATAGAGAGAGATAACCCAGAAATAATTTGGCATTATAGTTATAAAGCCACATGATTAATGAAAGCATACCATGTCATTGAGGCCTTCTTAATAGCACAGATGAATGTTCCTTCTGGTGTTCACACTTTAAATCAGAATTTCTTTATCTCTAGCATCTGATGATCACAGCTCAGAGATTCACAGTGCAAATTGAGGAGAAACTGCTCCTCAAGCTGCTAAGTTTCTTTGGCTACGATCAAGCAGAATCAGGTAATGTTGAATGTTCTATGTCTGTGTTTGGGAATTGGTCCAAAGATGGTATTTTTGAGTCTGTTTGTAAAAATAGGTAGCCCCTTGGTGTCTGATAGGCTCCCTTTCCACATCTCAGCCTGAGCTAGGAAGCTAAGGCTTGTGTTTCAGTTGTGCTTTTTCAAAGTATTACTTGTTGTCTGAGTTATCTCTGTGAACTAAAGGAGCCATTCAGAGGGTCTTCTGGAATCCTGGAGTATCCAGTGGTACACCTTTGGGAAGCAGTATACTATTCCTCTTTGCTTTGCATTTTTTTGATTCATCTGCTCTAGGATGACAGAAATGATATTAGTCATTTAGCAAACCACTTTGTTTCCTAACCTTTGTTGATTAAACAGACTCCAGGCCAAGAATCAGAAATCCCTTTGGCAGTTCCTTTGGTTTAGTTGAGAAAATAAAATTGGCTAGCCTCAATTCATTAACTTTTGACATCCAAACCCTTGTGCCTTTTTGTAATTACAAAGGTTTCTACTTATTTACTCTCTTCTTTGTAGAAGGGAGTAAGATAAGCTATTGAAAAGCCCAGGTTTCCAGCAGTGCTACAGAAATAATTGAGCTGTTGCTTCTTTTCGATTCCTCATCACAGCCTTTCCTTCCGCTCTTAGATGGGCTTTTCATGGCTGTGTATACAGCTTAGAAAAAAGTCAGTAATACTCAGTCTTTTGAAGCCTAAACTAAATATTGAGCCTGAAGAAATGATAAGAAAGAGGCTTTTATGTTTATCTGCCCATGTTGGCTAGAGAAAAAAATCACTGGGAATGTGTGTACACATGTACATACATACACACAATGCAAGAAAAATATTTTTGTTCTTTTTATCCCAGATTTAGAATTTAAGCTTTAAGAGTATTTGGGATCAAGAGCAAGATCCTGTCTGTTTAATGCTGTGTTTTCCACTTTGGGTTGGAACGCCAGTGTTTATTTGTATTCAGACAGCCACTTGGGAGCCTGCCTGCCAGGTATCCATTCTGTTTTGGTACCTTCCTGGGAAGTTTTACTTTAAATTTGATTCGACATGCTTTTCTTGTAAATTTTCTTATAAGTTGCTGTAATAAATTTCTCCTCAAGCATGGATTTAGACTTTTGTAAAATCCTTGCCTGCCTTTCACTGAAGTGGGAGCTGACTAAGGGGTTGCTTCCCATATTTTTGGTATGTTGTCACCAGTGCTGATGGGATGGGACAGAGGCAGCATGCAGCCCTCAGATCCACAAGCCCAGTCCTGCTGCTCCTTAAGGTACCTGCCATCCTGTCTGTAGCTGTTTCTGCTTCCTCAGCATAAATGGGCAGGTCTCTGTTGCAGTATCATTTTTCTGTAAGTAGCACTGATGATAGCTTACAACATAAATGTGTTTGATAAGTAGGTATGTGCCAGCTCTCTGGTTTTATTTCCAAGGCACGTGAAGCCAAGGCAAAATATGCTGCCCAGTTGGATGTGCATACAGCATCAAGTGCAAAGAGCACATTGCTGTGTTGTAGCCCATGCTACTCCTGCTACTCCTTTTATTTCATGAGATGGCAAGTAAAAAATCTGCCTTGATTGTCCTATTTAAATGGATGTCCACCATTTGGGAGACAGGGCGCTGCTTGTAGTGATATTACGTCTTTACAGCCCGCAGCCTGATTCTTTTTCAGGCGTTTATGTTTCACTCAGATTCATGAATTGGTGATATCCATTTTGATTCAGTTACACTGCACTCCAAGACCTTATTTGGATATGATCCTAGGAAAATAAATTTAGATAATCTGGGTCATTGATAATAACATTGCTAACAAATACACCTGTGGCCTTTGGCTTTTCCATCTGGATGATTTTTTCCAAAGATGACATCTGTTGGATGGTATGGAGTCACAAGTTAACATGCTAGTCTTCTTTTTTGATAAACAACACAAAACAGATCTACTCTTACAAAGAATGGCATCAGAATACTATACACGTCACTGTACCCTCACAAACTAAATTGAGAGTGATAGATGGTTTCCTTTTTTTGATGATTTTTTTCTATGTGAATACAAAGTGGATTCTGTGGATCATGAGACTAAGAAATTCTTTTTTGTTTTTTTAATTCTTCCTTTGTACCAGAGGTGGAAAAATATGATGAAAACCTCCATGAAAAGACAGCTGAGCAAGGTGGAACACCAATTCGATACTATTTTGAAAATCTCAAAATCAGCATTCCTCAGATCAAGCTAAGTGTGTTCACCTCCAACAAGCTCCCATTGGATCTTAAGGTGAGCTGCTATTTGGGTAAATTTTTTTAGATGATTTTTCCTTGGAAAAGAATGAGTGTGTTTACTATTTGTTATTTGTTGTTGTGTGTGTGTGTGTGCTTTTTTTTTTGTCCCTCATCATCATTCATAGCAGACATTTTATTTTTACAGATTTCCTTTTTCAGAAGGTTTATTGACTTACGTGTATTTGTCTTTAAAAAAAAAAAAAAAACGAAACTTAAATACGACATTGCCGAAGATCAAGGAGTAGCTCAAGAGATTCACAGATAATTCTGTAAAACCCATTTGCTCTCTGTTTAGCTCCTGGCTTACCTCAGTGAGATAAAAGCCTTTTTCCTAAAGTTGTGTCCAGGATCAAGAGAAAAAGCAGAGTCAAGACAGCATCTTCTTTTTGTGCCCGAGGCCTGCTCACCTTCCTACTTCTCTCTTCCTAAGTATCCACCTCTTTTTGAATGATTGTCACTAGGATTGTCTACTAGGAGTGTTTAAAGTCGACTCAGCCCACTTACCCACTGGGATATGGCCTTCTCTACCACCACATCAGGATGAAGCCCTTAGACCATCTTGATGACTACTTACTAGACACAGCCTGAACACCGTCTTCATTTTCAGCCATAAAGTTTATCTTCATTAAGGAAGAAAGCTGGGATTCAAATCCAAGCCTGTCTGACTCTAAAGTCTATTTTTTTTTTTTCACTATACTATGCTTCCCCATAGAACATAAGGAACCAGAGAATTTTAGACCTGTGAGTTCTCAGTGATGTACTTGCTTGGTAGACAGGGAAATTGAAGTTCAAAGTGTTTTGTTAGTCAAGGCTGTGTGGCTAGGAAGTGATAGGAGCAGGAGTGGATCCAGGGGTGTTAGAAAGTCTTTCCTTAGTTTGAGTCAAAGTCAGCCCCCTGCAGCTTGGACCCATTGGTTCTGGTTTTTCATTCTGTTGCACTTAAAGATAATACTCAAGACCTCCATCTTCCTACTAACCACCAGTCGAGGAGTCTTCTCACTGCCCCATGCTGCCGCCTCTAAGATGCTACAAGATAGTCGTCTTGCTGCGCAGAAACAGCTAGAGATATGAGCAGATAAGAAGTAAGTCTAGGGTCCTAACGTAGATGCCTGCAGGAGCTGTGCTGGCAATGCAGCGAGTGGAGCTGCACACCGGGGTGGTGTCGTGTCTCCCCAACCAGGAGTGCCTGCTCCATCTGAAGGGGCCGCCACAACCCGCTCCAGCCGCTTGCTGTCATGGAGGAATGTGAACCTGGTGTTGCCAGATCTTCAGATTTTTAAAGAGAAACCGGAAATCTGGATTTTTATGTGGAATCTCCTGGTTTTTAAACATTGGCAACCAATTCAAGTTTTTTGGTTTTTTTAAACCTTGTGGGCCTAACAAAACACATGTGCGGGCCTCATGTGGCCGTGTCTGCCAACTCACAGCTTCTAAAATCGACACACAGGTAATGAGACAGTAGTCTGGTCAACATCAGATCACATTTGGGTAAGGGTAGGGCAAGGGTGACAGCACTGGGGTGGCAAACTGAGGCCAAGCCACAGGGAGTGCTGGTGGGGACCTGGAGCAGGAATGGCTCTTGCAGCCATCTCTGGAAGAGTGCAGCGTGCCCTTCACTCACGGCCCTGTCTGCTTCATTCGCTTTAATTTCATTTCCCAGGAGATTAAAGATACTTATAGTTAGCATGGGAGTGAGGGGAAAACCATGGGAAAACCACTATCTTGTTAATATCCACAAGTATCCACTTGACTTGTGTGACCTTTGGAATGGGTTTGTTTGATAAAGTATATATTCACCCAGAGCACTTGGCACTTGCCCAGCAAACCAATGTGAAGCATTTCCTGAGGGTTGAGGACTTCTTGTTTTTAAAATCATCTTACTAAGAAACACAGACACCTCACTATTCCCTTCAAATTGCTCCCAGCAGAAAACTCCCCAGACTGAGAAAAGCAGTCTGATTTTCTGCAGTCGAAGTAGCTCCAGCCCCCCCAGTTACATGATGGTTGTGTGTGCGCTCGGCATACAGTCAACGAAATCATTTCAGTTGAATGTTTCATCTGGCACTGAATTGAAGGAACATTTTCAGGGCATTTTTCAAATCATCGTGAAACAATTACATGGAGCAGCCATGTGATGAGGTGTGTAGGGGGCACGCCGAGTGTAGTAAGTTAATGTTTCCAGCAGGGTGCGGGGAATTGGGACTAAAGAGTTAAATTCTCAGCTTGTGGGAGTCACATTTTACTGTGTCTTGAGTCTCCTAGTGGAGTCTGGGACTCATAAAATAATGTCATTTATTCAAAGAGTTTTCTAACAGAGTAATATGCCTTTATTAGTAGCTCTTAGAAGGGTACTATGCTCTTTTAGATGAATATATAATGGCTAAAAGTATGTGCTTAGAAAATGGAGTCCTGTCCCTGAACAGGAGTCACGAGAGCCTGACTAAAAGGTAAACCACGTCTTTGGTATTGAAGGAATAATTATCTTGATTCTCCTGACTCCAGGCCAGAAGTGAGACTGTCAGAAATCTCAGAGGGAAGTCTCTTCAGGTTTACACTGAGGGTACATTGTTGCCAGATATAGTGTCTGTTCAAAAGGACTGAAAGCAGTTTCACATCTGCTATCTCAATTGGATTCCTTACTCTGCGGTGGAAGAATGGGGAGATAATAGTCCCATTTCACAAATGCAGAGACCAAAGCACAGCATTCCTGCCTGACTCCCCATTCTCTCCATTCTCTCAAGTTTGCGTGTTAGAAAGTGGCCGAGTGATACTGAAAATGCCAGGTAGTTTATACGTGTTTTTGGCTTTTTTTAAAGATCAAAAGAGGCCAGGAGCCTTTAAATGGTTTCATGAGGTGGCCTACAGCAGTCCTTTTTCCATTTAGAGCATTGGGGTATTACAAAAGAAGGGCTTTAATTGAGCAATCTAGTTTGGAAGAAAACCCACATTTTAATGGTCAGAGTGAGAGGGTGGGGGTTAGGGGGAGTTTCGAACAAAGACACTATTTAAAAAGCCTAAAACTGTCTTCTCAAAGGCTTGAAATAATTTGTTGGGAAACTTCAGACCCTTTACTTTTTTCCTCCCCTCCCTAAATAAAAACCAGATTTGTTAAAAGGAAAAAAGATCCAGTATTGTTAATTGTATTTCAGAAAGTGCCAGAGAGGGAAATATCCCTGTAGTTTTAAACATTGTCCCAAGAGGGAAATAGGCAAATACCCTGCTTCACATAAACAGTCTCTATGTACCATAAATAAACCTTTAAAGAATGAATTCCAGACAGTTTTGTTTAGTGCAGGATAAACTAAGAAAGGAAAGGACATGGCTGAGGGAATAGCTTGGGATCTGAGACCTTATGGTATATAGACAGGTATTTCTTCTTTCAACTCTATGAAGTTTCTGGAAGACTTCAGCAGTTTTCGCGTGGGGAGGTAGAAATAGACAGTTTCCTATTTTTATTAGGAGCTTATGAACACAGGATTGCCTTCTCCAAAATCCATTTTATAACAGGAAACTGTCTGCTGCTTGAGTAAATAAGCATCAACTTTGTATACTACTGTATTTGATTAGTCATTTAGTTACTACAAGAATAAGCCCTGTTTGGCTCGTTCCCTCATCTCGACTTTGACTGTCCAGATTAACCTGAAGGTGGCAGAATAATTCATACCACTGGGCTGTATCTCAGCTTTTTCAAATGTGGAGTCCCAAAAGCAGTAAATGACTAGGTAAGGATAACTTTTACTTAAGGGCCAGAATATTTCCTCAATTCAGACCAAGCACCTTAGTCATTCAGAAAGGTAATAGTGTCTATGATGAAGGTTTTGACATTTCAGTAGAGGTTTCAAAGTCTTTGCTACTTTGTGTGGTTCTTCTTTAATATTTGGTTGCAAGGACAAAGTTGGGGTATAAAAGCTTTTTACCTTAAGCCTTTGTTTTGATCTCATTTTCTCTTCTCTGAGAATAAAGTAACGCTCAAAGTAGTATTGGCAAAACAGAGTGCTGAACTGATTGTCAGTACCCTGTTTTCCCAGCGTGTTTATTTTATGACTCTAAGCAAAGCAGTTGAGCTTACTGAACGTTCACTCAGTTTCTCTGACAGTGAAATGAGGAAAATAAGGCCTGCTCACGTACTTTATCATCACTCACCAAGAGGTGGGGTGAGGCATGGGTGAATGAATAGCAGAACATTTTTCAGGAGAAATAATACCCTCCATTCTGGCTTTCATGCTTTCTACCTAATAGGTAGTTGCTATTGTGAAAATGCACATATTCAAGTCTAAAATCAAGTAGCTAGCCATATGACTTTAGGCCATCCACTTAACATTTCTTGTTTTATTTATACCAAAGAGAGAGAGAGAGAGAGGGAGAGTTAGGCTGAATTAACTTGATGTTGGACTTTTTTGGGGGGTGGGGAAGACAGGGTCTCGCTCTGTCAGGCTGAAGTGCAGTGGCATGATCACAGCTTACTGCAGCCTCAACCTCCTGGGCTCAGATGATCCTCTCACCTCAGCATCCCAGGTAGCTGGGATTATAGGTGCGTGCCACCATGCCTGGCTAATTTTTGTATTTTTTTGTAGAGACAGAGTTTTACCATGTTGCACAGGCTGGTCTCAAACTCCTGGGCTCAAGTTATCTGCCCACCTCAGCCTCCCAAAGTGCTGGGATTACAGGCATGAGCCGCTGGGCCCAGCTCAACTTGAGGTTGCTATTAATCTCTAAAATATTCTGAAATTACTTAGCAGGAGGTTATCAGTGACTTCCCAAGGCACCAAGTCCAGTGACCTTTCTCTCTAGCCTTATCTTTGTAGCATCCTCTGCCATTTTGACATTGCTGACTTCCCTGTTCTTGACATCTGTCCTTTCTGGTTCTCCTCTTGCTCTGTTGCTTCTCTGCCTATTTCTGTTTTCGTTTATTCTACTTCTTCTTTTCCTGATCTGTATGTTAAAGGTCCAGATTTTTCTCTGTGAACTGTCTGGTTATGTCACTTGTCTATTTTTCTGTCAGGCCTTTTATCTCTTCTAATTTTAGAAGCTCTTTCTAAAAGTTATGTCTTTGATGAAAGTTGCAAGTATTTTTTCTTCAGCTTTTTGTCTTTTTACTTTGCTTTTGGCGTGTGTGTGTGTGTTTGTGTTTAATTATACAAGAGCTGTTTATTTTTATGTTGTCAAATTTATTAGTCTTTTGCTGTTTTGAATCTAATTTTTTTTTTGAAAACTACATGTGCAGAGAAATTCTCTAGTAACAAACTGTAGAAATGATCCCTGAAAGCATAGTCTTGAATCTGAATTTTGAGTCACAAAAAAGTTTTCCCTTCTCTATGGTTTTAAAAAATTTCACCCTTTCTTCCATTATATGATTGAATTTCAATTAAATGTATTCTTGTTCCAAAATAATTTAAGGCAGTCTCAGAAGACACATGCAAAAAGATTATAAGTAAGAAAACAGAATAGAAATGTCATTAAGTTGCACATGAAATTTTAATATATAATAAAGAGACTTTAATTCAGTGGGGAGTATATAGACTTTTCAATAGTGCTATTAGACTAAATCACAATAGAAAAAATATAAAATTAGATTTATTCTTGACACTTTATGTAAGGATAAATTCCAAGTGAATCAGAGATTTACTGGTAATATTAGCATGAAAAAGTGTTTTTATATTCGGTAAGGAAGAGTATTTGGCATGCCTTGTAAACACCTTGAAATATCAATCATTTTAAATAAAGATACAATCAGAAAATAGACCTATATCCAGAGATTGTTAACCAGCTTATAGCAGACCCAGGCTAGTTGAGAACTTCAAGAAAAGACAGATCGTGGGGGCGGGGTTGGGGAGTGTCCACGTGAAGCCATTGGAAAGCTACCAAAACAGCCAGGACTGGAGAGTTCAAGATTTATGAGAGGAGAGAAACTCAGTAAGGTGAGCCCAACATTTATTTTGCTTCTATTCTTGAGACTTTTTCTGATTTGTAAGCAGTGTGGGGAGAAAGGTGAAGAAGCCAAGCAGAAAGCAGCTGCCAACAGGCAGAGAATGCAAGTAAAGCTTTTGGCAGTCTCATGGGGCTAGCAAAGCAAAACTTAGACTTCAGTGCTACTAAGAGAGCTGGTAATTGAAGGGCTAATATCTTACAGAGAAGGGACAGGCAGAAAACAAACCCCAATAATCTGAGGTACTTTCTTTCTTGAGATATTTGATGATTTCTAAGTGACACAGTCTGAGAGAAATGAAGCAAAAAGTGGCAGCTAAGAGGCTGAAGAACTTAAACAGTCTTCTAAGCAGTTTTGTGGTACTAGGGAGATTAAAAGTGGAGGAATGGCATTGGTTTTTGTTGAGACTGCTAAAGGACTACACCAGGCCTCATAAGGACTAAAACACACCAGAACTTAGATAAAGACTGAAACACAGCCTTGAGAAAACCCAAACCCTGGTTGATTTAGGCATTATGCTTCTTACTCTAACTGCCTACCAGAAGCTAAAAACTCATCCAAAGTCTCTGTAAGTTTTCATACAAAATGTTGCATTCAGTCACAAATTACCAGGCCAAGATGAGATGAGACCAAGAGAAAAAACAAACACTAGAAACAGAACCATAGATAAACTGGATGTTGGTATTTTTAGACAGAGAATTTAAAATACTATGAATGTATCTAAGAAGTTTACCAGAAAACTGTAATTTAAAAAAAAAAATTATCAAATAATAAGGGAAAATTATAGACCAGCACTTTTTCATGAATATAGAAGAAAGAAATCTGAACAAAATATTAGTAAATCAAAAACAGAAATATATAAGAAGGCTAATATAACCAAATTGGATTTTTTCCTGGAATGCACATTCAGTTTCACATTTGCAGATAAATTTGGTAATTTACCACATCAACATGATAAAATAGAATATGATTATTTAAAAATGCATAAAAGCTGTTTGACAAACTTTAACATCCATCTACAGTAAAAATTCAGCAAGCTAAAAATAGAAGATAACTGCTTTCATCTGTTTAGGTCTATCTGTTAAAAAGCTACAACAAACATCATACTAATTGGTGAGATAGTAAAAGCTTTTTCTTGAGATAAAGGAAAGATACCCATTATCACCACTTCTTTCACCGTTACACGGGAGTTCAGCCAGTAAAATAAGTCAAGGATGATCTTTTTGAAAAAGAAGTAAAAGGCATAGGAGCTGGAAAGGAAAATAAAAACTTCGTTATTTGTAGAAAACACGATCATTTACTAGAAAATCTAAAAGTATTTTCAGATAAGTTATTAGAATAAGTAAATTTAGTAAGGTCACTAGAGACAGTATAGAAAACAGTTGTATTTCTACACGTCAGCAATAATAACAGAGAAAAGAAAAATTTGGAGGCTATTAAGAAAACAGGTCTGGGTGTGGTGGCTTACACCTGTAATCCCAGCACTTTGGGAGGCCTAGGTGGGAGGATCACTTGAGCCCAGGAGTTCAGGACCAGCCTGGGCATCATAGGGAGACCCTGTCTCTACAAAAATGGAAGGAAGGAAGGAAGGAGGGAGGGATAGAGAGAAGGGGGAGGAGGAGAGAGAGATGAGAGGGAAGAGGAGGGAGGGAGGGAGGGAGAGAAAGAAAACATTAAATACTGTATCATTATCTATTATTGTGTAACAAATGACTCCAAATTGCAGTGGTTTAAAACAACCACCATCTTATTTGTTTACAATTCTGTGGGTTAATAATTTGGACTAGACCTAGCTGGGTGTTTCTTCTGCTGGTCTCACCAGTGGTTGTTCATATGGCTGCACTCACCTGGCAGTTAAACGCGATTAAATGGTATGAGATGACCTCAGTCCCATGTCCAGCGGATTGGTGCTGGCTGTCAGCAGAACCCCTTTCCACATGGTCTCCCATCTTCAAGGAAGCTACTCTCAGCTTCTTCACGTGGTGGAAGCATCAAAACAGGCAGTGCAGAAGCTCCAAGCTCTCTTGAGGCCCAGGCTCAAAGGTCACACATTATTATATCTCTCGCATCCTATTGGCTGAAGCAAATCACAAGGCTAGTGAAGATTCAGGTGGAGGGAACATAGACTTCACCACTTGACAGAAGATGCAAAGAATATGTGGTCATTTTAAATCTACCACAGTATCTAAGAATAAACCCAACCAAAGACGTATAAGACCTCTACACAGAAAACAATTAAACATTATTGTGAAAAATTAAAGACCCACATAGATGAAGGGACATACCATGCCAATAAGTTGGAAGATTCGGTGAAGTTGTCGTTGCTCCTCAAATTGATCTGTAGATTCAGTACAGTCCTGATGAAAATTCCAGCAGTTTTTTTGGAAGCAAATTGACAAGCTGATTCTAAAATTTCTCTGCAGTTGAAAAGCGCAAAGAGCAGCTAAGGTAACCCTGGAGAAAAAGCACAAAGTTGGGGAGAGCTTACACTATTCGATTTCAGAAATTATTACAAGACTACAGTAATTAAGACAGTGTGGCATTAGTAGAAAGCAAAGCAAAGTGAAACAGAAGAGAGAATCCAGAAATGGATGTATAATACCATCACGTGACTTTTGACAGCATTTATGCCATACTGCGGTAGTGGAACGGATGACCTTTTCAGTAAATATTACTTAGTTCAATATTTATCAGAAAAAAATGAATCTTGGCCACTCCCTCCTACCGTACATAAAAATAAATTCTAGGTGGAGCATAAATAAAATGTAGGTGTGAAGAGTAAAACAATAAAACTTGTATAAGTAAACATGGGAATATCTTTATGACCTTGGTGTAGACAAAAATTTCTTAACCAGGACACAGAAAGCTCTTACCATATAAGAAAATATTGATAAGGCAGATTTCCTTAAAATTAAGACTGTCTGATCATTAAAAGACACCATTTAAACAGTAGTAAGATAAGTCACAGAATGGAAGAAGATATTTGCAACACATCTGTTCAACAGAGGACTTGGTATACAGAATATATAAGAACTCCTACAAAGCAGTAAGAAATAAAAAACATGAACTCACTACAAAAATGAGCAAAATACTTCAATAAGCACTTCACAAAAAGATATCCAAATGGCTTATGCATTTAAAAGTTGCTTAATCTCACTTCTCAACTGAAAAGAGACTACGCTGAGGTACCATTACACACCCATCAGTTTATCTGTCAAAACTATGCTGAGATACCATTACACACTGTTCAGATTTTCTGGGTGTTTTTTGTTTGTTTGTTTGTTTGTTTTTGTTTTTGGTCGTTGTTTGTTTTAAGTGACAGGGTCAGCCACGGTAATCCCAGCACTTTGGGAGGCTGAGATGGGTGGATCACTTGAGGCCAGGAGTTGAGCAACAAAGTGAGACCCTGTCTCTCCAAAAAAAAAAAAAAAAAAAAAAAAATCAGCTGGGCATGGTGGTATGTACCTGTAGGGGGAGGCTGAGGCAGGAGGATCACTTGAGCCCAGGAGGTCCAGGCTGCAGTGAGCCAAGATCCCGCCACTGTACTCCAGCCTGGGCAACAGAGACTTTGTTTTCTGTTTTAGAGAAAGAAAGAGTGAGGCAGGGTCTTACTCTGTCACCCAGGCTAAGTACAGTGGCATGATCTCAGCTTAGTGTGGCCTTGACCTTCAAAGTCCAAGTGATCCTCCTCCTCCAGCCTCCTGAATGGCTGAGACTACAGGCGCACGCCACCATGCCCAGTTAATTTTTAAACTTTTTGTAGAGACAAGGTCTTACTTCTTCACCCAGGCTGGTCTTGAACTTCTGGCCTCAAGCGATCCTCCCACCTCAGCTTCCCAGAGTGCTGGGATTACAGGCATGAGCCACCACTCCTAGCCAGAATATCTTTTTTTTTTTTTTTAAACGATCTATACTAAGTGTTGATGAGGGTGTAGAATAGCAAGGGATCTTGTAGACTGCTGAATGGAGCATAAACTGGTTTGACCACTTTGGAAAACTGTTTGGCAGAATATATTAAGATTGTGCATGTACATTCTTTATGACCCAGTTCCACTCCCAGGTATATGTCCAAGAAAAATGCATAAATGTGCCCCAAAAGACATAGCTAGGCAGGGAGCAGTGGTTCACAGCTGTAATCGCAGCACTTTGGGATGCCAAGGCAGGCGGATTGCTTGAGCCCAGGTGTTTGAGACCAGCCTGGGCAACATGGTGAAAACCCTTCTCTACAAAAAATACAAAAATTAGCTGGGCATGGTAGTTTGCACATGTAGCCTCACCTGCTAAGGAGGCTGAGGTGGGAGGATCGCGTGAGCCCAGGAGGTCAAGGCCGCAGTGAGCTGTGATTGTGCCACTGCATTCCAGCCAGGACAACAGAGTGAGATCCTGTTATCTAGTCTGTCATAGACATGTCTAATGTTGTTTATAGCAGCATTATTCATAATAGCAAAAAGCCTGAAACAACCCAACTTTTGAACTTTTCATCAACAATGGTGGTTAAATACATTGTTTTATTCTTGCAATGGAGTATTTATATGGCAATGGACGTTAACAAACTACAGCTATATGCGACAATCTAGGAAACCCCCATATGTAATGTTGTCTATGAGAAGCCACCTACAACGAAGTGCATACTGATGATTCCATTTATATGCAGTTTAAAGCAGAAGAACTTACCTGTAGTGATAGATGTCATCACTGTGGTTGTCTTTGGGGAGGAAGGAGGAGGGAGTGGGAGCATGCTCATGGTGAGTGGGCTGCTTCCAAGATGGGGATAACAGTCTGCTTTCTGATCTGGTGGTGGTTACATTATTGTGTTCACTTTGGGAAAAATCATTTGGGTTTTGAACTATACATTTGATTAGTATACTTTTCTGTGTGTGTGGTATACATCAGTCAAAAAGTAAAACATGACAAACAGATACAAAACAGACTAAAAGGAATTATGACACAAACTGATAGTGTTTATTTCTGTGTGATATATGTGACTTGGGTGATATATGTCTGTCTATATATGTATTTTTCCCTAGTATTTTACTTTTATAGTTATAGGGAAAATCCTTATTTATAAACATCAAAACCTGACCCTCATTCGAAAGTTAACATGACTTGTAGCTTTAATGGAATCTAGAATTATAGTATCACAGAAGGCCATCATATGACTTAAGTATGTCATTTCCTTTCTTCCCTAATTAGGCCCTAAAAAGCACCTTGGGGTTTCCTTTGATACGGTTTGAAGACGCTGTGATTAATCTAGATCCATTCACTCGGGTACATCCCTATGAGACCAAGGAGTTCATCATCAATGATATCCTCAAACATTTCCAGGAGGTGAGGCTTGGAGAAGTACTCATTGGCTGGAGCATAAGCAGAATGTTTGTTTTAGTTGTTTGGGAATTTTGGTTACTAAGGCATTACTATTGAGAACCCAGTTAAACATTTCAACTCTGTTGTGTTACGGGTCAGGTCACTTCCCAAGAAGCCCGTATGTGTCATGAAAATCCTGAGATAGTACATTTGACCTATGAGCTGTTCGTTTCATCCCTCAGAGCTAGTCTGAGGGGTTCCTGCTAGATTAGTCATGACTCTTAATGGTTTAGTTGATGCTTTAATAATAACAAAATAATGTTTTTATTTACCAGGCATGGGCCTTCTTTCAGCAACTACACCCATGTTCTTAGAGTCTATGGGATCCTGCATTTGGGTTGAACTTGAAATTTTTTTTTTTTTAATTTATTTTTATTGATCATTCTTGGGTGTTTCTCACAGAGGGGGATTTGGCAGGATCATAGGACAATAGTGGAGGGAGGGTCAGCAGATAAACAAGTGAACAAAGGTCTCTGGTTTTCCTATGCAGAGGACCCTGCGGCCTTCCGTAGTGTTTGTGTCCCTGGGTACTTGAGATTAGGGAGTGGTGATGACTCTTAACTAGCATGCTGCCTTCAAGCATCTGTTTAACAAAGCACATCTTGCACCACCCTTAATCCATTTAACCCTGAGTGGACATAGCACATGTTTCAGAGAGCACAGAGTTGGGGGTAAGGTCACCGATCAACAGGATCACAAGGCAGAAGAATTTTTCCTAGTACAGAACAAAATGAAAAGTCTCCCGTGTCTACCTCCCTCTACACAGACATGGCAACCATCCGATCTCTCAATCTCTTCCCCGCCTTTCCCCCGCTTCTATTCCACAAAACCGCCATTGTCATCATGGCCCATTCCCAATGAGCTGCCGGGTACACCTCCCAGACGGGGCGGTGGCCGGGCAGAGGGGCTCCTCACTTCCCAGTAGGGGCGGCCGGGCAGAGGCGCCCCTCATCTCCCGGACCGGGCGGCTGGCCGGGCGGGGGGCTGACCCCCCCACCTCCCTCCCAGACGGGGCGGCTGGCCAGGCAGAGGGGCTCCTCACTTCCCAGTAGGGGCGGCCGGGCAGAGGCGCCCCTCACCTCCCAGACGGGGCGGCTGGCCGGGCAGGGGGCTGACCCCCCCCACCTCCCTCCCGGACAGGGCGGCTGGCCGGGTGGGGGGCTGACCCCCCCACCTCCCTCCCGGACAGGGCGGCTGTCCAGGCGGGGGGCTGACCCCCCCACCTCCCTCCCGGATGGGGCGGCTGGCCGGGCGGGGGGCTGACCCCCCCACCTCCTTCCCGGACCGGGCGGCTGGCCGGGCAGAGGGGCTCCTCACTTCCCAGTAGGGGCGGCCGGGCAGAGGCGCCCCTCACCTCCCGGACGGGGCGGCTGGCCGGGCAGGGGGGCTGACCCCCCCACCTCCCTCCTGGACGGGGTGGCTGGCCGGGCAGAGGGGCTCCTCACTTCCCAGTAGGGGCGGCCGGGCAGAGGCGCCCCTCACCTCCCGGATGGGGCGGCCGGCCGGGCGGCTGACCCCCCCACCTCCCTCCCGGACGGGGCGGCTGGCCAGGCGGGGGGCTGACCCCCCCACCTCCCTCCCGGACGGGGCGGCTGGCCGGGCGGGGGGCTGACCCCCCCCACCTCCCTCCCAGACGGGGCGGCTGGCCGGGCCGGGGGCTGACCCCCCCACCTCCCTCCCGGACGGGGTGGCTGGCCTGGTGGGGGCTGACCCCCACCTCCCTCCTGGATGGGGTGGCTGCCGGGCAGAGACGCTCCTCACTTCCCAGACGGGGTGGCTGCCGGGCGGAGGGGCTCCTCACTTCTCATATGGGGTGGTTGCCAGGCGGAGGGTCTCCTCACTTCTCAGACGGGGCGGCTGGGCAGAGACGCTCCTCACCTCCCAGACGGGGTCGCAGCCGGGTAGAGGCGCTCCTCACTTCCCAGACGGGGCGGCGGGGCAGAGGCGCTCCCCACATCTCAGACGATGGGCGGCTGGGCAGAGACGCTCCTCACTTCCCAGACGGGGTGGCGGCCGGGCAGAGGCTGCAATCTCGGCACTTTGGGAGGCCAAGGCAGGCGGCATGCTTCGCCGGGTGGTCAGAGCTATTCGCCCATAGTCCGTAGCCCAGAGCCGGGGCTGCTCGGCTCTCCGTCCCGGGGGGCCGGGGCCGGGCTGGAGGCGTGCGAGCCTCTCACCGCCGCCTCCCAGCCGATATTTATAGCGCTTGGGTGAAGGCGCTGAGCCCCTCGGGCACGGCCGTCAGCCCCTTCCCGGAGCAGTCCACCCGACGGTCGCCGTCGCAGCTGCAGGGCGCCGCGCAGAGAGGCAGCGCCGCGCCGCTGGGCCCGGCCGAGCCCGAACTTGAAATTTTTTAAATCACCGTGGACATTTTCCATTTTGTATTTATTATCCAGACTGCAAAGATCAAAAAGTAAAGGCAAGGCATATTCTTCAATGAATAGATAGGTCAAGATCGTATCAAATTTAGTAGCTTTCAAAGTTAAAATATATTTTATTCTCACTTCCTTTTCTCCATTCCCCGTTTCCTTTTTTGACTATCCTTATTGGTGATATTTCCACCTAACTAAGGAAAGTGATACAGCAGATATCACTGGAACCTGGGATCAGGCAATTGGAAGTACAGAAAGAGTGGAGGGGGGCAGTCATGGTGGCTCACACCTGTAATCCGAGTACTTGGTGGGAGGCCAAGGCAGGAGGATCACTTGAGCTCAGGAGTTCAAGACCAGCCTAGGCAACATATTGAGACCCCATCTCTACAAAATATAGAAAAAAAAGATTAGCTGGTTGTAGAGGTCTTGCCTGTAGTCCCAGCTACGGGAAGCTGAGGTAGGAGGACTGCTTGAGCCCAGGAGGTCAAGGCTGCAGTGAGCCACGGTGATGCCACCTCACCTCAGCCTGTGTGACTGAGACCCTGCATCAAAGAAAGAAAGAAACAGTGGAGGTTTGCTTGATAAGTCTCTCCATGCCTTCTTCAGGCCCCCCACCCACACCACAGCTTATGAGAGGAACTGTAAATCTACCTCTCTTCCTCACTTTCCTTTTATAATTCTCCTTGCTGGTGATTACTTCTCTATTTGTAGGCATGATGAAAAGGAGAGTATGATGTATATAGTAGCAAATACTCATAAGAATGCTTCCTGTTTCATAGCTATTTTTATTCTTCTAACTGGCTTGGAAGAGTATGTGTATTGGGATATGTGTATTGGGAGAAGCTTAGGTGGTGCTCCTGAAAGGACAGGAGATTATTTTGCAGTTGATGAAGATTAAAAGCTTTTAATCTCGTTACTTGTAGTAATGAGAATGGAGAACAAAATAGATTTCTAAGCTCTTCGCTTGGGACACTGGTATCTGCAAATATAAGTAGATGCTGATTGGACTTTTCTCTTCCTGTTCCATTTGGCAGGAACTCCTCAGCCAGGCAGCTCGAATCCTGGGATCAGTGGATTTTCTTGGCAATCCTATGGGGCTTTTGAATGATGTTTCTGAAGGGGTTACTGGACTGATAAAATATGGAAATGTCGGGGGCCTCATCAGAAATGTTACACACGGAGTATCAAACTCTGCTGCCAAGGTAAGGAAATAGAGGTGAAATTCCATTATAATTAACCTCACGAGTCTTCTACAGTACTACAATTTCTTTTATAGTTAATGGGCTGTGAGAAGTTATATTCATGGCTTTTGCTTCATTGCCCACATGCCTTGCCTTTTCCTCACCTCCAATCACCTGCCACCAGGTGCACTGAGTCCACCTCTGAAATACCTCTTCCTCCTTCCTCTCCATTGCCACTGCCTTAGTCCAGGCATTGCGTATCTCTTACCTGGGTCACTGCAATAGCCCCCAGCACCCTGGACCTTTCACGATGACCCCTACACCTTTCACTGTGCCACCAGAATGAACTCACTGGATGGTGCCATTCTCCTGCCTGAGATCTACCAGTTATTGCCCACAGTTTACAGGGAAAGTCCAAGCTGAAGTACAGCCTTCTATAATGACAACAACCTTTTAAGCCGCCTGAAACCAGCAGCAGATGGACAGTGATGTCATTCTCCAGTATCTTGCAGCTAGTTGACTGGTTTGTTCACTGACATCTTAATTCGTGGACATTTTCTTAGTTCACTCTGTATTTTCTGGCAGGAATTGATTATATGCGAAGCTGGAAAAGGTGAAGCGAGTTGAAGGTAGTTGCTATTTGACATACAGCCCTCCAAAGAGCTCTGCTTTTTTTCTCTTCCTTTCATCTCAACACACTTTTCTTGTAGAGACTGGCTTTTTCATGAATGAACTCATTTGGAGGAAACACCTGTACTCTCTGCTTATTTACTGTGGAGAGAGCATTTTTGTAGTGAGATCACAGGTGTACTTGCGCCACAGGGTGATATGACATAAAAGTAGCTTTACCAAAGAGATCTTTGTGGCACCGCGTAGAAATGTATCTTGAAGAGGAGGTAAGAGAGTCGAGTTGAATAGCATTTCTCTGTGGTACGGTGTTCTCGTTAATAATGTATGAAAGCTGAGAATTTATTCTTTTTTCCCCAAACTATTTTCTAGGGATGATAGATTGGTCAGATCAGTTCTGTAGGATTATCGAACCAGACCAAAGTGTACTGTTTGGCTTGTGGTTCAAAATAAGCAACAGTCTTTTCTTTTTCTTTTTTCTTTTTTTTCTTTTTCGAGACAGAGTCTTGGCCTGTCGCCCAGACTGGAGTGCAATGATGTGATCTCTGCTCACTACAACCTCTGCCTCCCGAGTTCAAGCAACTCTCCTGCCTCAGCCTCCCAAGTAGCTGGGATTACAGGTGCCTGGCACCACACCCCATTGATTTTTTGTATTTTTTAGTAGAGACGGAGTTTTGCCATTTGGCCAGGCTGGTCTCGAACTCCTGACCTCAAGTGATCCACCAACCTCGGCCTTCCAAAGTGCTGGGATTACAGGTGTGAGCCACTGTACCCAGACAGCAACAGTCTTTTAGAGAGACTTTCCCACTCATGGTTTGAAAGTGGTGAGACTCAGGTTCAAAGTCTGAACTAGCGTGTACTTTTCTGCCTTGAATCCTTTCTCACACTCCCATGTTCCCTTACCCCTCACGCATCATAAAACCTCATAGTGGTAACACAGATCCCTCACTCTTCTTGCTTTAGCTCTTGGACTTGATATAAATGAATGAACTTAAATATTTAGTTGTAAATGCCCAGTTAACATATTTTATTAAATTTTATTAACTTTATTGAATTCTAATTGACCTAAGAAAGTCTTCTTGGTTTTATAATTTCTTTGTTTTTGTACCCTGGGCTTTACCATAATTTTAAAAATGAAGATGCTTATGATTTAACAATAGGACTTCCTCAGTGTGGAATAGAAATGCACCTACTTCACAGGTTTATTGTGAGAACAAAATAAGGTATGACGTTACAAAAATTTTGAAAAATACAGAGTGAAGAAGATAAATAGGTCATTACTTTGACTGTAGTATTTGCATGGAGACTTGAGCCACCAGGAAGCCATTAGTGCTCTTGAAACGAAAACCAATCTATTATGAACTACAGAGAAGGAGGGTCTGGGACACTGAGAGTAGGAGAGTCAAACCCCATCAGGGCCAGTTTGACTCTTAGGAACCTCCATAGTTCACTGGGTTAAGAATGAAGAAGCTGTTCAAGTGCCTGTGACATCTCAACAGGAGAGACCTCCTAGGAGTTTCTCCAGGGTCTCCTGGCAACATCCTAGTGAAAGGATTGGCCCTTTATTCTCCTTGGTTTGTGGAAGTCTCGTTTGTTTCCTGGTTTTTCTGTTTTCCCTGAAAAACTGTTTTTGAAGCTTGAGGGTCAGCATGAGATTATAACTTAGGCAGAAAGAAAGGGCAGTGTCCTCCCTACCCCCACCCTCATCCTGGATCTATATGAAGGCCTGGGGGCAGTGATAATACATTTGATTGGGTATCATGCTTTGTATGTTGCCAGATTTATATAAGGGTATTGCTTTCCAGGGAACGAGTCCTCTGGTATGGGAACTTCCCTTCCCATGGGGTTGGGTTCCTTCATATAGTTGTCTTGCCTTTAATAAGCTACTAGTATTTGAGCCACAGGCTGCACCTGAGGGGATTGCTATGTAATTTACAGGCATAGATTGTGTATTAGTCCATTCTTGCTTTGCTCTAAAGAAATACCTGAGACTGGGTAATTTATAAGAAAAGAGGTTTAATTGACTCACGGTTGTGCAGGCTGTACAGGAGGCATGATGCCAGCATCTGCTTCTGGCGAAGTCTTAGGAAGCTTCCAATCATGGTGGAAGGTGAAGCAGGTGTCTCACGTGGCAGGAGTGGGAGCAAGGGAAAGAAGGGGGAGGTGCTACATACTTTTAAACAGCCAGATCTCATGAGAACTTGCTCAATATCATGAACACCAAGGGGATGGTACTAATCCATTCATAAGAAATCCCCCCTTGTAATCCACATACCTCCCACCAGGTCCCAGCTCCAACATTGGGGATTATAATTCAACATGAGATTTGAGGGACAAACACCATACTATATCACATTGCTTAACATCAGGGATACATTTTGAGAATCATTTTACTAGGTGATTTCATTGCTGTGCGAACATCATAGAGTATACTTACACAAACCTAGATGGAATACAGCCTATTCCACACCTCGGCTATCTGGATAGCCTATTGCTCCTAGGCTGCAAAACTGTACAGCATGTTAAAGATATCTAAACCTAGAAAAGGTAGAGTAAAAGTATGGTATTATAATCTTATGGGTGGATTGTCGTATATGCAGCCCGTAGTTGACCAAAATGTTATTTGGCACATGACTGTATTTTGATACCAGCAATCTTAGGTGTCTATAGAGATGTAAAAACTAGTTATATCTCTAAGATGAGAAAGCAAATAAACACAAAATGACCACTTCTTATAGGAAATGGTAGATCTAAATGGGTCTATCCGTTGAATACCCATTCAGGTCATCTGTGATTCTGCACGTATGTGGTTGGACTAAAGATGTGCATTTTCTTGTAGTTTTGTGGGTTGAAATCAACCTTTAAAGTTGTTTTAGGGGAATGTTTTGTTTGTTTCTCTGTGTACACCAGAGGAGTTTGAGGAAGTACAAATGACCACAAGAGTCAACTGTTGGCCTGTGTCAGTTATTGCTTTAAAGAGTGCCTGAGTTCCAGTGATTAAAAAAGGGTCAGAGGGGACAGAACTGCACCTCACTGAGCCCCTGCCAGTGCACTGCACTTTACTGCAAAGACCAGAGGGCTTTAGCCTGGTTGAATGGGCTTTGAGTGTAGTGGAGAAGTTCATAAACCTCTTAAATTAATTGTAAATATTGTATAAATGTGCATTTTTCTGGGATGAGGGTCCAATGTTTCTTTTGTATCCTCAGGGAGAGATTCTTGCCTCCAAAGATTGTAAGCCATTATTATAGACATAGGTTTGTACATTGAGGGGAGCTTGGGGCTGGTAGTCAGGATTGCGAGCACTTTAATTGTATTTCTACCTTTAAATAATCTTTTCCTCTGTTAAGAGATTTGTTTTTAACATTTATGAAAAGATGATGGTAACTCCCCCTGTCACACTGGCCTGAGGAGCAAAAGAGATGAAGTATATGAAACCCAGTGAGGAGTTAAAAGGAATTCATTCTGTCACATAAGAAGATAATAATAGACCTGTAGGGTTTAGTCATCTGTGGATAGATGCACAAATTTTAAATTTCAGGTCTATAGTGTATCCACTTGTGGAATTTCTCATTTCTTTTTTCTCCCCCCAGAGCGTTCCTGCAAAAGAAACGTCTCATTTCATCTCTGTTGTTTAATTTATTTAATACTGGCTTCAAGGAAATATAAGTAGGAAATAACCTATGCCCTTTTATCTCAGTTATTTCTCTTTGCCTTTCTTTCTCATCTCCCAATGCTAGAAATCAGCATATGGATTCAAATGTAAGATTTAAGTCTTAGCCACCAAATTGTGAGCATCTAACCCATGACTCCCCTGCCTGGGTCTTGGCAAGATGACTCTAGCCCTTAGCAGAACTTCAAAGATCTGATCCCATTCCTGAGGTCATGGCAAGGCAATCGCTTCTGGAAGGACTTCTCTGAATGTGATTTATTTAAGAAAATGACAGCATTTCATATTCCAAACCCATGTCAGAGGAGAAAGTTTCTTTCTGCAGCATGAGTTGCAAAAAGTATACTTTCTTCTAGTTGTGTGTCATGTGAAGAATATCTGCAAGACACTCTAACGTCTTTTAAAGGCAGAGAACTGGGAGGGCCCCCTATTGATGAAATTTCCTCTCTTATAGACTCTAGCTTCATTTTTACCTTCATTCTTGTGTGATATTTTCACATACATAGCTATCCTCAACAAAATAAATAAAGTACTTCTTAAATTAACAAAATCTCAGATATTAACAATAGAGCAAATGATCCCACTGTCTTTTCTGCCCCTGTAGAAACTGTGTTTGCTCTGCACCGTTGTTATCTGGTCTTCCTAAGGGAAGAAAGCCAACAGCATACTTAATTTCTTCCAGCAAAGGAGAGAAGCACTTTCAGTCATCACTAATGAAACCTCTGCTCATTCTGTCCTATTTTCCATCCCCCTTTTTTTGAGACAGTCTCACTCACTCTATCGCCCAGGCTGGAGTGCAGTGGTGCAACCTCGGCTCACTGAACTCTCTACCCTCCTGGGTTCAAGCGATCCTCCCACCTCAGCCTCCAGAGTAGCAGAGATTACAAGGATTACAAGCATGTGCCACCATGCTCGACTAATTTGTATTTTTAGTAGAGACGGGGTTTCACCATGTTGGCCAGGCTGGTCTTGAACTCCTGACCTCAAGTGATCTGCCCTCCTTGGCCTCCCAAAGTGCTGAGATTACACACTTGAGCCAGTGCGCCCAGCCTCATCCCCTTCAGTATGTCTTTATCAAGTCAATATAGGATGCTTTTGATTCTGGGTACCTTTTTGATCCCATGTTTGTTTTGATTCTGTGTTTATGAATACAGATATTTTCATAATTTGTCGTGTTCTTAACAAATTATTTTCATAGTGGTTATTTGCTATTCATGTAAATTAGAATTCATTGTTCATTGTTTGCTACATGTTAATTTTACTAATAACTTTTATAGTTGTATGGTAGTTTTCTATTTTTCTCTTTTGCTTTGTGGTATTTATTTCTACCAGGCCCAAATTTCCCAGCTCAAATTCTGCAGATCAAATTTTTGTCAAGGAGATGTGAGTTTTCTGCCAGTTTTTAGTTAATGCATTTTATTCTATGTTGTTTTAGCCATTGTTTCATTGTCTTAAATCAGTTTTGTTTTTTATGAATTTGACAAAGATCTAATTTTTTAGATGATTTCTTGGTGCAAACAGCATTAGTAGGAAAAGGTGTAGGAACAGGGTTGAAACACTGCACTTCATTGTGGAATACATACTAATGTATAAACATTTGTTGAGCACCTCCTGTTGGTTAGGCTTGGTGAGAGACCCTTTATATACATTGTCTTCTGTATGTTAAGCTCTATTCTGCCAATCAGGAAACTGGGAGTTAGAAAAGTTAAGTCTTCAAGGTCACACAGCTAGAGGTGACAGGGGTGGATCTGAATCCAAGTCCAGCTAATTTTGAAGGTCTTTTTTTTTTTTTTTCTTACAGGATGTTTTTCCTTTGTGTTTGTAAGGCATTCTTCTAGGCACTGCAGAGAATATGAAACATTAATTACTGCTGACTTCCCACCAGAAGCCTCTTATTTGATGTCACTGTGTAGCTGGTCAGTGACCACTATCGTAGCATTCTTGGCACAAAGCAGGCCCTCAGGAAGTGCTGGTGCCCACCGTCATTCTCGTGTTAGGTTGTTTGTGGCTGTCACCGTCTTCTTTATAGGCAATGAGAACCTTGGCAATTGCAACCATGGTTTTACTCATGTGATATCATTTGATCATCAGAATTACCTGGTCAGTAGCTAGATGGGCATTTTTAGCCCCATTATGTAAATGAAGAAACTGAGGCCCAGATTGGTCAGGTGACTTTCCCAAGATCAGCCAGATTACTACAGAGCTGAGACCTGGCTCTTCTGTACTGGCATCTCAGTTCTCATTTTTAATTAGACTTTTGAGATATCACTTAACTACAAGATTTATTCTAGACATGCCTCTATATGTTAAACAAATAAACCAAAAAAATAAAATAAAAAGCAAACCAAACAAAAAGCCCTACCTAGTCCCACAGTGAACTTTGATAACTTTTAGGAAAACTGTCTGAAGATAAATACAAGCAAGTTGAGACCGAGAAAACGAGAAATTCAGACAGTTCAGATAGTTCAGTAGAAAATCTAGCTAGGACTTTAAATACCATTTTGTTCCATTTCTTTGGTTTCTGTTTGGGACAGCAGTGTGGAGGAGCTGCTTCTCTTCGAAGCAAACCTTTCACCAGCCTTTTGTCCCAGGACACCAGATTTGGTGCCTAGCCATGATCCAGTGGAAACTGACTTTCCTGTCCCTGCACAGAGACTCTCAGCCAGCCCCTGCCATCAGCCAGCCTTCTGTCATATATACTATGACCTTGTTGAGGAGAGAGGGGCCCATCTGCCTTTTGTTTAAGAAACAGCATTTTTTGTTGTTGTTTACTTTGCAGTCACTGTATTTATAAGGCTCAAACAAAACTAAGAGCAATGTTTATTCAAGGTGAAAATTTTATCTTTGCACAAAAGAATGCACTGAGTGAGTCCCTGCATGGATTCTGAAGGCGAAAAGGCAATTTATGACTTGTATCTGTTTTTGTCATTATGTATGACTGCTCCATTTTATAGTTGAGCTGATTATCCCCATAATAGCTTTTCCATGTACCTATAAGCAAGTAATAGGTGAATGCCTTCTCATAAGCATTGGGGTTTTAGTGTATTTAAGTTGGCACAAAACTTCAGGGTAAATGAAATTCACTTCAGACAGTGATCTTTCCCTTAGAGAATGTAAGGCTTTCTATTTTCAAAAAGACTTTGATCCTAAATAAGTCACCCGAGGGATTTCTTTTCCAGCCAAGAGGAGGTACCTTCGAGTTGTTGTACATAGGGAAATGGCTCAAATTTTTGGCATCAGAATTTTTGTTTTATTTTCCTCTGATAATTTTCAGTACTAAAATCATTCCCTTAGTCTGAGCTCTTTTTGGTTAGAAGCAAATTTTAGATGCTGAATGACTCACCCTAACTTGGGCAACTGTCAACCATCTTGGGGGATCTGATAAAAGTGTATTTGTGGGGGCCGGGGTAGAGTGGTGTCATGAGAACTGCAAGTGACCAAAATTCACGGGCAGTCCCCGTGTACCTCACTGAGCAGCCTCGCGCATGAAGGAGCCAGGTGAGCAGAGTTTGCTCATGAAGGAGCCAGGTGAGCAGGGTTTAGCTTTCCCCCTTTTCCACCCTAATCAGGTAGCTCAGTAGCCAGAAGTGACAGAGCAGGGAATGAGTGATGCCACTATTGATGTCCTGTTTTTGAAACAGAAAGAAAAAGTTCAAAACTTCTTCATTTCCTAATGGTAGTTCAGTTAAGAGCAAGCTTCTTCAGATTTCTTTTTTTTTAGGCCTGAACATGTCATATTTGAGAGGAATTCACTTGATCTTCCAAAACTGGAGCCTGTGTGGTAGAAAAGTATGTTCAGTTGCAAAGTTGAAAAGACAGAAAATATTTGTGTCCCCCAAAAGTAGTGGTTTTCTACCCTAGTGTAAACATGGTTTATAAAGGAATCATGTGTTCAAGCTTTCTTAGGTTGGCTGGTGACCCTTGGCATTGTGGTTATGCATCCCTTTTCTGTGATTCAGTATTCTTCACATCAGTCTTTGGCCTTTCTTGAAAAATTGTGACAAACTTTAAGTGAGATAAAATTTTCAAGACACTCACTCTGTTTGGAAGGTTCTTTCTAATTTTTTAAAAAATTTCTTTCTCCCTTATAATTGTTCTTTCTAAAAGTCTGTCTCCATCTTGAAGAAAAGCTGAATCAAAGTTTATTCTTAGGAGAAAGAGGGAATGTCTTGGTCAATATCACGCTTAAAAATCAGAAAGCAGGCCGGGCATGGTGGCTGACACCTGTAATCCCAGCACTTTGGGAAGCCGAGGCAGGTGGGTCACCTGAGGTCAGGAATTCGAGACCAGCATGACCCAACATGGTGAAACCCCACCTGTACTATAAATACAAAAATTTAGCTAAGCGTGGTGGCGCATGCCTGTAATCCCAGCTATTCAGGAGGCTGAAACAGGAGAATCGCTTGAACCCAGGAGGCGGAGGTTGCAGTGAGCTGAGATTGTGCCACTGCACTCCAGCCTGGGTGACAGAACAATGTTGTTTCTGTCTTAAAAAAAAAAAAAAAATCAGCGATGTGAAGAGTGTAGCCATCATTTATTAACTCCTACATGTCGAATATGGGCCTAGGATCTTTCCCTATGCTCTCTCATGTAACTTTCACATATACCCAATAGGAAGGAAGGAAGGAAGGGAGGAAGAGAGGGAGGGAGGGAGGGAAGGAGGATTAAGCCCATTTTACAGATGAGAAAAATTAGACTCAGACTCTTCAGGAACCTTGATTGAAATTTAATAATGACTCATTGGAGCTAGAAGTTTTCGAAAAAAATTAATTTGGGAGGCAGCCTCTATTTTTCCTCCACACAATGCAACTTCTCAGGTATAATCTTTTACCAAACTCAAAACGTTATAGAAGCAAAACCATGAGCCGTTGGAAACAACATTACTTAAAAGTAAAGCTCAAGCAGTCTTCCATTCATTCCCAACTTTAACACCTCTGTGTTGGGCCTTGGAATTTTCCAACTGTAATTTCTAAGCTTTCCGAATTAATCTTTACTATCTGGAAATCTCTAGTCTAGTGTAAAAGGGTTGAAATGAGAGAAGAGGATTGGGAGATTTTTCTTCATTCAAATAGAAAATGTATGACTCAAAAGCATTTGAGTAAGCTGACGAAGCTGATGTTCCTGTTCCAAGATTTATTCAAATTTAAATCATGTGGGATGTGCAGTCCCCAGGCCTTTCCTCCTGCCTGGCCCGGGAAGCAGAGCAGAGCTTTGGACCACTTTGGTATGAGCTGACAGTGAGCTTCAGATCACTTTCCTGATGACTGTCTGCCTCTAAATGCTATGTGTTAAGTTGTAATTTCTTTAAGCCATTTCTGAACTTCACTCCTTTAAGCATTTCTAAACAACTAGGATATCATTTTAAAATAATAGTGTTTAATTTTCAGGGCAGAGTACCCAGAATTAGGGAGAGTTGTGCATTCCCACTAACAATTACAGGCAGAAAATAAACTCATTGTCCCCAATAGTCCTTTTCTTTCCTTACCCTTTTCCCCTTAGTTTGTCCTATAGCTTTTCAAATTTTGTAGATTTTTTGTCTCTCAGTTCTGCTAACAGATTGGCTTTCAGATGCTTAGTGACACCATTGCTTGAATTAAGAAGCCAGAGGGAGAATGTTGGGGAGAGTGTGTTATTCCTGAGAGTTTTAAATTTAGTTCTGCAGCCGGGCACAGTGGTTCACACCTGCAATCCCAGCACCTTGGGAGGCTGAGGCAGGTGGATCGCCTGAGGTCAGGAGTTTGAGACCAGCCTGGCTAACATGGTGAAACCTCGTCTCTACTAAAAATAAAAAAATTAGCTGGGTGTGGTGGCAGGCGCCTGTAATCCCAGCTACTCGGGAGGCTGAGGCAGGAGAATTGCTTGAACCTGGGAGGTGGAGGTTGCAGTGAGCCAAGATCACGCCATTGCACTCCAGCCTAGGCGACAAGAGTGAGACTTTGTCTCAAGAAATAAATAAATAAATAAATTTAGTTCTGTTGAACTGAACTATGGTTTGCTTCTTGGAGGAATGGAACAATATGATTTAGAGTTTCATCATTCCTTATTGGAAGAATAATAATACCACTTTATATTTGTCTCGATTTTTAGTTGTTGGTAAAGCATTTAGATAGCTTTGATCCTTTCTATAAGCCTAAAACTAGGTAAATGGTATTATTATTGTCATTATTTTATTATTATTATTATCACTCCTGTTACCATTTTATGGATGAAGAAACAGAGACCCAGTGGAAGTAAATAATTTTGCTTAAGATGGCCAAACAAAAAGTGGTAGAGCTTTTGCACTTCTTCCTAGCTCCCCTGACTCCTGGAACATTGCTGGACAGCACAGTCAGCCCTCCATATCTGTGGGTTCTGTATTCATGAATTTAACCAACCACAGATCAAAACCGAAAAAAAAAAGGATAGTTGTGTCTGTACTGAACATGTACATGTTTTCTTCCTTGTCATTATTCCCTAAAGCATACAGAATAACAGCTATTTACATAGCATTTACATGGTAAAGTAATGTGTTATAAGTAATCTAGTGATGATTTATATACAGGAAGTTGTGTGTAGGTTGTATACAAATACCACACTATTTTATATCAGGGACTTCAGCATCTGTGGATGGATGGTGTCTTCTGCATGTCCAGGAACCAGTCCCCAATGGATACTGAGGGACAGCTGTACTTCTTAACCTGATACTGCAGGTTAAGATTCACAACATCGTCTCCATATTATAGTTGGGTTTTCCAATGCCAGTGTTGTCTGTGAGCCTTGTTAGCCTCTCCTTCCCTGCAGAATGAGTTTCAGAGAACAGAGGTGGAGAAAAATGTATCTTTCCCTCTTAGAGGCTTGTTGCACTGTTCATTAACCATGCTGCTATTTTTATGAGGCATTTCAGAGTCATATATCTGAGAGTTCACAAAGAAACAATGTATGACAAGAATAATTCTTGTAGCAGTTTTTGTGAAGCGGAGGATGGTAGGGAGAAAATTTAAGCTTATGTCAGGACATTACATTAAGTAATTTCTACAGTGTTGGGGATGAGGGAGAATCCCCCCTAAGAGGAAAAGGAAGATACTTCTAGAAGCGGGTGAGAGTCTGGCTTTTCCTTGGCTTTCCTCATAGCCACATGATGGCATGTCCTGCCTGACTTGGAAGGGAGGCCTCAGCATGTCCTGAAGTAGTGATGTGGAGGCGCAGTTGGACCCTGGATACAGGCACAGGCATATCACACTCACCTCCAGCAGGCAAGGGGGAATTACAGCTTCGCTTTTCCTTTTCTATTACACACCAGTGGGGAAGCCCTCCAGTGCCATTCCTAAGAACAAGGATGTTTTCTAGTTAGGCACATAAGGATGATCAAGATAAGCTCAAAAACTAGGAGCCACATTGGAGAAGTCAGGTTTAAAGTGTGCAGAGAACATGACAGAGAGTGGACTGTGCGCCATTTGTCCAGTCATGCTTGTGCTGTCCTCCCCTTGCGCTTGTACTCAGTCTTGCCTCTGATTGGGGTCCCCTTCTCTGTTTCTGGCCAGAGGCTCCAAGTCTGTAAGGCCCAGCCCACGTGCCATGTTAAGAATGTGATCTCTCCCCACTGTGAGTTCCCATGGCCCCGTGTGCTTCCATTACAGCAGGCACCAGATTTTACCTTGAATTGTAACCATTTGTGCACACATCTCTGATATCCGTCAACATTTCTCACATCACCAATTAGGTGCTGGGCGCTGTGAAAGAACGTTAGAAAGGAAGACTTAGAAAATGTTTTCTTCCTTTTGTGAGGATGTGGAACAGGTAAGGCAGAGAAGGAGTAAGTAATGATAATCCAGAGGAAATAAGTATTGCAGTGGGGTCTGTGCAAACTGCACAGTTCCATGAGAGAAGTGCTGTGGGGCCAGGGGTAAGAACACTTGATTGTGTTCCTCAAGGATGAGATTGGCTGGAGACAAAAGATGGAATGCAACAGTCTGTATTTATTTGCATCCCAGAGTAGACCCTGTGGAGGGGGCCAGGATTTTATCTGACAACTTTTTTTTTTTTTTTTTTTTTGCCAGTCTCCCCTCTAGCCATAAATAGTTATTGTAAGGAAAATTAAAGTGATCCAGGTTGTATCCATGTGGGCTGTCTTTTATCTGGCATAGCATTTTTCACATGCTGTACATTCAATGAATGTGTTATTGTCTAGCTATTTTCTGTTTTTTATGGAAACAAACAAACCTTTTTTTTTTTCTTTTTGAGATGGAGTTTCACTCTTGTCCCCCAGGCTGGAGTGCAGTGGTGTGATTTCAGCCGACTGCAACCTCTGCCGCCTAGGTTCAAGTGATTCTCCTGCCTCAGCCTCCCAAGTAGCTGGGATTACAGGCACCCACCACCATGCCAGGCTAATTTTTACAGTTTTAGTAGAGATGGGGTTTTGCCATGTTGGCCAGCTTGTCTCAAACTGTTGACCTCAGCTGATCCACCCACCTCGGCCTCCCAAATTGCTGGCATTACAGGCGTGAGCCACTGCACTTAGCCCATACAAACTTTTTAAAAGTTTATTTACAAGTTTCCCCCCAAACATATCTGTAAGCTGCTGAATAGCCAAAATCGTACTATAGCAATATAGACAGGAAAAGGACATTGACTTTTAGGATCCTCTTTCTTCTCCTCCCTTCCCCATGCCTCAGGTCTAGCACAGCACTGGGGCACAGCAAGCGCTTAGCAGATACTGACCTGGCTCTGATGAAGCCAGGTGGGCACTATTGATTGGACCCAGGCTTGGCTTAAGGTAGCAGGAAGCTGGTTTAGAGGAAGGAGAAGAAAACCTAGTCCCTTTTAATCTAATGAATTAAAATAATATTTATGGGAAATATTTGCTTTATTCGAGGAAAATGTTTGAAGTAAACATTTCCTGCAAGCTATTGAATTTATATAATAAAACATTGGTTTGGAAACCTTAATTGTTTTCACTGAAATGAAAATTAAGCAGAACATGCTTCCCAAAACAGTCCCTTGTCTCAGTTTTGTTGCCATCATAATGTTCAAAGCAGGATATTGTGGCCATTGAGGTAATTTTCTCTTTATTGGTAACTTGGAAATGAGCAAGGATCATGCCAAAGTTAGTTATAAAAGAGGAGGCACTCATGGCTCCTTGTAGTTTTATGGCAATTCAACCTTTGTAGCATCCTCCTGTTACTATTTGATCTTCACAAACTTATGCATTAAAGAGTCAAGTTTATCCCCATTTGACGGATAAAGAAATTGAGTCACAGTGAAGGTAATTAACTTCTGGAGGGTCAAACAGGGAGTTTGTGGAAGAGGACCAGGCTCTTTACAGCCCCAAGCTCTTTTCCAAAGACCATACTGCTGCTCTAGAAAGCACTCTTTCCTCCTTCAGGAATTAAAGCACTTTCATGTCTGTGAGATAATTTAACCTTGCAACATCCCAGTGGGGCCAGCAGGTTAGGTATGATTATCATTTCCCTTCCAGTGATGGGAAATTAAGTTACACAGGTTAAATGGTTTTGCCAAGACCGTACAGTCAGTGTTGGAACCAGGGGATGGTGCCCAGGCTTCACAAACTCTGAGCCCACTCTTTTCCTACCACACTAAGCCTTCTCAGAGGAGAGCCAGAGGAGCTTCTGATGCCGTGAAGACAGCTGTGAAACATCTTGCTTCCAAGAGGGCCTTGCTTTCCTAGCACCCACGCCAGATTGTGTGAATTCTTGGTTCTACAGTCTCAGCGAGTCATGCAAATCTCCAGTCCTACGATCACTAAGAAACAAAGCAAAAGGGGGCAAAGCCAGATAGATTTTACCAGCCTGTTTGGATTTTGTGTCCAGTAGAATTAGCAAGTGAAAGTTGTAGGATTGCTACAGAAGAGTTGCTTAGAAATCAATTAACGTGACAAACTGAGGTGCCTCAACAAATAAATTATATGGAGAGATAAAAGTTCTTAGGACTAAACACAGGAAGAATTTGCCACTTGTTTCTCTGTAAAAGGTAAAAACATAACAGTGAACTGTGTCTAACTTATGTTAAAAAATTGAATTTGGTGAGAAGCCTAGTTTGAATAATATTTCATATGATAATTTAAACTCTCTAACTTTTGCCTATTTAACCCCATCTTGTATTCTTCCTAAGAGATGTGTCAACACTAAAACTTTTCTTAGTTATTCCAGCTGAATATGGCAAAGCTACAATAGCTTTTCCCAGATGCAGACTCTTAACACAATCGCTGATATTCAGTAGAAACTCTTTGGATAGCAGATTTGGGAAAGAACCTTAAGGCCAGCCTTTAGCCCTCTCAAATTATAGGTAGAGAAACTGAGACCCTGTAAGGTTCTCACAGCTAATTAGTCACAGGGCTAGCCCTCAAACCCAGGCTTTCTGGCTACAGATCTAGTATGATTGTTGAGACTGGGCCGGCAGCTTGTGGGCACCTGCTTGGTAGCAGTGAGAGGGAGAAAAGTAGTAGGGTGTAAGCCTTGCCTACTGTATATCTTCTCAGCGTTCTTTATTTTTTATCCATTTGTGTGTCTGTCTCCCATACTATACTGAGTTCCATGAGCACAAGGGACTAAGTCATACTCGTCTTGGTATCTTTAACCCTAAGCACTTAGCCTGCGATCTAGGAAGCCCTCAAGGGTATGTTGCACTGAACCAGTCTGTTCTGTGTCAAGGTCAACTTACCGGAAGGGGCTGCAGGTAGTACAGCTCCTTAAAGCACCTTCTATTACTAGTCCTTCAGCAGAATCTTACCCAGTGAGTAAACCCATGCAAAACTTTTGCATCTCTCCTGAAAGCAGAACAAGACCTGCCCCCGTGAAAAGAAAGAAATAGGGAATCCCTTTATAATTAGATTTAGTGGGCAGTGGTGAGATGTAGTAGAGATGAAACTTTAATAGACACATAGTCTTTGGGTGATGCCAAAATTAATCTAACTTTGTGGGTTAAAATGAATTTTAAAATTTTTCTAAATGTTCATATGTTTTTCTCTGTATGTTGTTAGAATTGTCATCGGGTTCTTTCTAAAGGCTGTGTGAAAGAAAAGAGCAAGTCAGGTGCGGTGGCTCACGCCTGTAATCCCAGCACTTTGGGAGGCTGAGGTGGGCGGATCACCTGAGGTCGGGAGTTCGAGATTAGCCTGACTAACTTGGAGAAACCCCATCTCTACTAAAAATACAAAATTAGACAGGCATGGTGGTGCATGCCTGTAATTCCAGCTACTTGGAAGGCTGAGGCAGGAGAGTCGCTTGAACCTGGGGAGGCGGAGGTTGCAGTGAGCCTAGATTGTGCCATTGCACTCCGGCCTGGGCAACAAGAGCAAAACTTGTCTCAAAAAAAAAAAAAAAAAAAGAAAAGAGCGAAAACATCTTTAGTACTGGTTCTTGCCCTAGGACAGAAGTGTCTGTTTGCTATACCTCTCAGTGGACACTGAAAATGTGGATGTGTCCAGTTGCCTGCTGTCCAGCAACCCTGGAAGAACTTGTGATGGCTTTGTCTTCATTATGAGAACACTTTGATCTGAACCCCTTTCCTTTTCTGAATCCTTTCCCTTTTTTTTTTTTTTTTTTTTTTTAAGACAGTCTCACTGGCTGAAGTGCAATGGCACCATCTTGTCTCACTGCAACCTCTGCTTCTTGGGTTCAGGCAATCCTCCCAACCCGGTCTCCTGAGTAGCTGGGACTACAGGTGCACACCACCACACCTGGCTAAATTTTTTTTTCTCGTAGAGATGGGGTTTCGCTATGTTGCTCAGGCTGGTCTCTAACTCCTGGGCTGAAGTGATCCTCCTGCCTCAGCCTCCCAAAGTGCTGGGATTACAGGCATGAGCCACTGTACCTGGCATCTGAGTCCTCCTTCTAAAAGGAACCCACTGCACAGCATCTGGCTGCTGCCAACAAAATGACTGCCCCACCAGCCCCACAGGTGATGAGAGTTTGCAATGGCCTTCACACCTTAGTACCTTAGTACCTTTTCTCTCCTGGTAACTTAGAATGGAAGCCCCATGGGGGCCCACGCATATCTGCGAGGGTGCACAGGCATGTGGCAGAATGAGCCAGGGGCCACCCTCTTGTTCGGGAGGTGCTGAGAGCCGGCCTGGCTGGGGGCTGTAACTGTCAGGCTGACTCCCGGCCACACTGTCCTCCTTGGAGTAGGTGCTTGAAACCTTTGCTTTTTGCCTTTTCGCTTTAATCTGGAACGCTTGGGGAAAAAAAACAAAAACAAAAACAACAACAACAAAACAGTAGACCAAATGGTGACTGAGTCCCAACCCTTCTTCAGGCCAGATGAAATCATGGTCCCTGCTGGCGCCATTCCTCCATCTCACAGCCCTCACTTGGGTTCAGACCCTCAGTCACACAGGAAGCCCCGCCACAGCTGAAGTGTTTTGTCAGAGCAAGATTGCAAAGAGTTAACACTTTTGCTTTTTCGGAAAGTTATCTGTGAAGAGTATTAGTTGTTTAATAAAGCGTGCCTGCCCTCCCGATGAACCCGCCAGTGACTCTGCAGCTGGGGTCATTCCAAGTTCACGCAGTGGACTTTTGACTGCCTTCTGTGTCTGTGAAAACAGTCGACAGCTCCTGCGGGGATCATTCATTCAGGCCTGTAACACAAAACTATTGCCAATGGGCACCTGCTGGGGCAGCTTCCCGGGAGGGCTGGGAGGAAGATACCAAACTCATCAGGCATCTGTGGAGATAAGAGCGGCAGGGGATCCACTGGGATCCCGCTAATCAGGCCTGCACTTAGACCCCACTGCCTGGCCAACAGGCTGGTGTCAGAATGTATTAGGCAGCCCTGGCCAGGATAGGATGTGAGCTAATTAAAGGCCTTTTACAAAGAGGAGGAGGTGGGGGGTGGGGGGGGGGGAGAGAGAGAGAGAGAGAGAGAGTGTGTGTGTGTGTGTGTGTGTGTGTGTGTGTGTGTGTGTGTGTGTGTGTGTGTGTAGGAGGAGGAGGAAGAAAGAAGTTTGAAGTGCATTCCCCAAATTTCCAGCACATTCTTTATTCCTCTGTTTTATCCCTCAAAACAGAAGAAAACAAATTAGAGGCTGAGCATTTGGTTATTTCTAACCTGAAATTGTCATTCATTGTGCCTGATGCCGTATTGGTTTTAACTGCTATTTCTGTGGAATTACATATACTATGAAAGACATCTATTGCCGCAGTCTCCCTGGGAACATGCTGTTGTTGAAATGCTATTGGTCAGCTGCTTGAATTTTGCCCTTTTCTCTGACTTTGACACATCAAGGCAAAAATAGGTACCTATTTGTGGTGTGTTCTAGGTTTCTCCCTTTTGCTTGGAAAATCCACTTGCCAGCTGTGAAGGGTGCTGCTGGGAGGATGAAATGAGTCAGTGCACAGCGTGTGCTCTTCAAGTTCGGTGGTTGAGGTGGCGGTGGTAGCAGCTTGGCTCTGGTTTAAAATGCCACAGCATGCACTATCTTGAAAATACTCAGTAGTCCTAGCATACAACTGGATTTTAGTTACACCTACTTAAGGAAGAAAGCTCATTTGAAAGTGTTTGATTTTCCTGTACTTTCGTTTGTTTATTTAGCCTGTGTATTCCCCCCACCCCCAGTAAGCAGCAAACTAACTTATTTATAGGCCTCAGGTGTGTTTAAATCTGTGGTATTTTCTTAATCAGCCTGATAATGATACATTTTTGAAAGCAGTTTTGTTCACACATAAACCTAAGCCTTTATTATATTATTCTGATACATTCCACATAAGCTTGTCTATGCGCAAAGAAACATTTAGATTAATCTTGTACTACATGGTAACAATCCTAGGAAATTCCAATCAAAAGCCAACAACCTGTTTCCTTCATTCTGGACTGTTGGTGGGTTTGTCTTTGTCTGTGGTCTGATAAGGAGTAACAACAATGTTAATTTTGTATTTCCTTGGCATTTGTCTCACATAATCTTTTGTCAAAGTTGACCAGTAGGCTTGTCAGGCTTGCCATGCAGTTTATGAAATAAATAGTTAGAATGGAGTAGTTAACTTAGCCCTGCGGAATATGTTAGTGTATCCTTACCGTAAGTGTTTAAAATGTTAATTACATTTATCTTTATTTCTCAGCATTGCTATACAGAAAACATGGGATAGACACTGATACTGATTGCCCAGTTGAAATAAGTTTTGAATTTAAACTAGTAACTGAATGGATAGCTTTAAAAATGGTACTAATATTTTGGGAGACTGAGGTGAGCAGATTGCTTGAACTCAGGAGTTCGAGACCAGCCTGGGCAACATGACAAAAAAAAAAAAAAAAAAACATGTCTACAAAAAATACAAAAATTAGCTGGGCGTGGTGGCACCTGCCTGTAGTCACACCTACATGGGAGGCTGAGGTGGGAGGATCATCCGAGCCTAGGAAGTTGAGGCTGCAGTGAGCTGTGTTTGCACCATCACATTCCAGCCTGGGTGACAGAGCAGGACCCTGTCTCAACAATAACAACAAAAAGATACTCATATTTATTGACTGCTTCACTATGTGCCGGGTACTGTTCTGAGTCTTCATACAAATTGATTTGTTTAATCCTCATAACGACCCTGTGGAATGCTAGTTTGTAAATGAGGATACTGACGTTCAGAGAAATTAACTAATTTGCCCAAGGTTACAAGGAGAGCCAGGCTAAGAACCGAGATTCTCTGATTCAGAGCCCGTCCTCTTAATACCAGTGCAAAAGCAGCACTCTATCTAGTAGGCTTCTTTCTCGAACCTCTCTGCGATGTATTTGCAGGGATTAACCATGTAAGGCTGTATTATCAAGGGGATACAGAGAATTTGAGTCACAGTTTAAAGTCATTTCCTGTGCTACCCTCTGTTGTATAATTAGCTCTTTTGTAGATGCTGTACCATCCAGGCCAAAGCGTGTGGCCGAAACCAGGAAATTGTTCTAACCCTGTCTGAGACACTTAGTGAAGGAGTTTTGACTTTGCTCTAACTCCACACATCGAGCTGACTATAGATTTATGTGCAAAAAGCATAACCTCATGTTAACAGGTCTATTTATTGTGTCTCTAGAGCAAGTTCACAACTATATATGGACAACTAGAAATGCCAGGCTCTGTGCTAGGCACAGGGGACACAGACATAAACAAAACAAAGCCCTCTCCCCTTGGGGTCACCATCCAGCAGGGGAGGAGGACTTGCAGCCACACACATGTGGGAAAGTGTTCCAGGTTTGAGTTTGGCGTCTGTGCGGGTTCCCGTAGGGGGATCTCAGGAAGGGGTGGACTCTTCTACCCAGGACAAGGAAGGTCTGTACAGGGGAAGGCACGCCGGTGCCCAATCCTGAAGTCCAAGGAGATGCTTGCCATGTGGACAAGAGACAGGTGGGGACAAGAGGAGGCACACAGGGAGCAGTCCCAGCAGGAGGGAGCCTGGGGTGTGCAGCAGCAGGACTAGGGAGGGGTCAGTGGAGCTTAGCAGGTGGGCCTCTGGAATGAGGAGCTGGCCTAGTGGGGAAAGACTGGCTCATTGTACATCCCTTTGTTTTCCCTTGTTTCGCCCCCACCCACCACGTGAATTTAAAGGGGAAGAGACTTAACTGAATGTTTCACTTTTTGAGCCTAGTATTGTTATTTGTCATGATTTGACCATAATCTGCATATATACAATGTTAACTATTATTTTTTTGCAAGTTTTTTTTTGTTTGTTTGTTTTTGTTTTTGAGACGGAGGTTTGCTTTTGTTGCCCAGGCTGGAGTGCAATGGCGTGATCTCGGCTCACCACAACCTCCGCCTCCCAGATTCAAGCAATTGTCCTGCCTCTGCCTCCCGAGTAGCTGGGATTACAGGCATGCACCGCCACGCCTGGCTAATTTTGTATTTTTAGTAGAGACAGGGTTTCTCCATGTTGGTCAGGCTGGTCTCGAACTCCCGACCTCAGGTGATCCACCCACCTCAGCCTCCCAAAGTGCTGGGATTACACGCGTGAGCCACTGCTCCTGGCCTTTGCAAGTATTTTTATGTGGGTAAAACAGTTATACCTTTCACTGAGCGGGCCCAAACAAACAAAAACAACAGCCTGTCACACCGTGTGTGTGTGTGTGGCGGCGGGAGGGGGGTACCCAAAAACCCTGACTCACTTTTTATATAATTAGAGCTAAAACCAAACCAAGTCATGGCTTGTTTGCAGTAGGTAGATTGCAGAGTTACCAGACTGTTCTTTCTGGCCAGAGTGACTCAGTCTAGTACAAAGTCATGAACTGCCTCCGGCATTTCTCATTAACCTAATATCTCCATCCAGAGTAGAAATTCACCCTCCCTAAAGCCCAGAGGAAACAAACTAAGGGTCCTTGTGAAAGGAAAAGGCCTTTAGACCCTAAAACAACTGATTAGAAAGGCAGGACGAAAGGAGGGAGGGGGGCATTCTTTGTGCTTTCCTGTACAATTTGGAGCTCAACAGATGAAGTGTTTGCCATTGATCCCCAAACCACATTTTGGGAAACTAACTTATCTGACCCCATTTGACTGGCCATTCAACTGTTCCACCATTTTCTTTACACAAAGCTAAACTAGATTTGAGCTAAATTTGAGAGGAAAGAGCACATTACATATGGGAATGTGGTTCATGGTTTTCTAACCCAACCCTCCCCTGCCCCATCCATTCCAATGAGTAGATTTTTCTCTGGAAATCCATCCTTTCTTTTTCCATTCAAGGCAACTAACAGTATCCAATTTTTGATTTGTAATTTTAGTTTTCCATGTATAGACTAAAAGTGGATGTTTATCTTGAGACAGGAATGACTGTTTTTCTGCAATTGTTTAGACTAAGGCTAGGTAGATTTCCTGTGGACTTCTTGGAACCTTTGAGCCCTGATGTTTTCCCTGCACTCAAAAATTACAGTGCTGGATGGCATCTTTCCAGCTGTTGGGATGGGAGACAGGCTGGGCCCTTTGACTCCTAAAATTGAACTTAGGTTGAGCTGGTTGGCAAATGTGGCAATGAAAGGGTTCCCTGAGCAAAACCTGGGAAAATATCAGTCTGGATATACTCTCCTAGCCCTGGCTTTCTTAGCACACCTTGATGTGTGTTCCGTAGCTGTCTTCCCACCCCCATCCCCTAAAACTTGAGCATCTGTAGCTCATCACTTATGTCCTGAACTCAGTAAACTGAGTCTCTGTTATAGGACTTAGAGAAATTTTCTTATACTATGGACTGAATGTGTCCCCCCAGAATTCCTATGTTGAAATTCTAACCCCAAAGGTGATGGTGTCAAGAGGTCATTGGGGGTGATTAGATCAAGGAATTGGTGCCCTTATCAAAGAGACCCCAGAGAGCTAGCCCACCCTTCTACCATGTGAGGTTACAGTGAAAAAATGGCCGTCTAGGAAGCAGGCCCTCATCAGACATTGAATCAGACACCGAATCTGCTGTCACCTTGATCTTGGACTTCCCATCCTCCAGAACTGTGAGAAACAAATTTCTGCTGTTCGTAAGCCACTCAGTTAATGGTATTTTGTTGTAGCAGCATGAACACACTGAGACAGCACATAACACAGAATGCTGTTTCTTTAAAATTTTCTTGAGTTTTTACCATGTGGTTTACTTGTCTTTTTCATTGATCCTTCCCTGTTCAGTGGGGAAACACAGATCAGCACCCAGCCCTTGCCGACCACATGAAACCTAAGATCTCACCTCCTCCTCCCTGGCAAAAGAAGAATTAGATAATGAGAGGTGTTCTGGTTTTGAGAGGAAGTTAACAAGTGTTGGGACGCTTGCACGTTAGAGCTGGCTGCCTGTGCTCTGAGTCAGAACTGAAATTTTGAGATGTAAAGAAGAACTAATATTTGATCCTCTCCTGTGTGCCAGGCATAGTGCTAGCCACTTCATAGCTTTTTGGCTATTCTTCTCCATCTCCTTTCTGCCAGTTGCTCAAATACTTTGGAGTCATCCTTGGCTCCTTTCGGTCATGCCGCATGTCCAGTCCCTCAGCAGATCCCGAATCTGAACATATCCCTCCCGCGCCCACCTTCTAGTCCTCGTTCATCTTTGGCCTGGTTTTTATTGTAGTACACTTCTCCTTCCACCCTTGCTTCCTACTACTGACATTGAACCTCAGTACAACAACTAGAGTGATCCTGTCAAAACATAACTCAGATTTGGTCACCCAGCCCCTCCAGAGGCTTCCCGTTTCACTCCACATAGAAAATTCCAGCTTGTGCAACCTCACGAAGCCCACAAGGTCAGCCTCCCGCAGGCCTTTTCTGACCTGGTGCCTCACTGTCTCACCACCTTCCACCCCTCACCAGCTCCTGCCACACTGTTCTCCTCGCTGCTTCTCAACCCTCTGCCTTCAAACGGCCACTCCAAGGTCTCTGCACTCAGTGTTCTCTTCCTGGAATGTCCTATGGCCACATGGTTTTCATCTACATTTTCTTTATCCAAATGTCACTTTCTCAGGGAGGCCCTTCCTGACATCCCCTCCCCCATCTAAAATTGCAGCCCCCTCCAGCTATACCTCTTCTCCTCCTCCCCTGTTGTTTTTCTACTTTTGTTACTGCTTTTATTTTATTTCTTTATACTATTTATTTTCTGTACAGCTATGAATACAACTGAAATGTAACATGAATTTTCATACAACATACGAATTTTGGAGGGACACACTCAGTCCATAGTATATGTAAATCTCATGAGGGCTGAAAGTTTTGTCTGTTTTGTTCACTGCTACATCCCCAGCCCTTAGAACAGTGCCTGGCAAATAGTGCTAAGTAAGTTTTTATTGGTAGGAGGGAAGAAAGGGAAGAAGGAAGGAACAGACAGACCCTTGGAGTTAGGCATTATCTCAATTTATAGATGAAGACACTGAGGCTCTGAGAAGTTTCCCAAGATCACGCAGCCAATAAGTGAAACCACTTTGAGGTCACACATTTGAACCCTAATGTGTGACCCCAGAGCTTTTCTGATTTCTACTTTACTGTGCTGTTTTCCTATGGATGCCTCACCCTCATTTATGTCTGCAGTGAATATTGGCTCTATGAATTTGTATGCACATTTGTAGTGATATGAACACATTTAAATGTTTTAAAGGGAATACTGCATCAGAATCTCTTAGCTCCCTAGATGCTGCCTGTTGGATACTCCACTAAGCTTTCTACATTGCCGCCCAAGAACAAGTGATGCCTGGGCTCCTCTGAGAGAGAGAGGCGCTGAGAAATCTGTAAGCAACCGTTACTAAATATGTTTGCCATATTTCCAGTTACATCCAGGCTTTCCAGTATTGAGGGACATCATTTTGTGTTTTGATTCCTGGCATATTTGCTATCAGTATATGCTTTGGGGGTTTTCAGTGAATGAAAAATAAGAGGTGGTGGCAGCAATAAGTGTAGAACACTCTTAAAAGATATGGCTGTAGAGGGAAGAGCAGGGCTGGAGCAGCAGCTTGAATGCGAGGGAAAGCTAAAGGCAGGTGTTTTTAAGGTTGTATAGATTAAGAGGAAGAGGCTGCAAAGATTGAAGCGATGAGAAAAGAGATGATTGACAGAGCAGTAGTAATATGCAGGACAGGGTCTTACAAGAGCACAGAAGAAGGGTTTGAATTCTTGGAAGAGTCAGTCTATTTATGCAATTTAAAGTGAAGGAAGGAGGCCAGGCGCGGTGGCTCACACCTGTAATCCCAGCACTTTGTGGGGCTGAGGTGGGTGGATCACTTGAGGCCAGGAGTTGGAGCCCAGCCTGGCCAGCATGGCAAAACCTCATCTCTACTGAAAATACAAAAATTAGCTGGACGTGGTGGTGGACACCTGTAATCCTGGCTACTCGGGAGGCTGAGGCATGAGAATCACTTGAGTCTGGGAGGCAGAGGTTGCAGTGAGCTGAGATTGTGCCACTGCACCCCAGCCTGGGCAACAGAGCGAGACTCTGCCTCAAAAAAATAAAAAATAATAAAATTAAAAAATAAAATGAAGGGAGGAAAAGATTTTTTTTTTTTTTCTTTCAAGATGGAGTTTCACTCTTGTCACCCAGGGTGGAGTGCAATGGTGCAATCTCAGCTTGCTGCAGCCTCCGCCTCCTGGGTTCAAGCGACTCTCCTGCCTCAGCCTCCTGAGTAGCTGGGACTACAGGTATGCACCACCATGCCTGGCTAATTTTTGTAATTTTAGTAGAGACGGGGTTTCGCCATGCTGACCAGGCTGGTCTCAAACTCCTGACCTGAGGTGATCTGCCCATCTCAACCTCCCAAAGTGCGGGGATTACAGGTGTGAGCAACGGTGCCCAACCAAGATTTGTTTTTCTTAGTGAAGTAAATAGCATCTGTCATTTGTATGAAATGGGGATGGAGTTGAAAAGGAATACAAAGCAAATCTCTATTGCACTCGAACCGTGTTTCAGGCACTGTCTGGCGGCGGGGGAGGGGGCAGGGTACAAAGATGACCAGGGTGGCCTCCTGTCATTAGAGCATGGACGCCAGCTTTTCAGCATTGTATGCAGCACCCCAACCAGCCTTGTGAAGAAAAGAGATATGAACAAATGGTCACATAACAGTCGGATACCCACACTCAGAAAGCCACATGCAGAGGCAGCACAGTCAGTAGAAGCAGTGGTTTGTGTGCATGGACAGGTATTCCTGAGGACCAGGTCAAAGTTGAGAAGTCACAGATTTGAAGGGTTCCTGCTGATGGCAGGAACGATAAAAGTAGTAGCTGATGTTGGCGCGACTCCATAATGAGCTGTCCCCCCACCTTGCTGCTAGATATTTCCATCTGGAGTCGCAAAGGTCTTTCTTCTTCAATCCAAATCAATACCTTTCATCTGTTGTTTTCTGTTTAAGCGATAGCAGTCATTTGCAAGATATCATTGGTGATCTAAAGTCTATGTGGAAGGAATTAACTGAAATTCATTACTTGATCAGAGAGTATTTTTTGGTCCCATCTTTATTTTGCTTCTTTTTCTTTTTTTCTTGCTTCCCAGGCAATGCATAGTCCTTATACCACTTTACCTCCATTTGCCTTCTCCTATCTTTTTTGCTGTTATTGTCATGTATTTTAGTTCTACTTATATTATGCTTAACCCTCACAAAACCTGATTTTTTTAGCTTAAATAATTGATATCCATTTAGATCTCTACACATATTTATCCTGTATATTGGTACTTTGTGAGTTTAATTTTAATAAGCTGTGTCCTTAAACTTTTTAGAGTCAGATCTCTAAAACAACACTATCTGATAGAAATTCTCTTGTCAGATTAAAAAAGTAGAAACAAGTGAACTTATTTTTAATGTTTTGATTTAACTCATTATGTTTCAAATATTATTTCAATTTGTAATCAATATGTAAAAATTGATTTATATTTTTCCCACTGTCTTTGAATTTATTATATATTTTATACATTGTATAGCATATCTTAATCTGTAGTACTAATCACCTAAGTGCTCTGTAGTGTGTCAATTTATTGGACAGTGTGGCTATAAACTAAGAGATGAAACTAAAGTTACGTGAAACAAACGTATATTGTGTGTTTCAACAGAAGAATTTCAAGTCTCTGTGGCTAACTTGTTTGAATATACAAGTTATTATAATTCTCCATTACTATTTAGTCAGCTTCTCAAAACTTTTGCTAAGTGATTGTTTCCAAGATTTCCCTTACTTTTTTTTTTTTTCTTTTCTCTGTAGACAGGGTCTGGCTTTGTCACCCAGGCTGGAGTGCAGTGGCATCATCACAGCTCACTGCAGCCTTTACGTCTCCTGGGCTTAAGCCATCCTCCCACCTCAGCCTCCTGAGTAACTGAGACTACAGGTGCCTGCCACCACGCCCAGCTAATTTTTATAGAGATGGAGTCTTGCCATATTGTCCAGATTGGTCTTGAACTCTTGGGTTCAAGTCATCCTCCCACCTCGGCCTCTGAAAGTGCTGGGATTACAGGCATGAGCTACCATGCCCAGCCCGAGGTTTATTTCTTAAATTGAATTCTGCCTTTGGTAGCATGCTTAGAAAACAAGTTCCATTACATTTTTTAAATTGTAGAAGAGTTGATCATTAGAATATTGCGTAGTATATGTTCAGTTTAAAGAACGATGAAATGAAAACAAGGACCTAGCACTTAGCTTAGACAGTAGAATATACCAGTACTTTTCAAGCCTTCCGGGTGACATCTTCTTCCTACACTTTATACCCTGAGGTGTTCACTGTCCTGAATATTGTTTTAATCAAATCTTTCTCTTCTGTTTACAGTTTTACCCAACATATATTTTTAATTCTGCCTGTTTTTAACTCACATAAGTCATATTAAATATATTCTTTTGTGACCTTTTGTCACTTACTGTGACATTTTTTGAGATTCATTCATGTTGATATATGTAGCTGTAGTTCATTCATTGTCACTGCTGTATAGTATTCCATTGCAGGAATGTGCTACAGTTTATTTATTTTACTATTAGACATTTGGACTGTTCCAGTGTTTTTGCTGGCATGAACTGATGTTGTTACAAATATTCTTGTTCATGTTTCCTGGAACACATATAAAAGTCTCTCCATTATGGGAGTTACTTGATTAGAGAGTATTTTTTGGTCCCATCTTTATTTTGCTTCTTTTTCTTTTTTTCTTGCTTCCCAGGCAATGCATAGTCCTTATACCACTTGACCTCCATTTGCCTTTTCCTGTCTTTTTTGCTGTTATTGTCATGTATTTTAGTTCTACTTACATTATGCTTAACCCTCACAAAACATGATTTTTTTTTTTTTTTGGCTTAAATAATTGATATCCGTTAGATCTCTACACATATTTATCCTGTCCGCGTCTTTTATTCTTTCTTTGCCTATCCATACCTCCATCTGGGCCCTTTTCCTTCTGCTAAAGAACTTCCTTTTGTGGCTCTTATGGCAATGAATTATCTCAGATTTGTTTTGTTTTGTTTTGTTTTTTTCTTGAGATGGTCTTGCTCTGTTGCCCAGGCTGGAGTACAGTGGCACAATCTTGGCTCACTGCAACCTCCACCTCCTGGATTCAAACGATTCTCCCACCTCAGCCCCCTGAGTAGCTGGGATTGCAGGCACCCGCCATCGTGCCCGGCTAACTTGTATATTTTTTTAGAGACAGGGTTTCACCATGTTGGCCAGGCTGGTCTTGAACTCCTGACCTCAGGTGATCCGCCCGCCCATCCCAAAGTGCTGGGATTACAGGTGTGAGCCACCGCGCCCAGCTTCAGGAAACATCTTTCTTTCACCTATATTTTTGAAAGATATTTTTACTATGTTTATTCTTTCAGTCTTTTATGATATCATCCCATTGTTGTTCCATCCATTTCTCTTGAAACAGCTTTCAGTATTATTGTTTGTCCTTCAAAGGTAATGTGTCCTTTTTTTTCTTTGACAACTTCAAGATTTACTCTTTGTTTTTAGTTTCTATTAATAATCTGCCTTGATATGATTCTCAGGCTTGGGATTTGTAGAACTTCTTGAATTTGTAGTGAAGTCTTTGGACGATTTTGGGAAACTCTTGGCCAGCGTCACTTTAAATATTGTTTCTGCCCCCTTTTTTTTCTTTCTTTTCCTTCTGTGACTCCAGTTATGCAGAATTTGGACCTTTTTTACTATGTCACTTACACCTCTCATGCTCTTTTCTGTATTTTCACCCCCTTGGTTTTTCTTCATGTTTCATATGGATATTTTTTACTACCTCATTTTCTAGTTTGCTAATTCTGTCGACTCTGCTGTTTCACCATTTACTAAAATCTTAATGTTAGTTTTCTAGTAAAACTGTCCATCTTATTTTTCTTCTGAAGATAGTAATCATACTATACCAGTGATTAATCTTGTATTTTTTTTCTTAGTCTTCAGTCATTTAGTCCTGTTTTCTTACATATCTGGAAATTTTAATTGAATGCCTGACATTGTATAAGAAAGATTTTAGAGGTTCTGGCCAATGTTATTTTTCTCCAGAGAGGAGTTAAACTTCTTCTTTCCTTCTACCTCAGATACCCAGTTTTTAAATTTTCCCCCATGCATACCTCCCCTGCATTTTTAACCTTTTATTTGCAGCGAGGGGTAAATATTAGCAGGAGTTTCCCAGAGGGACTTGTATTTTCGAAAGGATCAAAGCCTGATGCTTAAAGGGAAGAGTCTAGAGGAAGGATTCCTTTTCTTGGGATAGACAATAGAAAGACGAGGTCAGAGACAGTATGTGTGAGGTAGAAAGTAATCAGCTTCAACCCCTGGAATCACAACAGAGGACTTAAGGAAACTGAGTCCTGAAGAATCCGTTCTGCTTAAGCAGGAAAGTCGGTGAATCTTTTTTATAAACAAGGGTTAATTAGTTCTCTTCTAAGTAAAAAATACATTGAACCAGATCTCTCATTTTCCTATCTTTCTAGTCGTTGAAGGTTTTCTCTTAAAATCAACAAAAGGCATCAGGATAGGCCGTGTAGCCACCTTTGGAAAGGGCAGATGTTGAGTTAAGTGGATTCTGTTCTCTTCCATAGTCCAGGACTTTTCAGACCTGAAATCAGTTAACCTGGAGATGACTAATTCAGGCTCAAGACACCAGATCTGCTGGAAGTAGATGGGTGTGAATTTTTAATGTCCTTTCCCAGGTCACCCTTTGTGGATTGAGAGATAGCAAAGGTTGGAATGCCGACTGAAAGGCCACTGAGGAATCCAAGGGACATCCTAGGCAAATCCTAGGCAAAGACCAGAGGTTTCTGAGGAACTGTTGGGAAGTAGCTAAGCTGCAAGTTTATTTCTGTTTTAGCCCATCTGAAAAAAAATGGGAACATTTGAGTTCATGTTTAAAAGAACCTTCTTTTGACCTTTCATTTGAGCCTGGGATCAAGCCAGTTTTCTAAAGGAATGAGACAGGACTTAATTTAAGTACCTGAGATTTGAACTACCTCCCATTCCCATTCTACCTCCTCCGCAAAAGACTGGTTCAACTGCTTTGTTCTCCCAGATGCTAAAGACCGGTTCCCAATTGGTGGTCTTACCCAGATACATGACACTTGTGTATAAATAACTTCCCTGGACATTGCTAGAAGTGAAGTATCAGCTTTGCATATGTAGCTTTCCCAAAATGCAGGTCTATCCTACCCACCACCATGAAAAGTTAGTTGTTAGAAACAATAGCTTAGTTTCCACTGTGAATGGTGTATTACTCTTAGATGGGTCAGGGGTATTTTGAATAGCGGAAGACTGGCAAAGATCAGCTGGACATGGTGGCTCACACCTGTAATCCCAGCACTTTGGGAGCCAAGGCGGGCGGATCATGAGGTCAGGAGTTTGAGACCAGCCTGGCCAGCATGGTGTGAAACCCCATCTGTACTAAAAATACAAAAATTAGCCAGGCATGGTGTCGCGTGCCTGTAATCCCAGTCACTCAGGAGGCTGAGGCAGGAGAATTGCTTGACCCTAGGAGGCTGAGGTTGCAGTGAGCCAAGATCATGCCACTGCACTCCAGCCTGGGTGACAGATCAAGACTCGCTCTCCAAAAAGAAAAAAAAAAAAAGAACAATGGCAAAGATCAAGAGGAATGAAGATTGAACCAGATGAACTTTCAAAATCTTTTTTTACCCTAGGAGCATGGTTGGTTTTGCCTGCTTTCTCTCTATAGTTCTCTTACTCTCCATAGTCCTCTTTCTTTCCATATCCCCATATATTTGTATCTCCATATATGTCCATTACTGGTACATGAAACAGGCCTTTCCAGAGCAGTAGCTTCTTTTGGAGTTAGTTTGCTTGACCAGACCAGCTCTAACTTAGCAAATGTTTTAGCTTTGGTGTTCTGTGTCCTTCAGGAAATCATTCTCCTATAAGAAGCTGGGGTGGAAGAGGAGACCTCTCCTCCATAGACAGCACCTCTTGAAATCACTGGTCCCAATCTCCACCCCAGTCTGGCCTCCATCTTTCTTCCTAGTATAAATGGTGCATACTAGTAATGTAAGCTGGTGTGGTGTGATGTGATCCACATAACGGACATGTACCAAGCCTCCTATTTCTTTGGGGCCTGTTTCAGATTGTCAGAGTAGTAGCTTTGGGAAAAGAAGTAGATTCTAGGCCACATGGCCTCCGGAAAGGTCTGGGTGATGGAAGTGGGCCAGGTGTCTGAGTTACGGATATGGATCAAGAAAGAACACTGGAGCCTGACTCCTCTTTCTTGTCCAGATATTTGCATGTAATTTTTCAGAAATTTTTTAATATACTTTTGTCAGCTGCCTTCCTTTGTCAGTTCTGCTACTTGGGAGAGAAAAGAGATATGCCTGATATCTCTGTATAATTTTCACTGGCATTTAGGAAGGAATTTTTCTACGAAGACAGTAGCAAAAGTCATGGTTGGGTTACCTCTCTAGGTTACCCAGTATCACACATAGATACTTAGCAGACTTTTGCTGGAAATGCTCATGGTCTTTCCAGCTTTATCTGTAAAATGAGCATAATAATACTACCTCACATGATTGTTGTGAGGATTAAGCTAGTTAAATATTTCATTGATGAGAGGCCCCAAAGACAGTGGCTGGCACATGACGAACGTTGTTGGCTGATGCTTATGATTCCAGAAGTTCCGCTGTGGTCTTCAGTACTTGGAAGTTTGCCCTTACCTACTCTGCTACACACTCATCTAAAACTTAATTTATTTAAAGAAATAGTTGGGAACGGATTTCTTTCTAAAAACCTCAAAAAACTTATTCCAAACCCTTGAAAGCTATTTTACTTTTGCCACAAGAAGCTCAGCTTATACTGGTGCCCAGCATCTATGATTATTCTCTCTGATGTCATCAACCTCCTTTCTTCTAAGCCTTTGGCATTAAAGTGAATATATTTATTCATTTGAAACAAGTACAAAGTACTTTGTAAGAATGGAGGTCTTGTGACTAGGAAGGAGATCATCTTGAGCTTCTTTTCTGTTGAGGAATGTTCGGTTTCATTTCTGAAGTTCTGTATTTTGCGATTTTAATTGACATATTTATGCTTTCCTTTGTTCCAGAATGGGCATGAGGTGATTTCCGTAGTTTAGGATGAGACATGCAAGATTCAGTGGGGGAGAAAGAGGAGGGAGCCGGAGAGCACTCATTGGAAGAAAGGATAGGATTTCCAGTAATAACCCTTTGATTTGTGTTTTTTTTCCAAGTGCTTTCGTAACCAAGGTCGCCGTGGGTAACTCCATGGGTGGTGTTCTCCCTGTTTTGTAGATGAAGACACTGATCCTAAAGAGAGTGTGTCTTTTGCTAATGTTCACCCAGCTGATACTAATGACAAGAGTTGGCATCAGGACTCTGCTTTTGAGAGCCTGTGTGTTTTCTTGGAGTTGAAATAAGTTATCTACTAAATCAGGCTTTATGGTGTGACCACCATAGAGGGAATTTTTTTTCCTGCATTATAATCTATCTCCTGGTTCAGTACTGAGGCACAAGCTATTTATGCATATTGAAAAACCTTGTTAGGATGGCAAAACTGGAGCTCTCATGGGGTGGGAAGGCATATTCCCCATGGCCAGTGCTAACTGTATGGAAACCTGTCTTCAGGCTTCCCTCTGCATGCTTCATGGGGTTTCAGCAACAGACAAGTAGGGGCCTGGCATTTTCCACATAAGCATACACCCCTTCTGCCAAAAAGTCCTACACTGGGTCCTAGCTGATGAAGAGCTGAAAGGCAGGACACAATTCCATCCACAGCTGGGCTTCAGGATTCATCCTTCCTTCATAATTCTTTATAATCAGTGTGGAAAAACTATAGGGAAAATAGGATTTGACTAAGCCCCGACTTCTCTATGTTGAAGATCAGTTGTCTTGATTCTACCTGTGTACATCCTGCTTATTTCTGCGGTTTTTACTTTATAGCATACTCCACCAATCCTTTTTAAGGAAAAAGCAAAATCCTATTATGGGAATGCTTCAAACCACTCTGAGCTTCCAGATTAATCTGAAACAGCATCTGAGTTCACAACTGGGTCAGAGTTGCAGAATAGCAAGAGAAACTTGCCAGTTCAGCAGGCGTGTGTCTTGGGTTAGTTAAGACAGCAGGACAGTCCTGAGACCTGACTTCCTTGCATGTGTTTCAACCTTGGGTGCTGAGATAATTCTGGGTGGCTTTAGATAACTTTGTTTCTTAACTGAAAAAGGAGTGTCTGTTGCCTGATAAGTGTTTATCCGTGAAATAGCAACATGGTGTGCATCTTAGGGTAGGAGGGCTTTTAGATCTCCAGAGACCAGGAAAAAAAAAAAAAAGCAAGGTCATTGGCTTAGGCATATTACTGGAATTAGGATGTCAGTCCCAACTTTAAAATGCCTGTATTGTTTTTATTCAGGGTCCCCTTTCTGGATTCCTCCCCTTTTTTTCTCTTTGCCTTAAGGGCTATACATAATCCATAACCAAGTAGAACTGAAAACAGACAAAAGCACTCCTCTTCTAGTGGATAGAAATCTGGAATCCAGAAATGCTTCCTTCTTGCCAAACCTCAACTTGTTCCGTGCCTTTTTTTTTTTTTAAATGCCTCTTCCCAGCCTCCCCACCCCTTCGTGATTTGGCTGAGTGAGGACTAGCTGTTTGGTTTGCCTTTTATCAACAATAGATATTCACTGCTTTTCAGGTCACATTTTCCTTTAGCTCTTCTCTGTTTATGAGTATCACGAAAGGGTTCTTCAACATCAAGGCAAAACTCACACTCAGAATACTTTTTAACTGTGGATATTTTGACAGTATGAAACAGAAGTCAGTGGTGAAGACTTTCGTTTTGAAGTGACTTAGGTCCTACATGACTCAAAGGTGGTTTTCCTAGTAGTATACCAGCAGAGTTGAAAATGACTCTGAAGTTGAAAGTCCCATACTACTTCTAAGAAACTTGTAAAAAGTGTTGGCCAAATGCTACACCAAACATTTTGCATTAATTATTCTCTTAACTCTTCAAAACAGTCCTTTGCAGGCCAGGCTCGGTGGCTTATGCCTGTAATCCTAGCAGCTTGTGGGGCCGAGGTAGGCAGATCACATGAAGCCAGGAGTTCAAGACCAACCTGGCCAACACGGTGAGACCCTGTCTCTACTAAAAATACAAAAATTAGCCAGGCGTGGTGGCACACAACTGTAATCGCTGCTACAGGAGGCTGAGGCATGAGAACCGCTTGAACCCGGGAGGTGGAGGTTGCAGTGAGCTGTGATCGCACCACTGCACTCCAGCCTGGGTAACAGAGTGAGACTCAGCCAGCAAAAAAAAAGAGCAATCCCTTACAGTAGAAAGTGTGTGATTTTAGCAGATGGATAAACTGAGGTTCAGAGAAATTAAGCCTCTTCCACCAGCATGCGTGTTTGGTAACTGTCGGGGTAAGATTTGATTCCTTTGCTCCTGCTTGTTTGACTACATCATGGCGACTCCCACAAAGTTCATGGCAGCCTTACTTAGAGGCACAATAGATAGTTGGGTTTTCCAAATTTATGAGTTCAGACATAGCTTATTGCAGACAATGCTGATTAGAATTAGAGCTGTGCTGGTAGCTGAGGTTTGCAGCTGTACAACCTTGTATAGTCTCTGACTTGTGGTGGTTTAACTTACGATTTTTTGACTTGACGATGACACAAAAGCTATATGCATTCAGTAGAAACTGTACTTCAGATTTTGAGTTTTGATCTTCCTGGGCTGGTGACATGTGATCCGATTCTGTCGCAGTGCTGGGCAGCAGCAGCCGCAGCTCCTAGTTAGCCACGTGATCATGAAGAGGGAACAAATACTCTACAGTGGGCCCTGCTGCCAGATGACTTCGCCCAGCTGTCAGCTAATATAAGTGTTCCGGGCGTGTTTAGATATGTTAGGTGTATGAAATTCATTTTTACTTACAGCCTTTTCAACTGAAAAATGGGCTTACCCGGACGTAATCCCATCATAAGTCAAGGAGCATCTGTACTTGGAAGAATATAAAACTTCTCCATCACACTATGGAGTCCTGCCACTTCTCTCTCTTTTCCTGTTGTATTTGGTTACCATCTTCCCTGGTGACAAGGAAGATACTGCCACCAGCAATTACTCAGTGAGGCAAAGATATTAAAGAGGAAATTTCCATTAGGTAAATAACTGTGAAAGAAGAACCCAAGAGAAGGGAGAGAAATTCAAGCCCCAGCTCCTGTTACACTGGCCAAATGCCTTTGGCACCCCATGCTTGCTGAAGATCATAAAAGGGTCAGGTAAACTGATCGGACAGAACAGAGGAACACAGTGTGAATTTTTTCCCTTGCCCCATTCCAGTGTCTACTTGAATTTCGGTTTTAGAAAATTAACCTTCGGAGCCAGGCCCCAAACCCACGCTAATTTGCAGTGTCTCCATTTGTGTAGACAATGAGATTATTTTGGGAAGGAGGGTGTTGACAGAGTGTGTGTTAGCTATTCAGTAGAACTGGCATCTTGAAGTGCTTCTGAGATTTTGACCCCCTTGCTGAAAATATTGCTTTATAGAAGTTAATGACTTTGGACTGTGGCCAGAATTCACAAGTATGGCATGTGTTGAAGTGAAAGGAAGGGGAAAATCATTGTCTTTGTGAGTGTAACACTAGATTTTCTGAAGGACATTTTGTTCCTTGGAACCTTTCATTTTAGCTAGAACAACATGCACTTGAAGCCTTAAGTATTTTGTGGACTTGAGATTGCTACAAAATGAGGTAGGCAGACTTAAGTCTGCAAATGCTCCTTCTGGTGTTAAGGTATTATAACCAAAGAGTTACAAATTGTCTGCAGATTACCTTCCACTTGCTAGTCGCTTTCCCAGTTTAGAAGCCTAGCACACCCTGGTGCTGTTATGCCCTGCTGCAGATAGCTTCCACTTTGCTGAGGGGATATGCCATGCCAGATGCTTTACGTGCACACTATCCCTGAATCCTCAAGACAGTCCTGCAGAATCTGATTATTCCCATTTTGCATATGAAGAAGTCAAAGTTTAGATAACGTAATACTGTTTTTATTGAATGTCTCATATGTATCAGGCTCTGTGCTATGTGCTTTACCTGTATTACCTAATCCTTACAGCATCTTTGTAGGGAATATTTGTATCCCCATTTTGAAAAGGAGGAAAACAGAGGCCCGCAAAGGTTACTTGTCTGTGATCTCATAGCTGTTGGGTGTCACAGTCAAAATTCAAACTCAGGTGTGATTATCTTTCTATTACGCCACATCCATACTTCCCTACTGAGGTCTTGAAGGCAAGAGACAGAAACCACTTCTGATTTCTGATTCTCTGTCTCTAGCCTGCCGTACAAGTAGGGCTTCTGCACATGTTGGATTGCTTGGTTGACTGGATGTGTAGTGGATTTGTACTTGCTCATATCGGGACTCATTTCTCCTTCGTCTGAATAATCTGGACCTCTACCTCCAGGCTTTACTTGTCACAAGACAGTGGGAGGATGGGATCATGAAGGATGGCCTGGGCCAGTCACTCCCTACATGATGGCGTAGCTCTTTTGGGTATCTCTGCCCTGTTTTGATGACCATCTTCAAAGTCAAGGACCTGGGTAAAATAGTGCTTCCAAGCTTCAGAGAAGAGCAAGGCCAGAGGGCACCCATGATGAGCACCACTGGAATTCCCTCCCTCCACAGCCCACTTGTTTTCTGCTGTCTTTGAGGGAGAAATAATGGCTGGGCAGTACTTACCTTCCCACTGAGGTGGGGAATGGGGTAGAATTAAGGATGCCTAACTAAATGCCTCCATAGTAAAAGGAGGCCACATGCTTTATGGTAGCCTGGATTCAATACTCAGAGTGCAGTGAACTGGCCCAGGGCCCTGCCTTTACCACTGTATCCATCATCTGGCTGGCTTTGGTTTAGTTTCTGTAAAACGTCTTTCCCAGTAAAATCTGATTAACTACTCATCAATACAGGTTTGGTTGGATCATAGATTTCAACATCTACTCAAGTTTTCTGGGTTCTCAAAGCTGTATTTCTAGGGGTGAAGACTTTTGTAATGGTTGACTGTTAACAAGTGGCAAAGGACAAGTCTAGTTGGCTTGCATAAGCAATTTTTTATGGACAGAGAAACAGGAATTCAGACAGAAGTCCTACAGTAAGTTGAGATAGGTGTAGGTACCTTTCCATGGCAAAGGTCTTCATCTTATGGAAGAATCCAGCATTAGAGGGAAGAATGATCTCTTAGGTCATCTCATCCCATCCTCCTTGGGTCAATACATTGTCTTTGTATAGAGAACACCCAGGACCCAGTTGGTGCTGGGGAGCTGAGGCTGCCACAGCAGACTTAGTTGGAAATTAAGCTTTTGGCATAGGCTCACTCATCAACTTTGGATATTAATTGATGGGAGTAGAAGAAGAGGGAGTGATATTGGGTATTCTGCCTAGATTATTCTCCCATATTCTCTTGGGGTGGGGAGTATTATAGGATTTTTAACTTCCTCCTAGTTAGCTGCCAGCGATAGGTAAAGAGCACTTTACCCTATCTGTCTTCCAAGAAAGAGAATGTAAGCTCTTAGAAAGAATATAAGAGCTTGAGAGAAACAGGAAAGACCTGAATAAGACCCTGAATTGGCTGCGGTGCTCCTGGGTCTCTTCAGGTGGAGATGTGTCCCCTGGAGACACACAGGACATGGGCACACGTCACATAACTGTGGTTCTCACAGCGTCTGGGGCACCAGAGAGACACGTTTTTGTCCAGAACCTGAAGAACGCTGGCAGCCTACATAATTCTAAACATAGCAGGCACTCTTACTGATTCTTTCCAAAACAAAGGTCACATTTCCTTTCTGTGTAGTTTGTGTCCTGGGTTCCTGCTGACTGTTTTGTGTATACGATTGTTGCCTTCTCAAAGAGACTGTCAGTTCTTGAGGGCAGGGTTCAAGGCTGCTGTTTGTTTGTGTTCTTCAGCAGTACCTAAATCTGTCCTGGGCTCAGAGGAAGTATTTAGTAAAGACATTCTACCTTGGGTTGTAGGTCACACAGTGCCAGAGCTGGAAAGGATTTTGGAAATCGTAGAGTCCAACACTCTAATTTTGTAAGTGGTACCACTCCAAAAACTTACTTGGGAGGCTGGTGTTTATCTGCTGGAAAGAGAGGATTTTATTATGTTGAACTATAGTGCAAATGACCATAATTCTAAACCTTCGACAGGCTTCCCTCAAACACTGCAAGCATGTTCCTCCTTGGACTAGTAGCAGAGTAATAAGAACAGTAAGAATGCTAACTAGATACCAGGCCCCCGAGCCATTGTCATGAATGCTTCCAGCCACATGACAAAGTAGGTACTCTGGCTATTCTCCAGATGCAGAGGAGGCTCAGAGGTAGGTGACCTCGCTCAGGGTCATGTAGTTACCAGAATGGTCGAGGGAGGACTGAAGTTTGGTCAGATGCCCCAGCTTGTGGCCCTTCTCCTATGCTGTGGTAACTCTCAGATGGGGTCTCTGACTGATGCCACTCCTTAGTGATTCACGGTGCTAGCTTTGCAGCGTCGTGTGGTGTTTCCAGTTGTCCTAAAGGAAGTTATTAATTCTCATTAACTTTAATTCTCTCATTAGACAGGCAGTGATATGGAAGGCAAGGCAGAAAGCAAACAAATAATGATAGGGGTTACATCTCCAGAAAGGTCAGGAATCACTGCCCTAGGTTGTAAAATATTTGGACTGAGTAAAAGGCATGAGTCTTCCCATAGCTTCTTCCAGGAACTGTTGCTTTACATGGAATTGCTGCTGTGTTCACTAGTCCCTCTTCTGTGCCCAGAACTCACGTGTCACTTGTGTCAAGAATCCTCATGACTGAGGTTTCCAGGGCAGATCTGATCTGTGTAACACACACCCTAACCCCCTTGCCAAAGGAGAATGAAATAGGCCCCTAGATGGCCACCCAGTTCCTGGGCCTTCCAGGCAGGCAGCTTGCCTTGAGGCTTTCCCCTGAGCCTTGTATCTAAGGAACATTCCTGTGAGTTTTCTAGGAGGTTAGTCCTGGGTCATTGGCACTTAAACCACTTGTTTTGGTAGATCCTTCCTGAGAAGGTTAATTATATATTTGATATCCTTCTCTTTTTATGCCTGAATGATGAAGATAAGTACTCTGTGGTTTATTAACTGTCACTTTAAACCTTTTCAGATTGTCTTGTGACAAAACAGAGTTTTATGTCCTTTTTATCCCAGCTTTGATGGATGAGACAGCTTTTCTGGTTAAAGTATGCCAGGATAAATAAAATCTCTGAATTGTGGAAAGGGTGGGTTTGCATTTGAAATCATGAGTTCAAGTCTGCCACCTCCTATGAACGGTGACCTAACCTGTTAATCTTTCCATCGATTTCGTTTTTGGCTTTTGACAAATGGAGCTTGGCACCTCATAGGTACTCAGTAATTATTGAATAAATGAAAGACAGCATTACTGGAGGGAGTTTGATGTCTCCAAATATTTGACACCAAACCCTAAAGCAACAATCTGACACATTTCCTGTTTTGAATTCCACTAATTCTTAGAGCAAAGAGCCTATGTTCTTACCATGATACAGTCCTGAAGCTCACTTCTCCTCCCTCAAGACTATTTTGTTATACCTCTGATTTTTTCAGTAAATTTGGAGTAGTATTCTGGAAAGTGAATGTCATTAAAGATTTTTAGTAGTCGCTTTGCAAAGCCTAGTGTCCTCCATTGTATGCATCCCCCAATTGGTATGTGTCCAGTCCTTTTGAGAACCACTCACCTGGGGCAGACAGTATAGGTAACTGCATTTAAAATATTTAAATTTATTTATATTTAAATTATTGGCCAGGCACAGTGGCTCACGCCTGTAATCCCAGCACTTTGGGAGGCCTAGGTGGGCAGATCACTTGAGGTCAGGAGTTCAAGACTAGCCTGACCAACATGGTGAAACCCCATTTCTGCTAAAAATACAAAAATTAGCCAGGTGTGGTGGTACACACCTGTAGTCTCAGCTACTCGGGAGCCTGAGGCAGGAGAATCACTTGAGCCTGGGAGGCAGAGGTTGTGATGAGATGAGATCACACCACTACAGACCAGCATGGGCTTATCTAAATGTATTTAATTTAAATTTATTTAAAGTAATTCAAATAGTAAAAATAGTGCTAAGACTTTAAAACTCTTCTCCTGCTTTTAACTCCTTCTAGTTTGCTGGAACATTATCAGATGGCTTAGGGAAGACGATGGACAATCGGCATCAGTCAGAGCGGGAGTACATCAGGTACCATGCAGCCACAAGTGGTGAACACCTTGTAGCCGGCATCCATGGCCTGGCTCATGGTAAGTCCTGGGTGACATCAGGCTCTGCTGCTGCTGGTCCTCAGAGGCGCCTTTGTATCAATCTGATTGCAGCTATAAAAAAAGAAAGCTGGGCCGGGTGCGGTGGCTCATGCTTGTAATCCCAGCATTTTGGGAGGCCTAGGAGAGCGGATCATGAGGTCAGGAGTTTGAGACCAGCCTGGCCAACACAGTGAAACCCCGCCTCTACTAAGAATACAAAAATTAGGCCAGGCACAGTGGCTCAATCCTGTAATCCCAGCACTTTGGGAGGTTGAGGCGGGTGGATCATTTGAGGTCAGGAGTTTGAGACCAGTCTGGCCAACATGGTGGAACCCTGTCTCTACCAAAAATACAAAAATTAGACAGGCATGGTGGTACACGCCTGTAGTCCCAGCTACTCGGGAGGCTGAGGCAGGAGAATTGCTCGAACCCTGGAGGCAGAGGTTGCAATGAGCTGAGATCGTGCCACTGCACTCCAGCCTGGCAACAGAGCAAGACTCCAATTCAAAAAAAAAAAAAAATGCTGAGAACAGAGGAAATCCTGTGTTGGTGTACCTGATAGCCTTCCAAGCTCTCTTACTTTATCCTCCTTGCAGTTGAAATACGACAGCCGGTGAGAACTCCTCATTCGCTTTCTGAATGTTGTGCACATTGCAATTCCTTTTCGTTCTCTGGCTTCTGTTCCCAAAGTATCATAAGGTGTAATCAACCAGACCTGTTCTTAGAATTGTAGCTGCTACTTCTCTTAGAATTGTAACCTCTGCCTTCTCCTTACTGATCATTCCTTCCAAAGAAATTGAAATGGGGAATTTGTGGCCAGGTTTGTAGCCCAGGTGTTTTTTAGTTTTGCATAAATGTGCATTCACTAAAATTATAAATTTATTTGCCTAAGAGATGTTGGTGATGGCATGAATGCATTTGGTCTCTGACTTTGAATTCTTTTAATGCTTTAATTCTGAGTCATTTGCCTTTTGTTGCATTTTTCTTAACAATTTCTTAGTACGGCATCCAAGGCCCTTGGAACTATAAATCCAGCCAATTTTCCAACCACCATCCCTCAGCCATGCTGCACTTTGGCCACACAGAGCTATGTACTGCTTCCCAGGTGTGCTTCCAAGTCCTTGCTCACACATGGTCCTTCTGCTCTCCCTCCTCTGCCTCATTTCCTTGTCTATCAAAATCCTACTCAGCCTATAAGTCCCAACTCAATACATTTTCCCAGCTGGATTGTCCCTGTTAGAGTTAATGACAGAGCACAATCTGGGTTGTGTATGTCACCAGCTGTGTACATCTGATAGATTGAGAATGTGAGGAGGGGAGAAAGACCACTTTGCCTTCACCTTTATCCTTGTGTACCTCACATGACACCTGGCACATAGCTCATGCATAGTAAGGCTTAGTAAATTAAACTCTTTGTACCAGATCCTTAGGAACCATCCAAAGCTATCAGAGTCATATCAAGACTGATCAGTATTAATTCTCTGCATTTGGAAGAAGAGGAAGGAATATAGACAGTAAAATATTATATTTCTATTTGTGCTTAGGACACATTTAGAATAGAGTTTTTGTTTATCAGCTTTCCTAATGGTGAGATTTGGATCAAAATGCCTTTGCTTTTCCTAAGGCTGCCCAACCGTAAAGGGAGCTGTCCCTAAGGAGACGTCAGGCCAGAAGTGAAATTTGGCTGAAAGTAATTTGTTTATGGATTTTAAAAGTTGACTGTTGGGCAATCATTTGGGGTTAAGGTTTAATCATTCTTTCTAGTAATGGTAATGACAGTACATTGGACTCTTAGAAGACTTTTTAAATGAATATAAAATGCTTTGTTATGTATGGTGGCCTTTATCTGGCCAGCATCCTTGTGACGTGGAGAGAGCATGGCTCTCCTCACTTTCTGGATGAACACACAAATGTGCTGAGAAAATGCATGATTGGTTCAAAGTTGCAAAATCACCTCCCATCAAGAATCGTTCCTATAATATGTACAGCCTTTCCAGGAGCCAATGGCTTCATCCAAAGAGGATCCACTGAGCTCTGGGTTATACGAAGGCAGTATCCTAGAGTGAGAGTCTTCTCTTAGGATGAAAAGACCTTTAGAAGGTGATAAGAACCAGAATCCACTCAATCCCCTTGATGTAAGAACTGGTAATTGTGCTCAGTTCTCTCTGCAGGCCTTGCTGGACCCAGGTTCAGTCATGTTCTGTCTCTCAGGTCCCAGTCTGAATTCCTGTTCTGTGTGTGCTCTGCCAAAAACTTTGTGCAAAAGTTTGGGAAAGGGCTGGGTGCAGTGGCTCAGGACAGTAAGCCCGGTACTTTGGAAGACCTAGAGGGAGAATCGCTTGAGCCCAGGAGTTTAAGGCTGCAGCAAGCGGTAATCATGCCGCTGCACTCCTGCCTGGGTGATAGACGGACACCCTGTTTCTAAAAAAAAAAAAAAAGTTTGGGAAAGCGATATTGCCTCACTGGAGCAAATTTACCCAGAATCCAAAAGAAATGTTGTGAATTGTTAGTACATTCTCACCCAAGGAGTTTCCTTTACCAATTTGTCTCACTAGAGCTGAAGAGTCTAGAGAGCTTCCTCACACCCCACTGTCAGAGGGTAAACATCCTGTGAGTGTCCCTGGCACAGGTCCTGGAGATGCTCCCTGGACGGGCTGCCTCTTCCCTTCAGTGACTGTGACCTCTTCAGCCTCTGCCAGCTTCTGGCCTCTTCTAAGGTGTTTTCAGCCATTGCTGGCAACTTGCAAAATGTTTGCAATGTCTTTTTGACCTGGATTGGTCTTTTGAACTGACTCCATTGAGGGTCCCAGCCAGCTTTCACAGCTTTTTGGGGTGCTCTTCATGAAGGTTTTATATAATCGCCGATACCGAATTTCATCAAAGCATGCAGTAGCTTTTACCTTATTTCAAGCATCCAGTGGGGTTGGCCAGTCACCCCCATAGTGTTCTTTGAAAACTGCAAATGTATACCATCAGCTCTCCATATCCACAGATTCAGCCAACCATGGATGGAAAATATTTGGGAAAAAAAAAGATTTCACGAAGTGCCAGAAAGCAAAACTTGAATTTGCCACACGTTTCAAATACTGTATTGACTCCACACAAATGAAGTGATATGTGGGCATTGTATTAGCTACTATAAATAATCTAGAGGTGATTTAACGTATACAGGACGGTGTGTGTAGGTTATATGCAAACACCTACAGCACATTATGTAAGGGACTTGAGCATCCTAGGATTTTGTATCTGCAGGGGATCCTGGATCAATCCCACATGGATACTAAGGAACAACTACATTTAGTTATCTCTCTCTGCCTTAAATATCTTTCTTTTCTTTTCTTTTCTTTTTTTTGTTTTTGAGACAGAGTCTCACTCGGTCGCCAGACTGGAGTGCAGTGGTGCGATCTCGGCTCACTGCAACCTCTGCCTCCTGGGTTCAAGCAATTCTCCTGCCTTAGCCTCCCGAGTAGCTGGGACTACAGGCACGCATCACCACGCCCAGCTAATTTTTGTATTTTTAGTAAAGATGGGTTTCACCATGTTGGCCAGGATGGTCTTGATCTCTTGACCTCGTGATCTGCCCGCCGCAGCCTCCCAAAGTGCTGGGATTATGGGCGTGAGCCACTGCGCCCAGCCTCTGCCTTATATTTCATAGGATGCCATCATCTTCAAACTTTCCACGAAGGCCCAATTTTCTAGTCTCCTGTTGATTTAATCCTCTATCTGTATCCTCTCCTGATCGTCCGTAGGCTGCCCAAGTTCTGGGATCGAAAAATTGGCCACTGTTAACCTCTCAGCTTTTCTCTGATTTTTTTTTTTTTTTGAACTGGAGCACACTTTACTTCTGACTAACATGTAACATATATCCTCTGACTCTGGACTTAATGGGCAAATCTGCAGGATCCTCTTCTGTGAGTTGGCCTGTCTGTGGCCTCTCTGGCACAGAGATTAATGGAATGGCCTTAAGTTATCATTCCATAATCAAGGGGTTTGGCTTTAAATGCTTTTGCTTTTGTCCTCGTCAGGTTACAACAGCCGTTGTCTCTTTCACTAGGTATCATTGGTGGACTGACCAGTGTTATAACTTCGACAGTGGAAGGTGTGAAAACAGAAGGGGGTGTCAGCGGTTTCATATCTGGCCTTGGAAAAGGGCTTGTTGGCACTGTAACCAAGCCAGTGGCAGGCGCCCTGGATTTTGCATCAGAAACAGCCCAGGCGGTGAGAGACACAGCCACACTCAGCGGCCCCAGGTCAGTGGTGTGGGAAGAGTGGCTTTTGCAGTTTCCAGCCTAGGTCTGCTGCTTCTCCTAATCCATACTGATGTGTTTAATTGTGCACTTTCTTAGTTATAGGGTTTTTAATTCTAATACTTGTAACTGAAATTTCTGATCTGCCTAATATAAAAAGATGAAAATGAGGTACAGAAACCTGGCATGAATTTTTTCAGATAAATATATATATAGCATATTTTATATATGCTATATATTTTATATATGTATGTATATATAGCATATTATATATAAGTATGTATAACTATATTATGTTATTTTTCTCCATTAGAGAGGTCAGAATTAGGATTAAACTGTTAGAAGCTTCTTCTGTTCACCAAGCCAACTGGATCCCCACATGCCTATGAAGAAAACTGTCAGATTGTAGTCTGGTTCTTACTCCTACACCCCGTGGTATAGTTCTAGAATCCCCACAGTTGTTGTTCACCATGTGGGTCTGTTCCTTCTTAATTTTCCTTCCGCTTGAAAGTATCAGCCCCAACCCCATAAAGAAAAGTGCCACCCCCCATCCCCCCAGCAGGTCAGCAGTTCTGCTGTGGGATTGCTGTCTGGCCTTGATACCAGCTGAGACTGGAAATCAGGGACAGCCCATATGGTTCCAAACCCCACAGAACCCAACCGCTTTAACGTAGCTGTTTGCTTGAATGGCCTATTTTAGCCTCCCTTTTCCAGAGTGACTAATTGGGGATTCTTATCAACAAAGGGTATAATGAATGTTAAGGGCCCAGCCAAGCTAGACTCGACTTAAGCCCAGAAGGATTTTGCTGCTGCCTGGATAATAGATTTTCCCTGAGTGAATTAGTACGCCCTTTTAGAATGCCTAGGGCCTGGCCCACGTCCACACCCTATCACTCCCTCAAATAGGATGTGAAGTGAAATTGTCCCCAGTTGAAGTGAATCCATTTGTCTGTCACCAGGAAAACTTACTGAAGACACATTACTGCAGTAGGGGAAATGCTCCGATTGTGGACTGGGGCCATGCAGTGTGCTGTGCCAGAATGCCTTCCATCTGGAAGCAGCTGAGTAAACTCTGTATGGTTTACTTTAGTTAAGTTACATTCTATTCTCAGATACAAAACTAAAACAATCCTTGAGTATATTTTGAAGCATTTATGAAGTTGTGGGGAGGGGCAGGCAGTGAGGAGGCTTCGAAAGTATTTCCAGTTAGTTTTTCCATCTCTGCTCGAAGCCCAAGAAGTCCACCTCCAGTATTTGTTAAGATAATAAGACTTAATGAAGTGTAAAGCTGAAGACGCCTAAGAGTTCCCAAAGAAGCATGTGTATTCTTAAAATGTCAAAATAGCCAAGGGATTGATTGATTAAAAAGGGTTCAAGGTATATGTGATAAATTTTTTAAAGATGATTTTGTGCTGTGAAGTTTTAATAATGTTGAGAAAGAAACGGCTTGAATTTTATACATTGTCAGCTTGCAAGTCTTCATGGGGTTTTTCATTCTTTTTAGGAGCACAAGTAATGTAGCCACAGTCACTGCAGAAAGCATGTCTTTGAGAGGGACATTCTTGTCATTTTTATTAGTTGTTCAACATTGCCACAGAAGTTTGATTTTCTGTCAGCCAGTGCATAGCTGCCGTTTATTCATTGTCTGTCAGTAAATAGTGATTGAAAATTTCCTATGAACTCAGGGTTGGGAATAGCAGAAACCAAAACTGTCCCTGGTCTCAAAGAGCTTATAATCAAGCAGGGCAGCAAACATAAAAAATTATATAAACACTTATTTGCTGAAATTGTGACAAATGACATAGAGGACACTTAGAGGGTGCCATGAGACTATGATCAGAGAAGGTGATGGGGAGAAGGAGGGTGGCTAACCTAGTGATCAGGGGAGTTGAGACAGGCTTTTCTAGGAAAGTAATCTTTGAGGTGAAGCCTGGAGTATGAAGTAGGAGTTGGCCAGGTGAAGAGAGGAGAGAATCACCTTCCAGGTAAAAGGGAACTACTGTGTGTGCAACAGCAAAAGGAAGGAACTTATCTATGTGCCAGGCATTGTCTTTGTGCCTCCACATGTGGAATCCCATTTAATCTTCATACTTGATTTACAAATGAGGACAAGACAGTCCAGAGAAGTCATGGAGCTTATCCACAGCCACACAGCTGCTGGGAAATGGTAGACCTAGACTTAGAACCAGCCTATGTCTTGACCCTGTGCCCAGCACCACTGCATTGCACCCTGCTGCCTGGGTCTGCGAGGAGGGGGCTCATTGGATTTCTCTTGTACGTGTTTCAGAGTCTGTTAGTGTCAAGATATGGCATTCCGCATAGTTTCTTCCCTGCTGACTCAAGATTTACTTTACTATTACCTGCACGCTGACATGATTCAGGTCTTGACCAGCACTGCATTTTTGTCTGTCTGTTTCCTCTGGCCTGCCACCTTAGCCTTATCTGGACCTCAGCAGCAGAGACCATGCCCTCATGAAGGCACTGGGGAGCCGTTCACAGTCAGCACTGGCCACTCCTCATCTCAGCCCAATGAAGTTTTACATTTCCATGTAGATGAGGCACTCGGGATATAGAAAAGTTGTGCAGCTTGACTCAAAGCAGACAGTAATTGGGTAGCCTAATTGAAGTTTAACTGCAAGTTCCAACTTTGCAGGCTGCAGAAAAAAAGGAAAAAAAAAACAACAACAAAGTTTAACTGCAAGTTTCATGAGACAGCGATCTGCCTAACCATTCACTCCGCCTAGAAGCAAAAGCTACCGTGATCATTGAGGCACAGCCGGTCTTCATATATCCTCAAAGGAGGGGGATTAGCTTCCACATCCCTTCTCTATTCCTGGAGGTGCCAGTAGTGGGAGAGTCATGGCAGAAGTTACCAGAGGCAAATGGGGTATATGTTTGGATCAGTGGATCAGTGTCCTTTATTGTGCAGAAAAAGCTAAAATTACAGATTCTTCTGAAGGGATACATAGCAGCCGTTTCACCAATGTCCCTCAGTCCATTTGTCCAGGTCCAGAAGTATTCATGAGGAGCTATGCATTAGAAGAGAGCACTTGGGCTGGGCATGGTGGCTCACACCTGTAATCCAGCATTTTGGGAGGCCAAGGTGGGAGGATTGCTTGAGCCCAGGAGTTTGAGACCAGCCTGGGCAACATAATGCCCCCATCTCTTACAAAAAAAAAAAAAAAAAAAAAACCTGGATATGGTGGCGGGTGGTGTGCACCTCTGGTCCTTGCTACTTGGGAGGCTGAGGTGGGAAGATTGCTGAAGCCTGGAAGGTTGAGGCTGCAGTGAGCTATGATTGTGCCCCTGCACTCCAGCCTGGGCAACAGTGAGACCCTGTCAAACAACGAAAGAGAACACTTGTTCTGGAAAACAACAGGCCAGAGTCCCAACCACCTTACTTATTAGCTTTGGGCCCTGGGTCAAGTCAAGACATCTATGTAAGACTCAGTTTTAGTTTTTTCATCTATAAAGTGGGGATAAATTTATCTCTCTGTTTATTCTGCTTCTCAGGGGTTTGAAGCCCAACCAGAGTTATTTTAATGTGGAAGCTATAAAGAACTATAAAAATGCTGGGTGATATTATTTTAAAGTCCTATTAAAGGAGCGCAGAGATCCTTGCAGGTGGAGAAATGTTTCAGTGCCAGTTTGTTCTGATGACACTGTATCTCTTAGGAACATACTGGCTCTAACACTATCACCGAGGGATAAATCACCCTGGTTTCTTGGAAGTGAGTTATAACCATCTCCAACCATCCCGGTTGATTGAACAGGATCCAGGGGTGTTACTCAGGGTTTTTCCCCACTGTTTAGACAACAGGGACTAACAAATGATTTGAAGGGATTAGAAGTGAGATTCTGACCGAGGGTTGACCTGAGCCCAGGGACCAAGCCAGGAATAGAACCCAAGAGTCCAAGAGTTCTGCCTCTGAGCCTGCAATTGGAATGAGACTTTCTGCTTCCTTTGTAATATTTCATCCAAGTAAAGGCTTAGATCTTAGCATCTATGTTTTAAAAGACCCAAATTTTAAGCAGATGATAGGAAAGTAAGCCATAAAACTGTGAAAGAGTACTCCTTCCAGTAATCCATCTGAAAAGTGGCCTTACAGGAAACATTGGCTCCTTTTTTGTGTTTATTTGAACATGATTTTATTTATAGGGAACCCCCCTCCTTATGTTCTTTTAGATTAAAATACTTCCAAGTTCCTCTCCTTGTTGGAGTGCGCTGGCATTCCAAGCGACAGCCACCTAACTTTCCTCTGAAATTTCCAGGCAACCCAATAGTTCTCAGGAAGGCAGGTGGGGGTGGGGAGAGAAGAGGGCGGAGGACTGCAGAGCCTTTGGCCTCAACATGAGTGTTGTGGACCAATATCCCCCACTGCATTTGTTCACTGTACAAGTATGTGTGGTTTGGAACTGAAATAAGAAACCTTTTCCAAGGCAACGTTCTGCTGGCTCAGGTTGCATCTTCTGGCCTACGTGTATTGGGCCACACTTTGTCTGTTCCCAAGTAAAGTTTATGAAAATGGCACAGATGCAGCCACACTTGAGGTGCCACTGAAGCTATGTGAAGAGCCTGCTACCCTTCAAACAGACCAGGCCCAAGAAAGGTGCCAAGCCATGTGAGAGTGCCCAGTCCACTGTGTAAATGTGACGGCCTCTGATGGTAGTGTTTGAAAAGATACTTAGTAGAAAGTTGCAGAGACCCTGGAGCAGCCATTTCACAAAAGAAGGCAAAAATACCTTTGAGAAGAAAGGAATGTCTGCCTCTGCACTATGTATTTGCTTGTTTGTTTCTCCAAATACCATCTGTTGCAGACTGGGGTGCATGACATTTTAGGGAAGTAGCAGATGAAGATTTATGAAGCTGGGCCCTGAGGTTTCCTCTAAAATATTTCTTCACCTTTTAAGTCAAGACCCAAAAGTGGGGAGAGAAGTAGGAGTTGGCAGAACTTGAAATATTTAAACTAATTTAGCAAAGCTCAGGAGTGTTGGAGCTTATCTCGTTATTTAAGTTAGATAAGGAGGAAGGGGAATTTGAAGGATAATGATAGATCAGTGTTTAAGAATATAGCCATCAGGACTGATAATGTTCTGGAATCCCGGGACCCTCGGATTGTGCACGTAGATGTAAATTCCATTTGCTCTGAGAACTTTTGAAAAAGAAACTTTTTGGTTGATTTCACAGAAAAGATTTATGGTGGGCATATTTGACTTTTTCAGTAAAAATAGCCCCAAAACACCACCCAAAATCTGTTAAGACACTTCTCGTGAATGACCTCTTAGATGTGAAATGGAAATGGGTTTTCTTAAGGAAAGGCCCCTTTTGTTAACAGTGTTTGCACGTTACTTATGACTCTCCAGGATAAAAGGACTAAGACTCTTTTGGGTCACCAGAGCCTGAATGCAGTCAGGTTGAACAGGTCAGCAAAAAGTCTGCAAAGAGGCCGGGTGCGGTGGCTCACGCCTGTAATCCCAGCACTTTGGGAGGCCGAGGTGGGCGGATCACGAGGTCAAGAGATCGGGACCAGTCTGGCCAACATGTTGAAACCCTGTCTCTACTAAAAGTACAAAAATTAGCTGGGCGTGGTGGTGCGCGCCTGTACTCCCAGCTACTTGGGAGGCTGAGGCAGGAGAATTGCTTGAACCCGGGAGGCGGAGGTTGCAGTGAGCCGAGATTGCGCCACTGCACTCCAGCCTGGCGACAGAGCGAGACTCCATCTGAAAAAAAAAAAAAAAAAAATAGTCTGCAAAGAGAACTTAGGAAATGCTTCCATTAACTTTTTCATCCTAGCTGGGTAATACTGCTTTTAATTACTCTGCTCTGAGAGCAGCCATTTCTTATACTTGGTATTACACATAGCACATCAAACAGAATTGGCTTGAATTGAGCCTTTAGGGAACTTCCAAAGGTAAAAATTGAGTAAAGATTCAAATGTTTATTAGGATATACCAGTGTTCATTTTTTGCCCACTAATATTCCATTCAAGGCAGGAGAGTAGGCTGATATCCCATGTATCTAGAGTGGATCAAGTCCAATATTTCTTTCAGAGTTCCTGTTCCTTAAAAGTGTAAATGGGTTTTATATTTTATTCCGTGTTTGGCTTAATAAGAAAATATTTTTAATTGCTACCCGGTAAAATTAACATTTCAGAAAGATCTGATATGTTATCCTGTGGCTCCTGCCTCATACTTATCTAGGAAGTTCCAGCACGCCCCTTCCAGATGAGTCCGGTACGCTGTAGTAGCATCCATATAGAGGCATGTATATAGTAGAGGTGAAAAGCTGGAACTTGTACCTGTTTGACCCTAAGGCTCTGGTTCTAATCTTTGGGCATATCTGTCTTTTGGCTTGGTGTAACATCTGCTGCTTGGGACAGCCATTGTGTTAGTTAACATGTCAGTTTCATCATGAAAAAGGCATTACATTTCAGTGAAACTGAAAAATTATTGCTATATCCAGCTGAAGGGAAGGGACTGTCAAATCTCTCCTCTGTTGTCCAAACATGGCACAGTAGATATAGTGACAGTCCCTTTATCTTCTACTCACCCTTGCGTATATATTTGTGAGGTGAGAGCCATATATTCTCACTTCCTGATCTTGCCAAACCAGGTCCTTCCAGAGAATGCTTGAAGGTAGATGGGTCATTTTCTCATTCCTCCCTCTACGTGAGCAATCCCAGAAGAACACTAAGATCTGTGTTGATGACATTGGATGTTTCACTTGGCTCTGAAATTAAGCTGATGAAATTATAGGATCGGATATTTTTATTTTTTTCAAGACAGAGTCTTGCTCTGTCGCCCAGGCTGGAATGCAGTGGCACAACCTCGGCTCACTGCATCCTCCACCTCCCGGGTTCAAGCAGTTCTCCTGCCTCAGCCTCCAAAGTAGCTGGGATGGCAGGCGCATGCCACCTTGCCCAGCTAATTCTTATATTTTTAGTAGAGATGGGGTTTCACCATGTTGGCCAGGCCGGTCTCGAACTCCTGACCTCATGATCTGCTGACCTTGGCCTTTCAAAGTGTTGGGATTACAGGCGTGAGCCACCACACCCAGTCAGGATCAGATATTTTAAAGAAGCATCTTAACAGTCCTTCATGCCTTCTAAGTTAAAATTCCTCTCACAGGAACATAAGCAGAGAAATCTTATTTTCTGAGACAGGCTTCTTCCCTCTCGCTGAACTCTAAATACTGTATTCCCCTTTCACTCAAAGGCCCCAGACGATGCCATTCTCATTATAACATAACTTATGGAAAGCTCAGATCTATTGTTGGAAAAAATGCAAAGTGTGTGTGTTCATGCACACACGTGTTTGAGAAAAGCCTTTCCATTTCTGAAATCCCAAGAGTCATTTTTATGCAAGATTATCTGTTAGGAAAAAACCCACTTTTTTGGTCATGGTACATTATAATCATTTCTAGAAAGGAGAGCGTCTAATTTTTGCCATTTTTGGCATGCAGAGATGACTGACTTCATAGAAACCACACTATCCTGCTTCCAAAAGAAAAAAAAAAAAAACCTACTGAATTTACATCTGAATCAACATCTCTTCAAAGTCCAGTCCTTGCATCTCAACCAGCAGGTCCTTGTGCAAAGAAAATGAATGGGAAGTATGATTTGGGGTTATTCCATTTACTTTCTGATTTGGGGTTATTCCATTTAAAAATGAAATAATGTTGCCATTATACATCTGTAGTCCCTTCTGTGTTCAGTGAATTTGTTTTTAAAACTCTAACGTGACACCTAATATTACATACATAAGATAGACATTTGAGATTTTTGGTTTGAACTTCAAGAAAAAATAAAACAGTGTCTATTTCTTTTTGAGAAAAAATTTGTATTTTGTGCATTAGAGAAGGTTGAAGAGCCATTTGTTATTTGTGGAACTCCTCTGTAAAGGCATTGGATTTACTTATTTTTAGATTTTCATGACTATCCCATGCCTCATGTTTTTCCCTTACAGAATCATCCACCTTTGCCCAAGATAAAATTGAAATCTTTAACAAGAGGACCCAGGTTTGAGTTCAACTCCCCGGCTCCCAGAGAGCTTTAGACTGTAAGATAATTCTGAGATACACAGAGGACATTTGGACTAGCAGGGACTTAAAGACTCACTGTTGTATTACAGATTATGGCTCGGAAGCACTGAGGGAAGGAAAGATAGGTGTGGGTGTTATAATTCACCCGTGGTTTTCTTGCCCTGATATATTTATCTGGTACTCTTTTGCCAGTCTCCTTCTCAAAGACATTTTCTTGCTAAATTTCTTACTAACTTGTCAAATGGAGGGAAAATAAGATTGAATTAGTAAAACATTCTTATCACAATATACTCTAAAAGAGGCTGGGCGCGGTGGCTCACGCCCATAATCCCAACACTTTGGGAGGCTGGGGCGGGTAGATCATTTGAGCTCACAAGCTCGAGACCAGCCTGGGCAACATAGTGAAACCCTGTCTCTATAAAAATATACAAAAATTAGCCGGGTATGGTGGCACGCGCCTATGGTCCCAGCTACTCCAGAGGTTGAGGCAAGAAAATCGCTTGAGCCCAGGAGGTCAAGGCTGCAGTGAGCTGAGATTGCACCACTGCACTCCAGCCTGGGTGATGGGAGTGAAACCCTGTCTCAAAGAAAAACAAAAACAAAAACAAAACTTTTGTTATATTGGGCTTATATAATTCAAATTAATAATGTTACTTATCTATATCCTTAGTGGATTTACTTTAATACATTGAGGAAACCGCTTTCTGATTAGCAGAGAGAATTTGTACATATGGGTTCTTTTAGAACAGAGGGTCTCAAAATACGGTCTAGGGACCCCCTGCGGAACCCCAGATCCATAACCTAAAACCTATTTGTATATATTCATATACTTATATATGAATTTATAGATATAACAATTTTTATAATAGTATTCTCTAATGAGTATACAGTGGAGTTTTCCAGAAGCTACACAATGTATGATATTGTAACAGATTGACTGTAGAAGCAGATAGGTGAATACAGCTGTTTTCCAGTTAGCAAGACTTAAGAGATTTACAAAAATGTGCAGGTGCCACTCTCCTCACCTTCTGTGACTCTGCATACATGCCACCAGCCAACAAACGTACCTGGTTAATTTTTTTGACAAGCTGCTCTATTTGAAAATACGGTGATTGATAATCCATCATCTTGCTCATAAGTAGCACATATCGGCAATGATGGGCTAATTCGGACTTAAACCGTAGGAGCCACTGTAATGCAATGCTTCCCTTTGGCTTGCTGCCAACAGTTGTCAGCCCTCCTGGTTTGCTCCTGACTTTTACTGGGTTTCTAGAGGTAACAATTGGAAAGATTTTATCACATATCAGAAAGACCTCTTACAATAATTTACCTAATTTAGTTCTTCACCTTAACCTACCATCCCAATAAATTTTAATTTCAGCAGGGTAGTAAGTGTAGAGCAGATTACTTCAAAGTGCAGGATCTTGTCCAAAGGCTGCTTGGTTGTGTTTGCACTGCCCTGACTCTTGCAGGTACTCGAGAAGGTGTATCTGTTTCAGAATTCACTTGCCAAAACCTCAACTTTCTCCCCTAGCAAAGTTGCTGGAGTAGGATAAACCCACAGTATTTGGATAAGCTCCTTTGAACTCCTTGTAGAAAGCAGTTTTTATGAGGCAGTTGTTCTGTGTTAACACCAGAGACAATTCCTAGCAGATTTCCCCAAACATACTTCAAACATCGATAATGGCAGGGGTGACCCAAACTGTATCATAAAATCCCAGGGACTGCAGGAGACTTCAAAGGGGAGACAGAGCAAAACCTCACTTCTCGTTATGAGGAGTATGGGTCACAGGAATCCTGGCTAGAATCCATGGTAACCTCGCGGAGTAATGCCAGGATGGACAGAGGCCAGGGCTCATCGGTTCCCTAGACTTTACTAATTGACCCCAGCAGCACAGTTAGAGTGGTAATAACTGGCACCTGCCCGCCTCCTGAGGCATTAGAGGCCAAATTACCACATGTGAAGTGCTTTTCTATCCTTTAGTGAGAAGATGCAAACCTTGAAGTGTGTTTCTATTTTTGTTTGAACTATCAAGGGCCCGGTTAATTCAGTTGAGCCAATTCTGACCTTGGGATATTCAGATCCATCACTTAGTACGTACAGGCAAATTGACAGTAGAAATTTATTAATTCAGTCTTGAACTCCTACTATATTTCAGGCATTTAATAAGTATTAAATACTGGGAATATTTAAATAATTGAGGACAAACTGCTCTGAAGAATCACCAAGCTGTTTGGTTTGTGTGTTAATATTCTTAAGCCACTCTTACATGTTCATTAAAGCAAGTTTCCCTATAGTTTTCTTGAAGAACTCATTTTTTAGTGATTTGACTTACTCTTTATTCTTGAAAACAACAAAATTGCATTTGTGCATATGGTATGTGTTGAGGGGGGTAATTACAGGCATTTTTTTCCCTCATTACTGGGTCCGTTACAGCTCCTTGAAAACAAATAGTTATAGTTTTACTAATTGTTTATAAAATTAGCTAATGATCCTTTGATTTTTTAGTTTTTTTATACCTTAGCTGTATTTAATAAATATTTAGTATCTTCTGTGCAATTAATAAGAACAATGGGGGCCAGGCATGGTGGCTCAAGCCTGTAATCCCAGGACTTTGGGAGGCTGAAGTGGGCAGATCACCTGAGGCCAGAGTTCAAGACTAGCCTGGCCAACATGATGAAATCCTGTCTCCACTAAAAATACAGAAATCAGCTGGGCATAGTGGCACACGCCTGTAGTCCCAGCTACTCAGGAGGCTGAGACATGAGAATCGCTTGAACCTCGGAGGCAGAGGTTGCAGTGAGCCGAGATCATGCCACTGCACTCCAGCCCGGGTGACAGAGTAAGACTCTGTCTCAAAAAAAGAAGAAGAACAGTGTTTCAAAACCTGTTATTTTTACCTGAATTATTTTGCTACGACAAATTTATCTTTCAAATTAGATTTTATCAAAGTAGCTACGTATTCAGTTTTTTAAGTTGAAGTCTTTCTAAATGTCTGAAACCAAAACACAGTAATCTCCTGCCCTACCTTTCCCTGATTCCTGCTCCCTCAGAGGCAATCACTTTCAACACTTTGGGCCTTTTCTTCAATGTGGAGGTATTTACCTTTATATTTCATAAATAAATAAACCAACTGCTATTTCTTGACATCATTTGACTTCATGTTGTTATACATACATGTTTCCTTTCCCCATTTTTCAGTACAGTTATATGATCCTTTTTGAATAACTTAGTATTCCATTTTTACGTTATTATGACTGTGTAAATAGTATTCCCAGTGAAGCCCCCCACCCAGGTCACTTTGATGATGTTTCCTTTTTAAATGTTGTGCTTTGTTTTTTTCTCCTTGGAGTTAGTAACTGCTCTTTCAGTATTGTCTGCTTTGTTTTCTATATGCACATTCGTAATTTATTCTCAAATGCTTATTTAGTTTCCACATTTTTTTAACCCTGGGCCTAGTAACTCGTTTTTCTTTAAAAAAGAAAAAAAAAATTCTATCTTCCTATTGCTAATTTATCCACAAACACTCTTCTGTATGTGTACAAATGCATTGAGTAATTTATTGGTTTCTAATTAAATTCTCCCTCTCGATGTCCTCTGCTCCCATCTGACTGGTCGTTGTCTAGCTATTTTTGTCTCTAAGCTATTTTTCTATAGTAGTACTATAGCAGTACTATTCTGAGTTTCTTTCTTCCATTTATTTGTTTTGGTCTTTTTCTTTCATGAATACAGACAGTCCCCAGAGAATCTGGTGATTCTTGACTATCTGTTCTACTCCTCTTTAAAGATGAGGCACTAAAAAGCCAATTGGGAGCTCTTGGTTTGAGGCTGAGGGGGCCTTACTGTGAAATGATCAAGTGGGGACCTGCTGACTCTGGGCTCCTGTTGAGAGGAGCAAAACTGAATGGGGATGAGAGAGGGGACCTGAAGCTCTAACTGCTTCCCATGCAGCCTTTTAACCAATCTTCCTGTTTTCAACTCACTCCAGGCCTACCTGTTTCTCCTTTATGCTCCAGGCCTTCAGAGCTACTTGCTGCCTCCATCTTTCTGAAATGCAGTGGAGGCCACCATCCTAATTAGCTTTCTGCTTTGTGGCTTCCACTCCCTCAGGCTTACATTTCAGCGCCACGTGTCCATCTGCTTTTCAGTTTCTAAAATATTGTTGACACCTTCTCTTTATCCTTTTGGATTTGTGCCATTTGTATCCCTTTGCTTTCCCTTTAGAGGGGTCTCTGGACTAGATCTGTCATGCTTAATCAGAAGTCCTGTAATTTAGACTTTTCACTAATTTGTGTTTCCTTTCTTGGTGTTCTTTCCCCTTTACCCCCAACTAGTGGCTCTGAATTAGTGTGGTTTTATGAAACCCATATCCATTCAGCCATGGTTCTATGTATTATCTCATTTAGGCATCACAGCAGCTTTTGCACAGCATCTGCTCAGGCAGTCTGTGGCTCTTCTTTCCCCGAAAGATTGAGAATACGTCTGGTGAGAAGCCGTTGCCAGTCCCAGCCCCTGCTTTGAGTCTGGTATTGGTCTTTAACCTCTCATTCTGTGTGTTGTAAAGAAACAGGTTGTGGAAGGCTCTTGTCAGATCCCAGGAACATGAAAGAAATAGCACACCCTACGGTAGTGACATGGCCCTGTCACCACCCCTCATTGAACCATAAAAGCTATTCAGAGGGGCCAGCAGCTGGGGAGCGACTGTACTTAGATCCTGGGTGCTGATGGGTGTTTTGTAGTTTCCAAGGGAAGTTGCTGAAAGTTTTCTTATCTTGACACTCCAAGGGCAAGGGGTCTTTCTTCAAAGAGAAGTGCTTGTTTCAGAAAAAGATGTGGAAAGGACGTAAAATCACAGGTTCTTCCCCAGTTCTGAAAAAGAAATAGGAAGGGGCAACGTGGCAGTCAGTGTGAAAAGAAACCACGCATTTGCAGGAAGCAAGAAGGGGTTCCGCAGCACTGGTTGCTTCCCGCATCTGCAGTGCGAGGGTAAACAGGCCTACTGGGGAGTCGGTTGGCCCTGGGTTTGAGTCATTGGGCTGCTGCTTGGCTGTGACCTGGAACAAGTTTTTCCCCTCTTAATCTCTCTGAGATGAGATTCCTTTGAGTCATATGCCTACCTCGGTGGGTGGTTACCTGGATTAAATTATATCATGTATATAAAGCACTCAGCCTGGCATGTGGCATGCAGGTAGGGCTCAAGAAATGGTGTCAGTGTGAATATTCTCCCCTGAATGTTGGAATGTTGCGTGAAGGTGAAACAGGGATTGTGTCCATAGCTCTTACTTAAATTCAACCCTGTCCCCGAATTCTTGCTGACCACCTGCTAGAGTGTGAGGACTAGGAGTTCATGTGCTTGGCTGGGCTTTTGTCCTTCCCATTCTGTTTCTTCACACAAAATGAACAGTTGAACTCAGGCCACCAAACCTGGTTGAGTTGCTGGGTGGAGGGACTCTCCTGGGCTCTGAGCCTTTGTGTGTGGGAACCGCACTGGAAAAGGTGTGCAGAGGCCACGAACTTGCCCTGAACCCACTTGTGAAGAGCAGGTGACCCCAAACTATTGTTAGTGTCTGCTGTAAATGATATGCCTCTGAGTTCGAGCAGAGTTCAGCCAAAAGCCCCACATGACATGGAAATCTGTCCTGGAGCCAGGTTTGTCGGGTAAAAGTTATGTAGCAAATGTCTCCAAACATTGGCATCTGTTGTCTGCCGAGACTAGGACAACCGAGAATGATGGAGTGCTTAAGGAAATTAGGATGGGGCATGCGACCCTGTAACAGCTGATAAACTGTTTCAGGCCACCGTGGCTCATCCAGCTCTTTTGATAAACAGCTTTAAAAGCATTACGTGGTTTGGAAAGCATTCTTCAAAAATGGTTATATTTTCCAGACGCATGACAGTCCACTGTTCAGTATTATTTAAGGGTTTTAAATTGTAGAATCGGATTCCTTTTCAGTGGGGCTCTTGGAACTGTCGAGGGCTGATCTGTCTGACTCCCACCAGGACAATCTCACAACAATATTATTATGTAGGTCGGGGTCCCCTAGGTCTGTTAAAAAAAAAAAAAAGTTCAGGGCTAAGCGTTTAAGAGGAAAAACTATTTCTTTCATTTCTAGCTAAGTCTGATGGGCCCTTTCAAACACTGCTTTCATCATGCACCTTTCATTTCACGATTTCTGCATAATGAAAATACAAGATCGATAACTGTGCATTATCGTAATGCCTTGAGCCTTTGAAAGTGAACATTCTCTAGATTATAAATGTTCCCTTTGTAATTCATTTCAAACTTCATCCTCCCATTTGTCCTAATTCCCGAAATTTAACTGTTGCCTTTTGAGCCTCCTAGGAAATTCTGGGTATCCTTTAGGCAAGGGAGGTAGCTCTTGGGGGAATAGCATTCAGGCCACAGGCAATTCATTTGTGACTTGGGCTCTTCTTAGAATATATGATAAGTACAACGCACTGTAGTGACAGATTTTTTAAAAACCCTATTAAAGCCCAATATACTAATGCAGATTTTTTTTTTTTTTAAGTTTTAGAGAGATGCATGGGATTTTATTCTTTTTCCCAAAGGCAGTGGTGGAGCTGACAGAGTAGCACGGAGCCTCGTCCTGATGTATTGTGCGGAAGTGGCAGCAGTTCACATTCATTCAGTTTGTCAGCATAGGATCAGTTCCTTCTTGACTCAACTCTCTGTGATCAAAATAAGCTATTGGATGTTCCCTTTGGGTACTGGAAGCAGCTTGGCCCCTTGGCAAGAGAACAGGATTGCAAATCACAAGAGCAGAGCCCTGACTCCAGCTCTGATGCTACTGTGCTTTGTGACCTTGTGCAGACAGCTTTATATCCCCACCTCAGGTCATTCTCCCCCATACAAAGGGGGAGAGGGTCATCCTTGCCCCTGGTCATGTCTGCATGGCTGAGGTGAATAACTAGTTGTGTAACTTCCTGGAGGAGTGGCACAGAGGAAGCTCCCTTCCTAGGGCTGGCTCTGCCATCAGGGAGGAAGCTGGATATTAGAATGAAGAAAAAGCCCATGCAGAATATATGGCAGCCCGATAATGTATTCTAAAAATAAAAAAGCACTAGGTTAATCTGCAGCTGTAGTGTACCTAAAGTATTCTTTAGCAGGTTGTGGCCCTAGCCTAATCCCCAGCTGGACTTAGCACCATTTAAGTGAGTTACATCTCATCCCCGCAAGGGATTGAGTCTGTAGCCAATTTGGCCTTGTCACCACTTCAGCCCTCCCTCTGATTTCACCTTTGGGAAAACTACAAAGTGGCCCCAGACATAGATAGCAGGCTTGATCACATGGGTGGAGTCTGTCAGGACAGCATACATCAAATAAAATGTCCAGGGAACCTGTTGTAAATAAACCACTTCCCGCATGCTCAGTCATTGTGGAGGTACTTGAATGTTTAGTTTCTTTTAGCTGATGGCCAAGAAATCAATGTTAAAAACAAAACAAACAAACAAAAAAAAAAAACAAAAAAAAGAACACCTTGACAGAGGCATTTTGTACAAGAATGGTGTGTGGGTGTGAAAAAGTAAATTCCAAAACATATTTCCTTTTAGTTCCCAAACCCATATTAGATGAGTACTTCTTAGCCTTGGCCACAGTGCTAGAGTAAATAGCAGTGTCACGTAGCTCGTGGAACAGGCAAACCACAGAATGTACAGGAGAGAAGCGTGCACACCAGTGAGTCTGCTATGGCAGCTCTCTTTGTCCTGGTTTCTACATCTCATTTGTAAGCAACTTGTGTTCCTGCATCTTCAGAGTTTGGCCAGTTTATTTACTTAGAATTGCATGTTCCTGGAATATTGTCATAAAAGTGATCCTGAGATAGAAAAAGTCAACAGGAAGCAGGGGCATTGAGTTTATAAGTTCTCAGTCTGTCTTGGCCCATAATAAAGTCTCATTCTCAGGGGTAGGTCCAGCTTTCCAAATTTTAATATATCAGAGACTCCTGATGCATCTGGGCTCATGATGGGCCAAAGTAGGCCTTCAGGAGTCCTCGTGTTACGCACTCAATGCCTAATGGAGACTGGATTCATTTACGTGTATTAATGTAACCTGCGTGATCATGTGAGTGCAAGTGCTTTATAGATTGTCCTGGGAGATGTGGCATATTATGACTAAAGACTTAATTGAACCCTGAACATGTATATGAATAACTGGAGACAGATTGACTGGATTACACATTTTTCTTGAAAATTTCCTAAATTAGCCTACCTCTTTGTTGCCTTTTATTTCCCAGCTTAAGTGGTTCTCTATAACACTATATTTTAAACAAACCAGAACAAATAGTATACAAAAGCATAGACAAGAGGGATATAACAAGAGATGGTTTTCTGTGATCCGTGGCACCTCCTCTCTACCCCGCCCCCATCACCAAAAGGGGCTTTAAATTAAGATTCGGAATGGCAAATTCACTTACCAGCTCCAAACACAGTAGACAAGGAAACCTTGTGAGGAAAATCCGAGAGTATATTTACAGTTTCTGTTCAGAAATACATAGCTTAACTTTGAATGAGGAAGCGTGACTTTTCACCTTCAGATAGAACTAGGGTCTGATTTGAAACAGACCACTGGCTTCACTAAACCCCATCAAAGAAGTCTGCTTCTACCCGGAATTGGAAAGTGCCAGTGGGCATGTAGTTGCTAGTATGGGATTTCTGTTTTTATTTTTAAGAAGCTTGGGCCCAACTCTTAGTATCAAGATGGGTGAAGACAAAACTGACCAGAAAAAGACGTATCAAGTCAGCAGTGGCTCACCCCTCAGAGGCCATTTTTCCCACCTGCTCCTCTTATACCTTTGGTTTGCTTTTGGTTTTGGATTTTTTCTCTTATGTTCCTCCTACTCTTTCTTTCTCTATTTTGCTTGGGCCTTCATTAGAAGAGTTCTAGTAATCATTTCAGACTTCCAAAATTCAACCCAGTAGCCTCATTTTACAGGTGGACCCACTAATACACAACAGCTCGATGTGACAAACCATAGACTCACAGTTAATCACTTGGAGAGCCTGGATTCACGTCTGCGATGACCTGCCTTTCCAGCCCTCCAGTGGCGTCCTCTGTAGTGAGTTGTAAATGTGCCACTATAGAACATTCCAGGAAAGCCCTCCTCTTGGGCTAAACTCTAAAACTAAAATGAAGTCCTGCCCATGTGAGCTGCTTGTTTAACACTTTGGATGCTAATCAGAGTATTAATGAGAACACATGGATAGATTCGGCAGGTCTAATGCTTGGGACCTTCTCCTATTTGATTCCATAAGACTAAACCCCCTATAAACACTTCCCTCCTGTGCACACACACATGCATTCACATACAGCACTCACGTGTCCCTCCCTTATAGCCAAAGACCGAAAAATAAGTTTTTTTTTTTTTTTCTACATTAAAAATAAGACCGGCTAGTAACCAGGGTTGGCATTCCCATCTCCTGTGGAACCTGGGAGGACTAGCAGATAGCTATAGAATCTGTCTCCTTTTTAGTGTGGTTGTATTAAGGGCAAGCTTGCCTCCCATGGCACCCCAGAAAATCCAGGAGTTCAAGTGGGGGTGCACTGTAGGAGGACTCAGCAGCTGTTTTATGGAAGGTTCGTCAGGGATCAGACTGAAGATTTTGCTTTTGTGAGAACAAAGTGAAATGTGACATTCAGGAGCAGCTCGGGGCCTATATATAGGGGCCCAGGGCCTGCTGGGATGGGGTTTTACACTTGGGCTGTCCTTTTGCCCTTCCCCTGAACTCTTTTCACTTCAGTCATGAGCAAACAGTCAGTGCCTGAACTAACAACCCTGCAGTCCTCCGAAGCACGGCTGGCTTACAGTACCGAACAAAGGGAGGGAGTGCCGCGTGGGCCGGCCCAGGCCGAGGAATGCGGCTTCAGGGTTCTGCTCCATAAATTTAACCAGCACGACAAAAAGGAGATAATATGAGCCTTCGTGATGATCTGAAAGGGGGAGGTTCTGTGTCCCATTGATTGCGGTCTGGCCCAATGCCAGGCCCAAGCCTGACCGACAGTTGAACCATATCGTTAAGGCGTGTAATACAGCTCGAGTCTTGTACTGCCGCCAATGAGTGCATATCCACAGGGCAAAAGTTTATAAAGAGTCGAGGCTGTCCTGTTTAACCCTCTCACACTGCATGTAATAGACCCAGCTGCCATTCAGAACTTGCCCATCTGAGGTCATAAAGGAAAGCCTGCACGTTTCTTTTCTTCAAACAGCTTTTCAGGACTGGGGAGAGGAAGAAACGCTGTCTAGAGAGGGTCAAGGCACGGTGATGTTTCTCTCTGGAGAAGCAAAGCAGTCTGCCTCCCTCCCCCCGGCCAGAAACGGGACACCCTAGTGCTTTCTTCAGAGTAGCTCTCTGTTTGTGGTATAATGTTGCTGGAGGAAACAGGGCTGACACCACAGGAAACCTGCCTGTCTCCAAGGAGGCTGCATCGGTGGCAGAGGTGGGTCAGATGCCGGCCGTGGAGTGCTCTTGTCAAGCTTGGGATGATGCCGTTTTCCTTCCCCATCACCTCGAAAGCCGTTAATAGCCTTGCTTTCTGGCCTTCCACAGCTAAGCCCAGGTGCTAAAACAGAGCAGGTGGAAGGCCGCCCCACGGAGTGGCCTGTGAGCCCAGAGTTCTCACTGTCCGAGGCCGGTGGCCCCATGGGAACTCTGTCCATTCAATAGGGAGGGCATGTGGAAATAGGCACATTGTCACAGCAAGGCCTGGAGTGGCCTGGGTTCTTACAGTGGGCACTGCATTGAGGAAATGGGCAGACAAACAAGGATTTAGCATAAGTATAGTCAGAAAGAAAGGGCTGCCTGTGTTCAAAGGACAAAAGGAAGAAAGTGGGCGAAGGGGTAGTTTAGTCCTGTCCATCAGCCAGTCACCTTCTTTGGCCAAACTCGGGACCTGCCTGTGCTTTGTCCATGGTGTCCAGGAAGAAATCTGTGTCTGTCACTTCCAGATTGCTGCTTGTCTGCAATGGACAACGCCTCTTAGGCAGACACCTGCTCGGGATGACAGTGCTGCAGAAATTGATCCAAAACGTTGACTAGCTTGCATGGTATCGCTGTCATTAGTATTCAGTCTTCACAACCACCCTGTGAGGTGGGTGCTATACTTTCCCCATTGTACAGATGGGAAAGTTGAGGCACACAGGGGATACGTAACTTGTCTAAGATCTCAGAGGTAGTAAGGAAGGGAACCAGAATGTGGACCCTGGCCAACTGAACACAGAGTACATGCTCCTAATCTCTGTGCTGCTTCTGGGCCATCTCTCGGTCCCTCACATCGAAAGACCTCATGATTTCAATCCAAAGCATCTGACCAAGTGTTAGGTCTACTTCCTTTCGATTCTTGGATATGAAGGGTAGGAGCTGAATATCTCCCTATAGCCCAGAAGATTTGTGCAAAGACCCTGGTTCACTTGGAGAGGAGGTGCTATAAAATTTGGACCCCACAATGCGAATGAAGGGTATGTATTGAATTCCCTCAGCCCACCAGCTTAACACAGAGACAGTGTGAGGGATATACTATAGCTGGGAAGCTTGGAAGGGCTCATGTTCAAGGGCTTCTTTGGGCCAAACAGCAGTGGGCCTGAGCATGGAGAGACCCTGGCCTTTTAGTGCCAGTGCCTAGAGAAGCAGGTCACTAAGCTTTGTGCCCAGGAGCTGTGCTGTCCCTGGTCCATCCCTGTGTACCCCATTCCACTCCTGAAATAATGAACTACTGCAGCCTTCCAAGTTCACAGTGTGCCAGTTTGTCACAGAATAGCAGTGACACTTCTCTGCTGCAACCCATCTTTGCTCTGCCATGCAGCCAAGACCATCTTCACCAGGCGGTAACCTGGGAACTCCAGCTGGTACACAGTACAAGAAGCCTCCGCAGTAGACTGTCCCAGGTGCATGTGCTCAGTATGTCATAGCCATCTCCTTTTGGAGGCCAGGGAGAGCTTCTGTTTGGGTGCCACGGAGCCTGGACAGAAGCTTTCTAGAGGTAGGAGAAGAGACTAAATGGCTGGCCAACCCAGAGATTGTTGGATTGTGTTATGATTCCATGGTCAAAGTGCTTTAAAAACCTAGAAATTGGCTCTGGTAGTGAGTCCCAGGATGGAGCTAACTTACGATCTGGACTCCATTACATGATTGCTAATCCTGAAGTTCAGCAAACGTTGGTACTGGCTGACTTTTAATGGAGTACCTGTTTGAGGGTTCTCCTCATCATGTATTTAAGGTTAAATTGTATAAAGGAATTCTGCTGCTCTTTTGAAATTTTCTGGTTCTGTTTAACCGTATCTAAAAATGCCATGAGGTAGCCAGATGATTGACTAACTGGGATTTATGGAAATTCTTATCTGCAAAAATCTCAAGACAAAGAGGGCACTAACTAGAAGGTTCCCAGTGCTTTATGTAACATGCAGAAGGAAGTCTGGTCTCAGCTTCTTGGATCTGAGCAATCCTTTGGAAAGGGAGCAATGAAGAGCAGTAACTGAAGACTCATTTCCTGCCTTCTGTGTGACTTACTCTCCTTTGTCAACTTCAAGTTTGCCCTAGGCCTGCTTGCTTCTCTCCACCCCAAGGAACTTGGTCTTTGGAAGACACAGGTGCCTGCCCTCTCTGTCTGCCTTTTGCCCCCAGGTCCAGAGGGAGAAGCAAACCCTCAGTTGGAGGAAAGTCTAGAGCACAGGCTTTGTGTTGCTCAGAGAAGCATGATAGGAAGTGGTGCTGTTGCCTCTGCATTGGCCGACTCCTGGCTGCACCTGCTTTTCCCAGAGGCACGGGGAGGCCCAGGCAGGGGCCCAGGGCCTGCTGCTGATCAGTTTGTCCTGCTTGCAAGTCTGCATCCCAGTACCCAACGGGGCCAAGTAGAAAAGGCACACAGTGGAGTGTGAGCCGTAACTGTCACCAGATGGGTCTTTCCCCTCCATGCCCAACCCCTTCCCTGACCTGAAAGGGCCTAGCCTCTTTCCCCACTGGCTTCCACCAAGTTCTAACACATTTTATATATATCGATTTCCAGGCTTGTAGAGGCAAGACCTGCAGTCCAGGAGTTCAAATGGATTCAGTGTTGTTGGTTCTTGTTTCCTAGAAGGACAAGTGCTCTGAAGGTTTGGTGTCAACTCTGACCCAAGGGGTGTATCTGATTTTTATGAAGGCACAGAAATGCACCTGAGGTGACCCCAAGTCCTTCTCTTTTATTTTTTGATTTCCCACCACCTGGATCATTAATTCTGCTTTCAAGGGGGATGGGGAAAGGAGAACATTTCAAAGCAAAGTTGATTTGGTCTCTGAACCAGCTTGTCTTCTAGGCTGTAGTTCACCCTGATGAGAATCAGAAAGGACAGTCTGTAAACCCCTTCACTCTAGTGGCTCTGCAGCTGGGGAGCCTCAAAACCAGTTCCAGATGTTCTCTCTCCCTATATTGGCCGGAAGGGAATTTCGGGCAAGCAAGGAGGCAGAGAGCTTTTGCTTTTGCCCATTCATTGAGTACCCCTGTCTGCAAACTGTGTCTTGCTTCATGGCACTTTAGGGAGAGTGCTGAGCACCTGGGTCCATTTGAGACCAGCCAGCACTTCCTGTTCCTCGGTTAGAGGCATGCTGCTCCAAGCTGGCTGGTTACTGCAAGCAAGAGAAGCCCGCCTTCCTGCTGTTCAGGGTCAGAAAGCAAGACCGTGCTGGAGAAGTAAGTCAGGCAGGCTAGGAAGGAGACCTGCAGATGACCCTTGGGTTAACAAAGCAACTTTCACGGCCCTGTTCACCACCAGCTAGGATAGTACAGGGCTTTGCCTCCCAATCTTGGGAGACGAGGCATAGATAGTAATGGTCAACTGATGGCCCTTTACTCTTGAGAAACTCCACCCAGCCTCCCCTTATCCAGAAGAAAGCCATTCCTGACTAAGCCTGGCCATTCTGACGCCTTCTTTCTTAGTCTGCACCCAGCCTGTGCTGTATGCGGTATATGATGGTAGAAATTTGCACTCTTCATGCTTTGATTTTAAATGCATATTAGACATTTTGGCATTTGTGCCTGAATGCTCTCTGTATCATCTTTTTTAAAACATAGTTTGATTATGTAAGTTAAAGAATGTACAAATGTAAACTTCTGAAAATACATACAATATATGATTTCTTAGAGTGTATGGACACTGCTCCAGAGGCCTTGCATGAATTATCTCTTTAATCCTTACAAAACGAATGTGATGGGTACTATTATTCCCACTTCAAAGAAGAAAATAAAAAGGACTTACTCTCCCTGGGCATTGACAAGCACTAAGAGATTAATAATGATAACCCCACCAGACATCTCTATGGGTATATATGTGTATATACACTAGTATACATATATGTATACTAGTATATATATATGATTTGACATGAATGGGAGTACATATGTTGATGTCTAATCTTTTTCACTCCACAATGGCGCTAGAACGTCTTTCCATTCCAAAAATCATTTTTAACATTTACATAATATTATAATACAAATATTCCATAAGGTACTTAACTAGTTCCCCATTGATGGATGTTTTTAATTTGTTGCTGTTGTAAGCATCCTCTACATATATCCCATCTTACTTGAATAATTCTCTCCTTAGGCTAAAGTCCTAAAAATATGATTGCTGGATTTAAGGGTGTGTATATTTTCTGCTTTGAAACACATTGCAAATTGCCTTCTAGGGAGTTGAAACAATTTGTACTCCCACCCACAGTGTGTGAGAGGACTGACTCCTCCAGCCGTGTACCAGCTCTGGCTATTCATTCATCCAGAATTCAGTCAAGAATTATATGAAGTAGCTGCAGTGTGCCAGATACTGTACTCAGAACCAGGCATTGTTACTCTTTTAAGTCTTTGCCAATCTGAAAGAGTGAGTATCTGTGTTACTACTTGCATTTCTTTGAGAATTAGAAGCGTTGAAACATCTTTTCGTGTTTCAGTTGGCCATTTGGATTTTTCTTCTTTTGTGAATTACATTGCGTATTCTTTGCTTCAATCTTTTTAAACCCATTACGGTCAGAGTTTGTCTTTTTAGTGTGTGTGTTTTTTTTAATTCTTATCTAGTGTTGGTCTAACCCTTCCAACAGTTGTCATTTAGCCAGTTTGTCATCCATGTAAGTACATATCTTTCTTCCAGATATTGACAAAGTTTATATCAGTCTCTTGGTGAATTCCGTTCCTGTAAGTTAGAATCTGCATCATGACTTTATAAAAGACCATCACTGTGCCTATAGTTCTTTAGGAATCGCTTTGGCATTAAGAATGAGGCTTCAGCCAGGCACGGTGGCTCACGCCTGTAATCCCAGCACTTTGGGAGGCCGAGGTGGGCGGATCATGAGGTCAGGAGTTCGAGACCAGCCTGACCAACATGGTGAAACCCCGTCTCTACTAAAAATACAAAAATTACCTGGGTGTGGTGGCGCACCCCTGTAATCCCAGCTACTCAGGAGGCTGAGGCAGGAGAATCACTTGAACCCGGGATGCGGAGGTTGCAGTGAGCCGAGATGGTGCCACTGCACTCCAGCTGGGCAACAGAGTGGGACTCCCTCTCAAAAAAAAAAAAAAAAAAAAAAGAATGAGGCTTCAGCCAGATGTTTTTGGATTATATGTGGCGTGGCCTATTAAATGGTTTTTATTTTTGTTTCCTCCTATTTCTTAGTATTTCTTTCCACCAGTTCCTGTTGTAAAACGTGACCAATTAGTACTGATGCCGTACATCCTTGTATTAGTAAAAATCCTGCTGTGCCTGGAGGCAGGGACCTGCTTGGGCCAGGCCTTCCCAGGAAGCCCGTCCTACCCTCTGTAGCATATAGTGCCGGACCACCCCAGCGCTCCCACTTACCTCCTTCACTGTTTCATTGTTGATACATGGGCTAGGTTTCCTACAGAGTCACTTCAAGGATGTAGATCTTATCCTCCCAATTGGATTGTGAGTTTGTTGTTATTGCCTTTTTTGGTATTCCTCAAGGATGTTCAGAATACCTCACATAGTGATGGACTCAGAGTACCTATTAAAGAGATTTTCATTAAAATCACACCATTCAGTAAGTTGACCAAGTACATCAAGAGAGTCAGAAAGACCCAAGATCTAGTTTGGCTTTGCCAGGCATAGCTTCCTCATCCATAAAATGAAATACTAGTAAGATACTTCCTTATATGAATCTTGGGAGGCTCGGAGTGTCCAGTACACATTCAGCACTCAGTCAGTGCAGCTGTAGAGACATAGCGTGGACCTTGGTGGCCCAGCAGTCTCAATCCTGGTTTCTTCTGACCTAAGATTGGTGGGAAAGTACAGATAAAAGAGCTGGTTGAGGAAGTGTTGATAACACAGAGTGTTTTTACGGAGTGTCCTCGGAGGGTTACGTGCTCCTTTTTGTTGAATCCGAATCTTTTTTTTTTTTTCTAATATGGAGCCTCATAATCATTCAAGGACTCAGTGTGATGCCACAGGTTTAAAACTTGCCAGTTCGTCTCTTATGTTCTGCCAATTTTTAAAAAGTGGGAATATGAGTGCATGTGCACGTGTACACACACGTGTGTGTGTGTGTCTTTGTGTGTGTAAAATGCTTGGGATAAAAAAAGATGGATCAAATTTTGTCTGGCATGGCATAGCAACTCTCACCTCTAGTATCCTCTAAACATTTAACCAAATGGACTTTAACTGGTTTACTTCAATTCTATTTTTATTTTCGTAGTCATTTAAATGTATGGGGAGCCAACTCTTTCAAATGAGACATTTTGTCATTAAAACATGTTATTTAGTTTAACCGCATGGGCCCGGCTTCAGCAACATTGAGGACTGTGAAGAGGGTTCTGAGCGGCTGTTCTCTCCTGACCTGACCGCAGCAGTGACCCACCAGCTTGCAATGCACGCAAACTGAAACAGGCAGGATGGCCAGCCCAGGGTTGTCTGCACGGTGGTCTTGGCATCTGTACCTTAGGTTGCCAGCTCCTGGCCCTCCTTGCCTGCATTTGGTGGCCCTTGGCCCTGCCGTGTCATATGGCACAAGAGCCCTTCTGGCCCGCATCACCCTGTGTACTGATTAGGCAGGAATCAGCAAATCCGTTGAGTGCATGTTTAATGTGACACAGATGTGGGACATACTGCAGATCTTTCTGCTTTACAAATTTTCAGCTTTTTGCATTTCATCAGTGTTGCTTATTATTTACAGAATGTAACTTGAGACATCAGAACAGATTGTAATTTTTAAAAAGGTTGTTGGGGGGGTGGGCCCGCAGGGGATCTGGGAGAAAAAATCCAGTAGTGTGGAATGTTGTTTGCTGTCCAGACCAAACAAACCAGTTTGCCAAGGGTTGATGGACTATGACAATCAGTCCAATTCATGTTAACACTGGCGGCACTTAATTAAAAGGCAGCTTGACCTCCTTATCACCAAATAAAGAACAATCTTTTGTTACCAGGTTGACCGTCGCAGCACCAGGCAGAAATGTATCCCTTGTAGAGGCACTGAAGGGCACCACCAAGCTGCCAGCTCGTGTCCTGCCTCCTTCCTGTCCACAGAGAAAGGCACCATTGAACCCAGTCCCCACTCAGACATGTGGATATTCTTGCCTCATGCCTGCTGTGGCTTTACACCCAGGCGCTATGGCAAGAGGCGGAACAAAGAAATCTCTTCCTTTGCCCAAAAATCCAAGATACTCTTAAGGGCATTGGAATGATGAGCCAGGCCAGTTTGACACAAGTTCAAGGAGAAGGTACCATCTCTTGCTTCTAGAGGGGCACATCTGGCTAGAGGTGGCCCTGGCTTCTGAGAAAGCTCAGCCATAGGTTACATTTAAGGGCAAACAATGAAAAGCACCAGCTGGTCGGGAGGAAGATGAGGAGGAGTGGGTGATTGGTTGCTTCTTTCCTGTGTCTAGTTCTAAAGAACTTAAAACTTGGGTCCAAAATAATGAGAGCCGTGTTGTAAAAATCATTTGAAGAGAGTTCTCCTGGGGAATGTGAGCTAGTGCCGTGACCTGATCCCTTGGTCGGATGGTTCTGAGCTGTTTAAGTGCTGAGTGTCAACTGTCTACAGGGAGCCAGGCCCCTGAGGAGCGGCCAGGGTTCCAAGCCCCACTGTTCTTTTCCTTCCTGGAAAAGTGCAGATGGTGCACGTTCCCCGGAGGCCACCAGGCAGCTCTCCAGTTGCCCTCTGGGTGAATGTGACCCAGGTCGGTAACTTTCTAGTGTCCCCCCCACGTTGGAATGATCAGCATTCCTGTACTCCAGGGGTTCTTGAGTTCTTGAGTTGTTACCAACGCCCTGCCTTTCTCTGGCTCAGATTCAGAGGAGGAGGTCCACTGCGGACTGCCGCTTCTTCACCCTCTGGGCTTCGGAAGCAGCACCTCTGGCTCCCCTGCACCCAGTCCTCAGTCTTGTGGCCCTGGTCTGCCCCTTTATCACATGTCTTGAGCACCCTCTCAGCACACAGCACCGTTCTGAGTGCTGAGGTGCGACCATGCATAGAAGAGACAAGAATCCCTGGTTCCGCGTGGCTTCCCTCAACACCTACGTTTCCAGGCCATGGCTTGGGTTCAGAAGAATCACCCTCCCTGGAAGAGATGAGTGACTGGAAGGAGATCATGTCACTGGCTCCCCTGAGACCCTCCCAAGAGCCTCAGTTTCTCCCTCTACCACCTGAAGTCTAACTGCAGGGCCTGAAACACATTCTCTTTAAAAACCCATGAGTGTGGTGACTGCATAGGTTTTCATTCTCCTGAGTTCTTAATTTCCGTGTCCCTAGCACTTTTTGAAGCATCTGCTCCTGTTGCCCCTTTCTTTTCCTCCTCACCCTCCTCCATAGTCTCTGTTTGATAGTAGAAGGAGATTTAAAACCTCCAGGCTGAGTGTACAGGCGGTCTTGAAAAAGCAAACAAATCGGGTCAGGCACGGTGGCTCACGCCTGTAATCCCCAGCACTTTGGGAGGCCGAGGTGGGCGGATCACAAGGTCAGGAGTTCGAGACCAGCCTGGCCAATATGGTGAAACCCCGTCTCTACTAAAAATACAAAAAAATTAGCCGGGCATGGTGCCATATACCTGTAATCCCAGCTACTCGGGAGGCTGAGGCAGGAGAATTGCTTGAACCCAGGAGGCGGAGGTTGCAGTGAGCCGAGATCACACCACTACACTGCAGCCTGGGCGACAGAGCGAGATTCCATCTCAAAAAAAAAAAAAAAAAAAAGAGCAAACAAATCACAAAGCAGGTCCCCTCTGGGGGCTGGAGCATCCTCATATCTGCTTGGCTTTGGTCACTGAAAGAGGCCCTGGGGGAGGGGGCTTCGGGGCTTCCCAGGGGAGAGGTGACAGTTAGGACACACGCCTCCCCCACTTCAGTCAAGGCAGCTTCATTGTCAGCGGTTGTACGTACTAAGATTGTGTTACAAACTTCATTTGCAGAAAGTGTTTTACCCCTGAAATTTTTTTTGAAAGCGCCTGCTGTGAGTTTTATTAATGGCACTTTTCTAAAACTTCATTAATTTCAATTCTGAGAATTTGATATCTGGTATAATTCATTGAGCTGCTAGTTTGATTTGCTCTAGCTCGTTTTAAAAAGCTCTGTCAGGCAATAGGATATGGATGGGAGTGGGTCAGGTGAGTGAAAACGTTTTAAGCACTCATTTCTTCAGAAAACACCTCTGTACCCACATGGGGTGTGCTCCTCAGGAGTCATTCAGACAGGTCCAGGAGAACTTGTCCCCCAGGGTGCTCCGTCCAGATACAATTTTAAATACTGCACTTTGGCATTTTGGTATTTTAAATGGACTTGACACCCAATAATTCTGAATAAAGGTAGGAAAGAGGGAGATGATTAACTTTTACAAGTACCTACTATGTGCCAGGCACTATGCTACACATTCTTCATATTTTATCTCAACATTATCAACCAAGTAGGTATTAAGTTCTCACCTATTGATGAGGAATCTGAGGCTAAGAACAATCTAGTAACTTCTTCAGTGTCACCCAGCTAATAAGTGACTGGGATTTCAGCCTGTGTTTGTCTTTTTTCAGTCTATGTTTGTTCATTTATACTACTTTGTTCTTAAATTTCATCTCTTCTCTTAAAAGAGGTCAACTTTGGGAGAAGGTAGATAATATAAACATTGAAAGAAAGAGATTATATAATCATTTGCCAGAAATAAATCTGAAAATATTGGGCTGGACACGGTGGCCCGCACCTGCAATCCCAGCACTTTCAGAGGCTAAGGCAGGAAAATCATTTGAACCAAAAAAAAAAAGTAGTGAAAATGTATGGTTTATTAATGTAATCAGCTTGTTATTATTAGCATGTGTACTTAATAGCCACAAAATAAAGCTTACCAGAGATGGTGTATTTCGGTTCTTGTGAAATATCTTGGGATTGGCATTAGAGGTGACAGGTTAGCAAGGAATTTGATAATGGCTTGAGAGATTCCAATAAGCACTACACTCTCTGACTCAGAATGTTCTACTTAGAACACAAAGAAAGCTTACAGTTGTAAAGCGCCTTGTTCTTCCATGATGTTGAAAGTTGCAAACCACTTTATAGGTTGTCTACTATTTTGTAAAAGCAAAGCAAACCCAGAATGCATGCAAAAATTATGGCCTTGAAAGAAATCCAAGCCTTTTAGGCTCCATTCTTACTATAACATGATCTATTTTCTTGGAATTCTTTATAAAGTAACTCTGCCCCTCCCCACCCAGCCATTAACAGGTAGTCTCGCCCCTGAGGCAGTTGACTAAGAAAAAAAATCTGGAGTATTTTTGTCTTAGAGTTTAAATCCCAATAGGTGTATCTGTTGGCATTAGTCCTACCAGCTGTCACAGTTGCAGTGTCATGGGGTCCCCAAAACATGTGTTAAATTATGGGAAGCCTTGACCCCTATAAACAAGTCAGGTGTGAATCCCACTGATGGGAGAAAACCCAGCCCAGGAAATGTCGTCCCTGCTGCTGGATGTCAAATTGCTAAAAACTTAACAATATCAATATAATTTCTAATGATTTCTTGAATCAACATCTTTCTTACATTTTCAATGGCAATAGTACAACATGGGATTTTATGTGTGTTATGCATGTATGACTTGAGAACTCTAGGGAGAGGTAAGTAGAATGTTAACGAGAAAGCAAAGGGGAAAGGAAAATACTTCAGTTTGAAGCAGTGAGCCTCCCCAGTAGGAAAACTAAGTACAAGAGGTTGGATGTTGCACCCTAGCCCATCTTAGATCCCAGACACCTCAACTAGGGTTCCTCGTGTGCACCCATGGCACTCTAAATAATACACTAATAAAAAGAATAGGTAGCATTTTATCGAGTGCCTATTATGTGCTAGACTCTGTTCTAAGCACTGTACATGTATTGACTTATCTACTCCTCACAACAACCCATCATTACCCCCATTTTATAGATGAGAAAACCATCGCTCCAAGAAGTCACATAATTTGCCTGTGGTTACAGTTCTTAAGTGGTGGAGCTGGGATTCAAACCCACTGGGCAGGCTGGCTCCAGAGCCGATCCTCTCAGCCATTATATTATGCTGCCTACTCTAGTGCTCCCTGTCTCTCCTACTGCTTCCCTGCTGTGTTCTTGTTGCCGTTTCTGTTCATCTCCTCCACTGAATTGCTGTAAGCTCCCTGGATACTTAATTCATCCCAGTCTTCTTCAGGACCTAGTGCTGGCCTCTGCATATGATAGTTTGGGAAAGGTTGGTTGAATAGGGGACTGGAGGAGGCAGGCACAAACCATTTGCAGGGCTCTAAGTAGGCTCGTTTTTCTGGCTACCCTAGTTTGGATCCTTAGTCAGTAATTCCATTTAAGAACCAATCTCTACTAGCATAGGGTTTCTTTCTGCCCAACCTATTTTCCATGTGTCCAAAATCCAAATTGTCCCAACCTACGGATTGAATACTATCTTTGAGTGGGTTCTAGAAGGTGTATTTCTCTTTCTCTTGAAACCTTGGGGAAGAATTTCTCATGTAAACAGAGGCAAACTTTAGAAATTTTCATCCTCTAATAGAGTCTTCTCTGATTACAGTTTGCACTGAAAGGAGTAAAATCTGTTTATGGAGAAGAAATGCTTTTCCACTTCGTCTTTAGAAGTAGATGCATGTGGCCAAGAGGAGGGAGCTACAAGTCAGAGGTAGTTGCAGCCTATGGCATGATGGGAGCTACAGGTCCGAGATAGATGCAGCCCACAGCATGGTGGGAGCTACAGATCCGAGATAGATGCAGCCCATGGCATGGTGGGAGCTACAGGTCTGAGATAGATGCAGCCCACGGCCTGGTGGGAGCTACAGGTCCGAGATAGATGCAGCCTACGGCATGGTGGGAGCTACAGGTCCGAGATAGATGCAGCCCACGGCATGGTGGGAGCTACAGGTCCAAGACAGATGCAGCCCACGGCATGGTAGGAGCTACAGGTTCAAGATAGATGCAGCCCACGGCATGGTGGGCTTCTTGGGCTTGCAGACATTGTACTGCTGTGGATACCAGAGGGTTTTTCACCAATTCGTCTACTCCACTGCAGACAGTACTATTTAGACAGACTGCGGGGTTTCTCTTAGAGAAATGACAAATGTTTGATTAGGCCATTTGGTCAAGAACCCTGGTATCTTGTAGCTGTTATCAGTGACCAGTATTGGAAGAGGTAGTCTGGATTGACCTTCGTTCTCAGTCTAATTGTGCACACTCGAGCACAGTATATATCAGTAAGATACTTGATTAAAACAAAAGCCCTGGACACATACATAAAGTGAATGCAAGCACAACCCATCACACAGCCCTTAAGGAAGATGGCAGCCATCAGTTGAATAAACATTCTATGATGCTAACGGCACATGTGTGACATACACTTTCTACTCACTTACTGATTGTTTTTGAACATCACTTGGCTGATAGACATTGGCCATGACAGACTTCTCAACCAAATTAAGCTGTGTAGGGGTATGTGTATGTGTGCACAGCATCTGTCTTAACTAACAGTCCTATGACATAGTTACTCATCGTATAAGCTATGAATAATTAATGCCTGGCTAAATGTTGACTTTCAGGCTGAAAGGCAAGATCAACCAAGTGGAATTGGCTGGATCTCCCTGTGTCACCTTGTTTGGATTTACTGTTGATTTTTTTTTAAAAAAGACATGAGTTGTTACTACTCTGATCATTGGTTTTGGGCCTCCGGTGTATGTCAGATAGCAATGGCCAGATGCAGGCACACTCTGTATTGATTGCCCTCACTGGAAGGATATCTGCAGTGTATCAGCCACTGTATCCACAGCCCCTTCCCTGGGGGAAGAGTCCTCTATGCTGTACAGCAGACTCCCTGACATTTTCATAGAGTTCAAAGCTCAAGTTGGTTTGGTGCTGACATTCTGGATTAGCTGGTTGACTGGAAGGACTGCTTCTTTCTATACACTGTGAAATTTATAAACCACAGCAGCTGAGGGCTTAACATGGCCGACAAGCTCCAGCTGGCAGCAATTAAATATACCGCAGACCTTTGGCCAAACAAAGGTTTGTGGAGGCAGAGTTGCTGCATGTGCGCTGAACAGACTCTTAGGTTGAGTGTTGGTTCATAAGAGATGCTGTCGACTAAGGAGAGGTGAGTGGGTGGATTTTGGCCACCTCTTGTTCGGTGATCCATTGTCCCCAGAATTATTGTATCAAGACCCTGCCCAAGTAGCAGCAAAGGTGGTCAGAGGAAAGGAACAAAGCCACCAGGGAGGCCGCAGGCCTAACAGTGGTGGGCCCGAGTCGTTTAGACGTTGATCTGCTGCTGTAGCGCCAATGGCAGGATCTGCAGCTACTCCACTTTTTTAAATTTATTAATTTATGTATTTATTGGGTACCACTATGCTGTAGGCTATAGGCTGAAAGGAGAAGATGGGAATGAAAAAACAATAAGAAGACATTTAATATCCATTCAAGCAGCAAAGATTCAAGAGTCTAGACCAGTGCTATCCAAAATACAATTTAAATTTAAAATTCAGTCCTTTAGTTACACTGGCCACATTTCACATGCTCAGTAGCCACACGTGGTCAGTAGCTATGTATTGGACAGTGCTGTCCTAGACAATACCAAGTGTTGGATATAGATCGCTAGGGCCCCTTAAATGCCTCATTGGCAGGAATGTAAAAATGGTTCAGCCACTTCGAACACAGTTTGGATTATCTTGTTAAGTGAACGTTTATATCTTGTGAGCCAGCAAATTCCCCCTAGATAGATTCTCAAAGTTCACCAGGAAACACGTACAGGAATGTTCATAATAGCATCATTTGTAATAGCAGAACCTGGAAGAAACCCATGTGCCATCAACAGGAAGATGGATATATCATGGGATAGTCATACAATGGAATATGAATAAAGCAGAGACATGGTGAATTAATCATAGCTACACACAAAAGAATACCTGAATCTTAGCAGTGTGACAGCGACATCCTTTTTCAAAAGCCCAAAACTAAACCCAAAGAACATAACAAGAATGTACTGGAGCATCCTGTGAAATGTGGTAAGGCTACATAAAAAAGAAAAGCACAGGAATGAGAAACACAAGATTCAGAACAGCGGCTGCCTTAGCTAAAGGAGGAGCAGGGATTTGGGGTGGCAGAAGACCAACCTGTGGTCCACGATATAGTGATGGAGTTTTTTTTTTGCTTTTTGCTTTCACAGATGTTTATTTCAAATAAATAAAGAGAGCCCAATGATGAGAGTGGGCCTTGAACTGAGGATAATAAGCCCAGTCCTAAAGACCAGTTATAAAAAAAAAAAAAAAAAAAAAAAAGGACTGGCCGGGTGCAGTGGCTCACGCCTGTAATGCCAGCACTTTGGGAGGCTGAGGCGGGTGGATCACGAGGTCAGGAGACCATCCTGGCTAACATGGTGAAACCCCGTCTCTAATAAAAATATAAAAAAATTAGCTGGGCGTGGTGGTGGGCGCCTCTAATCCCAGCTACTCGGGAGGCTGAGGCAGGAGAATGGCATGAACCTGGGAGGCAGAGCTTGCAGTGAGCCAAGATTGCACCATTGCACTCCAGCCTGGGTGACAGAGCGAGACTCCATCTCAAAAAAAAAAAAAAAAGACTAGAGTCCTTTCCCTCCAGGTGCTCATAGGCTCACTGGAACATACAGGAAAGTCACTTAAAAATGGACACACTGTCACTGAGCATGAACAAATGTAGGACTGCTGTTACATGGTCATACTCGTTTTAAAGGCCTACTTGAACGTACAGTGTCACATCAACAGATGAAGAAAACAGCGTCGTCACACAGTGGCCTGGGCTGAAGAGCTTCTCTTTAAACTTTTTGCTGGCTTACGAGGTTTGAAAACACTAGCTTACTGTTAGCTTTTTACATTATTTTAGTAATTCTTTAAGATTGGAACTAAATTTGTTCATATGCAGTGACTTCAAATACTCTCCCCCTACCCACAGCCTACCAACTTGGACCTGAGAAGGTAAATTTTTAGTTGAGTTTTAGAGAAGAAAGAAGAGTTTTTCAGGCACTGACATTGATGAGGTGATACAGGAGTGGGGGGAAAATTCCTTTAATCCAGCTTTCTGCTTCTAGGAAGAGTATGCCTTCTGGAAGTCCTTGTATTCATAAGACTGTAACAGAAGATGTTTCCTTTTAGGGTAAAATTGAACTCATCTGTCTTTTCTTCCATGTTGATGTGAAAAATTAGCCTTGAATGCCACAGTGAGCTCCCCTAGTCAGCAGTGTTGAGCACTGAATCCAACCTTGCCCTTGATATTGTTTGATCAAAAGTCAAGAACCCTGGAAATGGGAAGATAGTTTGTGGCCTGTTGTGAAGACAGTCAAGAAAAGAAACATAATGATAGTCAGTGTGTATCCTCAGGGGAGCCACTCTGCTTTTGTATTCTCTGATGTTTTGGTGGGTTTGCAGTTTACAGGTTAAAAAATAATGTATTGGGAGTGAGGGTGAGGTTGGATCACTGAAACCTGGGTAAGGCTCTGAGGGAGTCCACTGAGTCAGGAAATAACTGTTTACACTAGTAAGCTGTTTGATCGTGTGAGAAGATCAACAAGGTGAGCCCTTTACTCCCATTCTCAACTATTCTGGAGCTGTCATGAGATTAAATTTTTAAGAGCTCGGGTCCAGAAACAAGCCACCTTTCGTTGGCTTCTCTGGCTTCCTCGGATCCACCAGAGGCATTTAGGACTTCAGCAAGTTTTCTCCTGCCTGGTAGCATGTTTTCCCTCAGCTTTGAGTACTAATGAAAATCTTGCTTCATGTAAGGGAAAGGCCTGTCATCAGTGTCCGCTTCAGGACACTGCCGTCATGTCCCTTTCTGTGTTTTGATCAGTGGGGCAGACAGAGACAGCCTTGTCCTTTCTGTCAGGAAGATGGGGTTCTAGCTGCTTCATATTTTGCCTCAATGTTGATTTTGCTTTCAGGGCTCAAAATCCTTAGTCTTCAAACTCTCCACCAAAGCTTGCATACTGGCCTTCCTGTTTAGCTCAATTAATGGCCCTTATACCGTCTGCCAGCCACCAGGCACTCACTCGTTTATTCGGCTTATCCTGACTGCTGCTCTACCATAAACCAGACACTGTTCTCCATCCCAGGAATGCAGTGAATGAAACAAATTCCCCCTCTCCTGGAGCTTCCAGTCCACATGGGAGCCAAGCAGTAAATAACATGTTTATCCACCTGGGATGGAAAGCAAATGTGCTTTGAGCAGATGACTGACTTGATGTAACTTACCTTTTTTTTTTTTTTTTTGAGACAGAGTCTTGCTCTGTCGCCCAGGCTGGAGTGCAGTGGCAGGATCTCGGCTCACTGGAAGCTCCGCCTCCCAGGTTCATGCCATTCTCCTGCCTCACCCTCCTGAATAGCTGGGACTACAGGCGCCCGCCACTCCCCTGCCCACCCCAGCTAATTTTTTGTATTTTTAGTAGTATTTTTAATTTCACCGTGTTAGCCAGGATGATCTTGATCTCCTGACCTTGTGATCCATCCGCCTCAGCCTCCCAAAGTGCTGGGATTACAGGCGTGAGCCACTGCGCCCGGCCGATGTAACATCTTTTGAAAGGGCCATTCTCATTGCCATGAGGAGAGTGGACAAGGATGGAAGGAAAGAGAACAAATTATGAGACTACTGTAATAATATATTACAAATCCAGGGATCCTTTGTTAGTTATGATCGAGATGGAGAAATAGTCAGATTTGGGATATATATTGAATTTGAGCCTGCAGGCCTCCCAGTTGATTGGGGAAGATATGTTGAGACGAGTCTGAATCAAACCTTACGTTGAAAGTGATGAGGAAGCAGACCCTGCCATATTCCTCTTGGAGAGCCTTTGGGCTTCTACCATGTAGCCTGACAGAGAGGTCAGCAGGACTGCCTTGGGGAAAGGATACTTTATTAGCCTGTGTAGGCAGTTATTGGAATGACAGCAAGTGTTTTGCTAGGCAAGGAGATAAGAACAGAGCTCTGCTACGTGGAGAGGCACGCCAAGCTCCTTCTCCCAACCCCCCTGCCTGCAGAGGTTACCAGCATCCTCTCGGCAGCAGTCGTCCAGCTTCTCTCCTGATGGGTTAGCAGCGGCCCCTATACTGCCCTCCCCACTTTCAATCGATATTTGGGCTCTGAGTAGCCAACTGTAAGCCTGCGTCTTGAAGGAAGAATTGAGACTGGCGGGGTATGTGAGTGTGTGATATAAACACAATGGGTTTTTTACTCTTTCCCTCAGTGCAGATCATTGAAACTTCTATGAAGTCTCTTTGTAATACCCTTAGAGAGTACAATTAATAGTACTGAAGACGTCCTTATAACTGAACTTTTGTAAAATTATTGCTGGATTTTTGTCTTTCCAGCACACATTAAACCTCACCAAGGTATGGGGCTGTCCTTCAGATGTCACAGCCTGATGAACTGAGTGCTGACCTGGATTCGGGAGCACTTTTCAGTTATCCCAGCTGTGCATGGCCCATTGCATGGCCTGTGACAATTTTCTGGGGTTGTTTCTGTCCATATTTCCAACCTGACTTGCCCACCAGGGCACTTTCTGCCCTTGTAAGTAAATCTCTATGCTGCTTACTGTTAGTTCCTGTTTCTGAAGTGCTGATTCAATGTGTAAGGCTTCTCCTCTCTTTTAGATCTGTCTAGAGAGGAGTGTTTTGCTTCAGTGAGCTCCAGGAACAAATAATAAGTACAGCAAGTACAAGGCCGAGGACAGACCCAGTGCGCTCTTATCAGTCATCTGAAATATGCACAGCCTTTCCAAGACAAATGTGCACTCCTGTTTCTAGGAAAACACCAGAAAGTACTTACCAATTACCCTGTATATGCTGTGTGGAAAAAGACAACATCAGCCTACCCTGAAAGCCATAACAAAGCAGATTTCTCCGGGCCGCCGACAGCTGAGTGGCCTGAGTTAGAGCCTCTGCAGAGTCCCAGCCTGTGGCCTGGGCCAGGTCCAGGTCCAGGTCCAGGTCCAGGTCCAGGTCCAGGGGGCATTCTTCCCCTCGCATGATTACCACGTCCCTCACCCTTTGCCCAAGGAACTGACCTCATCTTAGAAGAAGTCTCAAGGGTTGGTGTGTTCTTACTAAGTGCCCAGGATTTTCTTCCAGACCCATCACAAATCCAAAGATGGCTCTCCTGAAGAGATGCCTAGTAAAAGAGGGTGCGGCCCGGGGGGATCTATTATAGTAATAACCGCAGGAACGAGAGCCGCCGCTGGTGGGCAGCTCACCATCCGCCAGGACCAGGCTTGGTGGGCACTGTTTTATTTGATCTTCACAGCAGTCCTCTAAGGTAGGTGTCATAGTCCTGTTTCAGAGAGAAAACGGAAACTGAGGGTTAAGGAAGGTAACCAACTTATCCATGATCACATGGCCAGAAAATGGTAGAGGCAGGATTCAAAGTCAAATGAGGGTCTTTAACCGCTATTTCATGGTGTATTCACAGGCAGTACTGTAGTTTAATTCTGTTCACTAAATGTAAAGTATGTCTCGTATTACAGAGTGCTTTTGTCTTAGTGAGAAAGGAAAGTCATTTTAACCTGCACACTTAACCTCTTGGCTTTATGTCCATTTACCCATCTAGGACTCAAGCACAGAGGGTTCGGAAACCGCGTTGCTGCACGGGGCCCCAGGGGCTGCTTCCCCGATATTCTGAGAGCCAGGCGGAAGGACAGGAGCAGCTCTTCAAACTCACAGACAACATACAGGACGAATTGTAAGTTAGAGCATGGGAAACCAGCCCTGTGGGTCTACTGAGTTGCCTCTTCTTTTGATCCTGAGAAGTCTCCATCTGATCTGAGTTATTTTCATGACTCTTGGACCTTAGATCTGGTCAAAGAATTCCTTGCCCCAAATGTTTTTTAGATTTAGATATAACTGATGGTAAACAGCCCTTTACTCAAAGCAGTGGTTCTCAACTGTGTGCCATAGCCTGGCCTTAGTGTTTTGTTTCTAGAAAATGGCAGTCTCTTTCTAGTTAGTTCAAAGAGAGAAGATCATGAATAAAATGTTCTCAATTTTAAGGTTTTTCTCCTGTAAAAATTTCTTAAAGTTTGATATCCCATTTTTGCCGCAGAATGCTAGCAAAACAAAACAGAAAAACAAATAGCAAACAACTAATAGTTGGACATTTTGGAAATGTATTTTTCGTAAGATTGCTTCGTTACTCTTTAAATATGGAGCCTTATATACCTTGTCATATCTTCAGTTAGTGATATTATTCCTAGTTGACATGGTAGAGTTAAGTATTTCACTATTTTAGGATATTTTGCAGAGATCCTTGTAGCATGAAAGTGCTCTATAACCTGAATAGGTGTTAGAACCACCAGCCCACAGAAAGCAGTTAGTTGTGTCTGGGAGTAGCAAAATACTAGTTTAATTTCTTCTGATGCTTATTTGCCGTCTCCTTTAAGGTAAAGCGAGCGTGGGGGATTCTGAGTGCTGTGGGTGTTTTTCGGTGGGTGGAGGAATGTCTGAAATAGACGTCACTGTCAGGATAGTCTTCAGAGTCATTGTTAGGGACAGTGTTAAGTAGATCTCATCTCATAGTTTCATGGCAGTATTTGAATGGGGATATCAAAAGCCAACTCCAGAAGGTATTTGTTGCTTGCCGGATAGAATGGCATCTTCCTACATGTGCCTTGTGTGACCCCTGTGGTGTTATTAGAAGGTCTCTTGAAGATGGAGTTGTACTTTCTTGTTTTGTCTACTTGGGTTGCCATTATAAAATATGATAGGCTGGACAGCTTAAGCAACAGAAATTTGTCTTCTCACAGTTCTAAAGGCTGAGAGGTCCAGGATCAAGGCATCTTCTGATTCTGCTGCTGCTGGGGGTTCTCTTCCTGGCTTGCAGATAGCCCTCTTCTCACTGTGTCCCCACATTGCAGAGAGAGAGGGGGAGCTCTCTGGTGTCTCTTATAAGGGTACTAATCCTATCAGCTCAGGGCCCCAACCTTATGACTTAATTTAACTGTAATTACTTTCTTACTGCAAATGGTCACATTGGGGTTAGGGCTTCCACATATGAATTGGCGGGGAGGGGGTAACTCTGTCCACAGCAGGTGTTGCTAATAGGTTCTGCCGTTTCAGTCCAGTGCCCAGAGTGCCCATCAGTTCACTCCAGAACTGCTCCAGTTCATTCCTTGGGGCAGGGATTTGGTACCATGACTGCTCTTGATATTGCTTTGTAGATGGAACTTTTAGCCTTTGGATGGGGGGTCTGGGACCCCCCATCCAAATTTCTCAGGTCTGGCAGGATGTGGTGCAGAGTCTACTACAATGGCAGCCCTGTGAGGCTGGGATTTTTGCCTCTTCCATTCAGGAAAGAATCCTCAGCACATAGAACAGTGCCTGGCATCTAATAGGTACCCAGTACATATAGCCAGATAGCTGCAGTTCAGCATTTGTGTTCACATGCGTCCATTTTCCATTCATTTGGGGGTTTTTTAGTCACAGGCTAAATGAGATTATAAATTATTGCATGTTTTCTTTTCACTTTCCTCCCCAACTCACCTCTATTCAAGTCGAACTATCTCTGGTCACTGTGAAATTTGTTTGCAATAGAAGAAATTGCGTGGTACAGCCAACATAGGACTGCTCCCAGTGAGATACACACATTGAAAAACAGAGCCAGAGAGAGCTAAAAACTGGAATTGAAATGAAATCAGTAAAATAGTTTTCATGAAACTCATGAAATTCATATGAACTAGGAAGAGATATTGGCATGAATGAATTTTGACTTTAAAGATGAAAACCATGTGTCTCCACCCAAGTTGTGGGTTAAATCTCGCCAGTGAATGCTGAAGGAGGCATGTGACCACGTCCTTCCCAAGTGTACAAGGAAGAAGCCATCAGGGAGTGTGTCGCATGTTCCTCTGAAGTGTCCTCAGTTGTCAGCCTGGGTCTTCGCGGTGGAGTGAACATTACACTCATCACTTTGCAAGAAAGGAGTTTTCGGGAAAAGCCCACGAGCGCCAAATTATACCTCTGACTTTTATCCTAGATTTGTAATTAAAAACATGTTTAAAGACCTCATTATTTGCATATTTCCCTTCAGAGTTAACCCCTTTAAAGGATCTTTAATACCTTGCTCTACTGTTCTGACTAAATGTTTCCACATTTTTTTCCAGTTAGGCTCACTGTTTCACTTCTGGAAAATATTGTGTAATTATTTCCCGATGGAGTGAAAACCCCACAAAGTCCCCAGTGCCTTGGTGACTTCAACTTTATTCTCCCAGATCGAGTTGCATTTAATTTTGTCATTCTATTTAATTAATTAATATTAAAAAGATAGTTACCAACGTATGATTTCTGGTCTGGCCAGCTGAAAAGTCTTCACTTTCAAATTAATCATATATTCCTCTGATAAGTTGCACAATTGTCATTGCTTCCCATCTTTCTCAATTTTGGTTTTGAAACAGGATCTGGATTAAGATGATGTTAAAGTAAAATTTGTCCTATATGGTGAAATTAATTTTTCTTTCTAACTCATGTCTCATTTGTGGTGAGAAACTCATTTTCTTTTTTTTAAGGTACCTATTTTATTTCTAATACTGCATCACCTATAACGGTGCACACCAGGCTGGTGAGCAGTAGGGTGGCTCCTGCCTTTTAAAAAACGCTCATGAGCAACCCACGTGACCTACGAAGCTGCTCTAATGTACTGCTTTCTGGAATTAAGACAATTTAAATTGTACTTTTTAAATATAGTTTTAGAAAGTAACATTTATGGGATTTTTTAAATACAGAAAAGTATAAAAAATAAAAGTACCCTATGCATCCACCAGCCAGATAAGTTGTTCCTCTTTTCAATTTTTTGTAGAGATGAGGTCTCGCCATGTTGCCCAGGCTGCTCCGAACTCCTGGCCTCAAGTCATCCTCCCACCTCAGCCTCCCAAAGAGCTATGAGGCCAAAGTGGGAGGATCGCTTGAGGCCGGGAGTTCAAGACCAGCCTGAGCAACATGGCAAAACCCCATCCATACAAAAGTTAGCCGGGCATGGTGGCACACACCTCTATCCCCAGCTACTTGGGAAGCTGAGGTGGGAGGATGGTTTGAGCCTGGGAGGTCAAGGCTGCAGTGAGCTGAGATCACGCCACTGCACTCCAGCCTGGGTGACAGAGTGAGACCCTGTCTCAAAAAGATACTCATATGCATGGTTAGCAAATCCAAGAGTATAGAAGAAAATAAAATCAAGAGTAAAAGTCTCTTTTCTTATCTACTTTGTAAACATGCTGTTTACGATTTTTGTATCTTGTCTCCTTGAGAAATTTCACAGAGAGAGAGCAATCAGGAAAATTTTTGAGCACACCATATAATATTGATTCTAATAGCATATCATTATAAATACAAACCTTATAGTAACATATATAGTCTCAAAATAAAAACAATTCCTCCTTCTGAGGAATGGAATAGAATTTATTAGCTTCCATTTCCTAAACCAGGAAATAATGTACTAGTAACTGTTGACACTTACAGAATTGGCCATTTGTTGATACGCCTCTGAATTAAAACTTGGATTTGGCAGATGGCTCAGCTACTCTGATAAAGTTAAAGGTTTGCTAAATCTTTAAAAGCTAAATCAGGAGTTCTAAGAGAAGTTTTCAACTTTCCTACTGGTAACATGTGTCCAGCATCCAAAGTTGCCTGTGCACTGGCAAATTTCTTGCCTTACCCTAATGCCAGTGTCATTTTCTGAGACAGACTAACGCATACATTTATTGAATCCTACTATGTGCCAGGGTGAGTAAGAAATTTCCTCTGTCCTCAGTGCGTTCACAGTTTAGCAGGGGAAGCAGACACTGTATTACCAACAACCTATAACATATATTGCTGTTAAAAATAGAAGTATGAGCAACGTATTATGGAACCACAGATGGGAAGTGATTAATTTATACTGGAAAGCCAGGGAAGGCTTCACAGAGAAGGCGCTGGATGAGTCGCCTGACCTTGCAGGAGGCGGAGGAATGTGCCAAGGAGAGAAGGCGCCTGGGCAGAGCACAGTGCTGGGCAGAGACACGGGACAGAAGAGCTCACGGCAGGTCTGGAGAATTTGGGGTCAGCTTTTTGTAGCAGCAGCACGTGTGGAAAGAAGGAGCAGAGGCTGGAAGGGTGGGTTCCCAGGCCTGTTGCTGAAGGCTGACCTTAGTGGTCATGCCGAGGAGCTTGCCTCTCCTGTAGGTGGGAGTGAGATTGTGAGGAAGAGGATCCCACTCAAAATTCCTCATGAAAAATAAAACCTTGACAGCAGCAGGTAGAGAGACTGAAGGCAGGAAGCCAGTTAGGAGGCCCGTGGGGTAGTCCAGGTAGAAGGTGGAGAAGCCTGAACACAGTGGCCATAACGATGACTAGAAGAGGACAGATTGGAGAGGCATTTAGGAGGCAGCATCAGTGGATCCCTCAACTGCTAAATTGGAATCTGAGCGAGGAGGAGGGTTGAGAGTGGCTTCCGGCTCCTTGCCTGTCTGGTTGATGAGGCTGGGGGTGCTGAAGAGCAAAGGTTGGAGAAGGAGCATCTCCCCAGTGGACGTGCTGAGGTCCCCTGAAGAGGGCCTGGCACTCAGAGCGACACTGGGCCCAGACATGGAGTCAGGGCCATAGGTGGACCTGGGGTGGGTAACGCCTAGGGGTAGAGGAGCCTGTTCCAGGAGCTCTGAGTCAGGCGTCTCAGAATGCTTCTGATTTTGAAATGACTCCAGAGGGAGTAGAATCAGGTATATTAATGAGTTAATATCGAAAAAAAAAAAAAAGAGCAGGAGGAAAATTAAGTAGAGTGGCTGAAACAGTTACTTGGCAGATTTCTCCCTGAGAGAAGTTGGTCATGAGTCTGTTTTCCATGTGGCCTTCTAGAGAGACATCTCTCTCCAATCTGCTGATGAGAGGATGTGTGGGGAAAGGAGGGGTCATCTCCCACAGGTTTGGGGTAACTGGGCACCTGTTCTCAACAGAAGAGCCACCATTAACTGCGGATCTCTTCTGTGTGTGGCACGTAGATTAGCTCACACCATCACAGTGGCCCCGCAGAGTAGACCCATGGGGTTCTACACATCAGGATGGGGAAGCTCTGGGCAAAGTGAGAGGCGGAGACGACTGGCATCAGGGTGGCTGGCTCCCCTGGCGAGGCTGCAGTGTGGCTTGGGAGGACGTTGTGACCTGCCCCAGAGGAGGCCTGAGGCTGCTGTTGATGCTACCATGGCTGCTGTTGTTGAGAATGCCCCGTGGTTCGTGGTTTATGGATGTCATTAGTGACGGTGCATTCTACTAAGGTGGCACTGGCTCCTGGCAGATTCACCCACTCTTAGCACCTGTCATCTTGGAAAAGGGTGTAAGCTGGTGCTGCAGCCTTCCCTTCTCTCAGAAGAAACTTTCTGACACTGAGCCCCAAGCCCAGAGTATCCTCTTTCTCTCCTTAAAGGGGAGTTAAAACTTTTTTCTTTCTTCTTCTTCTTTTTTTTTTTTTAATAGAGATGGGGTCTCACTATGTGGCCCAGGATGGTCTCAAACTCCTGGGCTCCAGCGATCCTCCCACCTCAGCTTCCCAAAGTGCTGGGATTATAGGTGGGAGCCACCATGCTCTGCCCTAAGAGTTGAAACTTTTAACCGAGGTTTAAGAATAGTATAAAAATCCTATTTTTTAAATAGAATCAATTATAGTATCTACAGCAACCTAAAATGTGTCAACTGAATACTGAGGTGACTTCTCTAGGTCTCAGATTGGAAGGATAAAGCTTATCTGATGCTGTGTGTTTCTGGCTGCATTTTTTTGCTCCCCTTTCCTCTCAATTAATAGCAGATCAGAGAACAGAAGGAGTTTGCTCAGGGCCACCTGAGACCACGGTGGCCTTCTTCCCTTGAGGTTTTTCCAACAGTCACTCATTCGTGGACCAAAAGCAGGCCTTGCGGGAAGCTTGATTCTAAGGGCAGTGAAGACAGGAGAGCCTGGGGTCGAGACTACAAAGCAGTGTGAGCACTCAAGGAACCTCAAGTGAGGCAAAGGAAAGCCTGGGAGAACTAGGCCAGGGAGGGGGAATTGCCTGTGGCTTTAGGGAAAGGGAACGGAAGAAGGTGCAGCTGGGCAGAGGGGAGGGCGGGGAGCGTGCCGCGTTTGCCAGGCTTCTCTTACCACCCTGAGTTTTGCTGCTTCTCTCACAGAGTGACAAGTTTGATATGAGGCTCCATTAGATAAGGGGTCTGGTCTGGAGCTGTTTAATTATTCTTTGATGTGTTTGGCAGATTTTGTAAAAAAAGAAAAAGAAAAAATTAAAATTAATAATAATAACGATGATGATGCAACCCAAAGCCCTGGCCATTGTGGGATGCAGGAAAGCCTCAGGAGGATGATGGGGACAGAGCTGTGGCCGCCTGGTCCCTGGGGTCACTGCCCAGTTCCAGCTGTGGCCTCACTCTCTCCCTTCTCCTTCTTCAGCCAGACCCTTGGCTCTGATCTGCTTTTGATTTGAAAGGACTTTAGAACATTTCATGCACAATTTCCAGAAATATGTTATTATCAGTAGCAGCTTCGGGGCATGCACAGGGTCCTGGACTTACAGGACAGAGATCCGTGTGGAGTGACAGCACTGCCTTCCTCCACTTACCTTTCTGTATGGCCATGAATTCCTTGACCTCCGTGCTCACTTTGTGAAGAAAACTGGCAGGGATTACCCTCTCCATCAGAGAGATGAAAGAGTCTGAGCTACCAAGAAAGCAACGGACTCGGCCAGAGTCAGCCAGCGGGCCGGGCTTTCCTGCCGGCTCGGCCTGTGTTTCCTTCGCTGTGCTCTCTACTTTTCCGGAGGGCATCCCAGCTCAGAGTCACCCCTCCTCCAGAAGTGGTTCTGGCCTGATGGAGGACTTGAACCATCTGGGGCATCTTGGAAAAGAGTCTGTTTTAAAGCCTATAGAAGTGTTCCAGGATGGAAAGCACACTAGTCATGTCGGCCACTCTGGCCTGGGTGTGAGAGCATCTGCCCGGATGGGAAGCCCTTGGCTGACATGTAAATGTCAGCTATGTCAAGTGCCCAGTGTGGTGGCGCTGGGGGCTGGGGGCTGGGGGCTGGGCAATGAGGTGGAAGTGCCTGTGCTGTGCTCACCTAGAGGAAGGAACCACACATCTCAGTTGGATTTTTCATGCACATTCCTGCTGTCATCCCAATCATGGTGGCCAACTTTGGAGTCTCCTTGGAGAGCCCGTGACGGCCTCAGTGGCTGTGCACCAGGCCCACCGATGCTCAGGAGTGTAGGCTGCTCCCGGGTCTCAGCTCAGATCCCCGCCAGTTCTGGCTGGCGCTGTGTCACCTCTTCTCTGTGTCAGGATCATTTTTATCCCTCTCTGTCTGTCTTTCTGTCTTTCCCTGTGCCCTCCTTTCTTCCCCGGACCAGCTATTTCAGATTCCATTCAACTCTGTTCAGTGATGCTGCCGCTCTCAATGCGGTTAGAGCACAAGATGTGAGAACGTCTGTGCTGAGTGGCCTAAACACTGAAGGCTGCGGGTCTTTCTAATTTCAGCATTGAGACTTTACAAGTCCACATCCTTGGCATTGCCAACCAGTTAGAATAGAACAATAAATCCCAGTTTTTGTCATGGGCGTCTGTAATTAAAATGGCAACTGGAACAAGGCAGTCACTTACTGAGTGCTGATGGGGTGGCCAACTCTGTGGGGTGCTCAGGAAGACATGGGGCTGTGAGATATGGACTCCACTTAGAGGGCTCACCTCGTAGTCAGCAAAGAGACTTATCCAGGACATGTGGAAAGAATGAGTTTGTGCTTGGCCATGCTTTGGGGGCCATCACAATTAAATGCTCAAAAGTGGAGGAGGGGCTGGAGTATGTGGGGGATGCTTCACAGAGAAGTTAGAACCTGTGATCCTTGCAGGGAGGGGGATGGGATTTAGAGAAGTTGAGAGAGCAGGTGTGCGTCCTGCACGGACCCCAAGTGAGCGAGGGCCCGGCAGCCTGCTCCCCTCGACAGGCAGGCCACCTCCTGCCCCCAGGCTTCTGCCTCCCTCAGAGGACCTGGGAACAACGCCGTTCTGGACCCAGGTTTCAGAACACTTCCAGGTGGAGCCTGGCTCTGAGCAATTCAGTTTGCCAGCAGGAGCTCGACTGCCACTCCGTCGTCAGCCTTTAGTATTCCTGCCACTGTCCATCCTTGTCTGCTGTCCCTGGACACTGCAGCCCCATTGTGAAGGGCTGTCACAAGATGCAGGGGAGGCAGCCAGGCCCAGGAGAACTGTCACACTGTTCCCAAGGTTCACTGCTCTTCATTCAGTGGCCAGAGAGGTTTGATGTGCATAAATTTCCACTTTGAATGTGTGAGCTCCATGATAGAGGAATTCAGTTTTTTTGGAGTGGCCCTAAAGCTCCTGAAGTAACAACTAGAAGTTTCCAAAAGGAAGATGACAGTTTTACCTAAGAAAGCGTTTTCTGACTCTTCGAGTTTTCTGAACATGAAGTGGATGGGTGGGGGGGGTGCCCTGTCCCTGGAGGTGCTGAGCTTAGAGAGGGAGGAAGCGGATGGGGAGGTGCAGGTGTTTTAACGCCAGGCTGTCTCTTCATGGCGTGCCATTTGGTGAACCTGTTTAATTCTGCTTTTCCCCCCTCAGCTTTCAGCGCCCCCAGCTGCGTCTTCTCACCCCTTCATGTTTCCCTCCCCTCTGCCAGGCAGTGAACTTTCTCGGCTGCTCCTCCAGTTTCACATTGAAAGGCATCGTGTTTTCTGTTTTGTCCAATAGAGTATTGTTACAGTTTTCTGTAAGCTTTAAGCTATCCAAAAATGCTCACAGAAAAACAACAAACACCCACAAGATAGAATTTCAGGATTTAGAAGTATTTCCCGGCAAGGGGGCCAGGATTCGCACTCAGGCCCTGGGGCCACAGAGCCCGCAGTGGGCCTCCCCCTGATGCTGGGCGAAGCCCCAGGTGTCACTCCTGTGTTCCCGTCTCGCTTTGCAGCTTCATCGCTGTGGAGAACATTGACAGCTACTGCGTGCTCATCTCCTCCAAAGCTGTTTACTTCCTGAAAAGTGGAGACTACGTGGATCGAGAAGCCATTTTCCTAGAAGTCAAATACGATGACCTCTACCACTGCCTTGTCTCCAAAGACCATGGGAAGGTGTATGTGCAGGTGACCAAGAAAGCCGTGAGCACGAGCAGTGGAGTGTCCATCCCCGGCCCCTCCCACCAGAAGCCCATGGTGAGTGCCTGGCTGTTCTCAGGCTCCTGAGGGGCGGGGCCAGGGCCTCGATGCCTCTGCCCTGCTTCCCCCTCCTCAGCAGGAGCTCATTTAGGAGGTTCAGTCTGGGCCCTTCCCAGGAGTGCTGCCTCTCAGTCCTGAACATGGGAGGGGCCCAGGGTATGTTCACGGGGCGATGCTGCCCTCCCAGCTGGCCCATGGGTGACCCTGGGAACATTAACTGCCTCACAACGTTTGTGCCTCAGTTACCCGTAGATGTAGTGAGGGTAACAATACTTACTCTCGTTGGTGATAAGGAACAGCTAACACAACACACAGGGTTTTTCTGCTCCCAAAATGGGATTCTTCAGTGCACCAAATCGAAGAAAGCACTGGAGCTCACGCTGGTTTCTCCATTGTTTCTCCTTAACAGTGGAAACCGTAACTTTTGTTCTAGTAGCATCTAGCATGCTCAATAAGTATTTGTAAATAAAAGTTATACTTTCCCTCCAAAGGGGACAAGGTATTGTTACGACAAGGCTTTTAAATAATAAAGCTCCTGCGAATAGCTAACGTTCCTAGAGGGCTGGCTGTCTTGTGGGTTGTCTGATCACTGTGTTGCTGTCATCCCCTCCTCACTATTGGTCATAGCAGGTGATTCATTCAAGGCTACACAGCTGACCTTGAGGAGCCGGGGTTCAAATCCGAGTGGCTTGGCACCAGAGCTGGCTGCAGAGCCTCTTGCGGATCTGTCTCTGGCCAGTCGGCCCTGGTGGCTTGCCATGACACCCAGGTGTTAGTCCTGCTCATTCTCACCCGGTATACCCGGATTTTGAAGCTTGCATTCAAGAATGGTACATTAATCAAAAGGGCCTGCCCACCTCTGCTCTCTCTATGGATCGGAAATAGCGCCAGCCTTATTGGGCCTCTCTCCTCCGGAGTCCTTTGGCTTCCCCCTGCTCATGAATGCACTTGGGCCTGTTTGGACTTGTGTAAGGCTCCCGTGGGGTCATTGGCTTAAGTTAGAGCTGGCTGATGAAGAGGGCGAGCACCTCAAAGTGTGAGTATTTCTCCAGATCCCTTCACTGTAGCAGGTGGGCAGCCTTGCCCACTATACTTCTGCCCCTTTCAAAGCAGGTGGGCAGAGAGGTGTTTGTGGTAAGAAAGACCTAGAGGCTTTTGTTCGCTGATTCTTCTTCCTTCATCAGCCGTCACCAGACCTTAGATGTGAATCCCACATTCTTGCTCTGGGTCTTACCTCTGCAGATCAGTTATGGCCGTGGGGGGGAGGTCCCAAATGTCAGGTGAGTATGGGTTGGCTGTACAGTCCTGGGGAATGTTTAAAAAGACCGGCCGGGCGCAGTGGCTCATGCCTGTAATCCCAGCACTTTGGGAGGCCGAGGCGGGCGGATCACGAGGTCAGGAGTTCGAGACCATCCTGGCTAACACGGTGAAACCCCATCTCTACTTTAAAAAAAAAAAAAAAAAAATCGTTAACTGTGCACATGCCTGTAGTCCCAGCTACTCGGGAGGCTGAGGCAGGAGAATTGCTTGAACCCGGGAGGCGGCGGTTGCAGTGAACCAAGATTGCGCCTAGGCGACAGAGACTCCGTCTCAAAAAAAAAAAAAAAATTGCAGGGACCCACCCCAGACTTGTGAGTGCGAGTGAAGCAGGAGCAGCCCCGGCTATCACTGTTTCTTTGACGTGTACATCCCATCCTGAGATGCAGCTGGGCTGGGAGCCGCCACCTGGGTGGATCTGATTCCTGGATTTCCCCATCCTGGGGACAGGTGACCCATCCTGTTCTCCTCCTTAGGTCCACGTGAAATCTGAGGTCCTTGCTGTCAAGTTGTCACAAGAAATAAACTACGCAAAGAGCCTCTACTATGAACAGCAGCTTATGTTAAGACTCAGCGAAAACCGAGAGCAGCTGGAGCTGGACTCCTGAAGCCCCGCTGCCGAGACGGGCGCTCCCGACACAGCGCAGACCCACCAGGAGGAAAGAGGCCCAGCTCTCGGCTGACGATAGAGGCAGAACCGGAGTCGGGTTTGGGGAAGTTGTCAAGGAATGAGGGAAAGTAAATCCTCATGAGGAAAAGTACAAATGGAAATCGTATTAATTTGTGAGGCAGGGAGTTATTTTAGATTATGGGAAATAATTTTTAAAGGTATTGGTTAAATAACGTTTAAAAACATGTACTGAGATGAATCTAATTTTTAGATTGCCCTGTATTTTGTTAACATGTATATATGTACAACAGTGTGTTTGTAAATATATAGGAACGTTTCTGAACAGGGCCTGTGCTATGTGTAAAGGTTTGTTAACTGTAAAGTAATATAAAGTTATATTGGATCTTCTATTGCACTAATTCTAGATGTCTAATTCAGGATACTGTCTATAGAAAGGCATTCTTAAAAGTTAAAGAATGTTACGTCTTAGTTTTGGAGACTAAAGTATTCCCAGTAAAGTGGGTTGAGGTGAGGGCTGTGGTCCTGAAAGGGACGCCTTTGACATCGTGGCTGTCCAGTTGGGCTGTGAGCTGTGGCACCCAGGACTGGCGCTGGCCCTTCAGAAGGATCTAGGAGAGGGGCTTGGGAGCCCACTTTTAATTTCTCACCCCCATTTTACAAAGAGTGCTTAGATTCTTACAAATTATGTGGTAAGTTATCCATTTGGCTTTTTCCTAACTAGCCTTACCAAACTTAGGGGGAAACCTGTGCTCCATTACCACATGGGTGCAAGTCAGCATTGTAAGTTTTCTCAGGTTATTATTATTAGAGAGGTTGGAAACATTGGTAAACTCTGTTGACTGAGAAGGAAAAAAAAAGTCCCATTGAACTATTGCAACAAATCAGAAATCCACATAAGAGTGCTCTCCTGCCTGGGCAGCAACAACCAAGAACGAAGCCCCGGGACTGTTTTCTTTTTAATAAAGCCACAGGCAGGCATCGTAGCTCCACAGCCCGAGGGGACACAGGATGGAAACCCCAGGATGAGAAGGGAGCAGGGAGAGTTCCAGAAAGGGGGATGAAATAGGAGTATTAAAAAGCTGCGTTGGTAAGTTTTTCATGGAACCAAGATTTGACGAAGGCATCTCTTATCCTTGGTTTTAAATTCCTGCTGGGAGCAAGGCCTGGTATGAGCGCCCTGGGTCTTGTTTTTGGTGTTTCGCTTTTCTGTAAGGATTAAGCAGATAGGGAGAAGGGAAAAGGGGCCTCACTTTAGAATGAATGAGTCACCTTGTGATTTTTAAATTTTTATTTGAATAAAGCTAATCAATTTCTACAACCTTGTCACATGTAGCTGAGTCTGGGATGACTCAGTGGATCAGTGGATGCGTGGAAGGTTTTGGTGTTTATAACTCATGACCCAAATCCTTCCAAGACACAAATGAAGCTAATCTTCTTCCCCTCCCTTTCCTCTCCCACTTCCCCTCTGTGTCTGTGTCTGTGTGTGTGTGTGTGTGTGTGTGCACGCGCACGCATGCAGAGAGGAAGGAAGGGAGCTTTAGCACAAGTAGCTACATAGTGTTCAAGGATCAGCTTTCTTGAACTCCGAGGCTTGGTTGCCTTTGCTGAACTCCAAGTTAGTGGATTGCAGAATGGAAACTTGGCTTTTGCGGCACTGGGTGAGTTTTAGTTTGTGTGTGTCTTGCTAGGGGGTGGTGATGATTGTCTCAGCACTCACGCACTGCACAAGATGGCAGCAGGATACAGCCAAATGGCAGCTCCTCTGCAGCTTCCTCCTCAGCCTCCCTCCTTGCACCCCCACAGGTTTGGCTTGTGGTTTTTGTCATCAGTAACCTACTGCCTGAGATCATGATCTCTTAAAAGATGAGACTCTCGGAAGGGTTGATTGTATGCGTCAGTGAGCCTTCTATCACCTTCTGGAACAAAGTCACTTGAAATCTCTTGATGAGATTAAGGAGTTTAGTGTTACTAAGAAAATCTGCTTTGGGCCGCAGCAGTGCTGGGTGTTCTCAGACCTGACTCAGGAAGTTAGCTGCGGGCTGCCCTGTGGGCTGGTGCTTCAGGAGGAATCCAGAGAAGTGTTCAGATGCCCCCCTTGGGCTCCTTTCTAATTTTAATCAGCTCTTTAAATAGCTGCCCATCTCCTGTGATTGCACAACCAAGCACTTTGACATTTGCACCTTAGGAGAGGCAGATGTTAAAATGGAATCCAAAGACCACCTAGGGCGGGGCTGGGTGGGAGATGGGAGGGCCAACTGCGAGCTGCTCCACTTCTCAGCTCTCCCCTGCCCTGCAGCCCTGGGCCAGACAAGGCCGGAAGGTTTCAGGGGCATTTGACATCCCCTCCTGGTTCTCACCAGGAAAACATCCAAAGCTTTGGAGGAAACAGGCCCTGCCCCTGGCTCCTTAAATGCCCCGTCTCTTTGTAAACTGATATTCAGCCAGCAATGCCGAAGACTTTGTTAAGATCATTTCTACTGCTTTTCTTTCTGCTTCAAACACACAGTTCGTCTCTGAGGAAAGTAAAATAAATGGAATAAGAGTAAATTGGGTAAGGAGATATCCAAAGCTACCCAGTCCCTTGACCCAGCACAGTTGGCCGACCCGTGTCACTCCCTGGCTGTCGCTGCTTCTCTGTGCTCACTGAAGGGTGAGCCAGGCCAGTGCTTCCCCAGCCCCTGGGCCTGGTCACTACACAGTGGAAAACAGACAAGCGGCCCCTTCCCCAAATCCCAAGAGTGTCTTGCTGCTTGGTGCGTGCTCATCGCAACGTTCTGAAGGCTCCAGGGCCACTTTGTTTGTAAGTATGATCTGTGCCTCAAAATACCATAGTAGCTGCTTGATAAAATTCTAAAAATATCTGGTTCTCTATTATGTAAACACTATTACAGTCACCAGTGTGTGAAGACTCTTGAGTCTGGTTCTCATATCAGAGTCATCATTTTTCTTCCTGTGGAATAAAATGCCTTGTGGACTTCCCAAACTTGTTCTTTTGTTTTCTTCTGGTCTCTTGGTGATCCACAGCTTCTAGAGCTATCACCAGTGACAAATACCAAACATAGTATGATGTTCACAATAAAATGTGGCCTCTGCCCCCAAGCCTGGGGAAGACCCCCACACCTTAACCAGTCTCAGCCTCCCAAGAGTAAGTGGCAGTCTCCGCGCTACACTGGCTACTGATCGGTCCATTCTGAGGTCCCTGGTCCAAGCCCCAGCAGGACAGACGTCACACTTAGGGTTTAGGCAGCTGAAGAAGAAACAGCAAAGGAGGCCGGGCATGGTGACTCATGCCTGTAATCCCAGCACTTTGGGAGGCTGAGGCAGGCGGATCACAAGGTCAGGAGATTGAGACCATCCTGGCTAACATGATGAAACCTCATCTCTAACCCCGACTATATCGCCCCTCTCTATTCCATCCACTCCACCTCAAAATTAATAACCTTGTGTGTCGCCCAAATTTTCACCACGTTATATAATTATGTATACAACTAAAAATACAAAAAATTAGCTGGGCATGGTGGTGGGCGCCTGTAGTCCCAGCTACTTGGGAGGCTGAGGCAGGAGAATCACTTGAACCCGGGAGGCGGAGGTTGCAGTGAGCCGAGATCACACCGCTGCACTCCAGCCTGGCACAACAGCCTGGCAACTCTGTCTCAACAACAACAACAACAACAACAACAACAAAACAGCAAAGGAGGCTCAGCAGGATCATCCAGAGATGGAGTGACACCAGGAGGGGATGGATCCTAGAAGCTGAGGCCAGAAAGGTTTCAAAGACTACCGAGGGCTGCTGCTAAGTCAGGTGGGATTCGGACCAACAATTATCAGTGGACCTAGCGATGCTGAAGTCACTAGAGACCTTCCTAAGAGCGGTTTCAATGGAGCATTGGAGGTGAAAGCCGGGTTGGAGTAGATTCAAGAGGAAAATGGAGAGAAATAACAACAGCTCTCTACAGGAATCTGGTCATAAATGGAGAGAACTGACCGGAAATTCAAGAGGGCAGGGAAGGAATAAGGGAGAAGAGGGCCTGGCGGGCCAGGAAGATGGGTGGAGGTGTGGGAGCTTGAGATTCCATTGATTGCTCCTGATTTCTCACATCAGGCAAGAATGAATACAGGGCGGGAAGTGATGCCGATTTGGAGAGAGAGAAGGTGCACATAGTCCTGTAGGGTAACGGGAAAGGGAATAGGCCACAGAAGCATGGTACGTTTGCCAGGCGACATTAAGGACCCATTTGACGTTGATGACCGTGAATGTACAGTGGAATCGGGCAGCCTGGCTGTATTCTTGTCCGGCCACATGTAGCTGCACAGCTTCAGTGTTGTAGAACAGGCAAAGAACTGGCTTTAATCAAGAAATGTTCCCCTCACCTATTCAAGTACCTCATCCACCATTGCCCAGTTGAACTGGCCAAGAGCCAATCAGAACAAAATGTCAACAGAAATCCAAAAGCCTAGAGAAGGGAAGGGCTACGCTTTCCAAACCAAAGCACAGCTTCTGAAGACTATGCACCTTCCAAGTGGGAGAGACAGTGGAAGGTGTGGTTAACAACCCCCACACGCGCACACAATTAGACTCTTTTCAGGGGTTCACAGATGCAGTGGGACAGTCAGTGTTTGACAGTGAACCAGCCAGGCACTCCAGGGCATGGGGATGTCATTGACATAGAAAGGGTATGTGTATGACGATCTTCCATTTCCTCAGCCGAGTTCAGCCAGCCGTCTTGCAGGTATTGGTTGGCTGCAAACACAGCTTTCACCCCAGCTCTTTAGACCAAGAACGTGATTTCTAGCACCGTAAGAGATGCTTGATGTTTGCTGTTCACTGGACACTGCATCCCAAGACCCTAAGAACAGAAAGTGCTTCCTGAACACACACCCAAGCATGTTCATTATTATTTAGAAGTTTGGATTAACCTGGAAGAGCACTTCTTCAGGAAATTGGAAGTGAGATTGCACTCGCATCTGCAAGGGTCTTGAAGATCATCCAAGTTGTGGCTCTCTGGCTGAGGGCATGATAAAAGCAATCATAAAGACCAAAGAAAGGGACTGTAATCCTAGCGCTTTAGGAAGCCAAGCCAGGAGGATCAAGACCAGCCTGGGCAACAGAGGGAGACCCTGTCTCTCCAAAAAAAAAAAAAAAAAAGGTCGGGCATGGTGATGGATGCCTGCAGTCTCAGCTTCTTGAGAGGCTGAGGCAAGAGGATCACTTAAGCCCAGGAGGTTAAGGCTGCAGTGAGTTATGACTGCACCACTGTACTCTAGCCTGGGTGACAGAGCAAGACTGTGTCAAAAAAAACTCACTGCTGAATAATCCTACTGACACGTTTTAAAAGTAGTCTCCCTTTTTGCTCCCCCCACTATATCGCCCCTCTCTATTCCATCCACTCCACCTCAAAATTAATAACCTTGTGTGTCGCCCAAATTTTCACCACGTTATATAATTATGTATGGTTTCATAAGCAGATATACATATTCATAGATTCCTAACATTTGTGTTTACAAAAATGGAATCTATTAAACACTGTTTTGTGACTTGCTTTTTTCTCTCACTGTTCCCTCAGGCTGGTATCACTCTAGTTTATTCTCTGAAGTGCTGCATGTTCATTAATGGTGTAAATGTTCTATAATTTACTCACCTATTCCTGCTTCAATGGGCATTCACTTTGCTTTCCAGCTGCTTCCACCCTGCCCCGAAGATCAACACTGCAATAGATGCCCTCCTATGTATGCATTCACACGCCAGTTCTATTTCTGTGCAGTCCCTTCCCGGGAGCTGATTAGTTAGGAGGTATGTTCCAGACCACTTTCCCCCAGTGCTGGTAGGAATGTGAAGGGCAGCATCCATCTCTGCGCCTCTTACCTGTGTGATGGGTACGAAGTGATAGTTCATCGTTACTTTATCTTGCGTGTCCCCAGCAGCAAATTTGACCATCGTTTTGTTTGTTGGCATTTGGATTTACTGTTAGGAACGGCATTTGCTGAATTATAGCAAATGCCTTTCAGCATCTGTTATTATGAACAGTTTATTATTATACTGTTTCTTCTCCTTTAATTTTTGTTTAAGTAACATGTTGGTAGATTTCCTGATATGGAACCACTCTTAATCCCTGGAATTAATGGATTCTACTTGGATAAAATGTGTTAGTTTGTTATTCTTTTGATACATTCCTGGCTCTTTTTGCTAATATTTTGAGTCTTGGCACTTTTTAAGTGAAAGGGGCCTATAATTTTCTTTTTTTCAGAGTAACCTTTTTTTTTTCTTTTGAGACAGGGTCTCACTCTGTTGCCCAGGCTGGAAGGCAGTGGCTCAGTCTTGGCTCACCGCAACCTTGAACTCCTGGGCTCAAGTGATCCTCCCACCTCTGTTTCCCATGGAGCTGGGGCTATAGGCGTGTGCCACCTTGCCTGGCTAATTTTTTTTATTTTGAGTAGAGATTGGGTCTTACTGTGTTGCCCAGGCTGGTCTCAAACTCCTGGACTCAACTGATCCACCTGCCTCAGCTTCCCAAAGTGCTGGGATTATAGGCATGAACCACTGTGCCCGGTCTCTTCATCAGACTTTAGGATGAAAATTATGCTGTCTTCGTAGAATGGACTGGGGAACTTAACACCATTTGGCTTACAATACTTAAATTACATTAGAATTTTCTGTTCTGTTTTTCAAAGCTTGGATAAAAGCGGGCTATAAACCCTTGGGTTATAAAACTTCTTTTTGAGACGGAGTCTCGCTCTGTCACCCAGGCTGGAGTGCAGTGGCGTGATGTCGGCTCACTGCAAGCTCAGCCTCCCGGGTTCAGGCCGTTCTCCTGCCTCAGCCTCCTGAGTAGCTGGGACTACAGGCACCTGCAACCACGCCTGGCCAATTTTTTGTATTTTTAGTAGAGACGGGGTTTCACTACGTTAGCCAGGATGGTCTCAATCTCCTGACCTCGTGATCCGCCCGCCTCAGCCTCCCAAAGTGCTGGGATTACAGGCGTGAGCCACCGTGCCCGGCCCTTTTTTTTTTTTTTTTTTTTTTGAGTCGGAGTCTCTCTCTGTTGCCCAGGCTGGAGTGCAGTGGCGCAATCTTGGTTCACTGCAAGCTCTGCCTCCTGTGTTCACACCATTCTCCTGCCTCAGCCTCCCGAGTAGCTGGGACTACAGGCGCCCGCCACCACACCCGGCTAATTTTGTTTTTGTATTTTTAATAGAGATGGGGTTTCACTGTGTTAGCCAGGATGGTCTTGATCTCCTGACCTCATGGTCCACCCACCTCGGCCTCCCAAAGTGCTGGGATTACAGGCGTGAGCCACTGCACCTGACTTTTGTTTAAGAGACAAGATCTTGCTTTGTCACCCAGGCTGGAGTGCAGTGGTATGATCATAGCTCCCTGTAGTCTTGAACTCCTGGCCTCAAGCCATCCTCCTGCCTCAGCCTCCCAAGTATCTGGGACCACCAGCACATGCCACCATGCCCAGCTAATTTATTTTCTTTTTTGTAGAGGCAGGTCTCTCGCTTTTTGCCAAGGCTGGTCTCGAATTCCTAGCTTCAAGTAATTCTCCTGCCTCGGCCTCCCAAAGAGCTGGGATTATAGACATGAGCCTGGCCTAGAACTCTTTTTTTTTTTTTTTTTTTTTGAGACAGAGTCTAGCTCTGTCACCCAGGCTGGAGTGCAGTAGCACAATTTCAGCACACTACAACCTCGGCCTCGTAGGTGCAAGCAATTCGCCTGCCTCACCTCCCAAGTAACTGGGACTACAGGCGCCCGACACCACGCCTGGCTAATTTTGTGTGTGGGTATTTTAGTAGAGACAGGGTTTCACCGTGTTGCCCAGGCTGGTCTCGAACTTCTGAACTCAGGCAATCCGCTCGTCTCGGCCTCCCAAAGTGCTAGGATTACAGGCATGAGCCACTGCTCCTGGGCTAGAACTCTTTTCAGTGGTGCCATTTAATCATCATCCCACACTCTACTCTGTTTATTGGAGTATTCAAGTTTTCCATTTCTTCATAGGTCAATTTTGGTAACATTTGATTTTTTTAAATCATTCAGTTCTCTTAACTTTTTGAATTTGTTGCTGGTACAGTTGCATGTATTCTCTTAAAATTATTTTAAGGCCTCATATCTGGTTATTTCTCCTTTCTCATTCCTTATCTTGTGTGTTTTTACTTTTTTTTCATAACTAAGTTTTTGAGGATGTTAGTGTTCTTTTCAAAGAACCGGTTCGAAATGTACTTTTCTTTGCTACTTTTTGTTATTTTATTGATCACATCTTTAATCTTTTGTTCTCTATACGTGGCCTGTTTTGATTTATTTTACTATTCTTGCTTTCTAAGGTAAGTATTTTGTTTTGTAGTGCTGTATTTTTTTTCATCTTTCTTCTTGAATAATAATGACATTTTTAGGTTATAAATTTTCCTCTGGTACTCAGTTTGCCTCATTAATTTTGGCATTAAGCGTTCTCCTTTTATTGCTTTCTATGTAGTCTTTAATTTTGCTTTTAATTTCTTCTTTGATCTAAGGATTATCTACTTGTTAATTTCCAAATATTATCTTATCTATCTATCTATCTATCTATCTATCTATCTATCTATCTATGTGAGATGAAGTCTGGCTATGTCACCCAGGCTGGAATGCAGGGGTGCAATCTTGGCTCACTGCAACCTCTGCCTCCCAGGTTCAAGTTATTCTCCTGCCTCAGCCTCCCGAGTAGCTGGGACTTGGTATGCCACACACCCGGCTAATTTTTTGTATTTTTAATAGAGATGGGGTTTCACCATGTTGGCCAGGCTGGTCTCAAACTCCTGACCTCAAGCAATCCTCCCGCCTCAGCCTCCCAAAGTGCTGGGATTATAGGCATGAGCCACTGTGCCCAGCCAAATTATCTCCTTTAAATTAATGTTTTGAATTTTATTGGATTATGATCAGTAAATAAATGTAACCTGAGATTTCTACACTCTAAAAACATCTGGGCTGCGCACAGGGGCTCATGCCTGTAATCCCAGCACTTTGGGAGGCCGAGGTGGGCGGATCACTTCAGCTCAGGAGTTTGAGATCAGTCTGGGCAACACAGCGAAACCCCATCTCTGCAAAATATACAAAAATGAGCCTGGCGTGGTGGTGCGTGCCTCAGTCCCAGCTACGTGGGTGAGAGGATCCCTTGAGCTGGGGAGGTTGAGGCTGCAGTGAGCCATAACCACTGCACTCCAGCCTGGATAACAAAAGTGAGACTCTGACCAAAAAAAAAAAAAAAATTCATTGTAATTTTCTTATTGTCCAAGTACTTGATCAGTTTATGTAAATGTTCCAGGGCCAGGCTCAGTGGCTCATGCCTGTAATCTCAGCACTTTGGGAGGCCGAGGCGGACAGATCATGAGGTCAGGCGTTCAAGACTAGCATGGCCAATATGGTGAAACCTCATCTCTACTAGAAATACAAAAAAATTAGTTGGGCGTGGTGGCGTGCGCCTGTACTCCCAGCTACTTGGGAGGCTGAGGCAGAAGAATTGCCTGAACCCAGGAGGCGAAGGTTGCAGTGAGCCGAGATCGTGCCACTGCACTCCAGCCTGGGTGACAGAGCGAGACTCCATCTAAAATAAATAAATAAATGTTCCATGAACATATGAAACAAAAGTATATTATCTCTTCGAGGCATGCAAATATAGACAGACAGACACACAGAACTTTGTAGACTGTCTGAATTAAGTCCTACAGGATCTTATTTTGTGTGTGGGAGAGACTGCCTTGCATCTTCAAGTGGCCTGCGGGGCAGAGTCTCTAACTCCAGCTATATCCTTTGGAAGTGCAGTAAGTGCTTAAAGTAAACAAAGTTAGAAGAAAGGAAAGAGAAGAACACAGCAGTCTTAATTAAGCTTCCTCCAAATACTCCAGTTGGAACTTCAGAAGGATTTGACGCTGGAACAATTGCACTGCAGAGCTGCCTGCCCCACGCCCAGGAGCGGGGCCAACCCATTTGTCGCTGAGAGGAGCCAGACCGAGTTCTCCCACAGTCTTACCCAAGGAGCACGGCCAGCGTCAGCAGCTCCCAGGGGCTCATAAAACTTCACACCTCATGCTTATTCTGGTCTGACTCAAAAGCACAGAAAGGTCACGGGTACGTTTTGACTTGGAGGAAATGTGTGAATCTAGACCAACTTGGCTCTTGGAAACCCCGGGCAAGTGAGCCCCCAAGGGAGGGGGTGTGTGGGAGATGGGAGGGGGCGGTGCTGGGAGGGGGCGGGTGCTGAAACAGCTCCCAGGGCCACTTTAGAGGGAAAATTCCTGCCTTTTGGGCGTATTTTCCTAAGACGCTTAAGGGGTACACAGAGACTTCTGGGAAGCTTGGCAAAGCCTGCAGAAAGGCAACTCTCAATCTGTTCCATGGTTTGTCCACAGAGATCGAGCATCCCTAGGTGTTCCCAGACAACACACGTGACTCTGATGCTACAGAACCTAACCCTCTGCCCCTCCAGCAACAGGGAGGCACTTCCAGCCCCTGCTCTTGAGCACGTACTGGGTGCCAGGCTAGGTACTGGATGCATGGATGTACAGTGAATAGGGTGGCATTCTTGCTGCCCTCACTGAGCTAGCTATACTAGTGGTGGACATCAGGGTGTGGCAGGGAAGACTCAACCGAGAAAGAGGCGGGTGGTCTGAGTCCAGCAAGAGTGAGGAGAGTTCACGAGGCACCGGGAAGAGGACAGTGTCCGTTTGGAGCCCTGAGGCAGGGACCTGCTTAGCACAGCTGAGTCCCAGGATCCCTGGACTGGCTGGAGCACAATGAGAGGAGGTGGGGGGCGCAGCCGGGCCAGGTCATGTTGGACTCCGTAAGCCACGCTAGGAGAGGCTATAAGCAGAGGGTTCCACAGTGAGGTTGGCATCGCAAAAGAAATACCTGTCTGGCTGCAGATGGAGACAGGGTAGCATGAGTTAGTAGTGGAGAGCAGCTGCAATAGCCCAGGCAAGAAATAAGGAGGCTTGGATGAGGATGGGGGCAGAGAGATGGAAGGGAGCCAATAGAATCCGGATATGTTTTTGAGGGAGAACAGAAAAACCAGTGAGATTGATTTCATGCACAGATTAGGGGCCAAGCACCGTGGCTTACGCCTGCAATCCCAACACTTTGGAAGATGGAGGCGGAAGGATCACCAGAGCCCAGGAGTTTGAAACTTCAAAACCAGCCTGGGCAACATAGCAAGACCCCATCTCTAAAAAAAAAAAAAAAAAAAAATTAGCTGGCCCTGGTGGCACACGCCTGTAGTCCCAGCTACTAAGGAGACCAAGACAGGAGAATTACTTGAGTCCTAAAGTCAAGGGTGCAGTGAGCCGAGATTGCACCACTGCACTCCACCTTGGGAGACAGAGCAAGACTTGTCTCAAAAAAAAAAAAAAGAGAGAGAGATTAGGGAAAAAGAAATATCAAGGGTAGCTTCTGGGTTTCTAGCTTAAGCAACCAGCAATGTGTTTTAAACCATGGGGGCAGATTTGATGATAATGAGAGTAGAATTCGAGATGAGAAGGGGGCCTGGACAAGCCCTAAGGAGCTCCAGCATGTAATGGATGTGTGTAGGAGCACGAGCAAAGGAGACGGCGAAGGAGCAACTGGAGAGGTGGCTGGCAAAATAGAAGACAATGCTTCGGCCCGGCGCGGTGGCTCACGCCTGTAATCCCAGCACTTTGGGAGGCCGAAGTGGGCAGAACACGAGGTCAGGAGATCAAGACCATCCTGGCTAACACGGTGAAACCCCGTCTCTACTAAAAATACAAAAAAAATTAGCCAGGCGCAGTGGCAGGTGCCTGTAGTCCCAGCTACTCGGGAGGCTGAGGCAGGAGAATGACGTGAACCCGGAAGGTGGAGCTTGCAGTGAGCCGAGATCATGCCGCTGTACTCCAGCCTGGGTGACAGAGTGAGACTCCATCTCAAAAAAAAAAAAAAAAAAGACAGTGCTTCGAGAAGGAAGACACAGTCAACTGGATTGCATGGCACTAAAACGCCAAGTAAGACATATGTTGTATTCAACAATGTAGAGGACATTGCCTGTAAGTTTTGTTGGAATTTCAGACAGAGCAAAGTTAGGCAAGATGAAGCACCAATGGCAGGTTAAGGAGAGATCGTGAGTATGACACAGTGGCCATGGAACTTGGGCCCATGACAGTGACTTACAAGGGCGGTCGGTGGGAGTAGGAGCCTGCATGCTGGAGAAAGAGTGCAGATCCAGCCTGCAAACAATTAAAAAACAATAATAAAACTAGGACTAAAAGCCGGCTGCTTTTTACTATCACTGTGCTCTTGGCAATTCTAAACAAAATCTGGAGATTTGGGGTGGAGATAAAATTCTCCTCCCCTCAAAAATCTTTAGTGAGTTGAAATTCCAGTGAGTTTTAGTAGATGTGAGGCAAGCTTTAAATTAGCACACTGTAGTACTTTTCCTTTAGTAAACCTTGTACACCACGTGGACATTAATTCTGAGATCTGCCGGTTATGCAGTGGGCGCCCACCAAGCGTGGACTCAGCTAACACACCTTCATTTCAAGAGAATGTTCTAATGGTATGGAATTGTTCAGGCTTGCTCGGGGCACAGTGGAGTCCCTAACCCCCCTGTTCCAACATATTCCTGCATTTAAACAGATTTTAAGACAAAGCAATGGGACTTGAGTTGCTTCAATGCTGTCATTCTGTGTGACCACTTGCGGTTTTATTTTATTTATTTATTTATTTTGAGACAGAATTTCACTCCTGTTGCCCAGGCTGGAGTGCCATGACGCGATCTCGGCTCACTGCAACCTCCACTTCCCGGGTTCAAGCAATTCTCCTGCCTCAGCCTCCCACGTAGTTGAAATTGCAGGCATGCACCACCACATCCAGCTAATTTTTGTATTTTTAGTAGAGACGAGGTTTCACCATGTTGGCCGGGCTGGTCTCGAACTCCTGACCTCAAGCTGAGATTTGCCTGTCTCAGCCTCCCAGAGCGCTGGGATTACAGGTGTGAGCCACTGCGCCCGACCTCACTTGCAGTTTATTTGTGTTTTAAAACTTAAAGAGTGAGGTCAGGCGCAGTAGCTCATGCCTGTAACCCCAACACTTTGGGAGGTCGGTCAAGGCAGGTGGATCGCCTGAGGTCAGGAGTTTGAGACCAGCCTGGCCAACATGGTGAAAACCCATGTCTACTAAAAAAAACAAAAAAAATTAGCTGGGCATGGTGGTGCGCACCTGTAATCCCAGCTACTCAGTAGGCTGAGGCAGGAAAATCGCTTGAACTCGGGAGGTAGAGGTTGCAGTGAGCTGAGATCGTGCCACTGCACTCCAGCCTGGGCGACAGAGAGAGACTCTGTCTCAAAAAAAAAACCTTAAAGAGTGAAACAGAATCCAGACTAGGAAGGGCAATCTTTTTGTCTGGTAAGTGCAAATTTTAGTTCATCCATGAAATGTAAAGAAAATTGTTATGTTAGCAGTATGATGTTATAATTGCCACAATTTCAGTGTACCTTTTGCTGATGATCTTCTTAAAATCCACTTATTAGTTACTGGAGAATTATTTAAATAGACATTTGTTATATAGGGCTATCACCAAAAGACCAAAATTCAAATCATTAAGTAAATATAAAAAATATATAGCAATGGCCGGATGCAGTGGCTCACACCTGTAATCCCAGCACTTTGGGAGGCCGAGGCGGGCGTATCATCTGAAGTCAGGAGTTGAAGACCAGCCTGGCCAACATGGAGAAACCCCGTCTCTACTAAAGATACAAAAATTAGCCCGGCGTGGTGGCAGGCGCCTGTAATCCCAGCTACTTGGGAGACTGAGGCAGGAGAATTGTTTGAACCCGGGAGGCGGAGGTTGCGGTGAGCTGAGATCGCGCCGCTGAACTCCAGCCTGGGCAACAGAACAAGACTCTGTCTCAAAAAAGCAAACAAACCAACAAAAAACCTGTAATAAGAGTAAGTAATTGTGCCCTTTTGTACTGTCATACTTTTGTACTGTGATTGTGTATTTTTAAAGTTCAATAAAAAATTTTCACCATCCACATTTATTTTATTCTTATTGTTTCATTCATTAGTATTAGTGAAGATATTAGGTTGCTGCAAAGGTAATTGCTGGTTGTTTTTTTTTTTTGAGATAGAATTTCACTCTTGTTGCCCAGGCTGGAGTGCAATGGCACAATCTCAGCTCACTGCAACCTCTGCCTCCTGGGTTCAAGCGATTATCCTGCCTCAGCCTCCCGAGCAGCTGGGATTACAGGCATGCGCCACCACGCCCGGCTAATTTTGTATTTTTAGTAGAGACAGGGTTTCTCCATGTTGGTCAGGCTGGTCTCGAACTCCCGACCTCAGGTGATTAGCCCGCCTTGGCCTCCCAAAGTGCTGGGATTACAGGCGTGAGCCACCGTGCCTGGCAGGTAATTGCTGTTTTTGTCATTGAAAGTAGTTTTGTCATATTGAGAAAGGAAGAGTTAAAAACAAAAATAAACTCAGAAGAGTTCTATGGGCTTCCAGCCTACTAAGCACACCACTGGTCCAAGGTAAGGGTCCTGGGGCATGTCCAATGTCTGTCATCCCTGGAGATGGGAGAGGAGTTGGGTCTGACAATTGGGACCACCAGACTAAGCCAAGGCCCCTTATGGAGTTGATGAGAGAAGTTCCCCAAAGGACTGAAACATCTTCAGTGCAGCCTGAATTGGGGAAGGGAAGGGCAGGTGGGTGAGGGGAGATCCAGAATGAAAGAGCCCTGAACTGGAGTTTTATGGGAGCTTGGAATGAACTGTTTTCCAATCCTGTGCCCCACCGTGTCCCACGCCACACTAATCCTGTCCCCAGAGGCAGCTACTTTGAACTCTTTTCCAATGTCTTCTTGTATTTAACTCTAGTTTTCCAAATATCATGTTTTCACCTATTTTTGCATTTTTTTTCCAATTGCAGGTGTGGTCTACTGATTTTCTACTGTGGAGGATTACGCTTTGGTTCTCTCCGTCCCCCCCACAACCTCCCCAAAATATTCCACACTGGGGAGAAAAGGAGAAACATCGTTACAGATCCTAGATGTTTACAGGATAGCAGGGGAGTATTATGAATAACTTCCTGCCTTTAAATCTAACAATGCAGATAAAATGGACACATTTCTTGAAAGGCACAAATTACAAAACTTCATAGGAGAAACGGGAAATTTGAATAGCCCTACATCTATTAACGAAATTAAATTTTTAATTAAAAACCTTCCCCTATACAAAAAATCCAGGCCCAGATGGCTTCACTTGAGTGAATTCCACTCAAGGAAAAATTACTATCAACCCTACACAAATCCACACTAGAGAAGAAAGCACTTTCCAATTCATTTTATGATAAACAAACTATAGTATAACATAAGGTTGGAATACTACGCAGCAATGAAAACCCACAAACTACTGACACACAAAGCCGCCTAGAGGAGCTCAGAATCATGCAGAGTGAAAGGAGGGTAATGGCCAAGCTAAGCTTTAAAAAAAGAGTTAGTGGTGTGAAGAGGCATGAATGGGAGTGAGCAGAGAGAGATTTTCTCTTTGAGAACAGGAAGCCAGTGACCTAAATGAGTAAAGGTGCCTCCGGCCTTGGCTGCTCCCTGAGATGGAGAACTGGGAGATAGCCGGGCACGGTGGCTCACGCCTGTAATCCCAGCACTTTGGGAGGCCGAGGCAGGTGGATCACAAGGTCAGGAGACCAAGACCATCCTGGCTAACACGGTGAAACCCTGTCTCTACTAAAAATACAAAAAATTAGCTGGACATGGTGGCAGGCGCCTGTAGTCCCAGCTACTCAGAAGGCTGAGCAAGAGAATCACTTGAACCTGGGAGGCAGAGGTTGCAGTGAGCCGCGATGGCGCCACTGCACTCCAGCCTGGGCAACAGAATGAGACTCCATCTCAAAAAAAAAAAAAAGAGAGAACTGGGAGGCCATCTTAGGTGATGGGCTTCACTTTGGACACATTGAACATGGGGCCCTGCAGAGCATCCAGTTAGCAGCATTAGAAAGGTAGAGATGGGGGAGTCATTCTTTTGGAGACAGTAGTTTGTTAGTTAGTTTGTTTGTTTGTTTATTTTTTGGAGACAGAGTCTCACTCTGCTGCCCAGTCTGGAGTGCAGTGCTGCGATCTCAGCTCGCTGCAACTTCTGCCTCCCAGGTTCAAGCGATTCTCCTGCCTCAGCCTCCTGAGTAGCTGCGACTACAGAAATGTGCCACCACGCCTGGCTAATTGTTGTGTTTTTAGTAGAGACGGGGGAGACAGTAGTTTAAGTAAGTCCTGGCGTGAATGCCTTACCCAGAGGGGGCATAAAGTGAGGGGTCTAAGGCCAGCACCCTGGGAAATGTCAACGTAAGAACTGCCAGGGGAGGAGGATCCAGGAAGGGTCAGTGATGGGGATGACAAAGGGGGTGTCGTGGGGAAAAGGGCAGAGGAAGAGGGACTAGTGACCACCTCTGCTCTGAGGTCATGTGGAGCAAGACTGAAAAGAGGCCGGGGATTGGGAAATGAGGCCATTGGTGGCCTTGTCCCTGGCGGCTCTGGGATGTGGGCCAGAAGCCAGTCCCTGGTGTTGAAATAGGATCCAAAGGTGAAGAAGGGAGTGTAGATGTATCTGTAAAATTTGACTGTGGGAGGGAGGGTGGTTTTGGTTTTTGCCATGTTGGTGTTTTAAAAGCAGCAGGGAGTTGAGCTGCTTGTGGACTGGAAGGAAGGAGCTGCTGAGACAGGGAGGAGAGGAGGGGAAGTGGGTAGTGAAGGGGAGAGAGAATAGCCAGGGGTGGTGGGCAGAAGGAGAGGAAATGGAACCCTAGAGGCCTGGGCAGGAGGCCTCTTGCTGTTGAGCTGCGGCCGGCTGTATTTTGAGACCTTAACCTTCACCTTCTCAGCTGTGTTGGATGCGGCCTCCAGAGGCCCAGGAGAGGTGGGGATCAGACGGGGTTCAACAGGGAGCCAGAACCATGAGGTCTGTCGTGGAATAAAGGATGTATTCTAGGAGTCAGGCCTCACCCAGCTGTGGCGGGGGTGGAGGGCAGGGAGGACTGCCGAGGGGGCTGGGGTGGGCGTCTTTGGGAGGTGTCTTCTGTGAGTTTGCAGCAAAGGGTCTGGGGTGGGTCTGGGGTGGGCCTGGGGTCGGCCTGGGGTCAGTGTTGGTCAGCAAGGCCAGCCTCACCTTTGCCTCTCAAATCACGGGTGCCTTCCCTCTTGACAACTCTGCCCTGAGACCTACAGGAAGTGGATTCTGAGAAATATGAATTCCACCGTTACCAAGTGGACCAGCGCTGTCCCATAGAAATAATGCAAGTCACCCGGGCTCCTGGAATCCCAGCACTTTGGGAGGCCGAGGCAGGCGGATCCCTTGAGGCCAGGAGTTTGAGACCAGCCTGGCCAACATGGGGAAACCCCATCTCTATCTTTACTAAAAATATAAAAATGAGCTGGGCATGGCGATGCATGCCTGTAATCCCAGGACGTTGCAGTGAGTGAGATGGTGCCACTGCACTCCAGCCGGGGCAACAGAGCAAGACTCTGTATCCAAAAAGAAAAACAAAGAAACAATGCAAGTCACACATGTAATTTAAAATTGTCTAGGCTGGGAGCAGTGGCTGACACCTATAATCCCAGTACTTTGGGAGGCTGAGGCGGGAGGATGGCTTGAGCTTAGGAGTTCGAGACCAGCTGGGGAAACATAGTGAGAACTTGTCTCTATTTTAAAAATTAAAAAAAAAAAAATGAGCTGGGCATCGTGGCACATGTCTGTAGTCTCAGCTACTAGGGAGGCTGAGGCTTCTTGAGCCCAGGAGGTAGAGGCTGCAGTGAGCTGAGATCGAACCACTGCACTCCAGCCTCGGCAACAGAGCAAGACCCTGTCACTAAAAAATAAAAATAAATAGGCTGGGCACGGTGGCTCACGCCTGTAACCCCAGCACGGGAGGCTGAGGCTGGCAGATCACGAGGTCAGGAGTTTGAGACCAGCCTAACCAACATGGTGAAACCCCGTCTCTACTAAAAATAGAAAAATTAGTCAGGTGTGGTGGCACACACCTGTAATCCCAGCTACTCGGGAGGCTGAGGCAGGAGAATTGCTTGAACCTGGGAGGCGGAGGTTGCAGTGAGCTGAGATTGCGCCATTGCACTCTAGCCTGGGTGACAGAGTGAAACTCCATCTCAAAAAATAATAATAAATAAATAAATAAATATAAAAAGAAATAAAAATAAAATTTTCTAGGTGACCCATTTTTTAAGAAGGAAAAAGAAATGGAAAGTTAATTTTAATAATTAAAGACAATATGTCCAAGACATTATCATGTAATGTATAATCAGTAGAAAACATTGTTAATGAGATGCTTTATGTTGTGATTTTGCACTAAATCTTTGAAATGTGGTGCCTGTTTCACACTTACAGAACAGCTCAACTCCAAATAGGCGCATTTCCATCGCCTCCATCGCCGCTGTAGCTGGTGGCTGTCAGATTGGACAGCACGGTAGAGGCGGGTCAGGAAATGGAAGGAGAGCACTTTTGGAAGTGTCTGGATCCTGGGCCCTCGGGGAGGGCAGGGCCTGGGTCCTGATGTGAGGAGCCTGGAGCCCGTCCGTGGCCGAGAGGGCCTCCTTCCTCCTTCCTGGCCGACACGTCACCTGCCCCGTCCAGTCCACGAGAAGCAGCTGTGGCCCATGCCCATGACCTGCCTTTCTTCCCCAGGTGCACGTCACCATCTGTGGCAGCCTGGGATACGCATGAGCTCCTCAGGAGGGCGGGTGAGTGGACTTTCCAGCGCGGGCTGGAGGTGATCTCAAAGGGCACAAAGGTTGGAACTGAACCAGCCACGCCAGGGGACGGGGGTTTGGTTGGAGCCCCGTGGGAAGGGAAGTCCCCTCTGCTCCAGGCCCTCCAGGATCTCCAACCATGGCCCAAATGGCCACCATGATGATGCCCACCTACGGGCTTTGGCGCTTCGGGAGTGTCTTGCTGGGTGAAGGGCAGGTCGCTATCAGATGCATCTGTTTAATTTTAGAGCTCCGTGGAACACACATCTGGATGACAGGAGGGAGCCAGGAGCTGTGAGAAGAGGGGGGAGCTGCCGCCGCAAGAATGCAAGACCCACGGGCTCTACGATGCGGGGGAGCAGCGGGCATCTGAGGAAGGGGCGTCAGGGGCACATGGCCAGCCCTCTTCACCCCACAGTCTGCCCCAGGCCAGCCCCACTAGGGGTGACCCATTTTCTCCTAGCAGGATTCCTTGCATGGGGTGGCCTGGACCCAAAACTTCCGCTCTGAGGATTCCCTGTCAACCACAGAGAAGGTTGACTCAAGTTTCTTTATTTGGCCATGAAATTTTGGGGCATCTCACGGTGCTTCTTGGGTCCACTGGAGAGCCCTGGAAGCTCAGAAGAGGCAAGAGGGGCCTACTTCTCCCTTGTTTGGGCTTTGTTTGCTAAATACCAATATTAGATTAGGCAACTCTGCAAACAAAACCAAGGCCTGGCCAGCTGCCCAGGGTGTTTAAAGTCCAAGACATGAAGGCAGGACATGTGCCCGTGGACTTGCACACGCAAGCAGGCCGAGGGGAGAGCAGCCCGGCAGAGACCTTGGTGGTCCAGGGCTGAGCAAAGGCTTCCCCCACCGGTCCGTCCCAGTGCGCTCAGCACAGGAGTTAGCGGCCACACACTTCAGCCATTGTCTTATTTTAGGAAATGACATCCGCTGGGCGCGGTGACTCATGCCTGTAATCCCAGCATTTTGAGAGGGCAAGGTCAGGAGTGATCACTTTGGGTGGACCACGAGGTCAGGAGTTCAAGACCAGCCTGGCCAACGTGGTGAAACTCCATCTCTACTCAAAATACAAAAATTAGCCAGGCGTGGTGGCTCACACTTATAATCCCAGCTACCTGGGAGGCTGAGGCAGGAGAATGGCTTGAACCTGGGAGGCGGAGGTTGTAGTGAGCCAAGATTGCTCCACTGGACTGCAGCCTGGGTGACAGAGCGAGACTCCGTCTCAAAAAAGAAAAAAAAAAAAAAAAAAGATGACATCCATGATGTTAATAAAAGCGGAGGTATTAGGGGAAGGGAGACATCCTGTCAACTTTTCATCAGCTCACATTTGACCCTCAGCTTTTTTTCTGTTAATCTAGTTATCCTATCAACAGCGTTCTCACAAATGACCAAAGACAGTGTCAGTGGCTCTTAGTGTTTGAAAGCAAAAATTCATAATATTTTTAAAATGCCAACAGACTGAAAACAGGAATGATGCATCATTGGTTGTAAACTGTCTTCTGAGCTGGTAATTCCATCTCCATCTCACGCAGAAAAAACATACCCGTGTGCCCAGGGGCTCTCACCCCAGCACACCTCTTGCCCACTTAGCCTAGTTGATGGTCAAATTACTGAGTGGGGTTTAAATGCCCTTCAGACTTTATAGGTGGAATTCCTGAAACGCGTCTATCTGGAAGAGGAGAGGTAGTAGTATTGGGAAGGGAACAGGAAGTAGACGGTGTGGAGTGCTGTTTGTTAAATGCTATCTCTTACCGTCTGTGTTTGTTTTTACTTACGCTTGCCTTATCTCTCTCCTCCCGCCCACTCTGTCATTCAACTACCCAGTTCCCCACCCTGGTTTCTTGTGTATTTTTTTCCAGGAAGACACACACACACACATTTATATATATATAAAATAGGCCAGATCCCATCCTTCCTGGGTCCACCCTTCCTGGGCAGCCCCTCAACCCAGCACACAAACACACTGTTATTTTTCTCATCTCAATCCACCCTTGATCTTGTACCCCAATCCAGCCACTGCTCAATTCTTTGCTTTCTTTAAAATACAATTTGTCAAATTATATGTATGTGTGTTGGCAATTACATATATATCTGTATATTTACTCTCCACCCCTCTTTTTTCTTTTCTTTTTTTTTTTTTTTTTTGATGGAGTCTTGCTCTGTCACCCAGACTGTAGTGCAGTGGCCCAATCTTGGCTCACTGCAACCTCCACCTCCCGGGTTCAAGCGATTCTCCTAGCTCAGCCCCCCAAGTAGCTGGGATTACAGGTGTGTGCCACCATGCCTGGCTAATTTTATTTTTTGTATTTTTAGTAGAGACAGAGTTTCACTATGTTGGCCAGGCTGGTCCCGAACTCCTGGCCTCAAATGATCTGCCCGCCTTGGCCTCCCAAAGTGCTGGGATTACAGGCGTGAGCCACCACACCCAGCCTCTCTTTTTATTTTTTACAAAGATTCTAGCTTAGTACTTCCTTGCATTTTTCACTTTGTCTTGGAGATCATTCCTTATCAGCACGTGACCTTTCTTTTATTTTTTATTTTTAAAGGCTTGTCAAGTGAAGCGGTGGGAGTGGAGAAGGAGCAAAGAAATCTGTAACTGGTTAGGATCGGTGAGTTGTAAGCAGCCGCATGAACATTTCTGTTTTCTTGGATTACAACATGATTTCCATTGTATAGAAATACCATATTTATTCCGCCAGTCCCCCACCCATAGTCACTTAAGTTGTTTCCAGCCTTCCCAATCTTCTTGCTATTACAAGGCTGCCACGAATCACCTTGTGTATACTTGATTTTTCTGATAAGTTAAAAAGTCCTAGAGGAGAAATTGCCCAATCCTTTGTGCACCTGTAATTTTGATAAATATTGCTAAGTTGCCTTCCATAAGGTTTGTACCAATTTACACAGCCACCGGAAATGAATGAGAGTGCATTTACCCACGCCCTTACCAATGCAATCTGTTAGCAAATTTTCTGAACTTTGCCAATTTGGAGAAAATGGGTATTTCAGCGTAGTTTGAATGTATACTTACTTCTCTTATGGGAAATTATGTTTAAAAGCCATTTCCTTTTCCGTGAACTATGTTCTAAAAATCTTTTCTGGTTTGTTTGTTTTTTGAGATGGAGTCTCACTCTGTTCCCCAGGCTGGAGTGCAGTGTGGTGCAATCTCAGCTCACTGCAGCCTCCGTCTCCCGGGTTCAAGTGATTCTCCTCCTCAGCCTCCCAAGTAGCTGGGAACTATAGGGTCGCGCCACCACACCCGGCTAATTTTTGTATTTTTAGTGGAGACAGGGTTTCACCAGGTTGGCCAGGCTGGTCTTGAACTCCTGACCTCAAGTGATCTGCCTGCCTTGGCTTCCCAAAGTGCTGGGATTACAGGCGTGAGCCACCGTGCTCAGCCTCTTATCTGTTTTTTTATCCTTATCTGTGTTTTCAATCCTTATCTGCTTATTTTAAAGGCTGAAACAAATCCCTAAATGTTAAAAAAAAAAAAAAAATAGAAAAATTATACAGCAGCACTCTTGTTTTAGCCTCTTATCATGGGATAGCTTCCCATGATTAACTTGAATTATCTTGGGACAAAGACCTGGAGAAGAACAGGGACACAGGAGTCTCAGAGACTGGGGAGAATCCTGCCCAAGCTGCCCCATTCTCTGGAGGCCTGGCCACAGGGCAGGGCCCAGAGGCTCAGGCTGTCACCACCTTGGGGAAGAGTCCCCTTCTCCAGCTCTGTCCCCCTGACACATGAACACAGCTCCCCTTCAGGCTGACTCTCCTGCCTAGGCCCAGCATCCCGTCCTCTCTTGCCTACTGAAAGACACTGTATCTAAAGCTGTCCACTCACTGTCCCCGATCACCAGATCCCACTACTCCTGGATCCCTCCTGGACCCACCCCTCCTGGGTAGCCCCACCAGCACACAAACACACTGTTACTTCTCGCCTCTTAATCCACCCTTGATCCTGTAGCCCAATCCAGCCACTGCTCAATTCTTTGCTGTCTTTATTTTTATTATTTTTACTTATTTATTTTTTTGAGACTGAGTCTTGCTCTGTCTCCCAGGTTGGAGCACAGTAGCGCGATCTCAGCTCGCTGCAGCCTCCGCCCCCCCAGGTTCAAGCAATTCCCCTGCCTCAACCTCCCCAGTAGCTGGGATTACAGGCACACACCACAACGCCCAGCCAACTTTTGTTATTTTTAGTAGAGACAGGGTTTTGCCATGTTGGTCAGGCCGGTTTAAACTCCTGACCTCAGGTGATCCGCCCGCCGTGGCCTCCCAAAGTGCTGGGATTACAGGCGTGAGCCACTGCGCCCAGCCTGGCTCTCTTTAAAAATATAATTTCTCAAAAGATTGAAGTTTCTCTCTCCGCCTTCTCTTCTCATAGTCTCTGTTGCAAACCCTCTATATTGCTATCGATTTGTTACGTATGCTTGTTCTGTCAATATCTCCCAGAGGAGTGTCAGAATTTCCAGTTATGATGGTGGAGTTCTTGATTTCTTCTTTGAGTTCTGTCAGTTTTGGCTTCCTGTATTTTTTTTTTTGAGACAATGTATTAGTCAAGGTTCTCTAGAGGGAGAGGACTAACAGGATAGATGTATATATGAAGGGGAGTTTATTAAGCAGTATTGACTCACACGATCACAAGGCAAAGTTCCACAATAGGCCGTCTACAAGCTGAGGAGCAAGGAGGCCAGTCCGAGTCCCCAAACCTCAAAAGTAGGGAAGCCGACAGTGTAGCCTTCTGTCTGTGGCCAATGGCCCGAGAGTCCCCGTCAAACCACTGGGATAAGTCCAAGAGTCCAAAAGCTGAAGAACTTGTAGTCCAGTGTTCAAGGGCAGGAAGCATCCAGCACGGGAGAAAGATGAAGGCTGGAAAACTCAGCCAGTCTGGTTCTTCCACGTTCCTCTGCCTGCTTTTATCCTAGCCGCAGTGGCAGCTGATTAGATGGTGCCCACCCAGATTGAGGGTGGGCCTGCCTCTGCCAGTCCACTAACTCAAATGTTAATTTCCTCTGGCAACACCCTCACAGACACGCTCAGGAACAATATTTTGCATCCTTCAATCCAATCAAGTTGACACGCAATATTAACCATCACAGGCAGGGTCTGGCTCTCTTGCCCAGGCTGGAGTGTAGTGGCACAATCTCAACTCACTGCAACCTCTGCCTCTTGGGCTCAAACGATCCTCCCACTTCAGCCTCCCGAGTAGCTGGGACTACAGGCACATGCCACCATGCTTGTCTAATTTTTGTATTTTTTATAGAAACAGGGTTTTGCTGTGTTGCCCAGGCTGTTCTCAAAATCCTGGGTTCAAGTGATTCTCATGCCTTGGCCTCCCAAAGTATTGGGATTACAGGCATGAGCCAGGGCGCCCAGCCTGCTTCATGTATTGAAGCTGGGTTCATGTACATTTAGATTATGCCTTCTTGATGAATTGATTTTTTTGTTACGAAATGGTCTTCTTTATTTCTGGTAATATTATGTGTCCTGAAGTACTCTTTGTCTGATACTAATATAGCCACACAAGCATTCTTTGATTAGTGTTTATATGCCATACCTTTTTTCCCCATTCTTTTTACTTTCTTAATTTTGGTGTTCATATTCTTAGAGAAGAGCATATTATTGGGTTTCGTTCTTGTACCCCATGTGATATTCTCTGTTTTTCACTTGTAGTCCATTTATGTTTAATGGAATTGTGCATGGGCTTAAGTCTACCATTTTTCTATATGCCTTGTATTTGTTTCATCTGTTCCTTGTTTCTTTGTTTTTTACTTTTCTTTCTTATTTTGGATTAAGTGTATTTTAGAATCGTCTTTTATGCGCTCTCTTGGCTTTTTTTTTTTAAAAATAGACTTCATTTTTGAGAGGAGTTTCAGGTTCACAGCAAGATTGAGTAGAAAGCACAGAGAATTCTCATATGGCCCCTGTCCCTCCCCGCCCGCAACTTCCCCCACTACTGACATCCCATAACACTGTGATTTGTTTCTTACAGTCAGTGAACCTACACTGACACTTATTATCTCCACTGACTTTTAAACTTCCTTGTTGTTTGTTTAGTGTTTGTTTAAACTTTCTTGTTTGTTTATTTGTTTAGTGTGCTCTAGAGATTGCAATATTCATCTTTAATTTATCATAGACTGCCTTGAATGGATAGTATGTAATTTCCCATATTATGTAAAAACTTTGAACAGAATAGTTTCGTTTACACTTTTCCTTCTCTTTGTGCAATTGTTGTCATATATTTTATTTCTACCTTTGTTATAAACACCACTATTCATCATTATTATTTTTGCTTTCACTAGTTGGTAGGTTTTTTGTTTTTGTTTTTGTTTTTTTTGAGATGGAATCTCACTCTGTCACCCAGGCTGGAGTGCGATGGTACAATCTCGGCTCACTGCAACCTCCACCTCCCGGGTTCAAGCGATTCTCCTGCCTCAGTCTCCTGAGTAGCTGGGATTACAGGCGTGAGCCACCACACCCGGCTAATTTTTGTATTTTTAGTAGAGACGGAGTTTTGCCATGTTGGCCAGGCTGGTCTTGAACTCCTGACCTCAGGTGACCCGCCAGCCTCGGCTTCCCAAAGTGCTGGGATTATACGCGTGAGCCACTGTGCCCAGACTTAAATAAATTTTTATAAACATCTACTTATTTTTACCATTTCTGGTGTTTTTTATTCCTTCCCAAAAATCTAAGATTCCATTTGGGTCACCTTTTTTTTTTTTTTTTGAGACGGAGTCTCGCTCTGTTGCTCAGGCTGGAGTGCAGTGGCATGGTCTCGGCTCACTGCAAGCTCCACCTCCAAGGTTCATGCCATTCTCCTGCCTCAGCCTCCCGAGTAGCTGGGACTACAGGCACCTGCCACCACGCCCAGCTAATTTTTTGTATTTTTAGTAGAGATGGGGTTTCACTGTGTTAGCCAGGATGGTCTCGATCTCCTGACCTTGTGATCCACCCGCCTCGGCCTCCCAAAGTGCTGGGATTACAGGCTTGAGCCACCACACCTGGCCCATTTGGGTCACCTAAAGAACATTCTTTAGTGTTTGGTGTGTGTGTGTGTGTGTGTTTGACAGAGTTTTGCTCTGTCGCCCAGGCTGGAGTGCAGTAGTGCAATCACTACTCACTGCAGCCTCGACCTCCAGGGCTAAAGTGATCTTCCCACGTCAGCCTCCTGAATAGCTAGGACTACAGGCATGCGTCACCACACCTGGCTAATTTTTTAGATTCTTTGTTAAGACGAGGTTTCACTTTATTGCTCAGCCTGGTTTCGAACTCCTGGGCTCAAGTGATCCTCCCACCACGGCCTCCCAAAATGCTGGGATTACAGGCATGAGGCACGGCACCTGGCCTATCTCAATTTTTGTTTTCCTGAAAATGTCTTTATTTTACCTTGAGTTTTGAAGGATATTTTCACAGGATGAAGAATTCCACATTCCTTCAGCACTTTAAATATATCATTCTATTATCTTTGGTTTCTACAGTTTCTGATCAGAAGTCAGCCATAATTCTTATTTTTGTTCTCTTGGATGTGATGTGTCCATATTTCTCTAGCTGATTCTTAAGAATGCTTTCTTTGTCCTTGGTTTTTAGCAGTTCGACTATGATGGTCTAGGTGTAGTATTTCTGTATTTATCCAGTTTAGGATGTGCTGAGCTTTTTGAATCCGTGGGTTGCTATAGTTCATCCGTTTTGGAAAGTGGCCATTACCTCTTCCAATATTTCCTTTGTCCCATTTTCTCTCCCTTTCATTCTGCAACTCCAAATAAAAGCATATTAGCTCATTTAATATTGTCCCACGTTTTTGAATGCTTTGTTGTGTCTTATTTGATTATTCTTTCTTTCTCTGTGTGCCTCAGTTTCGATAATTTCTGTTGACTTGTCTTGAGTTCATAGATTCTTTATTCTGCCATGTCTAATATGCTATTAAGCATGTCCAAAAAATTCTTTATTTCAGATTCTGTATTTTTCAGTTCTAGAATTTCCATTTAAAAATTTTCATTTCAGCCAAGCACGGAGGCTTACACCTGTTATCCTAGCACTTTGGGAGGATTGCTTGAGACCAGGAGCTCAAGACCAGCCTGGGTAACGTAGGGAGACCTTCTCTCTACAAATAAATACATATGTAATTTTCAAAATTATTTTTAAAGGTTTTCATTTCTATGTTGAATTTCCCCACCTGCTCACATGTTTTGTCTCCCTTTCCACTAAATCCTTTAATATATTTATGTATTTTAATGCCTTTGTCTGCTAATTCCAACATCTGGATTATATTGACTTTGCTGCTATTGACTGCTTTTTTCTTCTTCTCTTGTCAATGGTTCATATTCCCTGCTTCTTTACATGTCTAGTAATTTTTTATTATATGCTAAACATTTTGAGTGCCTCATTGTAGAAACTCTGGGTTATGATACTATCCTCTGAAGAGTGTTAAACATTTTTTTCTGGCAGTTAACTAACTGGTGGATTGTCTTGATTTTGTTAAAGATTGATTTTAGACTTCGTTAGGGTGGGTCTATTTCAGTTTTACTCACAGTTTTAGGAGGAAGCCCTTACTCTTAAGGTATGATCTTTACTTCTGAATGGTAGCCTTTCTGGATTTCTCTGTGGTTCCCTCCTTTTTGGTAACCTGCCCACAAATTCTAGCTGTTTTTGCTGCCCTGAACCCTGAGCTTCCTTTTCTCCACCCAGAGAGACTGTGACTCTCTGCTTGTAATCCTCTTCCTGGTACCACAGTTTGAAAATTACCCCAAAGCAGAAAACAGCCTTTTGTGTTTCCCTTTTTAAAGGATTGTAGCATGGCAATGCCTGCGGTCTAATGCCTAATAATTGTTTCATATATTTTGACCATTTTTGCAGTTATTTGTGACAGGCAGATTTGTCCAGTACCAGCTACTCTGCCATGGATAGAACCAGAAATTTCTCCTTTTCTCTGAGCTCTTTCCAATTAAGCTTTCATCCCCACAACCTCACCCTTTCCAGATAATCAATGACATTCATATTTCAAACTCTAATCTTCATGATAAGGCCTTATCTAATCTGAATAAAAGCTGTATTTGTCATGGTTGAGCACTCTCTCTCCTTTTTTTTTTTTTTTTTGAGATGGAGTCTCATTCTGTCACCCAGGCTGGAGTGCAGTGGCACAATCTTGGCTCACTGCAACCTCTGCCTCCTGGGTTCAGGTGATTCTCCTGCCTCAGCCTCCTGAGTAGCTGGGACCACAGGCGCGTGCCACCACGCCCGGCTAATTTTTTGTACTTTTAGTAGAGTTGGGTTTTCACCATGTTAGCCAGGATGGTCTCGATCTCCTGGCCTCGTGATCTGCCCACCTTGGCCTCCCAAAGTGCTGGGATTACAGGCGTGAGCCACCGTGCCCAGCCACTCTCTCCTTCTTGAAAGTTTTTTTTTTTTTTTTTTTTACTTTGTTTCCAGAAAACCCAATTCCTTCCTTTTCCTCCTACTTCACTCGTTATTCTTTGTTCTCATCTTCCTGGCCTCCAAATGTTGGAGAGCCGCAGCATTCACTGTAAGACCTCTTCCTTTCTTCAGCCAAACTCTCCTTGGTTATCTCTCTGAGTCCTATGGCTTTAAATATCATCTGTATATGGGCAGGTCTCATAGTCTTATCTCCAGCCTGAATTTCTGCCCTGAAATTCAAACTCAGAGCTCCATCTGCCTCTCAATGTCTCCATTTAGAAGCCTAAAAAGCATGCCTTACTTAACATGTCCAAAACTGACCAAGCCTGCCTCTCCTTTGGTCTTACCCATCTTAATAAATAACTCCATTTTCCCAGTTGCTCAAGCCAACCATTTTGGAATCATCCCGGAAACTTCTCTTTTATTCGAACCCCATATCCAATCCATCAGAAAATCCTGTTGGCCCGACCTTGGAAAGCTACCCCACCATCATCTCCCTCCTGGATTATTACTGTAGCATTCTCAATGCTTCCTTGCTTCCTCCCTTGCCTCCTGTGCCAGCTGAGACCACTGCAGAATGTAGATGAGCTGTATCCTCTGACAGATACAGAGATTGCAGAGAGGTTAGCAGACGGGCTGATTACAAGCTGTGGGTGGGATCAGGGGTACCAACAAGAGACGGTGATGTATCCTCTTACCATCCCTAAGATGGGTGAGAGTCAAAGCTGCCGGCCCCCTGATGGGAGCCATAGCCTTTGGTAGAAAAAGTCAGCTACTTCCAAACTACAGCCTAGTGGAGACAGAGAGCCAGGGAAATCAATACCCTCCCCTCTCCTCTTGCCTTCTGATCTCCTGCTCTGTCTCCCACTGGCTGAGCCTAACTGGAAGCTGGAGGGTTGGGGAGCCCACTGATATAGTCCACAGAGGGCAGCCTCCCAGGGCAGAGAGCAGGGTGAACAAAGGGAGAGTAAATTTAGAAGGCAAATGGTGAATATCCCAAACCCCTCTGCTTGCCCACAGCTGCACACACCATCCATGGCCCAGTCTTCATGTAGCTGCCAGAGTGATCTATGCACTACTGGGGACCAGAGGTGAGGGGTGGGGTCACAGGATGGATGGAGCCTGGATCTATGGGACACTAAAGGGAGGAGGGCTGCCTGCCCACCAGGAATGCTGATCTTTCCTTAAGAGAGCAAGATAAAAACCTCTATTGTGTTTGAGTTACTAAATGTTTGGGAGTCTATTACAGTTTAGCCACTTATCTTAGACACATGTAAAGCAAGGGTAATAGTTATATCATCCCTACAGGGCTATCAGGGGAATTAAATAAGCTATAATTGCTTAGAACAATGCTTGGCATAAGTTCTTAAGCAATGGTAACAATTATTATTATTATTACTATTATTATTGAGACAGTCTCAGTCTGTCTCCCAGTCTGGAGTGCAGTGGTGCAATCTCAGCTCATTGCAACCTCTGCTTCCTGTGCTCAAGTGATCTTCCCACCTCAGCCTCCCGAGTAGCTGGGACTACAGGCGCACATCACCATGCCTGGCTAATTTTTTGTAGAGACAGGGTTTTGCCATGTTGCCCAGGCTGGTCTTGAACTCCTGGCAGATCCTCAAGTGATCTCCCTGCCTTGGCCTCACAAAGTGCTGGAATTACAGGTGTGAGTCACTGCACCTGGTCCAATTATTATTTTTATTTAATATGTAAAATTAATATGAAAGCATACTATTAATTATGTTTTTGCGAATGCCTTGTTATAGACTTTGAGGGGTTCTTCCAGAGAGTTGAAGAATTGTGGAGTGTGTGTGTGTGTGTGTGTGTGTGTATACATATATATATATAGAGAGAGAGAGAATTCCAGCCACCTCACCCCACACCCCAAGAGGCTGCTGATCCACTTGCCCTCCAGGCAGAGTGCCCAGGAGAAAAGAGAGCTGGTTCCTGACTTGCTTTAGGATGGGGCAGACGTTCCTCTGTGCCATGTTCCAGGCCAAAACCTTATGAAGGCCTAGCACCTTCACTCATATGCTTTTGGGAGCCCCAAGTCACTGAATAGTCTGGCTACCCTGCAGGACAGACCACATGGAGAGGCCATGTAAGACAGGGAGAGAGGCCCCGAGACTCCACAGGGACAGAGAGACAGGCACAGCCATCCTCGTGAACCGGGTGTCCCAGCCTTCTGGGTGTCCCCACAAAGTTGCCACATGCCTGAGCCATGTTGAACCCTTCAGCCCAGAAGAGCCCCAGCAAACAGCCCCTCCAGCCACCACCCCAGCAGATGATGGAGCAGATGATTCACCTAGCTGAGCCCTGTCCACCCTCAGGTTCAAACAAGATCATCAAATGGCTGGGTGTTTTTTTGTTTGGTTGGTTTGGTTTGTTTTTTTGAGAGAGGGTCTTGCTCTGTGGCCCAGGCTAGAGTGCAAGTGACTCAGTGCAGCCTTGAACTCCTGGACTCAAGTGATCTTCCTGCCTCAGCCTCCTGAGTGGCTGGGACTACAGGTGTGCCCCATTAATCCAGCTAATTTTTATATTTTTTGATAGAGGTGGGATCTCACTATGTTGGCCAGGCTGGTCTCGAACTCCTGACCTCAAGCAATCCTCCCACTTTGGTCTCTCAAAGTGCTAGTTTTACAGGCGTGAGTCACCATGCCTGGAGATAATTGTTTTAAGCCATAAAGTTTTGGGGTGGTTTGTGACGTTGCCACAACAGCAAGCCAAGCCTGCCCGTGTGAGCCGGAGGTGGGTGGGTACTTGCTGCTTTGAATTTCCCTTCCAGTTGGGGGAGCTGGAAATTCAAAGTCGCAAGTACCCACCCCACCCGCTGCTCACATACGCAGGCTTGGGAAGGAACGGAACACCAAGGGCCGGCTGCTTGGGTGTGTTGCAACCAGACGCCCGCAGGCCTTGGATGGATGGAATTCTCCAGGCATCCGTGGTGGGGGGACCGGCTCCTGCCCCCTTGGCCGAGAGGGCTGAGCTCACTCAGCGTCTCCATTCCTCTTCTTGATTGGCACTTTAATGAGGGCAGAAGGGGCTGACCCCCTGCCAGGGGGCCGGTTCATGCCCCGTTTATCTCACAGCCCGAGTCAGACTAAAACAACACCGCAGGCCGAGCGGCCAGGAGCCAGCAGGGCCGGGAGCCCCCGCCCTCGGTGATGGATTGAGTGACCGCGGCGAGTTGGCAGCTGAAGTGTGTGGTGGCCGCACCGTCCTGTCAGCCTGCAACAAAGGAGGCCGGCCTGGCCCGGCCCTCACGCCAAACGGCTCCCCTCCCAGGGACAGCTCCGAGGGCCGCCTTTCCCTCCACCCTCCCCCGACTCCAACGCCAAGTTCCCAGAGGCAGGCTGAGGCCAGAGCCCAGTGTGCGGGGAGGGGCACTGTCCTGGGGTCCTGGGTGCGGTGCATGGGGGTGGGAAATCCTGGGCTTGCAGGCGGAGCTGGTGCTGAGAATGTCCTCTTGGGCTCCTGGCTTCAGGGCCCAGCACTGGACCCTTCCTGACGGTGCAGAGGAGGGGCTCCCTGGTCCAGCAACCCCTGAAGGATCCCAGCTGGGCCTTTTACTTGCTGTGCAACCTTGAGTGAGTTTGTCAACCTCTCTGAACCTCTCCTCATCTGTCAGAGGCGAATCCTGCTTATAACTACATCCCTGGGTTCTTTTGAGGATGAAATGAGACTTGCTGGCAGAGCCTCCCTTCCAGAAAGCAGGCTCCTACACGTGAGGCCTCGGTTTACCTGGGCGGCACTGACCACCTCCCCAGTACCCCTGCCTGGGTTGAATGACTCTGAGAGGAGCCACTGGTGGTAAAGAAAGAACCCCCCAACTCCCGCTGTCAGGAATTGTCACCAGCTGCCACCATAAGTACCACAGCGCTGCAGCTTAGGGGTAGACCCCTTTTTACACATGGAGAAACTGAAGCTCAGAGACGTAAATGTGCCCAGTGTCCTGCAGAGAGTGAGACAGGTCAGGGACGCCAACCCAGAGCTGCCTGGCTCCGAAGTCTATGCGGCTGCTCCCAAGGCCCTGAGCTGTGGGCTGGAATTTCCCTGTAAGGACAGGGTCGTAAGTGACAGCCCCCAGTGCTCGCAGAGGCAAAGGGCCAGAGCCTGGTTTGCAACGTGCGCCTCGCCAGCCATGAAGTGCTCCGGGGGGCAGCCTTTCCCATGCCTTCCTGGGGCCACAGAGTGCAGTTGAGCTCAGCAGCTTGGAGGAGGTAGGTGCAGGGGGCCGGCCTCAGCCCCTGGGTCTCCAGGTGTGGGGACCTACATCAGGAACAGGACAGTCTTTGCAGTCCCAGCTGCTCTGTCCCCAGAGCTGGGGAGGGGAGAGGACAGAGCTGGACAAATGGCTCATCAGATCCCAGAGAGCCCTGGAAGGGGAGGAAGGGGCCTTCCCGGGCCTTGTCTGGACAGCTCAGTCCTCCCAGGAGGGGAAGAAACCAGCCTCCGCTTGCAGATTTCACCTCCCTGTGAACTCCCAAAGGGCGGGAGGCCAAGCCGCAGCTGAGGTCAGAGAAAGTAGCAGGGTGACCGTGGGGCTCCACGTGGCCCTCCCTCACTCTCTGCCACGGGCCCTCCAAAAACAGGCTTCTGCCCCTCAGCGCCTCCAACAGCCTTTCCCCACCACCAGACAAAAGATGAGCTGAGCTGCCCAGCTGGTGGATCAGGGCTCTGAGGGTGGGCCAAACCAGTAGAGGCTTCCCCCAAACTCTGATTCACCAGACGAGGAGAAACCCAGCCTTTTGGCCCCAAGAATCCCGGTGCCCCACCCTGGATCCAGCCCTGAGTGGGCCCTTAAAACTGTTTCCTCCCACCCCAAGTGCTTTGCATCTATTATTCCCTTTGTGTCAAAAAGTCTTGTCCCCATTTGCCCGGTTAATTCTAAGTCAGCCATCAGAGCTCATGACACAGGTCGCTTCCTCAGGAAAGCCTTCCGTGACTGACACCCCTCCTGGCAGACCCCTGGTCAGAATAAGTCCCTCCCTGTACCGTAGTCCACATGGCTCTGCCAGCCCTTCCTTTGCAGCTTTGCGCATGTTAAATGTCATGTTTCGTGGATTTGTGTTGATGATAAGCTCCCGATGCAGAGATGGTAGGGACCATCTCTGCTCACCTGTCTGTCCCCAGGCCCAGAAGACAGCCTGGCACACGGCAGGTGCCTGATGAGCACTTGTGGACTGGATGGCATTGGCCAGTGTGCATCTCCCAGGAACTCTGCTGTGAACTCCGCTTGGGCAGGGACATGTCTGTTTTGTTCACCATTTTGTCCCCAAAATTCAAAGTCTTGCACCTAGAACACTCTTGTTGGATATTTGATAATGAGTGAGTTTGCTGCAAAAGGAAAAAGAGCAAGAACAATAACAATTACCACCATAAAATAAGAAAACGGACCCAGAATAGAATTTGAGGCAAGAGACCCTCTGAATGAGGAGATTCTAAGTCCTTTCATTCCAGAAGAATTATTCTGTGTGCTTCAGTGAGCCAAATCCCCAGGGAACAAATGACATCAGGGAAAGCTGCCTGAGCCCAGGACAAAATCAACTAAATTGCTCCAACTGGTAAACCTCCTGGCTCTCATTTCAGCCCACTGAGTCTTAGAGAGTTGGTGGCGGAGGGTGGGGGGGGGGTGGTGGGGGGGTAGAACATAGAACAGCAGGAGTGTGACTCTAATGTAACCCAGGACATGAAATGTTTCCAATATTCTAAATTTTGTGGACAAAGTAAAATGTCAGGAAACAGGAAGCAAAAGAGTGGCTACAATATATAAAGAATTCATTAAAATAAACAAGAAAAACATTGAGTTTAATGTAGATGAACAGAGGACGTGAAAGAATCACTTACATATGAAGAAACTAGAGTTGGGCAGTCAGCATTCATTGAATGCTTATCTGTATTAGACACTGAAGTAAGTTTTACATCTCACTTCATTAGCACAGGGAGTATAGCAAGAAAATCCAACCAAATGGCCAAGCACAGTGGCTCCCACCTATAATACCAGCACTTTGGGAGGCCAAGGTGGGAGAATTACTTGAGCCCAAGAGTTCAAGAGAAGCCTGAGCAGCATAGCGAGATCTCATCTCTACAGATAAAATAATTGGCTAGGGATGGTGGCACTCACCAGTGGTTCCGGCTACTGGGGAGGCTGAGGTGGGAGGATCACTTGAGTCCAGGAGGTCGAGGCTGCAGTGAGCCATCCAGGATAATGCCACCACACTTCAGCCTGGGCGACAGAGATCCTGTCAAAAAAAAAAAAAAGAAAGAAAGAAAAAAAGAAAAAGAAAGAAGAAAGAAAGAAAGAAAGAAAGAAAATCCAACCAACAAATGTACGTTTCTAATTTTTTTCTATATTATTTACAAAGTTCTATAATCCTTTTGTTTGTCCCAAGAAAATTCCTGCATTCCTGTCTTAATTAAATCTCTCCAACCAACCAGTTTTCTGCAGAATATAATTCATTCATTCAGGTATGAAATGATGAAAACTGTTTACATAGCCACAACCCTGATAACTACGTCTGGGATGAAATTAATTTATTTCTGAGGCGTCTGGGTTCCGCAGACGACATAATTACTATTGGACATTCAAGCTACTCCTAAGACTCATTTAGGGTAGTTCTGAGACACACTGGCAATATGGAAATAGGTCGTAAGTTCTTGGGGCAAAGACCATGTTTTGATTTTGCTATTCTGAAAGTACCGCATGTATCTAAAGCTCCTATAAACAAACAAATAAAGATCAAATGATTGGTTGAATTGGACAAAAAGAAAAACTTACCAGCTGGAAATGGCATTATTCCCAGTTTATATCTGACCCGGTTGGGGCTCAGAGGTTAATTAACATGGCAAGCTCACGTGCTCTGAGTTCACGTGATTGTCCTCACTCATCATCAAAGAGGGGGAAACTAAGGCAGTATTAAGAGGCTATTTTAGATTTACAAAATGAATTTAAAAAAAGGTTTTTTTCTTTGAGACAAGGTCTCGCTCTGGCACCCAGATTGGAGTCCAGTGGTGTGATCACGGCTTAGTGCAATCTGCCCATCTCAGTGGGACCACGGGTGGAACTGCCCGCATGTGCCACCATGACCGGCTGATTTTAATTTTTTTTGGTAGAAAAAGGGCCTCCCTATCTCCCTATGTTGACCAGACTTGTCTTAAACTCCTGGGCTCAAGTGATCCTCCTGCCTCAGCCTCCCAAAGTGCAGGTATTACAGGCATGAGCCACTGCACCAGGAAAAGAAAAGTGTTCTTAAGGTCACACCCAGGATTCTGAAGCATGCAGAGAAATTCAGGTACTCGCTCTGCTGTTGAAGGTATTGCAAATTGCTGTCGTACTTAGAAATTAACTCACACCCAGAGAAAGAAAGTCATAAAACGATGTTTCCATCCCAGTAATTCTCTATTGGAATTCATCCCAAGGAAAAGGTTTATGAGATGCAAAAGGCCAGAACCATTCAAACATGCACGGCTGCATTATTGTCAGCGGAAAAAACTGGAAACAACCTAAACACCCACTATCAAAAAAACTTTCCAAAAATACGGTAAAACCCCACGAAGGAATAGTAGAAAACTATTAAAATGATATTTAAAAGGAGAAATTTAAAGATTATGCAGAAATACAAAAAACATCTGTGAAAGCGTTAAGCAAAAATCATAAATTATAAAAACGATTGAAAAAATTGGGTACTTGGTGAGTGCCCAATTTTTTTTAAAATTTTTTTCCTTTCTTGTCACGATATCATCTTTGTAATAATACTGATTAAATATTTTAAAACAATGAGCCCATGGACGGACTATCTGCTCTGGGAAGCCCCTGGCTGGGGAACTGTGGGAAAGACAGGAAGCGGAAAGGTCATGGTCCCTGGGGGAAATCCCACCGCGGGTGGGCACAGCTTCAGGAAGAACCTGTTTCTCTGGGGAACAGGATGGTGATGACCACAGTGACCCATTTTTAAAGTAGTCAGCTCTCTTTGAAGGATCACATAAGTTTAACTTGTGATCCCTTCCTTCCTGCCTTCATTCATTCAACACATCTGAATGGAGCGCTTCCTCTGTGACAGACACAGGTTTAATGAGGTAGTTGGGGAAAACAAACCACCTCGATGCAGTGAAATCTCAGCCTAGATCTGAATGCATGTTGGCATTATTTTAATTTAAAAAAATAATTATGTATCAGACAGGCACCCTGGCTCACGCCTGTAATCCCAGCACTTTGGGAGGCCGAGGCGGGCGGATCACCAGAGGTCAGGAGTTTGAGACCAGCCTGGCCAACATGGAGACACCCCGTCTCTACTAAAGATACAAAAATTAGCCCGTCATGGTGGCAAGCGCCTGTAATCCCAGCTACTCGGGAGGCTGAGGCAGGAGAATCGCTTGAACCCGGAAGGTGGAGGTTGTAATCAGCTGAGATTGTGCCACTGCACTCCAGCCTGGGGGACAAGAGTGAGACTTCGTCTCAAAAAACAAAATCAAAATAAAAATAATTATGTATCATTTTTATTTACTTATTTTGAGATGGGATCTCACTCAGTCGCCCAGGCAGTGGCACAGTCTTAGCTCACTGCAACCTCCGCCTCTGGTGCTTAAGCGATCTTCCTGCCTCAGCCTTAGCCTCCCGAGTAGCTGGGACTACAGGCGCCTGCCACCATGCTGGGCTAATTTTTATACTTATTTATTTATTTATTTATTTAGAGATGGAATCTTGCTCTGTCACCAGGCTGGAGTGCAGTGGCACAATCTTGGCTCACTGCAACCTCCAACTCCCTGGTTGAAGTGATTCTCCTGCCTCAGCCTCCTGAATAGCTGAGATTACAGGCATGCGCCACCATGCCCAGCTAATTTTTGTATTTCTAGTAGAGATGGGGTTTCACCACGTTGGCCAGGATGGTCTCGATCTCCTGACCTCATGATCTGCCTGCCTCAGCCTCCCAAAGTGCTGGGATTACAGGAATGAGCCACCGCGCCAGGCCAGTTTTTGTAGGGACGGGATTTCAGCATGTTGCCTACGCTGGTCTTGAACCCTTGGACTCAAGCCTCCCAAAATGTTGGGATTACAGGCGTGAGCCACCACGCCTTGCTGTATCATTTTTACAATTAGAAAACATAGAGCTATGGCCCAGCACTTTGGGACACCGAGGCGGGTGGACTGCCTGAGGTCAGGAGTTTGAGACCAGCCTGGCCAACATGGCTAAACCCTGACTCTACTAAAAAAATATAAAAATTAGCCAGGCATGGTGGCATGCCCCTGTAATCCCAGCTACTCCGGAGGTTGAGGCAGGAGAATCTCTTGAACCTGGGAGGCAGAGGTTGCAGTGAGCCGAGATCACGCCATTGCACTCCAGCCTGGGCCACAGAGACAGACTATGTCTCAAAACAACAACAACAACAACAACAACAACAACAACAAAAAAGAAAGAAAACATAGAGCTAATTGCATGTTAGTAAACAATGGTGATGGTTTATGGAGTCCCAGAAAGATTCCCTGAAGTCAGACACCTCTTCATAGGAGAGCCAGAGCCTCATCCTTTCCACCCTGGGCCCAAGTTCCCCATCTCCCTGGCCATAGCCTATGATGATGGGGTAATGACCACAGGGTTCATCCCGTTAAGTCCCCATCCAGGAGCTGGCAGGCTCCTGAGCCCGGGAGGATGGGGTAGGAGGGTGTGGCTAGTCTGCGCAGCGGAGCCCCACTCTTACGAGCACAACTCAAGGGATTGTGTTCTTGACATGACTGGCCCCAAACTGGGTCCATTTGTTTCATGGGAAAGATGGCTCTGGGTCCAGCAGAGGAGCAGGCAGCCTGTGGGTCCCCAGTCCCAGAATATAGACCTCGGGGGTCTATATCTCACCAGGGATGGTCCGATCCTCCCTTCCTGCAGAGACCTCAGGCCTGTCAGCACCAAACGCCTCCCCAGGGAGAGAAGAAAGTTACAGATGGCAGGGACAAAGCATTCGGGTTTTCATTTCCTCCACGGGGTGTTGGCCACATTGGAACGTCTGTGACTGCGAGAACGGGGGCCAAATGCTCCCACGTGCTTGCCAAGCTGCAAGTACAATTCCTCCTCCTCCACCCTCTCTCCGGGGGATGCTCGCTTCCCAAGCAGCTGCATTGTTTTTTTCTCCTCCTCAGTTCTGGAGAAGGTTGATACTGAGTTCCCATTTTACAGAAACCCAAACTGAGACTGCAGGGCCTGAAGCCAGGATGGGAAATGACAGAGCCAGAAGGACTGGCTCCCAATGACGAGCCTCCCAGAGGGCTCGTCTGTCCTGGGTCCTCCCTGTGGTGGACAGGATCAGAGGGTGCCCTCATTAGGGAGATGGGGTCGCCTCAATTCAACAACAGGAGGACAATCTACCAAGAAGCCCAAGGGCGAATCTCAGCTCATGACCTTGGCGTGGCCCCTGCTACTTCCTGGCCCGTAACACTGCCCCGCGGCCCTGTGCTTCTGCTCTGCCCAGCTCTCGACCTCAGCTCACACCACTCTCCTTACACAGGTGTCCTTCCTGTCATTCGGACCTCAGCTCAAAGGCCACCTCCTCTGAGAGGCCTGTGCTGACAGCCCCCACCAAAGCTGCCCTCCAAGGATTCCATCCACCTGGCATTTGCCCTGTGGGTGGTCTGTGCCCACATCTGTCTGCCCACCTCCTGCCCCCTCTCTGTCACTCTCCCCTCTGTGGACGCAGGCACCAGCCCAGTGCTCAGCATGCCACAGCCACCCAGTGCCGTGGAGTGAAGGGACATCAGGCCACTCGCAGGGCCCCAGGGCATCCTCTTGTGCCCGCCTGGGTCACCCTTCACCCCGGCCGAGCTCCACGTGGATTTGGGCCCTGCATCTTCTTGGGGAACCATCTGAGGATCTGAGCTGGGCAGGCAGCAGCGGAGGAGATTGGCAGAGGAAGGCGGCGGGAGGCCGGGGCCTGTGACCAGACCGCCATGTCTCGTCCTGCTCTCCTGCTGACCCTCCTTCCTGGGGGGACCAGACACTTCCACTGTCTCCCCCTAAGCCCATAAGCCACCCACTCCGTGGCTACCTAGAGGTTTCTGTCCGTGATGTCTGGTCCAGGTGGGCTCCAGTGAGTGAGGGACAAACCTTTGGGGCAGGAGCCTGGGGCATGGCCATTGCCCGGGAGTCCCTGAACCCACTTTTCCAGAGGGAGGGGCTCTTCCCTTCTTCCCTGAAGGTGGAGCTGGCCCCTAAGGGGTGGCTCAGGTTGGAAACAAGCAAAGAGAAGAAGGGTTGGGTGAGAGGGTCACGCCTGGGAGAAGCCCCAGAGCACCAGGGCCAACTTCAGATGGAATGACCCTGGCCCCCCCACAAGGGTCCCCTGTCCCTGTCAAGGGCAGATGCTGGGGTTCGCCAGGGTTGTGTGACCGGCCAAGGTGAGGGCATTCGAGAGGGAGGGAGGAAGCTTGGCCACCCTGCCCAAGTGTGGACCTCAGGCTGGGCCAAGCCCTGAGCTTCCAGGTGAAGTCACGAGAGCTCCTTGCTGGGCCCTTGGCTGGGGAGTCTGTCCCGAGCCCTCCATCCTCAGCCTCACCTGGGCTGGCAGTGGGGGAAGAGGCAGGTGACAACCCCCCCGAGAGGTGACAGCCCTGGGGCGGGAGCCGCCGCCACCTGAGAGTGGGTGAGGAGCAGGTTAGCTGGGTGAAAAGTTCACAGTGAGGGGAGCTGTCTGTTCCCTCGCTTAATTTATCCACTATTTGGCTAACCTTGCTCTGAACCCAGGCCCTGAGACCCCTCTCCCTTCTCCCCCGCCTCCCCACTGGGCTTCCGAGCCCCGCCACCAGACCTCCCGCCCAAGCCCCGAGGCAGGGACGTGCTGGCCTTGAAGAGGCCTGGGGCCCGGGCGCCGGGAGAGGATGGCTACATGGCTGTGGACAGTTATTTATGACCGCAGTCTTCCCATCTTCAGTAACCAAAATAAAGTCCGGTTGCCGGCGAGGTGCAGGCCCCCGAACGCCAGACATCCACCAGCCAGCCTCGGAAGGCGCCCCGCCCGCCCGCCTTCGCCAAACACACAACTGCTCGGGAGACAGTGACCTTTCCTGCGGGGGCCATCTGTCATCCTGGCTTTGGGCGGGAGCCAGACACATGGACCAGCCGGCCTCGGAAGGGAGGCCGGCCTCCTTCCCTGGCCCTGGGGTGGCCTCCGGGCCTTCGGTCTGCCTCTGATGGCTCAGGGTCTGATCTCCGAAGACCCTTCCTCGCCTCGGTCTCCCTTTCCCTTTGACAGATGCAGCAAGGCTGTGGAGAGAGGGAGTTCAGAGGGATTCGGGTTGGGGGTGGAGGGCAGAGGACAGTCGTGGCCATAGTGACAGTGCCACGGACCACGCGGGATCCCAGGTTGTGCAAAAGGCCTGGCACATGTGACTTCCATCATCCATGAAGCAGCTCGGTCTTCCAGCCTGGGAGACGCGGCTGGGGGTGGCGGGGAGTCACTTCCTTACTTCTCCAAGCTGGTGGTGACCGAACAACCCAGGTCACTCTGACCCCAAAGCCAGCGCTCTCAGCCCCTGGACTCTCTTTCCCATTCTCACTTTTCATTCTTTCATTGAAATCCCTTTTTGGCAACTATAAAAGCCATTTGTGTTGGCAGCAGCCAGTGGAAACACAAAGATAGACAAAGAGTGAATCATCCCAGCCGCAGCCCCGCCCCCCATCTCTCAGGTGACCTTTTCTCCACAGTCTCCGCACTCACAAATGCACACAAGCGTGTGGACACCTGGGCGTGTGTGTCAGCAGGGAATCGCTTGTTTTGACAATAATAGGATCCCCACCACACATTCCTCCGCAGCTGTTTACTAACCGTGCCGCGCGGGGCAGCCCCGGCTCCAACATATCTGAGTCATTCTTGTTCATAGCTGCACGAGATTCCTAATCTGGGATGAATCGCGGTTAATATCACTTGCTTACTTTTTTTTTTGTTTTTTTGAGACAGGGTCTTGCCTTGTCATCCAGGCTGGAGTGCAGTGGTGCCATCATAGCTCACTGCACGCTTGACCTCCCGGGCTCAAACGACCTTCCCACCTCAGCCTCCTGAGTAGCAGGGACTACAGATGCTCATCCTTACGCCCTGCTGATTTTTAATTTTTTTTTTTTTTTTTTTTTTTTGTAGAGACGAGGTCCCACTATGTTGCCCAGGCTGGTCTTGAACTCCTTTTTTTAGAACCAGCCGCAGCCCCTCAGCCACCATTTTTCTCCCTGTGGCTGGGGAGTGGTGGAGCAGGGCTAATTCCACTCCTGCAAGGAAGGGCAGAGCCAGAGACAGATGGGGTTGACCCTGAGGGTTCCCCGTCCCTGACCCAGGGCCGCCTGTGATGGACTGCCAGACAGAACTGGTCAGCTGCCGACACCACACTGCCAGGTGCCCACCAGGACGCCCACCGACTGCCAGTCAGGAGGGGCCAGCAGTCAGGAGGGGTCTTAAGCAATCCTCCCACCTTGGCCTCCCAAAGTGTTGGGATTACAGGCGTGAGCCACCACCGCTCCTGGCCACTTGCTTGCTTTTGTAATGGGGTAGGCCCCACATACAGAGCAGAGTTCTGAAGTGTACAGCTCAGTCAGTGTCACGTGTGTGTGGCCACCCCTCAGATCATGACACCCAACATTTCCTGCCCCCAGAGGTTTTCCCCCCAACCATAGCAGCCCTAAAGGTGGCCACTCGGGTTACCTCGATCTCACAGATGAGTTGCACTTGTCTTTGAACCTCATCATACAGAAGACAGTCTTTTGTATCTGGCTCCCTTTACTCAATGTTTTGTTTGTGTCACCCGTGTTACTGCATGTGGCCGGGAGGTGTTCATTTTCATTGCTGTGTAGTGTTCCATTGTATGAGTACCTACCATAAGTCATCCATACTCCTAACTGATGCAAATTTGCATCGTTTTCTTGTTTCTTTTTCAACACAAATGATGCTGCCATGAGCATTGGTCCGCATTCCCCTTTGAGTGCTAGCACTTTTATACATAAAGGAGAGATTCCTGGCTGGATTTCCTGGCTCACACCTGCAATCCCAGCACTTTGAGAGGCCGAGGCAGGTGGATCACCTGAGGTCAGGAGTTTGAGATCAGCCTGACCAATATGGTGAAACCCCGTCTCTACTAAAAATACAAAAAATTAGCTGGGCGTGGTGGCGGGTGCCTGTAATCCCAACTATTCGGGAGGCTGAGAGAGGAGAATTGCTTGAACCCGGGAGGCAGAAGTTGCAGTGAGCTGAGATCAAGCCATTGCACTCTAGCCTGGGTGACAGAGCGAGACTCTGTCTCAAAAAAAAAAAAAAAAAAAAAAAAAAAAAAAAAGGGAGAGACTCCATCTTCCCATGTGTTAATGAGAATGAAATTTTTTCTTTAATACTTGTCCAGAAAGATAATGTTTCTTCCACTCTGGAAAATCACCCAGCAAAACTTATGGACCCTCATTGGCTGGACCAGGTCAGAAAGAGCCTTTCAGGCCTTGCTGAAGAGTCACATAAGATTTATCCTGTGGGCAATGGGGAGCCATTGAAGGTTCTACACAGAAGATGGCATGGTCAGATCTGTGCTCTGGAAAGGACTCCCTGGCTCTGTGGTGGGGGACTCAGAGTCCATGGAGTGGGACACTGCAGACATTTAAGAGACTGTCCAAAAGTGCAGGTGAGACAGAGCGGGGGGGAGAGCCAGGGAAGAGGAAGGGGAAGAACTGTCAGGACTTCCTGAGAGATCAGCCAAAGGCACAGCTCAGGGGAGGAAGAGCTGAGAAAAGGATGGTGGTGTCCAGGGATCTTGTTCCTGCCTCCCCTGGGGACCCAGGTCCCAGCAGGGCAGCCTCATCTCAGGATCCCAGCCCTGGAAACACAGGTGGCAGGGGCCAGGTCCCGCTCCACTCTTCCACGCTGGGTCTGGGTGCTGGCTGCTCCCTGAATCCTGACTTCTTCATCAGGCAGGGGCCACAGCCCCACCTCCCAGGAGTGACGTAGGAGGAACCACACAATGCAAACTCAGCAACGCCCTGGAAGCGTCACAGCATGATGGAAGCACGTGGCATTATCACGGCGACGTTCGGCTCTTTGAGGACTGGGGCCTGGAGCTCCTCCGCTTGTCCAGAACTCCACGACACACACTGGCCCTCAGCCTTCTGCCCTGTCCCTGTAGCAGGAGGATGACCTGCTGCTCTCCCCATCCTACCTGGCCCTGCGCCAGCACCCCACCCTCAGCCTCCCTGTAGCAGGGGGATGACCTACTGCTCCCCGCGTCCTACCCTAGCCCTGCGCCAGCACCCCACCCTCCCATTGCCCACCAGGCTGCCCTGTCAGCCCCTCCCAGCCCAGGCACAGGGACCCATTCTTTTTCCTAAGGGGCTTTCTTGGCCTGGGGGGCTGGCACAAGGCACAAAGCACTAACGAGGTGGGCAGCCGCCCCACGGCGCCTGCACAGAGGGGCCAGCCTTCTTCTTCAGCGACCAGGCCCCCACCCCGGACCTGTTCACTCCGCTCAGATCTGCCCACACCTTACAGTGACCCGTCCCGCCCTGGGCTTTGGGCAGGAGCCAGACACACGGAAGGGAGGCCGGCCTCCTTCCCTGGCCTTGGGGTGGCCTCCGGGCCTTCGGTCTGCCTCTGATGGCTCAGTGTCTGATCTCCGAAGTGTTGGAAGTGTTGGCCACCTCGTCTCTTGTCTGGATGATGGACGGGCTCCCTGCTTCCACCTGCGTCCTCCACAGTCCGGCTGTCTGCAACTGGAATGCCCTTTCTCAAATGCAGGCCTCATCATGGCTCCTCCCTGCTCTGGCACCTTCTCCCTTGGGAAAAGATCCGCGATCCCTACAAGGCCCAATATGTGCTCTTCAATGTGGCCTCTCCCGAGCCCGGAGCCCTGGCGCTCATGCCCTCACTGCAGCTGCTCACTGCCTTCCATTGCCTGGAACACCCTCCCCTCCCCAGCCTTGCCTGCGTGCTGGCTCACATATCACTTCCCACAAGGCCTCTCCACCCCATCTAACATGAATCATGGCCCCCTCCACAATCTGCTGAAAGCTCAGTGCGACGAGCCCCTGCCCAAGTTCACGGCCACATCCCCACTGCCTGACCTACAGTTGGCCTTTAAGAACTATTTGTTGGAAGCAGAGTGACACTGAATGAGCAGGGACAAACCAGGCACCCATTCCAACATTTCCCGAATTCCTCCACCCCAGGGCCACTGGCTCCAGCTCCCAGAGGGCACTGCTGGCCCCAAATGGCCTCTTGCTGTGGCAGGACAGGGGCTCCTGCTACCCCTTGAGGACAAAAGGCTTTTAGAACCAGCCCCAGCCCCCCAGAGGCCATTTTTCTCCCCCTGGCTGGGGAGCGGTGGAGCAGGGCTAATTCCACTCCTGCAAGGATGGGCAGAGACAGACGGGGTTGATCCCAGGGGTTCCCTGTCCCTGCCCCAGGGCAGCCCATGATGGACTGCCAGACAGGACTGGTCAGCTGCCAACAGCACACTGCCAGCTGCCCACCAGGACGCCCACTGACTGCCAGTCAGGAGGGGCCAGCAGTCAGGAGGGGGCCGCCAACTACCTGTCACTGTGCTGGCCAACTGTCAATCAGGACAGGACAGAGACCCAGGAGCTCAGGGCTGCCTGTCAGGGCACAGGCCAGCTGTCACTCAGAAAGGCCCAGGAGCAAGTCAAGGAGTCTGCCAATGGCCATTTCTGGTGACAGCTATTGCTTTTGGTGCCCAGCATCCTCTCACTCTTCCCCTGGCAAGGGCACCCCATTGGGCTTCCAGGGAACCTACCCTCTCCAACTTGTAGTCTGTGTGTCTCCACGGGCTGATTCCCTCCTTGGCTGCAGGGACAGAAGACCACAAGACTCAGGGCTGGCCAATCAGAGCATTGCAGTCTTCTGGCCGCTGTGATTGGCTTATACATGGACATGTGACTCAACTCCAGCCAACCAGAACCAATCAGAACTAACTCTGGGTCAGTAGAGAGAGACTCTCTTCCTGCTGCCCTTGTACCTGGGAGGGTGGCTGTCAGGTGGAGCTGAGGCAGCCAGTTTGTCATCATGAGAGAAAGATGTCTGAGGATGAAGCCAGCCCAGAGGATGTGGAAATGAAAGACAGAGAAAGAGAAACTGGGTCCTGGCTGCGTCCTGCTTCCACTCTGGATCCAGCCATAACTGAAACCCATGATCATTGGGCTTTCCAGTTACAAGAATCAATAAATGCCTCCTTTTTGCCCAAGCAAGAATTGCTGTGAATGGGACCAGAAACCACTCGGGGAGTTTTCTAGTGTCTCACGGGGGCCCATCGGCTGATCAGGGCACCAGTCCTTGTCTGAGGCTTGGGATGTTTCCAGAGGAACTTCTGACTGAAAGCATGAGACAAACAGGCCCCGTACCTGCCTCCCCGCCCCTGGCTGCTGAGGCGTGGGCATCCTCATGACGCGATGGATCAGATGCTCCCCCAGCCTTTGACTCAGCAACGAGGGAAGCAGACAAGCAGAGAGGGTGCGGGTGGCGGCAGCAGGGAGCGCCCAGGGCCAGCAGGGTCTCCTAGGGTTCAGCGGCGACGGCTGCAGCCAGGGCACCTGCGCCCACCAGACCAGCCTAGGGCAGGACTTGCAGGCTGGGGTCTGGCTGCATCTCTTGATGTCTGCCTAGGTTTTGAGCTTCCTACATCCATTCGAGACACTCTGCAGGTAACGTCAGTGTCCTTTGCCAGGGACTAGGGCACCCCAGGGAGAGAGTCCCTGGCTTGAGGCTGGTGAACCCCTGGCTGGCTTACCACTGCTCACACACTGGGCAGGCCCTCCGTGAATGCCACTTCCTCACTCTACTTATTTTTTTTTGAGACACAGTTGCGTTCTGTTGCTCAGACTGGAGTGCAATGGCATGATCTCGGCCCACTGCAGCCTTGACCTGACGGGCTCGGGTGATCCTCCCACCTCAGCCTCCTGAGTAGCTGGGACCACAGGCACATGCCAGCACGCCTGGCTGATATCTTTAATTATTTTTGTAGAGACAAGGTCTCCCTGTGTTGCCCAGGTCTCAAACTCCTGGGCTCAAGTGATCCTCCCGCCTTGGCCTCCCAAAATGCTGGGATTACAGGAGTGAGCCCCTGCACCTGGCCTCATTCTTGTTAAGTGTCCCTCAAAGCACCTGGCAGAGTGCTGGGCACATTTTAGGGGCTCCAGGAATTGGCCAGAGGAGCAGTCTGCCCATGGGTGCTGCTTTGTGCCAAGCCTTGGGGCCCGGAGAGGGGGAGAAGGTGGGCAAGTGTGTATTCTGAGGAAGGGTTGGAGCATGGAAGACGTGGATGCTCTGCTTCCTTCTGGGCCCACAGTGAAGAGGGCAGGGCTGCCCCCAGTGAGTGCTGGAAGGAGATCCATGCCTCATCGCAGGACGGGGGACCCGGAAGCCGACCTGAGGCTGGCCTTGGCCCACCTGCAACAGGCAGCAGGCAGTTAGGCAAAGGTGTGCTGGAACCTGGCGGCGACACTGACATGGATTGGGCGGGAGGAGGCCAGGTCCTGGACTGCATAAAGACATTGATGAATAACGGCAAGCACCGTCTCTGCACTCTTTACACAGTAGGCTTCTTATTCAAGAAATCACAAAACTCAGGGATTAAGAGCCAGGATTTCGCAACTAGTTTTTGCGGTTCAAATCTCAGCTCTACCGGTTACTAGCTGTGAATAAGCCCTGGGAAGATGACCTCACCTCTCTCTACCTCAGTTCCCTGTAAAATATTGGGAAATTTTCATTATTAAATGTATATAACTTAGGGTCTATCCCATATGAAGCACACAATGAGTTATTACTTTTATTATAATAGAATATAAAATACGATGTAATACAAATTTATTAATTTGTTACTTGGTATTAATACCAAGCACACATGCATTAATTTATGGCATGTATTACTCCCTTGATTTTTACAAGCAACTTTATGGAGGACAGGGTTATTAGTCCCATCCTATAGATGAAGAAACTGAGGCTCACAGAGGTTAAGTTAAGGTGAAGGTGAAGCTCCAGGTCCCACAGAGCCAGGATTCGGAATCTCAGCCAGTCATGGCTGGCTCCAAACTCCAGTCTCTTCCCTTCTCCACAAGCTCCATGGCTCCCAGATAGGCTGGCCAAGTCAGTTTGCAGCCAGTGTGGACAGCAAAGGAGATTGGCCTGGCATGGCTGAGAAGGGTGGTCTAGGGCCAGAAGCCCACCCACCCAACCCCTCCAAGAAGCCCATTGCCTGAGGAATCCACCGTGGCATCTGGGGGATGTTTAGCCTTCTCTCGTGCCCACAGCCAGGCCCCAGGCTGGGGCTCTGCCCACAGTCCCCTTGTGACCTTCCCAAGCAGGATCCAGTTACATCACAGCAGCAGCTCGAAGGAACAAACACAGCTTGTGTCTGCTTCCAACGGCTTATTTCTCTTGTCTTGTGAATACTGAGAAATGAAAGGAATGATAAGGATTTGTGGGCTGGAGGGGGGAAGGCAGCCTGGAAAATTCTGCAGTGCTGGCGGAACTCACCAAGAGGGTGGAGTGAAGTTTTCAAACCAGCTCCAAAGAGGGAGAGATTCAAGTGGTTACACGGAAGGCCCAAGAGGTTTCCTGGCTCCCCCTTGGCAGGTTAAGGGCCCAGCCCTGGGGCAGATGGTTCCCCTCCTGGTTCTGCTGCGGGCCTCTCTGTGGTCAGGACACGGAAGCTCTCTGGGCCTCAGTTTCTTCAGCTACTCAGTGCCAATAATGCCAGCTCCCACTGCTCTGGGTTAAGAAGAAGAAATGAGAAAATGTGTGTAGACCAGGGGTTCCTGACAGGGGATGATTTAACTCCTTCAGGCAGGGGTCCCTAAGGTATTGGTCCATGGCCTGTTAGGAAATGGGCCGCACAGCAGGAGGTGAGCGGAAGGCAAACGAGCGAAGCTTCCTCTGTATTTACAGCCGCTCGCCATCGCTCGCATTACCGCCTGAGCTCCACCTCCTGTCAGATCAACCGCAGCATTAGATTCTCACTGGAGCTTGAATCCTCTTGTGAACGGTGCATGAGAGGGATCTAGGTTGCATGCTCCTTATGAGAATCTAATGCCTGATGATCTGTGTCTCCCATCAGCCCCAGATGGGACCATCTAGTTACAGGAAAACAAGCTCAGGGTTCCCTCTGATTCTACATTATGGTGAGTTGTATAATTATTACATCGTGCAATTACAATGTAATAATAATAGAAGTAGAGTGCACATAAATGTAATGTGGTTGAATCATCCCAAAACCATCCCCGCCACCACAGGCCCATGGAAAAATTCTTCCAGAAAGCCAGTCCCTGGTGCAAATAAGGTTGGGGACCACTGCCTTAGGGGACATTTGGTAATGTCCTGAGACTCTTTGGGTTGTCACAACTGGGGGCAGGGGAAGGTGCTTGTGGCAACCAGGGAGTGGAGACGGGGAAGCTGCCAGACCCCTACAGAGCATGGGACAGCCCCACCACAAAGAAGAATCCCGTCTGGGAAGCCAGCAGTGCTGCTGTTGAGGAAATGCTGATATTGACATCAAACACTGAATAATCTGTGTTGGTTTCCCTGTTCAAGGGCCCGTGTGGAAGTGAAAGGGAAGGTGCGTGGGAAAACGGGGTGTTTGGGGTAAACAGCAAAGCACCCACGTTGGCTGCCTCCAAAGAAAGATTTGGGCTGGGTGCAGTGGCTCACGCCTCTAATCCCAGCACTTTGGGAGGCCTAGGCAGGTGGATCACCTGAGGTTGAGGGTTCGAGACCAGCCTGACCAACAAGGTGAAACCCCGTCTCTGCTAAAAATACAAAATTAGCTGGGCATGGTGGCACATGCATGTAATCCCAGCTACTTGGGAGGCTGAGGCAGGAGAATCACTTGAACCCGGGAGGCAGAGGTTACAGTGAGCTGAGATCACGCCATTGCACTCCAGCCTGGGCGACAAGAGCAAAACTCCATCTCGAAAAACAACAACAACAACAACAAAAAAAAAACAAGAAGAAGAAGAAGAATTTGTCCCTCTTGGTTCAGACAGCAAACATTCACTGAATGGCACTCTTGCTGGCACTCTTCCCGGTGCTGAGAAAAGTGGCCACCCCTGCTCTCCTGGGGTGTCTCATCCAGAGGGGGAGAGAGACTCAGACAGAGCAAGAAAGTAATAAGTAAAAATAGCCCCAAATATCCGTTGATAGTGATGAATAAATGGATGAACAACTTGTGGGAGAGCCGTAGAGCCGTACTGTGAAGATGATTCGGCAATAACAAGGAACGAAGTCCTGATTCACGCTCCACCGTGGATGAACCTCAAAAACGTGACGCTCGTGAAGGAAGCCGGTCATGAACGGCCACATGCTGTAGGATTCCATGTATATGAAATGTCCGGAACAGGCACATCCACAGAGACAGAAGTAGATTGGGGGTTTCCAAGGGCTGAGTTGGGGGAAGATGGAGAGAGGCTGCTAATGAGCACACGGTTTCTTTTTGGGGTGATGAAACTGTCCTAAAATGATTATGGTGATGTTCACATAACTCTGTGAATATGCTGAGTGCCACTGAATTGCACATTTGAATAGGCAAATTGTGTGGTGTGAGTTATATCTCAATAAACCTGGGAAATATAAAAAAATAGACAGGAGGCAGTGGCTCATGCCTGTAATCCTGGGGCGCTTTGTAATCCTGAAGCCAAAGAGGGAGGATTGCTTGGGTCCAGCAGTTCAAGACCAGCCTGGGCAATATTGTGAGACCCCCCCCAACTCAAAAATAAAAATAAAAATATATAAAAAATAATAGTGGCAAGTAGTGAGATGATTGATGAATAAAATACGCAAAAGGCTGAGATGGAGCAACTCGGAGCCACCGTAGCTGGCTGGGACACCTCCAGGAGGTGACGTCTGAGGCGGGGCTTGCGAGCTGGGATGGGAGAAGATGGAGACAGAGCTCCAGGTGGAGGAGACTGCATGGTGTGGGTGTATGCAGGGAGCCCCAAGTGCTCTCAGTGAGAGCTCAGCATCTTGTCAGAAGGGAGAGAGAGAGACTGAGCTGTGGAATGTGAGCCGCCAAGATACTAGAATGGTGTCTGGGTGATCATGTAGACGGAACCCCTTGACATCTGTGATGTGGCCACTATGCCAGAAACCCTCAGAAATATTTCCTCACTGTTGCTCAACACCTGGACGGATAGCCCAGCTTCCCTGCATAGGGCAGATTTATTTATTTATTGAGACGGAGTCTTGCTCTGTCGCTCAGGCTGGAGTGCAGTGGCGCGATCTTGACTCACTGCAACCTCTGCCTCCCTGGTTCAAGCGATTCTCCTGCTTCAGCCTCCTGAGTAGCTGGGACTACAGGCGTGCACCACCAGGCTCGGCTAATTTTTTTGTGTTTTTAGTAGAGGCAGGGTTTCTCCATGTTGGCCAGGCTGGTCTCGAACTCCTGACCTCAGGTGATCCGCCCGCCTCGGCCTCCCAAAGTACTGGGATTACAGGTGTGAGCCACCGCACCCGGCCAGGGCAGATTTATTTGCAAAGTGCTTTTTCATTATTCCTCTCATGAGAATCCTCCGAATCCCCAGGGGAAAGATGGGCAGGGGATGGGGTACTAAGGGGCTCCTAGTAGTTCAACCCAGAGAAGTCAGTGACCTCCTGGAGTCACACAGCCAGGCACTGTCTGGCCAGCCTCCTGGATCAGCCCAGGCCTCCCTGAACTGGCCTTCCTAGCCAGCAAGTCTGTGATGAAGCCTCTTTTTTTTTTTTTGAGATGGAGTCTCGCTCTGTCGCCCAGGCTGGAGTGCAGTGGCATGATCTCGGCTCACTGCAAGCTCTGCCTCCCGGGTTCACACCATTCTCCTGCCTCAGCCTCCCGAGTAGCTGGGACTACAGGCGCCTGCCACCACGCCTGGCTAATTTTTTGTATTTTCAGTAGAGACAGGGTTTCACCGTGTTAGCCAGGATGGTCTAGATCTCCTGACCTTGTGATCCGCCCACCTCGGCCTCCCAAAGTGATGGGATTACAGGTGTGAGCCACCGCACCCGGCTATGAAGCCTCTTTGAGAGCCCTCCCTCTGAGGCCTGCTGCCTCCCAAGGGGACCCACGTGCTAGAGCAGCTCCCAGCAGGGCAGGGCAGTGAAGATCCTGCCACTCCCAGCAGTGCCTTCTGCAGAGCTTCTTTTATTCTCTTCCCGAGCCATAGAGATTTGGGTGCCAAGGGTCTGCCCACAGCCAGCAATGCTGGGAGGTGCAGAGAAATGTCCTGTAAATATCCTGCCCACCTGCTATGTGCTGGAGGACCATAGCCCATTCCCATGTAGACTTCCTGTCCTGCAGGGCCCCTTTGCTCTGTCCTCCCCAGGGGCCTCCCCTGCTCCTCACTCACCACCATGTTGGGGTTTTCTTTTTCTTTTTTCTTTTTCCTTTGAGACAGAGTCTCGCTGTGATGCCCAGGCTGCAGGCTGGAGTGCAGTGGCGCAATCTCAGCTCACTTCAACCTTTGCCTCCTGGGTTCAAGCAATTCTTGTGTCTCAGCCTCCTGAGTAGCTGGGATTACAGGCGCATACCACCGCACCTGCACCCAGCTAATTTTTGTATTTTTAGTAGAGACGGGGTTTCACCATGTTGGCCAGGCTGGTGGTTTTTTTTTTTTTTTTTTTTTTTTGAGTCAGAGTCTCGCTCTGTGGCCCAGGCTGGAGTGCAGTGGTACGATCTCGGCTCACTGCAACCTCCGCCTCCTGGGTTCAAGTGATTCTCCTGTCTTAGTCTCCCGAGCAGCTGGGACTACAGGCAGGTGCCACCACGCCCAGCTAATTTTTTGTATTTTTAGTACAGATGGAGTTTCACCCTTTTAGCCAGGATAGTCTTGATCTCCTGACCTTGTGATCTGCCCACCTCAGCCTCCCAAAGTGCTGGGATTACAGGCGTGAGCCACTGCGCCTGGCCAGCCAGGCTGGTCTTGAACTCCTGGCCTCAAGTGATCCACCTGCCTCAGCCTCCCAAATTGCTGGGATTACAGGCATGAGCCACTGCGCCCAGCCCATGTTGGTGTGTTCTGAGCCACAGCTTCATCCCACCCCAATCACATGGGAACCAGCCAGGCTTTGCAGGATACTGCTGTCACAGGCCAAACCAAGGCGGTGAGCCCATGTGTTCTGGGGGACAGCTAGGTCCTGGCTGGGAGCCGTGGGAGCCACCAGCATCACACCACGCCCTCAGAAGTTCACAGGGCCTTCTTAGATCCCATGAGCACTGGATGCTTACCACAGCCCCAGGAGGCAGGTAGGGACCTGCATCACCTTTGCTCTGCAGGTGAAAAAAGTTCACGTCACACTAAAAGTTGGCGGAGCCAGGATTTGAACCCAGGCCAGTGGAACTCCAGCGTGTGAATTTCCTCCCTCCAAATATCAGGGCCTCCCACCTCTTGGGGAGTCCCCTGGCCTCATGGTGGGTCTGGGAGAACTGGGGCACCCTGGAAGGGGCATCTAAGCACCAGGGCTGCTGTGAGTTGAGTGCCTCAGGGGGTTGTGGGGGCTGGACCCTGTACAGCTCAGAGGCAGTGGCCCCCTGGCCCAGTCTGAGCCACCTCTGGTTCACAGTGGACAGCCCTCATTTATGGAGAGCTGTGTGGTAACAAATATCAGTAAATCACATCACAGTGTGACAGCCCCACTCTCAGGGAGCTCAGCATGCCAGGGATGTCCCCAAGTCTTCCTTTTGGGTTGAGGGATGATATGGCTTGGCTCTGTGTCCCCACCCAAATCTCATATTGAATTTTAATCCCCAGGTTTGGGGGTGGGACCTGGTGAGAGGTGTTTGAATCATGGGGATAGATTTCCCCTTTGCTGTTCTCATGATAATGAGTGAGTTTTCATGAGATCTGGTTGTTTAAAAGTGTGTAGCCCTGGCCAGGAACGGTGGCTCACACCTGTAATCCCAGCACTTTGGGAGGCCAAGGTAGGTGGATCACAAGATCAGGAGTTTGAGACCAGCCTGGCCAACATAGTGAAACGACCTCTCTATAAAAAGTACAAAAATTAGCCAGGAGTGGTGACATGCCTGTAGTCCCAGCTACTCGGGAGGCTGAGGCAGGAGGATTGCTTGAACCTGGGAGGCGGAGGTTGCAGTGAGCTGAGATTGCACCATTGCACTCCAGCCTGGGTGACAGAGTGAAACTCTGTCTAAAAAAAAAAAACAAAGGCGTACCCCTTCCTTCTTTGCTCTCTCTCCCGCTGCCATGTGAATATGTGCTTACTTCCCCTTCACCCTTCCACCATGATTGTACATTTCCTGAGGCCTCCCCCACCATGCCTCTTGTACAGCCTGTGGAATGGTGAGTCAATTAAATCTCTTTTCTTTATAAATTATCTAGTCTCAGGTAGTTCTTTATAGCAGTGTGAGAATGGCACTAAAATTGATACCAGACAAGTGGGCCATTGTTATAAAGATACCTGAAAATGTGGAAGCGACTTTGGAACTGAGTATTAAGCAGAGGTTGGAATAGTTTGGAGGTCCCAGAAGAAAACAGGAAGATGTGGGAAAATTTGGAACTTCCTAGAGATTTGTTGAATGGTTGCGACCAAAATGCAGATAATGATATGGACAGTAAAGTCTAAGCTGAGGTGGTCTCAGATGGAGAGGAGGAACTTACTGGAATTGGAAAGATCACTCTTGCTGTGCTTTAGCAAAGAGACTGGCAGCATCGTGTCCCTGCTCTAGGAATCTGTGGAACTTTGAGCTTGAGAGAGATGATTTAGGGTATCTGGCAGAAGAAGTTTCCAAGCAGCAAAGCATTCAAGATGTGACCTAGCTGCTTCTAACTGCATATGCTCATATGTGTTCACAAAGAGATGGTCTGAAATTGAAACTTGTACTTAAAAGGGAAGCAGAACATAAAAGTTAGGAAAATTTGCAGCCTGACCATGTGGTAGAAAAGAAAACCCATTTTTTGGTGTGTGTGTAGGAGAGATTCAAGGCTGTAGAAATTTGCTTAAGTAAAGAGGAGCTGAATGTTAATAGTCAAGATAATGGGGAAAATGCCTCCAGGACATGTCAGAGACCTTTGCACAGCCCCTCCCATCATAGGCCTGGAGGCCTAGGAGAGAAAAATGGTTTTGTGGGCCAGGCCCAGAGCCCTGGTGCCTTGGGACATGATGCCCTGCATCCAGCTGCTCCAGCTCCAGCTGTGGCTGAAAGGCGCCAATGTACAGCTTGGGCCATTGCTTCAGTGGGTGCAAACCCCAAGCCTTGGCAGCTTTCACGTGGTGCTGGGCTTGTGGGTGCGCAGAGGGCAAGAGTTGAGGCTTGGGAGCCTCCACTTAGATTTCAGAGGATGTATGGAACACCTGGATGTCCAGAGAGAAGTCTTCTGGAGGGGTGGAGCCCTCATGGAGAACTTCGACTATAGTAGTGCGGAGGGGAAATGTGGGGTTGTAGCCCCCACACAGAGTCCCCACTAGTGCACTGCCTAGTGGAGCTGTGAGAAGAGGGCCACTGTCCTCCTGACCCCAAAATGGTAGATCCACCAACAGCTTTCACTGTGTGCCTGGAAAGCCATAGGCACTCAACACCAGCTCGTGAAAGCAGCTGTTGGGCCTGAACTCTGCAGAGCCACAGGGGTGGTGCTGCCCAAGGCCTTGGGAACCTACTTCTTGTGTCATCGTGGCCTGGATGTGATACATGGAGTCAAAGGAGATTATTTTGGAACTTTAAGATTTAATGACTGCCCAGCTGGGTTTTGGACTTGTGTGGGGTCTGTAGCCCCTTTATTTTGGCCAATTTCTCCCCTTTGGAATGGGAGCATTTACCCAATGCCTGTACCTCCATTGTATCATGGAAGTAACTAACTTGTTTTGATTTACAGGCTCATAGGCAGAAGGGACTTGCCTTGTCTCAGATGAGACTTTGGATTTGGACTTTTGAGCTAATGCTGGAATGAGTTAAGACTTTGGGAGACTGTTGGAAAGGCATAATTGGTTTTGAAATGTGAGAAAGACATAAGATTTGGGAGGGGCCAGGGATGGAATTATATGTTTTGGCTCTGTGTCTCCATTCAAATCTCATGTTGAATTGTAATCCCCAACGTTGGGGGAGGGACCTGGTGGGAGGTGATCGAATCATGAGGGCGGATTTCTCCCTCCCTATTCTTGTGATAGTGGATAAGTTCTCATGAGCTCTCGTTGTTTAAAAGTGTGTGGCATTCTCCCCTTCTGTCTCTCTCCTGCTGGCCATGTGAAGATGTGATTGCTTCCCCTTTGCCTTCTGCCATGATTCCTGAGGTTAATGTTCCTGAGGCCTCCCCAGCCATGCTTGCTGTACAGCCTGTGGAACCAGGAGCCAATTAAACCTCTTTTCTTTATAAATTACCCAGTCTTGTGTAGTTCTTTATAGCAGTGTGAGAATGAACTAATACAAGGGACATTTGTCACCTCCTGGCTTTTCCTCAAGTGAGGGGTGCCCATATAGAGAAGCCCTCTTCACAGGCATAGACCTCTGGGTTCTTATCACAGACCTGCTTCCCCTGGAAGGCCTCTCCTGAATATCAGAGAAGACCCCTCAGGGTCAGAAGTCCCAGATGTGCTGTGGTGGGTGGGGGTTGCTTCTCACCATAGATGACCCTCTTGTCCACAAACCACAACCATCTTCTTCCCTCTGTGCTGATTAGGACTGGGGCAGTGGGGTTCGTGTATTTGTGACCTGGCTCCTTTTTTGATCCCCACTGAACTGGGACATCCCCAGGGGCAAGGGCTGTCTGCCTCATCAGGCAGGGCTGTCCGTGTGATCAGCCCAGGAGCTTTCTGTCACCCTGGTCCCTCCCGGACATCAGTTTGGCTCAAGAAGAAGAAAGTCCATTTGTCAAAGCATTCTGTCCCCCGGGAGCAGGGCAGTGGCCACAGACTCAATTCCTGACCATTCACCAGGCCGGATAGTCCAAGCCCCTGGAATGGTGCCAGCATGGGGCTTGGGTCTGCTGCCTCCCTGGGCTGGATCCCTACCTCCAATCTGGTTTTCCTTGGGGATGGGGAGGAACCCTAAGCATGGCAATGAGGTTATTTCCCAGGACCCAAGTCCTCTTCCCAGGGTTGGCCTGCCCCATCCTGCCCCTTGGGGGTTTGGCACTTGTCACTCTTCTTTGCATGGCCAAGCTAAGGACAGAATTAGCTCTCCACGCTCACTCTCAAGGCTCTCTGAGTGCCAAACCATCTGGGAGAGGGACCAGAATGGGGCCTCCTGGGATTCTGCCCAGTGCTTTTTCTTTTGGTTCCTCTGGGAAAAGATCCAGAAAAAGACTGAAAGCTCCTGGCTGAGAGGGAGGGGGTGGGGTGGGACCAGGCCCTGCCCTGCTGTCAGAAGCCCCTGGGGCTCTGGGACGCCAGGGTCCCACTCGCTAACACAGCGATTGGTTCTCAATGCAACTGGGGAGGGCTGGCGGGGCTTGCAACTCCCAGAGTCCAATCAGACTTCAGGGATCCTTGTTGCACTCCTGGCCTGTAGGCCAAATGCAATTTCATGGAAACCTCAGGAGTCAAATCCTCTCCAAAAGGCTGGGCTGGGGCCACACCATGAGGACACAAGTCTGTCTGCAGCTCAAGGATGGTCAGAAAAATCGGGACTAAGACAAGACCCCCACTTCATCCTCCTCGTTTATCCCTGCCCACTGAGACGTGCTCATCCCCAGTCTGTTTCCTGGGAGAGCCAGTGAGAGGCATCTGCCCTGTGGGCTCACTTGTGTCTGGACGCACTAAGGGTCGGGCGATAGATGGGTGTGGACATTCCAGGAGGACGTCTTTAGCAACCCCCCATACTTTGGTAACATGTCCTCAAGGACCAAAAAGGAGATGGGTCCTTGAGGACCCATCTTGGGGCCTCGTCGTTTGCTGTCACCTGGTACTGTAGTCAGCAAGGGGACTTGGGGGTCAGGCAGAGCTGGTTCTAGATCCCTTGAGCCCAGGAGTTCCAGGCTGCAGTGAGCTATGATTGTGCCACTGCACTCCAGCCTGGACAACAGAGAAACACCCTGTCCCTCTAAAAAAAAAATACCTGTCTCCAGTGCTCACAAGCCTATTAACCTGGGCAAGGGTTTCCCCTGATGAGTGTCTTGTCACTTATGAAATGGGCTTCATAATACCACTTTTCAAAAGGTTAGTGTGGGCCGGGTGCAGTGGCTCACACCTGTAATCCCAGCTTTCCTTTGGGAAGTCAAGGCAGAAGGGTTGCTTAAGCCAGGAATTCCAGACTAGCCTGGGCAACATAGCGAGACCCTATCTTTACAAAAAAATGATTAAGTGAGCCAGGCGTGGTGGCACATGCCTGTAATCTCAGCTACTCGAGAGGCTGAGGTGGGAGGATTGCTTGAGCCTGGGAGGTGGAGGCTGCAGTGGCCATGATCGGGCCACTGCACTCCAGCCTGGGCAACAGAGTGAGGACCTAAATAAGTTTAGCGTGAGATGAACACTGACAGTTGCCTCTTTAGGGCTCTGCTTAGCACCTCCTGTGCCCTCCCAAAAGTCACTGCGTCCTTGGGCTTGCAGTTGGAAGCCATACAGCTGCTTCCCTCTGTCCTCAACCTATATTTTAATTTTTGCTCATGATGTCTTCTTCCCTGGCATGGCACCCTGGTTCAGAACTAACGACTGCTCCTCCACGCGGGATTGTATTTCCTGCTATGTTAATAGCGGCTCCACCACGTGACCTGTTCCAGCTAATGAAATGTGAGCGGAAGTGACAGTGTTGTTTCCAGGCAGAAACTTCAAGAGCCAGTGCACAGTTCACCAGGTATGTCTACCCTGTGCCACAAGACATCCTCCCTGAGGCCCCCTGGTCAGCCTGAGTTTCAGAGCGAAGATGACACGGAGCACACCCGTAGCCATTCTTGAAGGACTAGTAGCAGTAATAAGGCAGAAACCTTCATTGTTGGAAGCCACTGAGATTTGGGCGTCACATTCTGGCTGCGCCACATCAAGGCTGTTGGAAGTCTCCAGAGCGGTCTCGGAGTTGTGTTTTTTTGGTCTTCAGCTGCTGCCAAGTGGCATGGATAATGAAGAGTTAAAATGTTATGCCTGGGGACTGACCTCCATTCTAGGTACTCATTCAAGAGTGGCTACAGGCCGGGCGTGGTAGCTCATTCCAGTAATCCCAGCACTTTGGGAGGCTGAGGGAGGAGGACTGCTTGAGCCTAGGGGTTCAAGACCAGCCTGGACAACATAGCAAGACCTCTGTCTTTACAAAAAATAAAAAGAAAACAGTTGGGCATGGTGGCATGCACCTGTAGTCCCAGCAACTCTGGAGGCTGAGGTGGAGGATTGTTTGAGCCCAGGAGGTTGAGGCTGCAGTGAGCCGTGATTGTGCCATTCCACTCCACACTCCAGCCTGGGTGACAGAGCAAGTTCCCATGTTTAAAAAAAAGAAAAGAAAAGAAGAAAAAAAGCATGGCTATAATCGTGACTTGGCATTTCTGCACATAGACCAGACTGATGATCACCTGAGCTATGTCTAATATTCTCTAAGCTGGGAGGTTTCAGCCTGAGGTTTGCATGTAGGTTAAGACTTTATGTAACTCTTGGGGAAGCTTCTGGGTTGGGTCAGAGGGCTGTGACCTCCTTCACCTCCCGGGGACCTTGCCTGCTCCCCTCCTGCCACCCTGGCACTCATCTGCAAGAGCTGTGTGGAATGGAGGTTACTTGCTATGAAATGACATGGCCCACTTTCTTCCCCACTGCCCAAGGTGAGGTTTATTAAGCTTGTGGCAGCAGGGAGCGTGCACCCTGGAGGAAGCAGGGGGCATCTCTACTAGGTCATTTTGGCCGTGACTTTGCCCCATTGATGGAACCAGGGCCGATCTCTTCTGCCACTCCAGACCTCCCCCTGCCCCTGTGATCAAATGGGACTTGGTCTGTAGCACCCCTCGGCACTGGCCTTATGGTGAGGAGTTGTCACTGTGTTTCCGGTGACTTGTGATCCTTTCCTACCCAGATTATTGGCTTCTTGTACTAGTGGTTCTTCTCAGCAACGTTCCCCTCTCTGCACCACACACACCCTAGGTAGACAGTGGGTGCTCCATAAACACTGGTTTTGCTCTCCTGAGTTGGTGGCCTGGAGGCTGGTGGTGCCATGGCAGGACAGAGGGCATCTCTAGCTCTGGCCAGCTGTTTGCAGACTGGCTCATAAAGGTCACACCAAGGAGACAAAGCGGCTTCAACCCATGGCTGCTGGGAGGGGCCTGGTGGAGCTGGCGAGGAACCCGGCACCCCTCTCTGCCCCTAGGCCTGGGCTCTACTTTCTCTCCTGATTTCGGCCCCCTTCTCTCCACCCTTGGCAGTTGGGGACCTTGAACTGACCAGTTCTCTCTCAAAGGATGGAGTTTTATGGTTGGGACTGGCTCCCTCCCAACTGCCCACGGAAGATTTGAACAAAGGAAATCACAAAAGCCATCTCTCTTTATTTTTCATTCCTGCCGTTCAACCAGTTTGTGCAAGCTGAGGATGAGTGGGTTTTGGAACGGGAGGCAGAGCATCTGGGGACAGACCCTCCTGGAAATGGTCTATGCACACTGCTGAGGCTGGTTAGACTTGAGAAGCAATTGACAATAAACTCTACAGAACTGGAAATGTACAAAAGTGTCAAGGTGGCTTCTGGCTGTTTTCCTGCCTCCCTGTGGGGGTCAGTTACACCCATCAGTCCTGTGCAAAGGTCCTGGGACTGGCCCAGGGGCAGCCGGATTCTTCACTGGGGACAGGAGCTGTCCTGCTCACCCAGCAGAAGCATGCCAATGGACAGGTGCTCGGGTGTGTGCCCAGGTGCTGTGGCCCCCAAACTCCGTGGCTCCTCAAGCATGTCTTCATCCTGTCTCTATGTCCGCCCTTTGAAAGTGTTCATGCAGGTGTAGGTTCCTGAGAATTTGTGGATCTCCTCGAGTGCAGCCTGTGGAAGTATGCTGGAGTGAGAGGAAGAAAAGAAGATAGCGATGGTTAGCGGGGCAGGATCCAGGGGCTGGGTCGCTGGTGGCCATGTGAGATGGGGCAGCAGAGGGCTGGTTCCTGAAAGTGCTCCCCACACCTCCAAGCCACACAGCAGTTTCTCCCCAAACCCCCACCCTCCCCAGGGGAAGAGCTTTCAAGTAAGTGGATAAGCAGCTGTTAAAAGGGCAGGGGGAGGCTGGGCACAGTGGCTCATGTCTATAATCCAAGTACTTTGGGAGGCCGAGATGGGCGGATCGCTTGAGCCCAGGAATTCAAGACCAGCCTGGGCAACGTGGTGAAACCCTGTCTCTACAAAAATATACAAAAATTAGCTGGGCATGGTGGCATGTGCCTATAGTCCTAGCTACTGGGGAGGCTGAGGTGGGAGGATGGCTTGAACCCAAGAGGTGGAGGTTGAAGTGAGCTGAGATTGTACCGCTGCATTCCAGCCTGGGTGGCAGAGCCAGACCCTGTCTCCAAAATTCTTTTCAGACTGGGCGTGGTGGCTCATGCCTGTAATCCCAGCACTTTGGGAGGCCAAGGTGGGTGGATCACCTCAGGAGTTCGAGAACAGCCTAGCCAACATGGCAAAACCCTGTCTTTACTAAAAATACAATAATTAGCTGGGCGTGGTGGCGGGCACCTGTAATCCCAGCTACTCGGGAGACTGAGGCAGGAGAATTGCTTGACCTGGGAGGCGGAGGTTTCGGTGGGCCGAGATCGTGCCGTTGCACTCCAGCCTGGGCAACAAGAGTAAAACTCTGTCTCTCTCTCTCACACACACACACACACACACACACACACTTTTTAAAATATATATTTTAAAAAGGCAGAGAGTGAGTGGTCAGAGCAAACTTTTTTTTTAATTTAAAATTTTTATCTTTTTCCTAGATCCTGAAACAGAGCTCATTTTTTTATTTTTAATTTTTGTGGGTACATAGTAGGTATATATATTTATGGGGTACATGAAATACTTCGATACAGGCATGCAAATGTATAATAATCACATCAGCATAAATGGGGTATCCATCACCTCAAGCATTTATCTGTTGTGTTACAAACAATCCAACTATACTCTTTTAGTTTTTTAATTTATTTTTATGTTTATTATATTTTTTTGAGACAGAGTCTCACTCTGTCACCCAGGCTGGAGTGCAGTGGTGCCATCTGGGGTCACTGCAACCTCTGCTTCCTGGGTTCAAGCGATTTTCCTGCCTCAGCCTCCTGAGTAGCTGGGATTACAGGCATGCGCCACCATGCCCGCCTGATTTCTGTATTTTTAGTAGAGACAGGGTTTCGCCATGTTGGCCAGGCTGGTCTTGAACTCCTGACCTCAGGTGATCTGCCTGCCTCGGCCTTCCAAAGTGCTGGGATTATAGGCGTGAGCCACTGCGCCCGGCCCTTTTAGTTATTTTTAAACGTACAATTAAATTATTATTAACTATAGTCACCCTGCTGTGCTATCAAAGACTTGTTCTTATTCGGTCTATTTTTTGTACCCATTAAAAACAAATGATGGTTAGATGCCACTAAGTAGATGACAATGGCTTAACCTGTCTGTGCTCCTTGTCGAGGGGAGTGCTGACCTTCTCTCCCTTCATACAACACACTTTCAGGCTCTTAGCATCTTGGTGCCCACAGGCAGCTCAGAGATCCATCGATCCCAACTGCCCCTGATTCCACAAAGATGACGGTGTGGATCTGAGGAATCAGGTTCGATTTGGGTGTCACATCCTCTGGGGAAGCGTCCTGGGCTCACCCTCAGGCTTCTCCTCGTACAACCGGAGTTCCGGCGCTTCCCCAGCAAGCCCTGGTGTAGTCCCCACCCGTTTACTTGTCAAGCCTGTGGGGGCCTTCATAGCAGGTATTTCATCTCTGATCCCCAGGCCCTCACATGGGCCCGGCACAGAGAGGGCCTTCAGGCTGTTTGGTGACTCAAACTGAAGGGTCCTGGCCCACTCTAAGTACAAGATGAAAAAGGTTCACTTCCAGCTGGAGCAATCTGGAAGGCTTCCTGGGGGTGGTGGTATTAGAGTTGAGCCTTGCTTTCTCCTGGGGAAGGTGAGGAGGGATGCAGTTCAGAGAATGGGGAGCGGGGTGGCTCCTGCTTCCTGTTCAAAAGTAGTTGTGGGGGAGGTTGGAAAATGAAGGCTGAGGGCTTACTGTGGAGAGCGCTGAGGTGTTCTAGACCAACTTTTCTCTAGAAAGCTCTGGAAGTCTTCTAAGAAGCTCCCCTGAGGTGGAGGGTGGCAGCCTGACCTCAGTGAGGACCTGAGCCCCTGATCAACTAGGGGCTCCTAGAGACGGCTGAGGAGCATCTCAGACCCGAGGTCAGGATGGACTGAGGGAGGCCGAGGTGTGGCCTGGATGCCCCTGGGTGCCCCCTTCCCTGTGCCTCTGAAAGGGCTTTGAGTTTGGGGAAGAGAGGGCTGATCGGGCTTGCGCCTCAGTTTCGAGGTTTCTGTGCCCTGCATGTGTTGGGGCAGCCCCTCAGCTGGGGCTCACCATGTCCCAGCAGCCAGGGCAGAAGTTGGCTTTCCTGGGAGTGCATGTTGCATGAGAGCAGGGGCCAGCCTGGCACTTGGGGGCTTACCTTCCTGAAAAGGACTTCCAGGTCAGAGGGGCTCAGTCAGGAGGGGGCCAGAGCCCCAGGGGACCCAAGAGCCCATGGTCACTTGTGGCTCCAGGGACAAAGATCTCCTGCTGTACTAAGAGGCCCAAGAAAACTGAGTGTGGGACTGGGATGGGAAGGGTTTGCTGCACAAAGCCTGGAAAGTTCTAGGGGAATAGGATGCCAGGCAAATTCTGGAGGAGGAGTCTCTCATTTATAAAGCCTGCCTCCCCAAAGTGGTCTGCCCTGCTACATCCCACCTGACTGGTACTAAGACGCTTCTGTGAATTCTGAGCCCTTGGCATCAAGATCCCCATGTTCCCTCTAATAGTAAACTTCCTGAGGGCAGGGGCTATGTCCAATAGGCTCTAGAACAGTGGTTCTCAAAGTGAGGTCCAGGAACCTTTGGGGTACCCGGGATCTCTTCAGGGGTCTGCGAGGTCAATTTTTTTTTTTGTTTTTTTGAGACGGAGTCTTGTTCTTGTCGCCCAGGCTGGAGTGCAGTGGTGCGATCTCGGCTCACCTCAACCTCTGCCTCCTGGGTTCCAGTGATTTTCCTGCCTCAGCCGCCCAGGTAGCTGGGATTACAGGCACACGCCACCACACCCAGCTAATTTTTTTTGTATTTTTAGTAGAGACAGGGTTTCTCCATGTTGGTCAGGCTGGTCTTGAACTCCCAACCTCAGGTGATCCACCCACCTCGGCCTCCCAAAGTGCTGGGATTACAGGCGTGAGCCACCGTGCCCGGCCACATTGTTTCTGTAATAATACTAAGATGTTATTTGTCTTTTCACTTTCATTCTCTCAGTGAATGGTAGAATTTTCCAGAGGCTATGTGACACGAGATATCACAACAAATTGAAATCAGATGCACATATGAGAATCCAATTGTCTTCAATTAAGCCAAACAAAGAGATTTGCAAAAAGGTAGAACAATGCCACTCCTGACTACATTTATTTTGTTTTAGAATACATAACTAGTTGTCATAAAAATATATTTATATTAATGTAATGGGTTTGTTATAGCTGTTTATAAATGAATAAATATTATAAACAAATGTATACAACTTACAACATTTTTCTGGCTTTTAATTTCTTTTTTTTTTTTTTTTTTTTGAGATGGAGTCTTGCTGAGTCACCCAGGCTGGAGTGCAGTGGCACGATCTCGGCTCACTGCAAGCTCCACCTCCTGGGTTCACACCATTCTCCTGCCTCAGCCTCCAGAGTAGCTGGGACTACAGGCGCCCACCACCATGCCCAGCTAATTTCTTTTTGTATTTTTAGTAGAGACAAGGTTTCGCCATTTTAGCCAGGATGGTCTCAATCTCTTGACCTCGTGATCCACCTGCCTCGGCCTCCCAAAGTGCTAGGATTACAGGCGTGAGCCACCGCGCCCGGCCCTGGCTTTTAATTTCTAATATAGTAAATAGCAATAGCTACAACTCACATTAACAAAAGCTCTTTGGGTTCCTCCATACTTTTTAAAACTCTAAGGGGCCCTGTGACTAACAAGTTTGAGAACTGCTGCCCCACAGTAAGTACAGTACATCAGCAGCAAATGTGCCAGCACTCCTCATGCTCATGCCCACAGTAGACATGACTAATAGATCACATGCGTACTTTCCCCTGACCCAGAGTGTTCTTTCCCAGCCCCATACCTTTTCAAGATAACGAGGGCATGCATTGTCCATGGGAGGAGGAGGAGGGCCTGGTTGAGCTGCACAGCTTCCACTGTCCTCCGGGCCACCGTCTCCGGCTTCAGTGGGGGAAAGAGGTTGGGAAACCTGAACACAGGAAGAGACACAGTGGGTTTCTCCTGGAGAGGCATGTGCTTATCTGGAAGTCTTTATGAGGCTGACATGTCTGGGTCACCCTTTGGCTTTTCCTGTCTGAGAGATTCGAGGCCTGCTTGGAATACTCCCTCTACCCCACACTCATCCAGGTGCCACATTCCCTCACTCCTCCAGGCACACAGGGGTCTCTTCTTGAGTCAAGGACTTCTAGCCCACCCACTGGGGACCCACTCTCCCAAGCCCTCCAAGGGCTCCCAGTGCCCTAGGGCTTGGCCTTTCCATGGCCCTGCACAATCTGGGCCCTGGTTGTCCTTCTGAGTCCTTTTCCCTACACTCTGCTCCTTCAGGACAGGCCCATTTCTGTTCTTGTCACATCACATGCTCGGGTCAGGGCTTTTTGCCAGCTCTCTCAACAGCCTGGCTCTCTCCTCCCAGCTCCTCCTTTGGGAGACATCTCAGGCCAGTCCATCCAAAGCGACCTCTGATCCTGTCCCCTGCTAATTTCCTTGACCCCGTTCACCCCACCTAGGAAGACCTTGCTTTTTGGGTTGTTTCCTTGTCAGTGGCCTGTCTCCCCCATCAGGCAATGAGTTCCATGAGGGTGGAGGCCTGGTCGGTCCTGCTCCCCTGCATCTAGCACAGCATCTGATACATAGTATGTGCTCAATAAATACTTGAAGGACTGAACACACTGATGACTTGCTGCTTCCCAAATGTGTCCTGCTCATTCTGTCTGGAGGCAGGGGCTTGGCTAGCGATGGCTGGGGCTCAGCTTGCTGGTTCACTAACTCACTCATTGATTCATTGATTCAAAGATTTGCACAGTGCTTTCCATGGGATCTCAAAATGAATGAATGAATGATTGCATAAGCAAACATCAGGGGCTTCTCATGACTATTTAAAAGCATCTGACCCTAGACCCAAACAATGATGATGTTCCCTAAGTGCCAGACTCATGTACAAATTATTCTCCTGATTTACAGATAAGGAAACTGAGGCTGTATTGAGTCAGCAGGGTTAAGGATTCAAACCTGGCCAATGCTCTATCACCTTTGCTCACTGCTCTTCCTGCCCTTCTTGGATCTATAGGTGCAGGGCTCATGTTGCTGGCTCTGACCCCAATCCCACAAAGAGCTTGTGATCCGCTCTGGCACCAGGAAGATTAAGGGTGATGAATCACCCAGATTTGATGTCATTCCTGAGCAACAGGCAGCCCTTGGACTCCCAGCAGGGGTTTGGCCTCAGAGGGTACATGAATCTTACCCCCTGCCCTGTAATTCCTTTGTCATCACGATGATGATTCTTTTTTTATTTTTTATTTTTGAGTCCAGGGTCTCACTTTATTATCCAGGCTGGAGTGCAGTGACGTGATCACAGCTCACTGCAGCCTCGACCTCCCTGGGCTCAAGTAATCCTCCTGCCTCAGCCACCCGAGTAGCTGGGACTACAGGTACACACACCATGCCCAGATAATTTTTATATTTTTTGTAGAGATGGGGTTTTGCCATGTTGCCCAGGCTGGCAACTCCTGGGCTGAAGTGATTCCCCTGCCTCAGCCTCCCAAAGCACTGGGATTACTGGTGTGAACCCAGCTACCACGCCTGGCCATGATGGTGATTCTGAGGCCCACAGCCCTGTGGTCAAGAGGGGCCAGCCTCTGCCATTCTACAGAGATGAACGTGTTGAGGCAGCTCACTGATACTGGAGTCCTACAGGTGTCATGGGCGGTCTGGATTCTCTGGCTTCCACCTGTGGCCTGGCCTGTCTCTTGGGAAAGGGAAGGCAGGATGGACAGACCAAAGTCCATGGGCTTGACGGGAATCCTTCTTGGTAAGACCCCTGCCAGGGAAGCCGACAGAGGAGGCCTCAAGCACGTCTGTGCACAGGATTTTCTCCTTCCTCTCCACGGTGTGTGGGATGGGGACACGGGGAACTGGCACAGCTATTAACTCCCATGGAAGCAGTGCAAATTCGTGGAAGAAGCATGCTTAGCTAGCCAGTTTCAAGCTATGTGGACTTGGGCAGGTAACTTTGCTTCTCTGAGCCTCAGTTCCCTCATCTGTAAAATGGGAATAAAAGCTCTCTTGCAGGGTTGCTGTGAGGGCCAAATGCAGCAGCACTTGTAAAGTGTCTAGTGGTTCTAGGTGGTTCTATGGCTGGAACATCGAAGAGGCTCAATTGGCTGGGCGTGGTGGCTCATGCCTGTAACCCCAGCACTTTGGGAGGCCGAGGCAGGTGGATCACTTGAGGCCAGGAGTTCAAGACCAGCCTGGGCAACACGGCGAAACACTGTCTCTACCAAAAATACAAAAATTAGCCGGGCATGGAGTCAGGTGCCTGTAATCCCAGCTACTCAGGAGGCTGAGACAGGAGAATTGCTTGAACCTGGGAGGCGGAGGTTGCAGTGAGCCAAGATCACATGACTGCACTCTAGCCTGGGCGACAGAGCAAGACTTTGTATCAAAAGAAAAAAAAAAAAAGAGGCTCAATAAATAGCAATTTATAAACAATAACATCCACTGACATGGCCAGTCTTGCTGGGAAACTCACTCATTTTGTCCTAAACATGTCTTCACATTTAACCCATTTAACCCTGGGAGGCTGCTAAGCATGGTTGTAGGAGGAAACCCATGCTTTTATCCATTTTTTATTCTTTTAGGAAATGGGAGTTGGTTAGGTACCCATCTTCCTTGTACTACTCTTCTGGCCGAGCCCTTGGGGCTCCCCTGCACAACCATAGGTAGCTAATATTCACCTAGTGCTTGCTACTTGCCAGGCGTGGCCAGATGACTCACACACAGGAGCTCATCTAACCCATGAAAAGGGGATACTACTATTATTATTATTATTATTGTTATTATTATTCATTTTTGAGGTGGGGTCTTGCTGTGTTGCCCAGGCTGGAGTGCAATTGCGCAGTCTCAGCTCACTGCAACCTCCACCTCCCAGGTTCAAGCGATCCTCCTGCCTCAGCCTCCTGAGTAGCTGGGATTACAGGCACCCACCACCATGCCTGGCTAATTTTTGTATTTTTAGTAGAGACAGGGTTTCACCGTGTTGGCCAGGCTGGTCTTGAACTCCTGACCTCAGGTGACCTGCCCGCCTTGGCCTCCCAAAGTGCTGGGATTACAGGCATGAGCCACCGTGCCTGGCTGGGGATACTATTATTATGAATCTCTTTTTAGAGGTGAGGAAACTGAAGCAGAGAAAAGTCAAGTAACTTGGCCAAGGTCACACAGAGCTGGGATTTGACCCCAGGCAGTTTGGGTTCACGCTCTGAAAAAATGTGGCAGGAAAACCTTGAATTTCCTTCTTAAAGTGGTAGGAAAGAAGCTATGCTAGAAGGTGAAATAGACACACAAACTCGATGTCTGCAATGTCCTGGTTGCTTCTGTGCTCAGGACACCCAATTAGAACTGCAGACTGCCGGCCAGGTGCGGTGGCTCACGCCTGTAATCCCAGCACTTTGGGAGGCTGAGGCGGACGGATCACGAGGTCACGAGATTGAGACCATCCTGGCTAACACGGTGAAACCCTGTCTCTACCAAAAATACAAAAAATTAGCTGGGCGTGGTGGTGGGCACCTGTAGTCCCAGCTACTTGGGAGGCTGAGGCAGGAGAATGGCATGAACCCGGGAGACGGAGCTTGCAGTGAGCCGAGATGGCGCCACTGCACTCCAGACTGGGCGACAGAGCAAGATTCCGTCTTAAAAAAAAAACAAAACAAAACTGCAGACTGCCACTGATGCACTTCTGTCCAGTACGCATTTATTGAGCACCTTCTGTATACTCAGATGAAAAGAAACCAAACCAAAACCCATGGGGGAAAAAGCCAACAGGAAACATTAGTAGCCATTAGTCTAGACTCCTCGAAATTCAGAATTGATGACAATTTGCATGCAAACCAGGTGGTCTGCTAGGAAAATTAATAACATGCATTTATGAAGATGTTTATTGTTAGGAAAAATAATAAAAGCAGCAGCTCCTTATTGAGCATCTAGTATCCGGGCTTTGCACTAGATGTGTTACATGTATTATTTCTAATTTCCTGGGCTCAAGCCATCCTCCTGCCTCAGCCTCCCAAAGTGCTGGGATTGCAGTCATGAGCCACCAAGCCCGGTATTTTTGATTCTCAACAATCAACACCGCACTGTCCCGATTAATAGTAACTAAGGCGTAATGAGTGACTCCCACGTGGCATGCACTACACTAAATTGTCTCACTGAATTCTCCTCATGACCCTTCCGTGTCATCCTCATTTTTGGAAGCAGCTGCAATATATAATCAGAAGGTGAAGCACTGTACGCTGGATTGCAAAAAACCAGGGAGAACAGTATTTGAGTAATTCCCGGTTTTCATTCATCGATGACGTCATGCCCCTACATGACTGCACATCATTAAAGCGCCATTTATTGGGCACTTAATATGTACCACATATGGCGTTCCCTGCCAGATTCCACTTTGTCCTCACTGCAGAACCTATGATGGAGACATTCGCGCACCCCATCTCGCAGATCAGCCACAGCAGTAATTAACGGGACCCAATGTCACAGAGTACATCACAGCTATGAGGGAGTCACCACCCCAGGTGGCATGAGCTCTAGACCAGTGGTCCCCGTTCCCCTTGACTTAACTGGTTTGGAGGAGGAGTGGTGGGACCTCCCTATTACTCATTTTAAATTGAGCTACGGCCAGGCGTGGTGGCTCACACCTGTCATCCCTGCACTTTGGGAGGCTGAGGTGGGTGGATCACCTGAGGTTGGGAGTTTGAGATCAGCCTGGCCGACATAGTGAAACCCCGTCTGTATTAAAAATACAAAAATTAGCTGGGTGCAAGCGCACGCCTGTAATCCCAGCTACTCGGGAGGCTGAGGCAGGAGAATCACTTGAACCCAGGAGGTGAAGGTTGCAGTGAGCCGAGATCGCGCCACTGCACTCCAGCCTGGGCAACGGAGCGAAACTCCATCTCAATAAATAACTAAATAAACAAACAAATAAATTGAGCTATAATTTGCATATAACAAAAGGTATACATCTTAAGCAGACAGTTTGATTAACTTTCACGTATTTAATGACTGCTAAGATCAAGAAGAGAGAACATTTCTGAAGGTCTTGCTAGTTCCCTCGCCTCCCTCCCAGGTTACACCCCCAGCCCTCCAGGGGAAGCCACGGGTCTGATTTCCATCACCCTAACCCAGTGTTGCCTGTTTTGGAACTTCATACAGGTGGAACCAGGCAGAATGCACCCTATGTCTCAAGCTCCCTTTGCCCCGCACGACGCTGTGGAGGTGCATCTCCCTCATTTGTCCTTTAGACACATCCCGCTGCATGCCTGTAGCTCTGGTAGTTTCATATAAGCTCCCTGAACCAAGCAGCAGGACCCTCCCCATTGTGGCATCACTGCCTTGCAGACCGAGAACCAGGTAAGACAGCGTCAAACAGAGGGTAGAGGCTCCTTGGTGACTTTCTGTTTTGAGACAGGGTCTCACTGTGTCTCCCAGGCTGGAGTGCAGTCGCACAATCACAGCTCACTTGCAGCCTCAACTTCCTGGGCTCAAGCAATTGATCCTCCCACCTCAGCCTCCCAGATAGCTGGGAATACAGGCGTGCATCACCATGCCCAGCTAATTTTTTATTTTTTTTAGACACAGGGTTTCTCCATGCTGCCCAGGCTGGTCTCAAACTGGATTGCTGGGCTCAAGCGATCCACCTGCCTTGGCTTCCCGAAATGCTAGGATTATAGGTATGAGGCACCGTGCCTAGCCCGATTTTTATATCAGAGCTCTTTCTGCAGTTGGCTGACTGAATGGCTTGGGGAGGCAGGTGAGAAGGCTGGTCCCAAGGTGGGTCCCCTGCTCACTGACCTGACTCTCATGCCCTGGAACATCTCGGTGCTGGTGTGGAAGGGCAGCACTGTGGTGGCGCTGACTCCCGGACAGTCCAGCAGCCCCAGGGTCAGGCTCTCCATGAAGGCGAAGGCTGACGCTTTGGATGTGCAGTAGTCGATGGCACCGGGGATGGCAGACAGTGCCAGCACGGAGTTGAGGCACACGATGTGGCCATTCTGCAGCTCCAGCATACGCGGCAGGAAGGCCTTGGTGGTCTGAGGGCAGATGGGGTGTCAGGGTGGAGCAGCCGCAGCTCTGACAACCCCTCCACCTTTCTTTCGGGGAGAACAGCCCACCCCGGACACACATGATGCTCTAGGGCCCGAGCCTTCCTGCGAGGGAGAGGGCCGTGGGCTCCCTGCCCCAGGACACTGAGCGTATTTCACAAAGTCTGATGTGTCCTGGAGCTGGTCATTCGTCTTGTCTGGCCACCTCGTTCGTGGACATCCCTGCTGGCCTGAGCCCAAGCCCTGGCAAATCATCCCCTCCCCTCCATCCTGCCTGGGCTCCCTGCACGCCCGGGGCTGGCTCTGGCCCCGGATAGCCCTTACCCAGAACTGGCCCAGGGTGTTGATGTGTTGGGACTTGAGGAGGGCATCATCGTCACTGTCCATTAGGCTCTTCCCATGGACCACGGCGGCATTGTTCACCAGGATGGTGATGTCACCCACCTGCAGGCGAGAGGGAGCCACGGGGCCATGAGGGCAGCCAGCCCAGGGCCAACGATATATGTTTTTTGTTTGTTTGTTTTTGAGATGGAGTCTCACTCTGTTGTCCAGGCTGGAGTGCAGTGGCACCATCTCGGCTCACTGCCACCTCCGCCTCCCGGGTTCAAGCGATTCTCATGCCTCAGCCTCCCAAGTAGCTGGGATTACAGGCTCCTGCCACAATGCCTGGCTAATTTTTATATTTTTAGTAGAGATGGGGTTTCACCATGTTGGCCAGGCTAATCTTGTTCTGACCTCAAGTGACCCGCCCGCCTCGGTCTCCCAAAATGCTGGGATTACAGGTGTGAGCCACCGCACCCGGTCCGATATACTTTTTAAAAGGGATATGACTTACTCCTAAGTGAACGAGTAATTTCTGAGTCCATTTATGATCAATCAATTGATGTGTTATTTACAAGTTTTTCTTAGATATTCCTTCCCGCAGGCCACTTTCTGCCAGCCTAGTTCCAGTTATCCTGCATACATAGAGGCCCAGCAGCTACCTGGCCGTACCACCAGCAGCCACAGGGCCTGGGGAAGAGAACTGCGTCTCTGAGCGCCAGTCTTGATTTGTGAGATGGGGCTAATGCCGCACCAGGACTGTTCTGAGGAGGAGAAATAATTTATGGCACACACCGTACCTGGCACACAGCATATTTATAATAAATGAGTTTACTGCGACATAAAAACAGTTAACATTACCACGTGCCAGACAGTCAGGGTGGGTTTCCCTCTCTTGGAGGTCACTGATATATTTAGCCCAAACAGATGACTGGAGTCAGAAGGATTTTCCCAGAGGCCAATGGGACATTTGCCCCGCCACGGTCCTGGAGAGAAACCCACACGGTCTACATTTCCAAGGGAACAATAGATGATTACGCCTGTTACGTAATCAACCCTAATCCCTGCCTATGTAACTGGGGCCAGCTTCATGGGAGAGTCCCCAAAGGTGCCCCGGGCAAAGCCATTCTGCCATAAGCAGAGCTCTCTTCCAGGCCACATGAGAATGTTCTCTTTGCCCGGAATTAGCCTGTGGTCAGCTGTGCTAGGAATAGACCTTCCCAGGCTACGGACCTTCTCCCGGACAGCCTTGGCCGTCTGGTACACCTCCTCCCGGTTGCCCACATCACAGATGAAGTAATGGCACTCAGTGCCCATCTGCCGGATCTCCTCCGTCGTCTCCTTCAGGCATTTCTCAGTCCGGCCCCAGAGAACAATCTGGAAGAAGAGAATAACAACGGAGAACAAATGGTCATTAAGCCACAGTGATGCAACAATTGCCACCAGAAACTCAGGATTTAAAGTCATTTGTCTTGAAATGACTGGCCTCCCTGGTTCCACCCAAAGATAAAGAACACAACACAGATTAATAATATAACTTTTGTGTTTTTTGAGGCAGGATCTTGTTCTGTTGCCCAGGCTAGAACGCAGCAGTGCGATCATAGCTCACTGCAGCCTCAAACTCCTGGGCTCGAGAGATCCTCCCACCTCAGCCTCCGGAGTGGCTGGGACCACAGGTGCATGCTACCATACCTAGCTAATTAAAAAAAAAATTTTTTTGTAGAGTAGGGGTATTCTTATGTTGCCCAGGCTGGTCTTGAACTCCTGGGTTCAAGCAATCCTCCCACCTCGGCCTCTCAAGTGCTGGGATTACAGGTATGAGCCACTGCCCCCAGCCAACACTATAACTTTTTAAAGGGATATGATCTACTTTTAAGTGAACCAGTAGTTTCTGAGCCCACTTATGATCAATCAATTGATGTGTATTTACAAGTTTTTCTTGTATATTACTTTTAGCAGGCTGCCTCCTGCCAGTGCAGTTCATTTCCTGCAAATGTAGAGGCAACAGCAGAGCTCTTTATGCACAATGCTCCAGAATGCTCTCCATTAGGAATCAGCTGGCTTCACCGATTAGGTCTAGAGCCAGGATTATTAAGACCAGCTGGTAGCATAGATGGGACCATTCCAGCCTCAAGGTTCACAGGAGCTAAGCCGAGCCTTCCATCTAGCTGCAGTCACTCCCCTAAGGATATTCTGGAAGGGCAGTGACGAGGCTGCCACTGAGAAGGAAGCATGGCCTCACCCGGCAGGTAACAAACATGGACTCATTACGCCAGAAGGTGACCTTGGCAGGACCACTGAGGGTTTGGGCAAATTTATGAATGGCCAGCCCATGAAAGGCTCAGAAGAGAAGCCTGGCTAATTCTTAACCTTGACCTAACGGAGGATGACGCACCTCCCCACAATGTGTCACTGGGGTCAGTGAGGCCTCTGTTGGTAAAAGGGCCTGGAGTCGGATGACAGGGGGACCAAGAGCCCTAACTGAGAACCAGCTTCACCAGCACAGAGGGAGAAAGGCAGGGGCTGAACACCGCCCAGAGGTCAGAAGCAGAGACAGGAAGAGCCGAAAGGGTTCTTGGGAATTCGTCCGGTGGGCTTCTATTTTTGTTTCTTTTCTCTTTTATTTAAGACTATCAGTGAAATTCCCCCTTAAAAAATATCCAACGTGGAAACCCCAACGCGTGAAACCTAGAAAAGGAATAAAACACCTGACTCCATAATATTTTCTTACTCTAAAGGTTGCTAATGAGAACAAAATGGCTGCTTTGGGAAGGTAAACGTTTTAAACTGGGGGTTACAGATGGCGGCTCCAATGACATCAGACCCAGATCCAACTGATTTCTCTATTTTGCTTTGTTACACGGTATAGAGAAAAGTCACATTGATAAGGAGTTGCTAATGGTAACCGTTTATCCGCTGCTCACCTTGAAATCTCAGGACTGTCACTTAAGCAGAGAGGGCACAAAACAGGCCTAGCTGGTGGCTCTCAGAAATTCCGGTATTCTCCAGTGGAATCGATTTTTTTAAATTAGAGTTTTAAAAGCTTTCAAAATATTTTACAAAAAAATAAGTGTTCTCTAAAGCCCAGTTTGAAAACCCCACTTAGTCTAGCCACTTTATTTTAATTAAGGTCTTGAAATACAGGAAGGGCTTAACAAGTGGGTCCGGTCAGTTCCTCTCAATGACCATACAAGTCCTTCAAAGGCAGATGGACTGCAATTAAACAGGCTCCAAGGGACACTTTCTTGTCTGTTGAACTAAAAACAGAATGTGTTCCTCCAGGAGAAGCTGGGAGGTTCAGTTCATGGAAAAGAAAAAAGACAAACATTTGTTCCAGGCAGGCAATTTGGTGTAGGCCGCCTCCACTCCACTGGACCACCCCCCCGCCTTGCCTTGCAGCCATTGTCATCCAGGTTCCTTTATTCCTCCCTTATCATCCTGTGTATACAGCCACCCATCCATCTGTCCATCCGTTCACTCTCCCGTTCACCAGTCCATCCATCTATCCACCCCACTCCATCCATCCATCCCTCCCTCGTCTACCCAACTCCATCCATCCATCCATCCATCCAACCATCCATCCATCCATCCCTCCCTCCCTCATCTACCCTACTCCATCCATCCATGCATCCATCCATCCACTCACCCACCCCACTCCATCCATCCATCCACTCACCTACTTCTCCACCCATCCATCCATCTATCCATCCCTCACCTACCCCACTGTACCCACTGTACCCACTCACCTACCCAACTCCATCCACTCATCCACTCACCTACCCCATTCCATTAATCTATCCACTCACCTACCCCACTCCATTCATCCGTCCATCCATCCATCCATCCATCCACCCACCCACCCATCCCTCACCCACCCCACCCCATCCATCCATCCATCCACTCACCTACTTATCCATCCATCCATCCATCCATCCATCCCTCCCTCCCTCATCTACCCTACTCCATCCATCCATGCATCCATCCATCCACTCACCCACCCCACTCCATCCATCCATCCACTCACCTACTTCTCCACCCATCCATCCATCTATCCATCCCTCACCTACCCCACTGTACCCACTGTACCCACTCACCTACCCAACTCCATCCACTCATCCACTCACCTACCCCATTCCATTAATCTATCCACTCACCTACCCCACTCCATTCATCCATCCATCCATCCATCCATCCACCCACCCATCCCTCACCCACCCCACCCCATCCATCCATCCATCCACTCACCTACTTATCCATCCATCCACCCACCCATCCCTCACCCACCCCACCCCATCCATCCATCCATCCACTCACCTACTTATCCATCCATCCATCCACTCACCTACTTATCCATCCATCCATCCATCCATCCATCCCTCCCTCATCTACCCTACTCCATCCATCCATGCATCCATCCATCCACTCACCCACCCCACTCCATCCATCCATCCACTCACCTACTTCTCCACCCATCCATCCATCTATCCATCCCTCACCTGCCCCACTGTACCTACTGTACCCACTCACCTACCCAACTCCATCCACTCATCCACTCACCTACCCCATTCCATTAATCTATCCACTCACCCACCCCACTCCACCCATCCATCCATCCACTCACCTGCTTCTCCACCCATCCATCCATCTATCCATCCCTCACCTACCCCACTGTACCCACTCACCTACCCAACTCCATCCACCCATCCAATCACTTACCCCATTTCATTAATCTATCCACTCAGCTAACCCACTCCATCCATCCATCCATCCATCCATCCATCCATCCACCCACCCATCCACCCATCCACCCATCCATCCCTCACCCACCCCACTCCATCCATCCATCCATCCATCCATCCATCCATCCACCCACCCATCCACCCATCCACCCATCCATCCCTCACCCACCCCACCGCATCCATCCATCCATCCATCCATCCCTCACCCACCCCACTCCATCCATCCATCCACTCACCTACTTATCCATCCATCCATCCATCCATCCATCCATCCATCCATCCATCCAACCCTCCCTCACCTACCCCACTCCATCCACCCATCCATTCATCCGTCCATCCATCCACCCATCCATCCACTCACCTACCCTACTCCATCCATTCATGCATCCATCCATGCACTCACCCACTCCACTCCATCTATCCATCCATCCATCCACCCACCCACCCATCCCTCATCTACCCTACTCCATCTATCCAACCATCTGCTCACCTACCCCACTTCATCCATCCATGCATTCATGCATCCATCCATCCATTTACTCACCTGCCCAACTCCATTCATCTATTCATTCATCCACCCACCCACCCACCCACCAGCCCCACTGCACCCATCCATCCATCTGGTTTCTGAGTATGTCAGCCCAAGGGGGAGGTAATCATTGGTTTCCATTCTTCTGTTCTGGTCCCTGCCTAACCCCATCCTACCTCTGGCTCCTATGTGTAACAGGACCATGGGGCTTGCACAGTCCCCTGGGGTCTGGCTGAGGCAGGGAGAGGTGCCTCTGGGGGCCCTAAGAATTGCTGGGCAAGTTGACAGAGAGGAAGGCTTAAAGCTGGGGGCTTGCAGGAAGGTATAGGGTTCAGATGTCCGTGGGGACAAGTGGTCACCCCAGCACTGTTGACCTAGCTGGAAGACCACCCTGGAGAGGAAGTGGAGCAGGGCTGAGGGAGAAGGAATGAAGGCTGTCTCCCACTGTCTTCCGTGGGCCAGGAAGCCCCCCAGGCAGGGCCCTAACACTTGGCTGTTTCCTTTCAAGGGTCTGTTGAGGGTGCCCCAGGCGGGCTGGGGAACCGGCCTCACCTCTCCCTGGCACCATGATAGGTTTGCCTTTCTGCCTCCTCACTCCCCCACCCCCCAGGCCCCAATTCTATCCCATTCACATCCCAGTGCCCAGCATAGCACATTCTGTTTGTTGAATGAATGAATGAATGAATGACAGTTCAGGTACACAGGTGGATGGGGAAGGGAGGTGTTTGAACTTCTCTAAGAGGAGAGACCACCCATCCCCTTGGCTAAGCCATTTAGGGCCCCAGAACCTTCCACTCAAGTCCACCTGGGCGCCCCAGAGCATCAGCACCTTCCTGGCTGGGCCTTGGGTGAGGAGCAGCTTTCACAGGGCAAGGTTTCAGTCTCAGATGGAGGTGAGGCTCTGGCTGCTGTGCGCATGCCCTGCTGAGCATCCCTGTGCCAGGCTCTGTGTGTTTTTGTAACTGGGTTTCTGTAGTATGTCTCTGTGAGTGTGTGTGTGTGTCTGTGTGGGTCTCTATGAGTGTATCTGTGAGTGTGTCAGTGTGTCTGTCTCTCTGTGTGTCTGTGGGTGTCTCTCTGTATGAGTGTATGTGTCTGTGGGTGTGTGTCTGTGTGCGTCTCTGTGTGTGTGTGTCTCTGTGTGTCTGAGTGTGTGTCTCTGTGAGTATGTGTGTGTGTGGGTGTCTCTCTGTGTGAATGTATGTGTCTGGGTGTCTCTGTGTGAGAGAGAGTGTGTGTGTGTCTCAGTGTGTCTCTGTGTGTCTGTGGGTGTCTGAGTGTATGTTTCTGTGTGTGTGTGTCTGTCTCTGTGTGTCTCTGTGAGTGTGTGTCTCTGTGTGTGTGTGTCTATATGAGTGTGTGTCTCTGTGTGTCTCTGTGTCTCTGAGTGTGTGTCTCTCTGTGTCTGTGTGTGTCTCTCTATGTGAGTGTATGTGTCTGTGTGTCTCTATGTGTCTCTGTGTGTCTGTGTCTCTGTGTGAGTGTGTGTCTGTGTCTCTGTGTGAGTGTGTGTCTGTGTGTGACTGTGTGTGTGTGAGTGAGTGTGTAGCCATGTGTGCTGTTGTGTTTCCTCAGGTCCTTGGTGGATGCTGGGAGTCGCAGGGAAGCGGGGCTGGGCACCTTCCATCTTAGGAACCGGTAGCGTCTCTGAAGTGCTGGGCTGGCGCCTGAGTGAGCTGAGTGGAGGGAATGGGTCCCTTTCCCTGGTAGGTGCTGCCCTGTGGAGCTGCCCCAGCCACTGTCCCTTCCTGGCTCCTCTTCCCCCTCCAGCTTCCTACCCTGACCCTTCTGGGGAATCTGCGTCACTGACCAGGTAACTGGCAGATACCGCTCTGCAGGCCCGCCCAGGTGGCTCCTGCCAGAATTCCCTGGAGGTGACCTGCACAGCTGACAGGACAAGGGTCCCACCCAAGGCCATCATGAGCATGAGGACTGGGCGGGCGGAGGCGGGCGTCTGAGGGTATGTGGGTTGGGGGCCTGCAGAGGGGACTGATTTCTGAGCCCTTGGAACCAGTGCGGCTGCCTCTTAGTGAACTCGGGACAGGCAGCAGCTGGGAAGGCCAGAGGCCTGGAATTTACTCTTAAGCAGGGTTTATAGAATAAGGGCTGGGGTGGCTCAACACCTCCAAGGCCTCTCCTCCTCTTCCCTCCCATCTGGGGCAAATGGTGAGCTTCTGTCCCCTTCTCTCTCCCAGTGACTAGTAGGGGGAGGCAGGAAGGGGAGAAAGACCTCCGGTCTCCAGGGCCCCGGGCTGTCCTGCCCTTGCCCAGAGCTGCTCTCAAGGCGGCTATAGCCAGACAGATTCCTCAGCAGCCCTCTGCGCTGAAGGCTGTCATTATCCGTGGTCACAGTGGAGAAAACCGTGGCTCAAAGGAGTTAAGTAACTCACCCCACGCCACCCACTGTGAAACAGGATTTGAACCCAGAGCCTTGGCCCTTTGCAGAGGCACCCCTAAGCCCCCAGGCACGGTGGGGTCGTCTGAGCTTTGAGGGTTCCACTCTTCTCACATGCAACCCCACGCCCCGCGTTCATCCCCACCCAGCCAGCCTTCTCCTGCTTCGTCTCCTCCAATGTCCACAACAGCTCCGTCCATCCAGCACCACACGGACAGCCGGCTATGGGCTGGGGTGGTGATCCCACAGAGAATGAAGCAGATGTAATCCTACTTCAAGGAACCCACATTCCAGTGGGGGAAGACAGAGAAGGAACCAGAAAACAGTCAGTCACAAATGACAGGAAGTGGGATAAAGAATAAACAAGAAAACCTCATTTGCATTGGGGAATTGACAAGGTAGCCATATCATAATTTTAAAGATAAGGAAACTGCAGTTCAGAGAGGCTAAGCAACTCGTCTGAGGTCACACAGCAACTGAATAATGGAGCTGGGATTTGAACCAAGGTCATGTCCAGCTCCACAGGCTGTGGGGATTGCACCACCACTCACTGTCCTGTAAGAGAAAGCACATCTCCTCTCTTCAAGGGGTCCTGTGGGGATTAAGCTGGCAGAAGCTGGCACCCAGTAACTAACTGCTCAGTACCCACTCCCTGTTGGTATTTCCTGTGGGGAGGAAAAGCTGAGAAAATCATAGCACTGCCTCTGATACACCCTCTTCACTGCCTCTGATACACCCTCTTCTGCAGGCTTTAAAATGATAAGTGTCACGACATGGAAAAATGCTCAGGAGTCTAATGTTCAGACAAAAGGGGTGCAGCACTATTTGAATAAGATAATCTGAACTCTAAACTTTTTTTTTTTTTTTTTGAGACAGAGTCTCACTCTGTTGCCCAGGCTGGAGTGCAGTGGCGCAATCATGACTCACTGCAGCCTCCATTTCCTGGGCTCAGGTGATCCTCCCACCTCAGCCTCCCAAGTAGCTGGGACCAGAGGTGCAAGCCACTACTCCTGGCTAATTTTTATATTTTTTGTAGAGATGGGGTTTTGCCATGTTTCCCAGGCTGGTCTCAAGCTCCTGGGGCTCAAGTGATTCTCCCACCTCAGACTCCCAAAGTGCTGGGATTACAGGCATAAGCCACCAGGTCACTGGAAGTCAACAGGCTACACAGAGATGGGTGTCTCAGGCAGGATCACAGCTGACTGTCGTTTGCTTCTTTATATTTGTATAAGCAAAAAATATCTCTAAAGAACAAGTATTGTTATTTATGATCTTAAAAATAGAAGGTGGGGCTGGGTGTGGTGGCTCAGGAGGCTGAGGTGGGAGGATCGCTTGAGCCCAGGGGACAGAGGCTGCAGTGAGCCAAGATCTCACCACTGCACTCCAGCCTGGATGACAGAGAGAGAGCCGGTCTCAAAAAAACAAAAACCAAAAAACAAAACAAAACAAAACAAAAAACAACAGAAGGTAGAGTAAAAGGTTCCCCATGGATCACTCTCCAAATAGATTCTTTACACACAGGTAATGTCACTCAGCCCTGTGGGTCCAACCCCTTGTCTCCCAGCCCCCGAGTGGTGCTCTTCGGGGGCCCTCATCCATTGGCAAGTGACTGTCTATTCACATCTCTCTTCCTGTTGTTGAGTGAGTGAGGGAAGGAGCCTGCCGGGGATCCACAGCTCCCAGTTTCCACTCACTCATTACATAGTGCTCTTGGCCCTGCATGTGCTGTCACAGCTATTTGGGGTCTATATCCTGTCTCTTAGAGGACAGGGACTAAATCTCTCAAATTCAGGTTTCTCCTGTGTCCCTACCTGGTGCCTGGCCCGGGCTGTTTTTCTCTGTTTCAAATGCCAGGGCTACTTATGGACTCCTATTCAACCTGCAAAACCCTACTTGAATGCTCCCTCAGTTCTGAAGCCTCCCTGGCTGCTCCTTCCAGCCTCCCCACAACAACAACAGCACCACCACTATATAATGGCTAAATCTGTTGAGCAGTTGCCATGGGCCAGACACTGTGCTGAGTACATGGATATGTCTTCTTCTTTAATCCTCACAACCCCTCGAGGTGGGTATGTTTACCTTCTGCATTTAATAGGTAAGCCGCAGACAGATAGTGACTCACCCAAGGTCATGCAGCTCATAAGAGCAGATCAGCCTGACTCAGGATACCCATTCCTCACTGCTAACACTAGTCTTTTTTCAACCTCCACTAGTGCACAGATGTGAGCATGCTGACTGATTGGTGAACACCCCTGCCTCTCCCATGAGCGTGCAAGGTCCTCCAGGGAATCTTATTCATCTCGTAACCCCAGCATCCAGCATGGGCCAGGCACAAGAGTAAAAGCTCAGCTAACATCGTCACAAGACACCAGCCCCAGGAGGATACCGAGTGCCCCTTCTCTACCCAGCCTTGCCTTCCTAGCCCAGAGGGGCTTGCACTAATGCTGGACTTGGCTTTCATTCCTGGAGTTCAGCTGCAGCGCACCCTCCCACCGGCGACATGAGCCGGGTGGTCTCTGGGTGCGTCCCAGGAGGAGCATCTGTTTATAATTGGCAGCCCCGGAAAGATCTGAGACCCTGGGCAGGTCTTTGGCAGGCCAGCTCATGTCCCATGGGCCCCATGTTTTGGAGCTGGATCGGTGCTGACTTGGCTTCTCAGAGGGAAAGAAAATACCCGCCAGAGACCCCAAACCACAGCAGGCTGGGCGGTGGGGTGGGAAGGTCACAGCGTGGAGGGTGCACAGACAGCTCTCTGCTCCTGGCCCCTCCAGTAGGAGGCTGTTAATAAAAATCCATCCCTGTGGTCAGATGAGAATGAGCAGGCAAGCAACATCTAGCTTTTAAGACATTGAAGGTTAGAATGGGGTGCTAGATAGCAGAGGGTGAGTGTGAGCGTGGCATAGGTTACGACTAGAATTTCCCCCTTTCACAACCCTGTCTATTTCCAAAAGGAAAGACCCTTTCTCAAGTAGAGCAGCTTAGAACATGGGCTCTGGAGCCAGACTGCCTGGGTTCAATTCTTTAACAGTTATGAATGAACATGAACTTAACCTCTATGAATTAAGGTTTAAAACATCCACTCTTTTTCTTTTCTTTTCTTTTTCTTTTTTTTTTTTTTTGAGATGGAGGCTTGCTCTGTGGGCTAGGCTGGAGTGCAGTGGTGCGATCTCGGCTCACTGCCTCCTCTGCTTCCCGGGTTTGAGCGATTCTCCTGCCTCAGCCTCCCAAGTAGCTGGGATTACAGGTGTGCGCCACCACACCCAGCTAATTTTTGTATTTTTAGTTGAGATGGGGTTTCACCATAATTCACCAACATGGTGAATTACAGGTGTGAGCCACCGCGCCCAGCCTAAAACACCCACTTTGAAGAGTAGTTGGGAGGATTAAGAAAGGGCACAATAAATGCCAGCTGTGGGCTGGATATGTTGGCTCACGCCTATATTCCCAGCACTTTGGGAGGCCGAGGTGGGGGAATTACTTGAGGCCAGGAGTTCAAGATCAGCCTGGGCAACATAGCAAGACTCTGTCTCTGTTTTGTAAAAAGCTAGCTGTCATCATCATCATTATTATTATTATTATTATTATTATTATTAGCACAGCAACAGAAATAGATCCCCCTTTGCAGTAGAAGATCCACATACCCTGTTGGGGAAACGGTTGCCCGGAAGACCCCATCTGGTCTCCACCTCCATCTGACTACCCTAGGCACAGCCTTGACTGGGGCAAAACCACAGAATCTTGCTATTTCTTGATTCCATCCTTCCACCTTACTTAGAAGGCCCTCCTTTTTCTACGCCCCCAAGCCTGAGAAGGTAGAGACCAGCTGTCAAAACTGTCCACCTGCAGAGCAAGCTGCGGGGGGATTTCTTAGGGAGGAGAGGCTTTCAAGCAGAGCCCCAAGGAACTCTGGGGGTTCTGGTGAGGAGCCTCTGGAGGTGCTGAGGGTGGGGTGGGGAGCAAGCAGATATCATTCCAGGCTTCTCCTCACTCCTGCCCCAGTCACCCAGAGTGGTGACACTTTAGGTTTCTAGAATAGTCATTTCTTTTTCTTTGAGATGATGTTTCACTCTTGTTGCCCAGACTGGAGTGCAGTGGCATGATCTTGGCTCACTGAAACCTTCACCTCCTGGGTTCCAGCGATTCTCCTGCCTCAGCCTCCCGAGTAGCTGGGATTACAGGCATGCGCCACCACGCCCGGCTAATTTTGTAATTTTAGTAGAGACAGGGTTTCTCCATGTTGGCCAAGCTGGTCTCGAACTCCTGACCTCAGGTGATCCACCTGCCTCGGCCTCCCAAAGTGCTGGGATTACAGGCGTGAGCCACCGTGCCTGACCTAGAATAGTCATTTCTACAAAGACTCTGTCGCTAAAAAAAAATAATAGTTGGAATGTGACTCTGAATCCGCAGCCTCTTCCTCCCCAGCACAGCCCTGGAAGGAAGCCTGCTTTCTCCGAATGGACTCCAGTGGGATCCCTCTAGCTGTCACCCATTGAGAGTGCTGGCCTGTCACCCGGGCACACCCAACAAGCCTACCAGCCCTTCTGCTTCCAGTGCAGATCCACACTGATCACACTGATCAAAACTGATCCACAATGATCAGGTACCGACTTCCAGCATCTCCTTCCCAGACTTTCTAATCCCTTCCACCTTTTTTTCTGGGAGGCCTGTTTTCCAGACTCTACACAATCCAGTCTGCATGCTGTCAGGTAAAAGGATGGGGACAGAGAGATCGCGCGATTCTGTGGTTTTGTCCCACTCAAGGCTGTTTCTAGGGGAGGAGACAGACATAGAGCTTCAGAAGGGGTCTTCCAGGCAACCATTACCCCAGCAGGGTTCTGGATCTTCCATCAGCAAGGGGGATCTATATCTGTTGCTGTACTAATAAGAATAGTAACAGCTAGCATTTATT